>NW_027590109.1:0-600000 GCF_964213995.1 Mustelus asterias
CAATTGAGCACGTGGCTAAAGGACTGGTGCAACCGGGATGGTTTCAAATTCATAGAGCATTGGGAAGTCTTCATGAGAGGATGGAACCTGTATGGAAAGGATGGGTTACACCTTAACTGGAAGGGCACAAATATCCTGGCTGGGAGTTTTGCTAGAGCGTTTCGGCAGGGTTTAAACTCGTGTGGGAATCAAAACAGTAGGTCAGTAAGTACTGAGGCTGGGGTCGAGATGGCGGCCAGAGCCAGGCTAGCTAAGAAGAAGAGCGTTCTGGAGCAGGATGACCTGAGTGGGCCTGGAGGTCTGGAGTGCATCTGCATCAATGCAAGGAGCGTAACGTGTAAGACAGATGAACATAGGGCCTTAATGCTTATGCGGAATTTGGATGTGGTTGCGGTCACAGAGACATGGTTAAAAGAAGGACAGGACTGGCAGCTGAATATTCCGGGGTATAAGTGTTTTAGGCGAGACAGAGGGGCTAAAAAAGGTGGGGGAGTAGCGGTATTAGTTAAGGAGCATATTACAGCAGTGCAGAGGGTGGACAATTTCGAGGGGTCATGTAATGAGTCGCTGTGGGTGCTCAGAAACAGGAAAGGTGCAATCACTATGCTGGGGGTATACAGGCCACCCAACAGCCACGGGAAGTGGAGGAACCGATATGTCAGGAGATTCTGGATATGTGCAGAGAAAATAGGGAAAATATGTATTGAGAGACTTCCATTTCCCTGGTATAGCTTGGAAAGTGCTTAGGGCTGGGGATCTGGACGGGGGGGGGGGGGGGGCGGATTTGTAAAATGCATACTGGAAGGTTGTTTGGAACAGTATGTAGATAGCCCAACGAGAGAGGGGACTATACTGGACCTAGTTCTGGGAAATGAGCCCGGTCAGGTCATCAAAGTTTCGGTAGGGGAACATGTGGCAAATAGTGACCACATTTGGAATATTGTGTCCAGTTCTGGTCACCTCACTATAAGAAGGATGTGGAAGCGCTGGAAAGAGTGCAGAGGAGATTTACCAGGATGCTGCCTGGTTTGGAGGGGAGGTCTTATGAGGAAAGGTTGAGGGAGCTAGGGCTGTTCTCTCTGGAGCGGAGGAGGCTGAGGGGAAACTTCATAGAGGTTTATAAAATGATGAAGGGGATAGATAGAGTGAACGTTCAAAGACTATTTCCTCGGGTGGATGGAGCTATTACAAGGGGGCATAACTGTAGCGTTCGTGGTGGGAGATAAAGGAAGGATATCAGAGGTAGGTTCTTTACGCAGAGAGTGGTTGGGGTGTGGAATGGACTGCCTGCAGTGATAGTGGAGTCAGACACTTTAAGAACATTTAAGCGGTTATTGGATCGGCACATGGAGTACACCAGGATGATAGGGAGTGGGATAGCTTGATCTTGGTTTCAGATAAAGCTCGGTACAACATCATGGGTCGAAGGGCCTGTTCTGTGCTGTACTGTTCTATGTTCTAACTCTGTTAACTTTAGGATAGTAATGGACAAGGACGAGTGTTGTCCTGAGGGTCTGGTGCTAAAGTGGGGGAAGGCTAACTATAGCTGGATTCGGCAGGAATTGGTGGCCGTTAATTGGTAGAGGCTGTTCAGGGGTAAGTCCACGTCTGGCATGTGGGAGTCTTTTAAGGAACAGTTGATAAGGCTGCAGAACAGGCATGTGCCTGTAAAAAGGACGGAAAGATTAGGTAGGTTTCGAGAGCCGTAGATAACCAGGGAAATTGAGGATCTGATCAAAAAGAAAAGAGAGGCGTACGTTAGGACCAGGCAACTGAAAACAGACGGAGCTTTGGAGGAATACAGAGAGAGTAGGAAAGAACTCAAACGGGGAGTTAGAAGGGCAAAGGGAGGTCACGAGATGATCTTGGCAGGCAGGATTAAGGAGAATGCTAAGGCATTCTATTCATGCATTAGGAACAAAATAGTTGTCAGGGAAAAAATCGGACCTCTCAGGGACAAAGGAGGGGAATAATGCTTAGAACCCCAGGGAATAGGGGAGATCCTAAATGAATACTTTGCATCAGTATTCACGAAGGATAGGGACGTGTTAACTGGGAGTGTCTCGGAGGGAGGTGTTGACCCGTTAGAGAAAATCTTCATTACAAGGGAGGAAGTGTGAGGTTTTTTAGCGAACGTTAAAATTGACAAAGCCCCAGGTCCTGAAGGCATCGATCCTCGAATGCTCAGGGAGATGAGGGATGAAATTGCTGGGCCTCTGACGGAAATTTCTGTCGCTTCTTTTGACACAGGTGAGGTCCCTGAGGATTGGAGGATAGCGAATGTGGTCCCGTTGTTTAAGAAGGGTAGCAGAGATAACCCAGGAAATTATAGGTCGGTGAGCTTGACGTCCGTGGTAGGGAAGTTGTTGGAGAGCATTCTTAGAGACAGGATGTATGTGCATTTAGAACGGCACAATCTCATTAGTGACAGACAGCATGGTTTTGTAAATGGGAGGCCTTACAAATTTGATGGACTTTTTTGAGGAAGTGATAAAAACGGTTGATGAAGGAAGGGCCGTGGATGTCGTCTATATGGATTTCAGTAAGGCGTTTGACAAAGTCCTACATGGCAGATTGGTTAAGAAGGTTAAGGCTCATGGGATACAAGGAGAAGTGGCTTGATGGGTGCAGAACGGGCTTGGCCATTGGAGAATGAGGGTAGTGGTCGAAGGGTCTATTTCCGGCTGGCGGTCTGTGACCAGTGGTGTTCCGCAGGGCTCTGTACTGGAACCTCTGCTATTTGTGATATATAAAAATGATTTGGAAGAAGGTGCAACTGGTGTAATCAGCAAGTTTGCGGATGACAGGAAGATGGCAGGACTTGCAGATAGCGATGAGCATTGTTGGGCAATACAGCAGGATATAGATAGGCTGGAAAATTGGGCGGAGAGGTGGCAGATGGAATTTAATCCAGATGAATGCGAAGTGATGCATTTTGGGAGAAATAATGTGGCGAGGAGTTTTACAATAAATGGCAGAGCCATCAGGAGTATAGAAACACAAAGGGAGCTAGGTGTGCAAGTCCACAAATCCTTGAAGGTGGCAACACAGGTGGAGAAGGTGGTGAAGAAGGCATATGGTATGCTTGCCTTTCTAGGACGGGGTATAGAGTATAGAAGCTGGAGGCTGACGATGCAGCTGTATAGAACGCTGGTTAGGCCACATTTGGAGTACTGCATCCAGTTCTGGTCGCCGCACTACCAGAAGGACGTCGAGGCGTTAGAGCGAGTGCAGACAAGGTTTACCAGGATGTTGCCTGGTATGGACGGTCTTAGGTATGAGGAGAGTTTGGGTTAACTGGGGTTGTTCTCCCTGGAAAGACGGAGAATGAGGGGAGAGCTAAGAGAGGTGTACAAGATTATGAAGGGGATAGATAGGGTGAACGGTGGGAAGCTTTTTCCCAGATCAGAATTGACGATAAGTAGGGGTCACGGGCTCAAGTGAGAGGGGCGAAGTATAACTCAGATATGAGAGGGATGTTTTTCACACAGAGGGCGGTGGGGGCCTTGAATGCGCTGCCAAGTAGGGTGGTGGAGGCAGACACGCTGACATCGTTTATGACTTACCTGGATAGTCACATGAGCAGACTGGGAATGGAGGGATGCAAACCATTGGTCTAGTTGGACAAAGGAACGGCATAGGCTTGGAGGGCCGAAGGGCCTGTTTCCTGCGCTGTACTGTTCTTTGTTCTTTGTTCTTTTGTATCATCCTAGCTGAACATTACCATGACCACCCAGGAGTGGCAAACTGAACATCCTCCAAGTTGCCATGACTGGTGGCCAGGTATGGATAGAGATATTTGCTCGTGGGTCAGTGTTGGCAATCTCAACAAGGGCAGAACGATCACCAGTCACTACTCTTCACACTTGGGAATGGCCAGACATCCGTAGATGTGCTTGCACATGGACAGTGTCTGTCCGTTCGGGCGGTCTATGTTATTGGTAATGGTAGATGCTGATTCAAAATGGATGGCCGTACAAAGGGTGAGTTAATCAAACACAAGGACAAGATAAACTTCACACCTCTTTCTTGACACTCGGGATCCCGCAAGTGTTTGTTTCTGAAAATGGGCCACCTTTTATCAGCCAGGAATTTGTGCATTAGATGAAGTTGAACAGAATTTGACACATTCGGACACATCATCCAACGGCCTGGCAGAAAAAGCGGTCCAAACAGTAAAAGCGGGTTCGGAAAACGAGCCCACAGACTCCTTGGATACCAAACCATCCAGATTAATCTTCAATATACAATTCGACACCTCCCCCCTACCCCCCACCCTCACCCCCCCGCCCCCCCCCCCCCACCTCATTCCCTTCAGCGACCGGAATAGCCCCAGTAGAGATGCTCATCGGAAGATGACTCCGCTCAAGTTTGAGTCTGATCTTCCCGAGGGCGGGAGGTTGGGAAACCATCAAGATGCCCAGTACCGATCGCCCCAGCCGGGAGAGGCACTTAAAGGCAGTTGATAGTTATTAGTAAAGAATCATGGCAATGAATCCGTGTGGTTTTGAGGCCCATTCGAGTCCGGAACAGGGCCACTGTCCTATCAAATCAACTTAGAAGCTACCATCCTATGGGAATGCTTCAATCATCTACAGCGATGAAACCCCAAAGACATGCAGGAAACATCAATTTCCAGCACACAGGGAACTCCGGAAAGAATTCCAGGCACTCCGGCTCCTGCTCTCCATCTCCGACAGTGGGAACCACGAAGTCTGAAATGGACACAGCTGGTTAAGCCTTTCGACGACATTGTCACCCTACAAAGGGAGCTCGGGCCACAACACTCATGGTGGAAGAGGTGAGCTCCAGTCTGCTGAACCCCACTTACTTCCAACGCTGAGCAGGAGGAAGTGGACCCAGCATTGAATCTCCAAAAAAGGCTTAGTTATGGAAGGGCTTCGTTATGAGGAGAGATTGGGTAAACTGGAGTTGTTCTCACTGGAAAGACGTAGGATGAGGGGTGACTTAATAGAGGTGTATAAAATTATGAAAGGCATAGATAGGATGAACGGTGGGAAGCTATTTCCCAGATCGGTGGTGACGTTCACGAGCGGTCATAGGTTCAAGGTGAGGGGGGGGGGGGGGCGGGGGGAGGTTTAACACGGATATCAGAAGGACGTATTTTAGCGAGACGCGGGTTAGCTGGTTAGCGAGACGCTGTGTTTCAGGAGGCAGTCACAGCCCTTAGAATAACTCCATCAAATTTCGTCAGTTGTCAGGGATAGGAGAGTGTGACTGCAAGCAAGTCTTGGTGACGACTCAGGAGGTGATGTTGAAGGAGCCTCAGCCCTTGAGCTTGTCTTAGTGTAGGTGATGCACTAATTGTATTGTCACTCGACTATTAATCCAGAAACCTGGCAAATCTTCTGGGTCCCTGCTTCGAATCTCGCCACGACAGATGGTGGAATTTGACTTCAATTTTAAAATATCTGGATTAAGAATCGACTGATGACCATGAAGCCATTGTTGCAAAACCTGTCTGGTTCACTCATGTCCTTTCGGGAATGAGACCTGGCATCCTTAACTGGTCTTGCCCACAATTTCGGTGACTCTCAATGCCCTCAAAGGGCAACTAGGGACAAGCAATCAATGCTGGTCAGCCAGGGACACCCATGTCCTTCCAATGATTAAACAAACAGGTTTGTGACACTTGCTCCCTGAGCGGACGTGGTCGGGCACTGAAAGGAGGATGAGAAACCGAACCACAGCACGGTGGTTCAGGGAGCCATTCAAGAGGGGGGAGAAAAGGGAAATGTCGTTGGAAATAGGGATAGTTCATCAGAGGAATAGACACTTTTCTCTGTGGCCAGGTTTGAAAGTCCAGAAGGCTGTGTTGCCTGCCTGGTGCCCCAATTCAGGACATCTCATCTGGGCTGCCAGGAACCATGGACCTGGAGGAGATAGATTCAGTTGCTGTGGTCCACGTTTTTGAATTTATTGCAGAATAAATCTGAAATTGGACTCACAATTATGGAACCTGAATGGAATCAGTAGATTCCCAGAGTTAAAGAGCGTAACCATACCCCAGGATAGAATGGAACATCCCGGAAAGACACTCTAACATTTGTAATTGAATCATTGAAAGGTCACAGAGAGGTGAAAGACAACAGTGAAGCAACATGGGATCTTGAGAGTTGTGTTTTAGATGGCAAAACTTTTGATGGGTAACATAGCCTCTAATATTACAAAGTAATTAATGTGATATGTATTATCCATTCTTTGAATGACAGCAAGTCAATCTCAATAATATATAAATTACACAACCTCAATTAATGTCGTCACGTGTTTGTTGATTTGAAGAAACTCGAAGATGAGCGATTTTGCAATGTCACAGTGTAGATATCTTAGAAAGAATCTTTAAAAACCTACAGCACAGAAAGAGGCCATTCGGCCCATCGAGTCTGCACCGACCACAATCCCACCCAGGGGCTAACCCCATATCTACCCACTCATCCCTCGACACTAAGGGCAACTTTAGCATGGCCAATCAACCTAACCCGCACATCTTTGGACTGTGGGAGGAAACCTGAGCAAACCCACGCAGACACGAGGAGAATGTGCAAACTCCACACAGACAGTGACCCAAGCCGGGAATCGAACCCAGGTCCCTGGAGCTGTGAAGCAGCAGTGCTAACCACTGCGCTACCGTGCCGCCCTATGAAAGTCTTTGGGAATGTATCACCACGGAGTGAACACAGAGATTACCTGCAGAGAGAAGGGGACACATTACCTCATGCTAAAAATGTATCAGGAATTTCAAATGGTGAAGAAAATATACCACCTGATCCATGGAGTCAATGGTGTTCCTGGTAAGTGGCTATTACCATTGTAGTTGTTTAAATCTAGAACATAGAACATAGAACAGTACAACACAGCACAGGCCCTTCAGCCCACGATGTTGTGCCGAGCATTTTCCGAAACGTAGATCAAGCTATCCCACTCCCTATCATTCTAGTGTGCTCCATGTTCCTATCCAATAACGCTTGAAAGTTGTTAAAGTGTCCGACTCCACTATCACAGCAGGCATTCCATTCCACACCCAAACCACTCGCTGAGTAAAGACCCTACCTCGGACGTCCTTCCTATATCTCCCACCGTGAAGCTTATATATATGCCCCCTAGTAACAGCTATATCCACCTGAGGAAATAGTCTCCGAAGGTCCACTCGAACTATCCCCCTCATCATCTTATGAACCTCCATTAAGTCGCCTCTCAAAGTCCTCCGCTCTAAAGAGAAAAGCCTCAGCTCCCTCAACCTTTCCTCATAAGACCTATCCTTCAAACGAGGCAGCATCTTGGTAAATCTCCTTTTCACTCCCTCCAAACCTTCCACATCCTGCTTATAGTGAGGTGACCAGAACTGCACACAATATTCCAAATGTGGCCTCACCAAGGTCCTGTACAGTTGCTGCATAACCCCACGGCTCTTAAACTCCAACCCCCTGTTAATAAACGCTAACAAACTAGAGGCCTTCTTCACGGCTCTCTCCACTTGAGTGGCAACCTTCAGAGATCTGTGCATATGAACCCCAAGATCTTGCTGTTCCTCCACATTCCTCAGAACCCTACCGTTGACCCTGTAATCCTCATTCAAATTTGTCCTACCAAAATGAATCACCTCGCACTTATCAGGGTTAAACTCCATCTGCCATTTTTCGGCCCAGCTCTGCATCCTATCAATGTCTCTTTGCAGCCTACAACAGCCCTCCACCTCATCCACTACTCCACCAATCTTGGTGTCATCAGCAAATTTACTGATCCACACTTCAGCCCCCTCCTCCAAGTCATTTATAAAAAATTACAAATAGCAGAGGACCCAGCACTGATCATTGTTGCACACAGCTGGGAACTGGTGTCCAGTCTGAAAATTTTCCATCCACCACCACCCTCTGTCTTCTATGAGATAGCCAGCTACTTATCCAACCGGCCAAATTTCCCTCTTTCCCACACCTCCTTACTTTCTTCATGAGCCGACCATGTGTGACCTTCTCAAACGCCTTACTAAAATCCATGTATATGACATGAACTGCTCTACCTTCATCGACACACTTAGTTACCTCCTCAAAAAATTCAATCAAATTTGTGAGGCAAGACTTACCCTTCACGAATCCGTGTTGACTGTCCCGGATTAAGTTGCATCTTTCTAAATGGTCATAAATCCTATCCTTCAGGAACTTTCCATTAGCTTACCGACCACTGAAGTAAGACCTTTAATTACCAGGATCATTTCTATTTCCTCTCCTGAACAGAGGAACAACATTCGCCACTCTCCAGTCCTCTGGCACTATCCCCGTGGACAGTGAGGACCCAAAGGTCAAAGCCAAAGGCTCTGCAATCTCATTATTTGCCTCCCAAAGTATCCTAGGATATATCCCATCTGGCCCAGGGGACTTATCGACCTTCAGGTTTTTCAGAATTACTAATACATCTTCCCTCAGAACATCTACCTCCTCCAGCCTATCAGCCTGTATCACACTGTCATCCTCAAAAACATGTCCTCTCTCCTTGGTGAAAACCGAAGAAAAGTATTCATTTATCACCTCTCCTATCTCTTCTCTTTCCATGCACAAGTTCCCACTACTGTCCTTAACCGGTCATAACCTCACCCTCGTCATTCTTTTATTTCTCTCATAAGAGTAAAAAGCCTTGGGGTTTTCCTTGATCCGACCCGCCAAAGACTCCTCATGCCCCCTGCTCGCTCTCCTAAGCCATTTTTTCTGCTCATTACAAGCTAACTTGTAACCCTCAATCGACCCAACTGAACCTTGTTTTCTCATATTTACGTACGCTTCCTTTTTTCTCTTGACAAGACACTCTAGCTCTTTTGTGAACCATGGTTCCCTCACTCGGCCATTTCCTCCCTGCCTGACAGGGACATACCTATCAAGGACACGCAGTAGTTGTTCCTTGAACAAGCTTCACTTTTCAAATGTGCCTTTCCCTGACAGTTTCTGTTCCCATCTTATGCTCCCTAATTCTTGCATAATCGCATCATAATTACCCCTCCCCCAATTATAAACCTTGCCCTGCCGTATGGCCCTATCCCTCTCCATTGCAAGAATGAAAGATACCGAATTGTGCTCACTATCTCCAAAGTGCTCTCCCACAACCAAACCTAACACTTGGCTTGGTTCATTTCCCAGTACCAAATCCACTGTGGCCCCACCTCTTGTCGGCCATGTGTGTGTGAGCTGCTTTGTGCTGTTACTCTGTGACTGATCGACGTGTCACAATTTTATAGAAACATGATCAGTGATAAGATATACTGATTCCAGTGAACCAAACGTTAGCACAGGGGAAGTTGGAGCTGGAGGATTTATCAATGATTTCATAACTCAGCACTTGGAAGGCAGTGGTAAAATCAGACAAAGTCCGCATGGATTTACAGAAAGGAAATCTTGTTTGAAGAATCTATTGGAATTATTTGAGGACGTAACGAGTAGAGTTCACTAAGGAGAACCAGTGGATGTGGTTTATTAAAACTTTCGGAAGGCTTTCAACAAGGTCTCAGAAAACAGACTGCCATGTAAAGTGAAAGCGCATGGGATTGCGGCCAATGTTTTGGGATGGATTAAAAGCTAGTTAGCAGATAGAAAGCAAAGAGTTGGCAATAATTGGGCCTTTTTCTGATTAGCAGTCAGTATCTAGTGGGGTACTGCAGGAACTTGTGCACGGACCCCAACCTTTCGCATTATATGTTAATTATTCTGAACATGGAACTAAATGTATCATCCCCAAATTTACAGATGATAAAAGGTGGGTGAGGGTGAGCTATGAGAATAATGTAGACATGCTTCAGTGTGATTGGAACAGGCTCAATGTGTGGGCATATGCAAAGCACTTGCAGTAAAATGTTGATAAATGTGAGGTTATCCACTTTGGCAGCAATAATAGGAAGACAGATTATTATTTGAATGCGTGTAAATTGAGAGAGGTGGATACTCAGCGAGACCTTGGTGTCCGTATGCATCAGTAACTGAAAGTCAGCGCGCATGTACAACAGGCAGTAAAGAAGACAACTGTAATGCTGCCCTTCATAGGGATAAGATTTGAGTGCAGGAATAGAGATGTGTCACTGCAGTTGTACAGGGCATTGCTGAGGCCACAGTTCAAGTATTGTGCCGAGGGTTGGTGTCCTTATCTCAGCAAGGATATCCTTGCTAAAGAGGGAGAACAGCAAATGTTTACCAGGCTGATTCCTGGAATGGCAAGTCTGTGATATGAAGAGAGACTATTATTGGAGGTTATTATATTAAACATATAATATTGGAACAGATTTAGACATGGTAGATTCAGAAAGAATGTTCCCTATGCTCAGGGATTTGAGGACAAGGGTTCATGGTTAGAGGATAAACATCAACCTTTTAGACCAGAGATGAGGAGAAATTTCTCCACCCAGATAATCTTTGGACTTCACTACCACAGAAAATAGCTGAGGCCAAAACCTTTCGTGATTTCAGGAATAAATTATATATATATATATATCTTGGGGCTAAAGTGATCACGGGATATGGGAGGGATGATCAGGATATTGAAATTGATGATCAGCCATGATCAAAATTAATGTCGGAGCAGGCTCAAAGGGCCGAATAGCCTGCTCCTGCTGTTCCTATATGTCAATGTGTCCATGATTGTGAAACTGGGCTGAGCCTGAACC
The DNA here is from genome assembly GCF_964213995.1 of Mustelus asterias. Lineage (NCBI taxonomy): Eukaryota > Metazoa > Chordata > Chondrichthyes > Carcharhiniformes > Triakidae > Mustelus > Mustelus asterias. The sequence continues at coordinate 10,661 of NW_027590109.1, forward strand.
TGGCGCGGGCCTGAAACTCTGTAATTGTTTGGACATATTGATTGAGCGATGTTGGTGCGGATATGAACCTGATGTCCTGAACCAGATGAGGCAGCGCACCTAATGAAACCTTGAACAGAGGTATGGTGTAAACCCGGGGTGGATTTGAAACCGGGGAGATCGCTCCCCCTTCCCTCACACAAACAGCCTCAACCCCATTCCTCACCACCCCAACCTGCCCTCAAAACACCACCCCAAATCTCTGCACTCGGAACATATTCCAAATGCTCCTTATCTCCACATGTATCCCTCATTCCCACACCCTAAGACACCATACGACATAAGCAGAACTAGGCCACTTGGCCCTTCGAGTCTGCTCTGCCATTCAATCATGGCTGATGTTTTTTTCTCATCCCCATTGTCCTGTCTTTTCCCCATAACCCCTGATCCCCTTATTAACCAAGAACCTGTGGTGATATAAACAGGGCCCAGTTTTAAGGCTGATAAAATTGGATATCCTAAATTCAAGAATTGGGCACATTGAAATCAAACACAGTCAAACCTCAGGCAGGCTAATTATACAAATACACAAATGTGTCTGGGCCTGACCCATCAACCACCCATCAAAGGTCGTTACACTCTACTTGAGACTTAGCAGGAGATCATGGCCCCTTATTGAAATGCATCGGCCTATTGTTAGAAGCGCAGATCGGGCCAGACTTTCTGTCACCAAGAGTTCCTGCAGATACCTTATCTGATAACAAATTCAACAACATGGAGATGGACACCTGGGGGGCGGACCCTGGTGTCCTATCAGGCAGACATCAAGAAACTCACTAGGTATTGGAACCCGCTCCTGGAACCTCATTGGCCAGAAGCCAGAGAAGTTTCTGGAAAGGCAAGCAGGCAGGGGGCTAAAGGGACACGCTTTCAACACACAGCAGCGAAGCCTCGGCAGGGGAGACGGCAGTGACCATTCGGAAGACTGACCAGAGAAGGAAGGAAGGAAGAAGCGGCCAGCGAGACTCACCTTCGTGACGAAGGACCAGAGGGACTCAGACTATCGGACCTGCAGTTCAATCAAACCATCTTTACTTGTAGTATACTTGAATCTGCTGGGGTATCCTCTTGTTTTATGTGGGCAATTTATGCGTTAATAGTGTTGTTATTTATAAACTTGTTGAACATTTACTTGTGTTTGTCCTTTGTCCATCTTGCAAAATAGGCACCGGGATAACACCTTGGAGTAAGTAAACTGTTTGAAAGTATCTGAGAATTAACAGGTACAACAGTGGCACCCCAGAGGGGACTTTGATAAGAAGTGATACGTTGCTCCGAAGTCGAACCTTCAACCCAGTATTCTCCAACACTCCGACTGAGCCTGAATTAAGCCTACCAAAAGGCACTGAGTGCTGTCCGTGAGAGAGAGGCTGCGCTGCAACAAGTAGAGGAAGTTAAACGTAAATGCAGCGACCTACAGGCTGCAGTAAAAGTTTTGCATCAAGCAGGAAAAGTAAAAACAGACCACTCCAAATGCCTGCGCGAGATTGAAGATTTAAAAACACAACTCGCCATAACAAGGGGTGTAATGTGTGCATACACGACCGAAACAGGGGATAATGACCCAGGGCTAGAGTGGGGGGATTTAGAAGAGGATGCCTGCCATTATGCAACAGCTAGCGTCACTGCCGACTGGGGACCACCACCTCCCTTCCCGGTCGTGGATCCAACGGCACCACAAATCCGGCCCCCATCTCCGAGTCCTTTTACCATCCCAATAAGCCCAGTCACAAATCCGGTTCCTGTACCGATGAATTCGGTCACCACCCAACGACAGGACGGACAGAACCACAATGTGACTTATGTAACTCCACACATCATGACATAGCTAAAGTGATAGGAGTATTTCAACCCTCCGGGGATCTACATGCTCTCTTTGACCAGGTCACCCAATATCGTGTTTTAAACGGCCAAGATGAGGCAGAAGAGATTAAACTTATTCTATTATGTTTAAGTCCTGATGTGGAGATGCCGGCGTTGGACTGGGGTAAACACAGTAACAGTTTTATTTGGTAGCAAATACCATTAGCTTTCGGAGCGCTGCTCTCCGTCAGATGGAGTGGAAATCTGCTCTCAAACAGGGCACAGAGACACAATATCTGTAACTTGATTTTGTGTCATTATGCCCTATTTGAGAGCAGATTTCCACTCCATCTGACGAAGAAGCAGCGCTCCTAAAGCTAATCTTAGAAACCCTACAGCGCAGAAAGAGGCCATTCGGCCCATAGAGTCTGCACCGACCACAAACCCACCCAGGCCCTACCCCCATATCCCTACATATTTACCCACTAATCTCTCTAACCTACACATCCCAGGACACTAAGAGCACTTTTTTTAGCATGGCCAATCAACCTAACCCGCACGTCATTGGACTGTGGGAAGAAACCGGAGCACCCAGAGGAAACCCACGCAGACATGAGGAGAATGTGCAAACTTCACACAGACAGTGACCCAAGCCGGGAATCGAACCCAGGTCGCTGGAGCTGTGAAGCAGCAGTGCTAACCACTGTGCTACCGTGCCGCTAATTGTATTTGCTACCAAATAAACCCGTTGGACTTTAACCTGGCGTTGTTAAAACTGTTACTGTGTTTACGTCCTGCCTTCCGTTCCGTCCTACCCGAACCCCAGAACGTGGCCGGGGGATCCCTACCAGAAATGAAGGCGGCCGTTCTGGCCGCCATAGGCTACAATAGGGATGACCCGGTACAAGGCTTAAACAACTGCCAACAAAAAAGAGGGGAGCACCGGACAGCCTATGCTGGCCGACTATGGAAATAATTTATTGCGGTTTTCGGCCAATTAATTTGAGTCAAATTAAATGCACACCACCGGCCCACATGGATCCGGAGCCTAATAGCACACGTCACCGAGGGGAGTCGGAAAGCCTGTGAGAATTTTGATCCCGATGATAATATACACACAGAAGCCTGGGCCATCCGCAAAATGACTCGTGTGTGGGAACGGGAAGTCGGGGAAAAAGACACCCCCAAGCCCACAACAAGGAAAGATGAACCCAATCCACAAAGACACAGCCCCAGTTTGGCGTAACGAAGGGGAAGGTGGAAACAGGGGATAGGGTAACTCAGGGCACCCACTCCCATATACCCGTGTGAATCACCAATACAGAAAACCGCAGCCCCGCGCAGAACCCCGATATATCCCCAACCCCAGGTACAGGGAACAAGACAAAGCCAATTCCAGATATCCACCCCCACAAGGGCAGTTTTACAACTGTGGCCGGATCGGCCATTTTGCCAGGGAATGTAGAGCCCCGCCCAGCCAGACCCCACGACAGCCCCAACGATTTCACAGAGGAGAACCCCGACCTATGTCATTAGAACGACCTGCCAGACAATGCATCACAACCCCGGTGCATGCCTTCGACATCCCTTTCAGCCTCTACCCCCAATTAGACTCCGTACTGGAAGCATGACTGTGTCAGAACTTCCCAACTTGGGTTTGCAACACTCAGTGGGATAGTTTAGGGAGATCCCTTGTAAAAGGCAAAGTTGGAGGCCGCCCCATCGAGTTCCTGTGGGATACAGAGGGATCCCGTACCACTCTTAACATATGCAGTGACCTCAGCTGCATTTGGCCTACCAGGAAAAGAATGATGTTAAGTGGCTTCACGGGACATTTGCAGGAAGGCTTGGAAACAGACCCATTAGAATTTCGACTGGGTAGTATAATATATTATCACCCAGCTATCTTGGTTAAACTCCACCCAGAGGCAGAGCACATTCTAGGGTCCGAACTGATGAGGAAATGCAACCTATCGTTTGACTCCGCTAACTGTTGCATTTGGCAAATGACAACTACCTGTCAATCCACAGTCGAGGTGGCCACCGGCAGATACGTAGACTGAATATCTACTTTTGGAAAATTGTGGATCAGGCCCACGGAAATGACGGAAGACCCTGAAACACAGGATACATTAGCCAAACACACAGAGGCATTCACCAGTCACAAGCATGACTGTGTCCGAATAACAGGGGAGGTAATCATAGCAGGTCGTGACCCTAAACCCCAAAGACAGTACGGCTTTCCTAAGCAAGCCAAAGGGGAATTGGCCAAGGTGATTAGCAGTTTATTAAAACAAGGTGTCCTGCTTCCACTAACAACTCCCCCATATGGCCGGTAAGGAAAACAGACGGTTCCTGGAGACTCACAATCGATTATCGAGCCCTAAATCAGTCTACCCTCGTCACAGCGCCCACAGTCGCGACTAGCCCAGAAGCCATGATGAAGCAAGCCCCACACGCAAAACTTAACACAGTGTTGGACATCAATAATGGCTTCTGGTCAATTATCTTAGATTAGCACTGTCAGTACAGATTTGCCTTCACGTTCCAGGGACAACAGTGCACCTGGACGTGTTTACCACAAGGTTTTTATAACTCCCCCACCATATTTCACCAACGCTTAGCAACAGGCTTGGAGGGATTAGAACATAGAACAATACAGCACAGAACAGGCCCTTCGGCCCACGATTGAACTATTGAATGGCATCAAGGTTGGTAAGTCGCCGGGACCGGATGGGATGTACCCCAGGTTACTGTGGGAGGCGAGGGAGGAGATTGCGGAGCCTTTGGCGATGATCTTTGCATCGTCGATGGAGACGGGAGAGGTTCCGGAGGATTGGAGGATTGCGGATGTGGTCCCTATATTCAAGAAAGGGAACAGGGACAGCCCGGGAAATTACCGACCGGTGAGTCTAACCTCAGTGGTTGGTAAGTTGATGGAGAGGATCCTGAGAGACAGGATTTATGATCATCTAGAGAAGTTTAGTATGATCAAAAGTAGTCAGCACGGCTTTGTCAGGGGCAGGTCGTGCCTTACGAGCCTGGTTGAGTTCTTTGAAAATGTGACCAAGCACATTGACGAAGGAAGAGCGGTGGATGTGGTCTATATGGACTTCAGCAAAGCGTTCGATAAGGTCCCCCATGCAAGACTTCTTGAGAAAGTGAGAGGGCATGGGATCCAAGGGGCTGTTGCCTTGTGGATCCAGAACTGGCTTGCCTGCAGAAGGCAGAGAGTGGCTGTGGAGGGGTCTTTCTCTGCATGGAGGTCAGTGACCAGTGGAGTGCCCCAGGGATCTGTTCTGGGACCCTTGCTGTTTGTCATTTTCATAAATGACCTGGATGAGGAAGTGGAGGGATGGGTTGGTAAGTTTGCTGACGACACCAAGGTAGGTGGTGTTGTGGATAGTTTGGAGGGATGTCAGAAGTTGCAGCGAGACATAGATAGAATGCAAGACTGGGCGGAGAAGTGGCAGATGGACTTCAACCCGGATAAGTGTGTGGTGATCCATTTTGGCAGATCCAATGGGATGGAGCAGCAGTATAAAATGAAGGGTACCATTCTTAGCAGTGTAGAGGATCAGAAGGACCTTGGGGTCCGGGTCCATAGGACTCTTAAATCGGCCTCGCATGTGGAGGATGCGGTCAAGAAGGCGTATGGCGTACTAGCCTTCATTAATCGAGGGATTGAGTTTAGGAGTCGGGAGATAATGCTGCAGCTTTATAGGACCCTGGTTAGACCCCACTTGGAGTACTGCGCGCAGTTCTGGTCACCTCATTACAGGAAAGATGTTGAAGCCATTGAAAGGGTGCAGAGGAGATTTACAAGGATGTTGCCTGGATTGGGGGGCATGCCTTATGAGGATAGGTTGAGGGAGCTTGGTCTCTTCTCCCTGGAGAGACGAAGGATGAGAGGTGACCTGATAGAGGTTTACAAGATGTTGAGGGGTCTGGATAGGGTGGACTCTCAGAGGCTATTTCCAAGGGCTGAAATGGTTGCTACGAGAGGACACAGGTTTAAGGTGCTGGGGGGTAGGTACAGGGGGGATGTCAGGGGTAAGTTTTTCACTCAGAGGGTGGTGGGTGAGTGGAATCGGCTGACGTCGGTGGTGGTGGAGGCAAACTCGTTGGGGTCTTTTAAGAGACTTCTGGATGAGTACATGGGATTTAATGGGATTGAGGGCTATAGATAGGCCTAGAGGTGGGGATGTGATCGGCGCAACTTGTGGGCCGAAGGGCCTGTTTGTGCTGTGACTTTCTATGTTCTATGTTCTATGTTGTGCCGAACTTTGTCTGAATCCCAGATCAAGCTATTTCCTCCCTATCATCCCGAAGTACTACATGTGCCTATCCAATAGCTTCTTAAATATTCCTAAAGATTCTGACTCCACTATCCCTGCAGGCAGTCCATTCCACATCCCCAACCACTCTCTGAATAAAAAGCCTACCTCGGACATCCTTCCTTTATCTCCCACCATGAACCCTATAGTTATGCCCCCTAGTTACCGCTCCATTCACCCGAGGAAATAGTCTTTGAACGTTCACTCTACCTATCCCCCTCATCATCTTATAATCCTCTATCAAGTCTTCTCTCAACCTCCTCTCCTCCAAAGGGAAAAGCCCATGTTCCCTCAAACTTTCCTCATAAGACCTAACCTCCAAACCAGGCAGCATCCTGGTAAATCTCCTTTGCACTCTTTCCAGTGTCTCCACATCCTTCTTATAGTGAGGTGACCAGAACTGCACACAATATTCCAAATGTGGTCTCACCAAGGTCCTGTATAGTTGCAGCATAACCCCACGGCTCTTACACTCCAACCCCCTGTTAATGAACGCCAACACACTATAGGCCTTCTTCACGGCTCTATCCACTTGAGTGGCAACCTTCAGAGATCTATGGATATGAACCCCAAGATCTCTCTGTTCCTCCACATTCTTCACAACCCTACCTTTGACCCTGTAATCAACATTTAAATTTGTCCGCCCAAAATGAATCACCTCGCATTTGACAGGGTTAATCTCCATTTGCCATTTTTCAGCCCAGCTCTGCATCCTATCTATATCTCTTTGCAGCCTACAAGAGCCCTCCACCTCATCCACTACTCCACCAATCTTGGTGTCATCAGCAAATTTACTGATCCACCCTTCAGCCCCCTCCTCTAAGTCATTTATAAAAATTACAAATAGCAGAGGACCAAGCACTGAACCCTGTGGCACTCCACTGGTAACCGGTTTCCAGTCCGAAAATTCTCGATCCACCACCACCCTCTGTCTTCTGTTAGATAGCCAGTTAGCTATCCAATCGATCAAACTTCCCTCTATCCCACATATCCTTACTTTCTTCATAAGCCGACCGTGGGGGACTTTATCAAACGCCTTACTAAAATCCATGTATATGACATCAACTGCCCTACCTTCATCTGCACACTTCGGTACCTCCTCAAAAAATTCTTTCAAATTTGTGAGGCAAGACTTGCCCTTCACGAATCCGTGGTGACTATCCCGGATTAATCCGCATCTTTCTAAATGGTCGTAAATCCCATCCATAAGGACCTTTTCCATCAACTTACCAATCACCGAAGTAAGACTAACCGGTCTAAAATTACCAGGGTCATTTCTATTCCCTTTCTTAAACAGAGGAACCACATTCGCCACTCTCCAGTCCTCTGGCACCACCCCTGTGGACAGTGAGGGCGCAAAGATCAAAGCCAAGGGCTATGCTATCTCATCCCTCGCCTCCCAAAGAATCAGAGGATATATTTCATCAGGCCCAAGGGACGTATCAACTTTCAGTTCATTTAAAATTGCTAGTACATCTTCCCTCCGAACATGTACTTCCTCCAGCCTATCAGCCTCTTCCTCAAAAACATTGCCCCTCTCCATGGGGAACACCGAAGAAAAGTATTCATTCATCACCTCTCCTATCTCTTCTGACTCCATGCACAAATTCCCACTACCGTCATTGACCGGCCCCAACCTCACCCTGGTCATTCTTTTATTCCTCACATAAGAGTAAAAAGCCTTGGGGTTTTCCTTGATCCGACCCGCCAAGGACTTCTCATGCCCCCTCCTAGCTCTCCTAAGCCCCCTGTTCAGCTCATTTCTTGCTAACTTGTAACCCTCCATCGAGCCAACTGAACCTTGTTTTCTCAAACTGACATACGCTTCCTTCTTCCTCTTGGCAAGACGTTCCACCTCTTCTGTGAACCATGGTTCCCTCACTCGGCCATTTCCTCTCTGCCTGGCAGGGACATAGCTATCAAGGACACGCAGTATTTGTTCCTTGAAAAAGTTCCACATATCATTATCGCCTTTGCCTGACAATATTTGTTCCCATCCTATGCTTCCTAATTCCCGCCTGATTGCGTCATAATTACCTCTCCCCCAATTGTAAACTATGCCCTGCCGTATGGCCCTCTCCCTCTCCATTGCAATAACAAAATACAGCGAATTGTGGTCACTATCTCCAAAGTGCTCTCCCACAATCAAATCCAGCACTTGGCCCGGTTCATTTCCCATTACGAAATCCAATGTGGCCCCGCCTCTTGTCGGCTTATCCACATATTGTGTCAGGAACCCCTCCTGCACACACTGCACAAAAACTGCCCCATCCCAACTATTCGACCTATAAAGGTTCCAATCAATATTTGGAAGTTTAAAGTCTCCCATGGCAACTACCCTGTGACCTCCACACCTATCCACAATCTGCTTAGCAATTTCTTGCTCCACATCTCTATTTCAATTTGGGGGCCTATAGTAAACTCCTAACAACGTGACCGCTCATTTCCTATTCCCAACCTCAGCCTATATTACCTCTGGAGGCAGATCCCCTTCGAAATGCCTTTCTGCAGCCGTTGCACGCTCCTTGATTAACAGTGCCACTCCTCCACCTCTTTTACCAACTACCCTACACTTACTAAAACATCTATACCCCGGAACTTCCAACAACCATTCCTCTCCTTGTTCTACCCAAGTCTCCGTAATGGCCACAACATCGCAGTCCCAAGTGCCAATCCACGCCCGAAGCTCACCTACCTTATTTCGGATGCTCCTTGCATTGAAGTAGACACACTTCAACCCACTTTCTTGTCTGCTGGTACCCACCTTTGACCATGATGCCCTTCCCAGTACCTCACTACACTCACTGAACTCCGGACTACAACTCTTTTTCCCATCCCCCTGACAAATTAGTTTAAATCCCCCCGAAGAGCCGTAGCAAATTTCCCTCCCAGGATATTGGTGCCCTTCTGGTTCAGGTGCACCCCGTCCTGTTGGTACAGGCCCCACCTTCCCCAGAAAGTGTTCCAATTATCTACATAGCTGAAACCCTCCCTCCTACACGATCCCTGCATCCATGTGTTTAACTGCACTCTCTCCCTGTTCCTCAACTCGCTATCCCGTGGCACTGGCAACATACCAGAGATGAACCGGAGAGTTTAAGATCTATGTTTAGTGGAGGACACAGTTAAAACGCTCTGTTTAGTGTCGGGCACTGATTAAAATCTCCGTTTAGTATGGGACACTGTTTGAAATCTCGGTTTCGTGTAGGGCACAGTTGAAAATCGCTGTTTTCGTGTAGGACACTGTTTAAAATATCTGTTTAGTCGAGGACACAGTTAAAATTCTCTGTTTAGTGTAGGGTACTGTTTAAAATCTCTGTTTTGTGTAGGACACTGTTTAAAATCTCTGTTTAGTCTAGGGCACTGTTTAAATTCTGTTTTGTGTAGCACACTGTTTAAAATCTCTGTTCAGTTTCGGGCATTGTTTAAATTCGCTGTTTAGTGTAGGGTACTGTTTAAAATCTCTGTTTAATGTTGGGCACTGTTTAAAATCTCTTTTTAGTGTCGGGTACAGTTTAAAATCTCTGTTTAGTGTAGGGCACTGTTTAAATTCTCTGTTTCGTGTAGGGTACTGTTTAAAATCTCCGTTTAGTTTCGGGCACTGTTTAATATGTCCTGTTTAGTGTTGGGCACTGGTTAATATCTCTGTTTAGTGTCGGGTACTGTTTAAAGTCTCTGTTTCGTGTAGGGTACTTTTTAGAATCTCTGTTTAGTGTCGGGTACTGTTTAAAATCCCTGTTTAGTGTTGGGTACTGTTTAATGTCTCTGTTTAGTGTCGGGTACTGTTTAAAATCTCTGTTTAATGTTGGGCACTGTTTAAAATCTCTTTTTAGTGTCGGGTACAGTTTAAAATCTCTGTTTAGTGTAGGGCACTGTTTAAATTCTCTGTTTCGTGTAGGGTACTGTTTAAAATCTCCGTTTAGTTTCGGGCACTGTTTAATATCTCCTGTTTAGTGTTGGGCACTGGTTAATATCTCTGTTTAGTGTCGGGTACTGTTTAAAATCTCTGTCTAGTGTCGGGTACTGTTTAAAATCCCTGTTTAGTGTTGGGTACTGTTTAATGTCTCTGTTTAGTGTCGGGTACTGTTTAAAATCTCTGTTTAGTGTCGGGCACTGTTTAAAATCTCCGTTTAGTGTAGGGCACTGTTCAACATCCCTGTTTAGTGTCGGACACTGTTTAAAATCTCTGTTTGGTGTTGGACACTGTTTAACATCTCTGTTTAGTGTAGGGCTTTGCTTAAAATCTCTGTTTGGTGCAGGACACTATTTAAAATCTCTGATTCGTGTTGGAGACTTTTTAACATTTCTGTTTATCTCGTGGCCATTACAGAACCGTTGTTGCAGGGTGACCAGGACTGGGAACTGAATATCCAGTGGTATCAGACATTTCGGAAGGATAGGCAGGAAGGCTGAGGTGGGGTAGCTCTGTTAATCAAATATAACATCAGGGCAGCAGTGAGAGACGATATAGGCTCTAAGGAACATAATGTGGAATCGTTGTGGGTGAAGATAAGGAATAGCAAAGGTAGAAAGTCACTGGTGGGCGTGGTCTATAGGCCCCCAAATAATAACTTAGAGGTGGGTCGGGCTACCAACAGGCAAATAATGGATGCGTGCAAAAATGGAACAGCATTAATCATGGGGGATTTTAACCAGCATATTGATTGGTTTACTCAAGTCGGACGCGATGGACTTGAGGAAGAGCTCTTAGAATGCTGTCGGGATAGTTTCCTCGAACAGTATGTTACAGAGCCTACGAGGGGGCAAGCTATCTTGGATCTGGTCCTTTGTAATGAGACACGTAAAATTAATGATCTTCTTGTAAGGGATCCTCTTGGAATGAGTGATCACAATATGGCTCAATTTCTAATACAAATGGAGGGTGAGAAAGTAGGGTCGCAAACCAGTGTCCTCTGCTTGAACAGAGAGGAGTACAATAGGATGAGGGCAGAATGGCTTATGTAGACTGTGAGCGCAGACTAGTTAGTAGGACAGCTGAGCAACAGTGGCAGATTTGTAAGGAGATTTTTCTCAGTACTCAGCAAAAATACATTCCTGTGATAAAGAAGGAATGTAAGAAAAGGGATAACCACCCGTGGATAACTAAGGAAATAAAGGAGAGTATTAAATTAAAAATCGATGCGTACAGAGTGGCCAAAACTTGTGGGGAATTAGAAGATTGGGAAAGCTTTAGCAAACAACGAAGAACGACTAAGAACGCGATAAAGAAAGGAAAGATAGATTGTGAAACTAAACTAAAATATAAAACCTGATCGTAAAAGTTTTTACAGATATATAAAAAGGGAAAGAGTAGCTAAAGTAAATGTCCGACACTTAGAAGACGAGAAGGGGGATTTAATAATGGGAAACGAGGAAATGGCCGAGGCCTTCAACAAGGTTTTTGTGTCGGTCGTCACGTTCGAGGACACAAATAACTGACCGAAAATTGACGGTCATTGGACTGTCGGGGGTGAGGTCCTTAAAACGATTACTATTAGTAAAGAGGTAGTGCTTGGTAGGCTAATGGGACTAAAGGCTGACAAGGCCCTGGGCCCGGATGGAATGCATCCCAGGGTGCTGAATGAAATGGCAGAAGTAATAGCAGATGCGTTGGTTGTAATTTATTAAAATTCGCTGGACTCTGGGGAAGTGCCGGTTGATTGGAAACAGCTAATGTGACGCCACTATTTTAAAAAACGAGGTAGGCAAAACGGAGGTAGGCAAAAGGAGGTAACTACAGGCCGGTTAGCTTAACTTCCGTAGTTGCGAAATTGCTGGAATCCATCATTAAAAAAGAAATAGCAGGACACCTGGAAAAAAAATGGTTCGATCAAGCAGACGCAGCATGGATTCATGAAGAGAAAGTCGTGTTTGACGAATTTACTGAATTTTTATGAAGATGTGATGAGTGCGGTTGACAGAGGGGAACCGGTGGATGCGGTGTTTTAGAATTTCCAGAAGGCGTTCGATAAGGTGCCTCACAACAGGTTGCTGCAGAAGATTAAGGTACATGGAGTTGGAGGTAAAGAGTTAGCGTGGATTGAGGATTGGCTATCTAACAGGAAGCAGAGGGTTGGAATAAATGGGTGCTTTTCTGGTTGGCAGTTGGTGAAAAGTAGCGTGCCACAGGGATCGGTGCTGGGGCTTCAACTGTTTACCATATACATCGACGATCTGGAGGAGGGGACCGAGTGTAGGGTAACAACGTTTGCATATGACACAAAGATGAGTGGGGAAGTGAATTGCGTGGAGGATGCGGAAAGTCCGCAGATAGATTTGGATAGTCTAACTGAGTTGGCGAGGATCTGGCAGATGGAGTATAACGTTGACAAGTGTCAGGTTATCCACTTTGGAAAGAATAATAGTTAGATGGACTGTTATTTCAATGGTGAAAAATGACAACACGGTACTGTGCAGAGGGACCTGGGGGTTCTTGTGCATGAATCGCAAAAACTCAGTTTGCAGGTGCAGCAGGTGACCAAGAAGGCAAATGGAATGTTGGCCTTTATCACGAAGGGGATGGAGTATAAAAGCAGGGAGGTCTTGCTGCTATTTGTACAAGGTACTGGTGAGGCCGCAAATAGAGTACTGTAGGCAATTTTGGTCCCCTTATTTGCAGCAGGATATATTGGACTTGGAGGGAGTACTGAGAAGATTCACCAGGTTGATACCAAAGATGAGGGGGTTTGCTTATGAGGAGAGATTGTGTAGATTGGGCTTGTACTCGTTGGAGTTCAGAAGGCTGAGGGGAGATCTCATAGACACATATAAAATAATGAAGGGGCGAGACACGGTACAGGCACAGAGATTATTTCCACTTAGAAAGGAAACAAGAACTAGAGGACACCGCCTCAAAATAAGGGGGAGTCAGTTTAGAACAGAGTTGAGGAGGGACTTCTTCTCTAAGAGGGTAGTGAATCTCTGGATTTCTCTGGCCATTGAAGTAGTGGAGGCGACCTCATTAAACATGTTAATTCACAGGTAGATAGATTTCTGATCAATAAGGGAATTAAGGGTTATGGGGGGTGGGCAAGTAAGTGGAACCAAAACACTATCAGATCAGCCATGATCTTATTGAGTGGCGGGGCAGGCTCGAGGTTCTGGATGGCCTACTACTGCTCGTATTTCTTATGTTCTTATGTTCTGCTTAGTGAAGGGCACTGTTTAAAACCTCTGTTTATTGTGGGTCACTGCTTAAAATCTCTGTTTCGTGTAGTACACTTTTTCAAATCTCGGCTTAATGTAGGTCAATGTTTAAAATCTCTGTTTCGCGTCGGGCACTTTTTGAAATCTCTGTTTAGGGTCGGACAATGTTTAAAATCTCTGTTTCATGTAGGACACTGTTTAAAATCACTGTTTAGTGCAGGGCACTTTTTAAATTAACTGTTTAATGTAGGACACTGTTTAAAATCTCTGCTTAGTGTAGGACACTGTTTAAAATCTCTGTTGAGTGTAGGGCACTGTTTAAAATCTCCGGCTAGTACAGGACACCGTTTGAAATCTCCGTTTCGTGTAGGGCACTGTTTAAAACGTCTGCTTTTTGTAGGGCACTGTTTAAAATCTCTGCAAAGTGTAGGACACATTAAAACTCTCTGTTTAGTGTCGGACACTGTTTAAATTCTCCGTTTAGTATAGGAAAATGTTTAAAATCGCTGTTTCGTGTAAGTCACTGTTTAAAATCTCAGTTTAGTGGAGGACGCTGTTTAAAATCTTTGTTCAGTGTAGGACACTGGTTAAAACCTCTGTTCAGTGTAGTGCACGGTTTGAAATCTCCGTTTAGTGTAGGGCACTGTTTAAAATCTCTGTTTAGTGTCGGACACTGTTTTAAATCTGTGTTTTATTGTAGGACACTCTTTAAAGTCTCTGTTTTAGTGTAGGTGATGCGCGATTAATTCACTCGGGAGGCTAGGACGTACCCGGGAATAAAGGCTTTTATTCACAACAAGAATAGAGCATACTGCTTGACAATACTATCCCAGACTAAGGGCCACTAGGAAGTAGCAGTGACCTTTATACTCCTGTAAGAAGGCGGAGCCAAACGGAGTGTACCACAGAACAATGCTAACAGGTGGAACACCCCAACCCTAAGCCCAACAGTAACAAGAGTAACATATGTACAAGTACCCATAGTGGTAACCATCTATGGTTCACCACATTCACCCCTCCTTTAAAAACACAGGCCGGTCGGGTACGGAGACAATACGAACTGTCCATATGTTCACAAGTTCAGCCGTATCGGAGGTCCACAACGTCTCTACGACCTCCGCAGCACTGGCTCCAGTGCCGGTTCTGATGACCGTGTTGACGACCCTCTCTCCGAGGTGGTGTCCAGTGACTCCTCCAGTTCCTCACACACCTTTGTACCTCGAGGTGGGGACAAACTACTGGACTCAGGCAAGCTGTACACGGGAGTAAGAGGATTAAGTTGAGGTCCCGATGCTGCCCGCGCCGTGTCAGGAGGGGAGAGAATGGGCAAAAGAATCCTAACCACGGGTGCGGGAGTGATGGGGTTTTCCAGGTCCCCTGCAGGCGCCAGATCTCTGATAGAGACCGTGTCCGCTCGCCCGTCAGGATATGCCACATAGGCATATTGAGGGTTGGCGTGGAGGAGATGGACCTGTTCAACCAAATGGTCGGATGTGTGGGCCCTAACATGCCGCCGCAGGAGGACAGGTCCTGAGTACGTCAATCAAGACGGCAGTGAGGTCCCAGAGGAAGACTTCCTAGGGAAGGTAAACATCCGCTCATGTGGGGTAGCGTTGGTTGCCGTACAGAGGAGGGACCGGATTGAATGGATCGTATCAGAAAGTACCTTTTGCCAACGGTAGACTGGAAGACCTCTGGACCTTAACGCCAGTAAAACAGCCTTCCAGACTGTCGCATTTTCTCTCTCGACTTGTCCGTTACCCCTGGGGTTGTAACTCGTAGTCCTACTTGAGGCAATTCCTTTAGAGAGCAGGTATTGCCTCAAGTCGTCGCTCATAAACGACGAATCCCTATCACTGTGGATATACTGGGGTAGCCGAACAGGGTAAAAAGACTCCGCAGGGCTTTGATGACCGTGGCAGAGGACATTTCAGAACAGGGGATGGCAAAGGGGAATCGAGAGTATTCGTCAACCATGTTGAGGAAATACACATTCCGATCTGTCGAAGGAAGGGGGCCCTTGAAGTCGACACTCAGTCGTTCAAAAGGGCGAGTGGCCTTAATGAGGTGTGCCCTGTCAAGCCGGTAGAAGTGCGGCTTGAACTCTGCACATACCTGGCAGCTTCGAGTTATCGACCTGACATCCTCTATGGAGTAGGGCAGATTCCGAGCCTTTACAAAATGGAAGAGCCCAGTGATCCCCGGATGGCACAGATCATTGTGGAGAGCCTGTAGCCGGTCATCCTGCACACTGGCACATGTTCCACGCGGCAGGGCACCTGAGGGCTCATTGAGCTTCCCCGGACTGTTCATGATATCATAGTTGTAGGTGGAGAGTTTGATTCTCCACCTCAAGATTTTATCATTGTTAATTTTTCCCCTTAACGTGTTGTTGAACATGAAGGCCACGGACCGCTGGCCCGTGAGCAGGGTAAACCGTTTGCCAGCCAAATAATGGCGCCAATGCCGTACGGCCTCCACAATGGCCTGAGCCTCTTTTTCCACAGCGGAGTGCCAAATTTCAGGGCCTTGGAGAGTGCGAGAGAAAAAGGCGACGGGCCTGCCCGCCTGGTTAAGTGTGGCGGCCAGGGCGCAATCAGATGCATTACTCTCCACCTGAAAGGGGATGGACTCATCGACAGCGTGCATCGTGGCTTTCGCGATGTCGGCTTTTATCCCTTCAAAGGCTAGGCGAGCCTCTGTTGTCAGGGGAAAAGAGGTAGATTTTATGACCGGACGGGCTTTGTCCGCGTAATTGGGAACCCACTGTGCATAGTACGAGAAGAAGTCTAAGCATCTTCTCAGTGCTTTGATGCTAGTGGGTAGGGGAAGTTCAAGGAGAGGACGCATACGGTCTGGATGTGGGCCGATAACCCCGTTTTCCACCACGTATCCGAGGATTGCTCGGCGGTGCTTGCTGAATACGCACTTCTCCTTGTTATAAGTCAGGTTCAGGAGAGTCGCAGTGCGTAAAAACTTCTAGAGGTTGGGGTCGTGGCCCTGCTGGTCATGGCCGCAGATCGTGATGTTGTCCAGGTACGGGAAGGTAGCCCGTACCCCATTTTCGGTCCACTAATCGGTCCATCTCACGCTGGAAGACCGAGACCCCATTTGTGACGCCGAAAGGGACTCTTAAAAAGTGGTAGAGACGGCCATCCGCCTCACAGGCCGTGTATTTGCGGTCCTCTGGGTGAATGGTGAGCTGGTGGTAGGCTGACTTCAAGTCGATGGTGGAGAACACCCGGTACTGCGCAATCTGGTTGACCATGTCAGATATGCGCGGGAGAGGGTACGCGTCCAGCTGCGTGTACCTATTAATGATCTGACTATAGTCTATGACCATCTGTGGCTTGTCTCCAGTCTTGACCACCACGACTTGTTCTCTCCGTGGGCCAGTGCTAGGTTGAATGATGCCTTCCCCGAGGAGCTGCTGAACCTCAGATCGAATAAAGATCCGATCCTCAGCGCTGTAACGCCTGCTCTTAGTCGCGATGGGCTTGCAGCCTGGCACGAGATTTTCGAATGGGGAAGGTGGGGTAATTTTGAGTGTCGAGAGACTGCATGTGGAGCGCGCTGGGCAATCTGGAGGCTGCTATTCTCCCACTGAAAGTGGAGGGAGTGGCCCATCGTACTGCAGGGTCACACTCTTCAGGTGGACCATAAAGTCTCGCCCCAGGAGTACCGGAGCGCAAAGGTGCGGTAACACGAGGAGTCTGAAGTTCTCGTAAACTGTGCCCCGCACCGTTAAGGTTACCACACAGTTCCAAGAACGATAACAGGTCGGGACCTCGACGCAATGGAGATTGTCTGCATGACAGTTTGCACACGGAGAGCGCACCATTTCACTGTATCTGGATGGATGAAGCTCTCCGTGCTCCCGCTGTCAAACAGGCAATGTGCCAGGCGCCCGTTTACCTCTATGTCCATCATGGACTTGTCGAGTCTGTGAGGCTTGGCCTGGTCCAGGATGATTGACGCCACTGTTGGATCCCGAGTGTAACTGCAGGCAGCTGAGATAGCTGACGACGAGGACCCCTGCTGGTCTTCTGTGGCCGGTGTCGACCAAAATGGCTGCGCCCACGAATCGCACGTGGTCGATGATGTTGAACGCAGCGGCACCCGCAGATTGCACGTGGCTTGCATCGTCGTCATAGGAAATGGCGGCACCCGTGAATCGCACGTGGCTGAAGACATCGACGAGGCCGGAGACGAGGAGATGGATCCTGGGGAGTCACACGCAGCACTGCTGGGCTTGGAAGGGGTCTCTGCTCGGCATACTTTTACATAGTGCCCTTTCTTTCCACAGGCGGAGCAAAACACCGCCCTGGCCGGACATCTCTGACGAGGGTGCTTCGCCAATCCGCAGAAATAGCACCGTGGGCCTCCTTGAGCTGCCACAGCCGTCAGGTCTGAGGTTGAGAGCATTATCGCGCAGTTCCGAGGACCCGCCGGGTACAGTTGAGGCGGTGGCTGTACTTGCCACGATGTTCTCACGTGGTCGGTGGGATAGGTTTCGAGACTTCTGGAGGTCGTTTCCATTGCATCGGCCAATTCTACCGTCTTAGCCAGGTCCAAGGTACCCTGCTCTAGCAGCCGCAGGCGAATATAGGATGCACCGATTCCCGCCACGAACGCATCTCGGATCAGATCGTTGGTGTATTGAGTAGCCGACACCTCCTTGCAATTTCAGGCACTGGGCAGCTGTTGAAGTTTGCGCAGGTAATGTCCCGTTGTTACGCCGGGCTGCCGCCGTCGAATGGCTAATAGGTGACGAGCATGAATTTCGTTCAGCTGTTTATGGTACAGCTTCTTGAGTAATTCGATGGCCTCTTTGTAATTTTGGGAATCACGGATTGTTGCATACACAGTGTCGCTTACCCTTGTGTGGAGGACCCGCAATCTGTCGGCGTCAGACTGGACTCCTGTCGAGGCATCGATGTAATCCTGGAAACACTTCAACCAATGGTCGAAAGTATTCGATGCTCCCGCGGCACGCGGATCCAAGGTTAGCCAATTGGGTTTCAGCATCTGCTTCATTTTTATTCGAACGACATTTTCGGTATTTTGTTGTGAATAAAATTGATGCGCGATTAATTCACTCGGGAGGCTAGGACGTACCCGGGAATAAAGGCTTTTATTCACAACAATAATAGAGCATACTGCTTGACAATATAGTCCCAGACTAAGGGCCACTAGGAAGTAGCAGTGACCTTTATACTCCTGTAAGAAGGCGGAGCCAAACGGAGTGTACCACAGAACAATGCTAACAGGTGGAACACCCCAACCCTAACCCCAACAGTAACAAGAGTAACATATGTACACGTACCCATAGTGGTAAACATCTATGGCTCACCACAGTAAAAACTCTCCGTTTAGTGTCCGAGAATTGTTTAAAATCTCTGTTTAGTGTCGGGAACTGTTTCAAACCTCTGTTTAATGTAGGGCACTGTTTAAAATCTTTGTTTAGTGTAGAATACTGTTTAAAATATCTGTCGAGTGTAGGGCACTGTTTAAAATCTCTGTTTCGTGTAGGACACAGTTTAAAATGTCTGTTTAGTTTCGGGCACTGTTTAAAATCTCTGTTTAGTGTAGAACATAGAAACTCTACTGCACAACCAGGCCCTTCGGCCCCCGAGTTGCGTCGAAAATGTACCTGCCTACTCGGTTTAACTATAATCCTCTATCTTACTAACTTCCATGAACTTATCCAAAAGTCCCTTAAAAGACCCTATGGAATCGGCCTTCACCACCACTATCGGCTGCCGATTCCTCGCTGCCACCACCATCGAAGTGAAAAACGTACCCCTAACATCTCCTCTGCACCTACTCCCCAGCACCCTAAATTTGTGACCTCTTGTGGCAACCATTTCAGCTGGGGGTAAGAGCCTCTGAGAATCCACTCTTTCAATGCCCATCAACATCTTATACACCTCTATCAGGTCACCTCTCATCCTTCGCCTCTCCAAGGAGAAAAGACCTAGCTCTCTCAACCTATTCTCATAAGGAATGCCTTAGGGATTCAGTTTCCTGGATAATTGGGACCTCTTTCGGGGCAGATGCGACCTGTACAAAAACGACGGATTTCACTTAAATCCCAGGGGGACCAATATCCTGGCGGGAAGGTTTGCTAAGGCTGCTGGGGAGTGTTTAAACTTTGAATGGTTGGGGGGTGGGAATCGAAATGAGGTGACTGGGAGAGTGGAGGTGAGTTTAAAAGTAAAAGGGGCTTCTAGACAGTATGAGAGGGAGGATAGGCAGGTGACGGAGAAGGGGAGTGCTCAGACCGAAGGGTCTGAGATGTGTGTATTTTAACGCAAGGGGTGTAGTGAACAAAATGGATGAGCTTAGGACGTGGATCACTACTTGGAAGTGTGATGTGTTGGCCATTACAGAGACTTTATTATCTCGGGGACAGGACTGGATACTTCAAGTGACGGGTTTCAGATGTTTCAGGAGTGACAGGGAAGGAGGCAAAATAGGCGAGGGGTGGCACTGTTGATCAGGGATAGTGTCACGGCTGTAGAAAAGATGGATGCCACAGAGGGATCGTTGACGGAATCTCTGTGGGTGGAAGTTCGCAACAGGAAGGGGTCAATAAATTTACTGGGTGTTTTCTATAGGCCGCCCAATAGTAGCAGCGATGTGGAGGAGCAGATTGGGAAACACATCCTAGAGAGTTGTGATAATAACAGAGTAGTCGTAATGGGAGACATTAATTTCCCAAATATTGATTGGAATATCCCTAGGATAAGAGGTTTAGGTGGGGAGGAGCTTGTTAGGTGTGTTCAGGAGTGCTTCCTGACACAGTATGTGAATAAGTCTACAAGAGGAGAGGCTGTACTTGATTTGGTATTAGGGAATGAACCTGGGCAGGTGTCAGTTCTCTCAGTGGGAGGGCATTTTGGGGATAGTGATCATAACTCTATCTCCTTTACATTTGTATTGGAGAGAGATAGGATCAGTCAAGCTCCGCAAGTTTTTATTTGGTGTAACGACAATTATGAGGCTATTAGGCAGGAAATTAGAGGCATAAATTGGAAGGAGGTTTTCTCAGGGAAATCGACAGAAGAAATGTGGCAAACGTTCAACAAAAATTTGTCTGGACCTCTACACAGCAATGTTCCAATGAGAAAGGGGAGTTACGGTAGGTTACAGGAACGCTGCAACGAATTTTGTCAAGAAGAAAAGAAAAGCTACAAAAGATTCAGGGAGCGAGGTAATGTTAGAAATCTAGAAGAGTATACGACTAGTAGGAAGGAACTTAAGAAGGAAATTAGAAGAGCAAGAATGGGTCATGTGGAGGCCTTGGCTGACAGGATGAAGGAAAACCCCAAGGAATTCTACAAGTATGTTCCGAGCAAGAGGAAAAGATGTGAAGGGGTAGGACCTATCAAATGTGACGGTGGGAAAGTCTGTATAAAACCGGTAGACATGGCAGAGGTACTCAATGAATACTTTGCTTCAGTATTCACAGTGGAAAAGGATCTTGGTAGTTGCAGTGCAGACTTGCAGTGGACTCAGATGATTAAGCATGTGGGCATTAGGAAAGAGTATGTGTTGGAACTTTTGCAAAGCATCAAGTTAGATAATTCGCCGGGACTGGATGGGATGTACCCCAGGTTACTGTGGGAGGCGTGGGAAGAGATTGCTGAGCCTCTGGCGATGATCTCTGCGTCATCAATGGAGACGGGAGAGATTCTGGAGGATTGGAGGATTGCGGAAGTGGTTCCGTTATTCAAGAAAGGGAGAAGAGATGACCCGGGAAATTATAGACCAGTGAGTCTAACCTCAGTGGTAGGTAAGTTGATGGAGAAGATCCTGAGAGGCAGGATGTATGAACATCTGGAGAGGAATAGTATGATCAGAAATAGCCAGCGCGGCTTTGTCCCAGGCAGATCATGCCTTACGAGACTAATTGAATATTTTGAAGATGTAACTAGACACATAGACGAGGGAAGAGTGGTAGATGTAGTTTATATGGATTTCAGCAAGGCGTTTGATAAGGTGCCCCATGCAAGGCTCATTGAGAAGGTGAAGGGGATGGGATACAAGGGGACATTGCTTTGTGGATTCAGAACTGGCTTGCCCACAGAAGGCAAAGAGTAGTTGTGGATGGGTCCTTTAAGCATGGATGTCGGTCATCAGTGGAGTGCCCCATGGATCTGTTCTGGGACACTTGCTCTTTGTGATTTTTATAATTGACCTGGATCAGGAAGTGGAAGGATGACACAAAGGATCCCCTGGGGCGGTTCCCCTCCATAATAGGTTTTCGGTGCTGGAGGCTACAGTTGAGGAGGAATCAACTGAGCATAGAGAGCAGATCTCTGGGGGTGAGCCGAGTGAGAAAGCTCAGGTGGTTAGGGGCTGTAAAAGACTGGGCCTTGTGATTGGGGACTCCACAATTAAGGGGACAGATAGGAGGGTCGGAACTAAAGGTAGGGACTCAGGGTTGGTGTGTTGCCTACCAGGGGCTGGGGTCCGGGATGTGTCTGACAGGGTATTCAGGACTCTTAGGGGGGAGGGAGATAAACCACAAGTTATTGTACATGTGGGGACACACGACATAGGGAGGATAGGGGAAGGGGATATTAGGCAGGGATTTATGGAGTTGGGGTGGAAACTAAAGGCCAAGTCTGACAGAGTGGTTATCTCTGGACTCTTGCCTGTACCACGGGATAGTTTAGAGAGGAATAGGGAGAGGGAAGGTTTGAATTCATGGCTGAGGGGATGGTGCAGGAGGGAGGGGTTCAGGTACTTAAGCAATTGGGGCTCGTACTGGGGAAGGTGTGACCTCTATGAGAAGGATGGTCTACACCTTAATCAGAAGGGGACCAATATCCTGCGGGGTAAATTTGCTAAGGCCATGCAGGGAGGTTTAAACTGATTCGGGGGGGGGGAGGGATCCTGAGTAGTGGGGCTGAAAGTGAGGGATGCATGGATGGGGACTGCAATGCACGGCATTGCAGAGCTGGGGTGGAGCAGGGTTTGAAATGTGTATACTTCAATGCCAGGAGTATTCGCAATAAAGTGGGTGAACTTGCAGCGTGGATCAGTACCTGGGACTTCGATGTTGTGGCTATTTCAGAGACATGGATAGAGCAGGGGCAGGAATGGATGCTGCAGGTCCCGGGGTTCAAATGTTTTAGTCGAAGTAGGGAAGGAGGTAGAAGAGGGGGAGGGGTAGCATTATTGGTCAGAGATTGTATCACAGTGTCAGAGAGGAGGTTTGATGAGGACTTATCTGTTGAGGTAGTATGGGCGGAGATTAGAAATAGGAGAGGAGAGGTCACCCTGTTGGGAGTCTTTTATAGACCTCCTAAAAGTTCTAGAGAGGTTGAGGAAAGGATTGCGGAGTCAATCCTGCTTAGGAGTGAAAGTAATAGGGCAATTGTTATGGGGGATTTTAACTTGACTAATATTGACTGGAATTGTTATAGCTCTAGCTCGTTAGAGGGGTCAGTTTTTGTTCAAAGCGTGCAGGAAGGTTTTTTGACTCAGTATGTAGACAGGCCAACTAGAGGTGAGGCTATATTGGATCTGGTGCTGGGAAATGAGCCAGACCAGGTGCTAGACTTGGAAGTTGGTGTGCATTTTGGTGATAGTGACCACAATTCGGTTACGTTCACCTTAGTGATGGAAAGGGATAGGCATGAACCTCGGGCCAGTGGTTTTAGCTGGGGGAAGGGTAATTATGAGGCTATAAGGAGAGAATTAGGAAACATAGGTTGGACTAGGAGATTACAGGGACTGGGAACGTCCGACATGTGGAGTTTTTTCAAGGAGCAGCTACTGCGAGTCTGTGATAGGTATGTCCCTGTCAGGCAAGGAGGAATTGGTAGGGCTAGGGAACCGTGGTGCACCAAAAAAGTTTCTTTGTTGGTTAAAAAGAAAAAGGAGGCTTATGTTCGGATGAGACGTGAGCACTCGGGTAGTGCACTAGAAAGCTTTAGATTGGCTAAGAGGGAGTTGAAGAGCGAGCTTAGAAGGGCTAAAAGGGGACATGAGAAGACTTTGGCGGATAGGGTTAAAGAGAATCCTAAGGCGTTCTATAGGTATGTCAAGAACAGAAGGTTGGTTAGGGCAAGTTTAGGGCCAGTTATAGATAGCAGAGGGAAGTTATGTGTGGAACCGGAGGAGATTGGTGAAGCATTGAACCAATATTTCTCTTCGGTGTTCACGCAAGGGGACATGAATATAGCTGAGGAGGACACTGGGTTGCAAGGGAGTAGAATAGACAGTATTTCAGTTGATAAGGAGGATGTGCAGGATATTCTGGAGGGTCTGAAAATAGATAAATCCCCTGGTCCGGATGGGATTTATCCAAGGATTCTCTGGGAGGCAAGAGAAGTGATTGCAGAGCCTCTGGCTCTGATCTTCAGGTCGTCGTTGGCCTCTGGTATAGTACCAGAAGATTGGAGGTTAGCGAATGTTGTCCCATTGTTTAAGAAGGGGAACAGAGACTTCCCCGGGAATTATAGACCGGTGAGTCTCACTTCTGTTGTCGGCAAGATGTTGGAAAAAATTATAAGGGATAGGATTTATAGTTATTTGGAGAGTAATGAATTGATAGGTGATAGTCAGCATGGTTTTGTGGCAGGTAGGTCGTGCCTTACTAACCTTATTGAGTTTTTTGAGAAAGTGACCAAGGAGGTGGATGGGGGCAAGGCAGTGGACGTGGTATATATGGATTTTAGTAAGGCGTTTGATAAGGTTCACCATGGTAGGCTTCTGCAGAAAATGCAGATGTATGGGATTGGGGGTGATCTAGGAAATTGGATCAGGAATTGGCTAGCGGATAGGAAACAGAGGGTGGTGGTTGATAGTAAATATTCATCATGGAGTGCGGTTACAAGTGGTGTACCTCAGGGATCTGTTTTGGGGCCACTGCTGTTTGTAATATTTATTAATGATCTGGATGAGGGTATAGTTGGGTGGATTAGCAAATTTGCTGATGACACCAAAGTCGGTGGTGTGGTAGACAGTGAGGAAGGGTGTCGTAGTTTGCAGGAAGACTTAGACAGGTTGCAAAGTTGGGCCGAGAGGTGGCGGATGGAGTTTAATGCGGAGAAGTGTGAGGTAATTCACTTTGGTAGGAATAACAGATGTGTTGAGTATAGGGCTAACGGGAGGACTTTGAATAGTGTGGAGGAGCAGAGGGATCTAGGTGTATGTGTGCATAGATCCCTGAAAGTTGGGAATCAAGTAGATAAGGTTGTTAAGAAGGCATATGGTGTCTTGGCGTTTATTGGTAGGGGGATTGAATTTAGGAGTCGTAGCGTTATGTTGCAACTGTACACAACTCTGGTGCGGCCGCACTTGGAGTACTGTGTGCAGTTCTGGTCCCCACATTACAGGAAGGATGTGGAGGCTTTGGAGAGGGTGCAGAGGAGGTTTACCAGGATGTTGCCTGGTATGGAGGGGAGATCCTATGAGGAGAGGCTGAGGGATTTGGGATTGTTTTCGCTGGAAAGGCGGCGGCTAAGAGGGGATCTTATTGAAACATATAAGATGATTAGAGGTTTAGATAGGGTGGATAGTGATAGCCTTTTTCCTCTGATGGAGAAATCCAGCACGAGGGGGCATGGCTTTAAATTGAGGGGGGGTAGTTATAGAACCGATGTCAGGGGTAGGTTCTTTACCCAGAGGGTGGTGAGGGATTGGAATGCCCTGCCAGCATCAGTAGTAAATGCGCCTAGTTTGGGGGCGTTTAAGAGATCCGTAGATAGGTTCATGGACGAAAAGAAATTGGTTTAGGTTGGAGGGTCACAGTTTTTTTTTTTTTTTTAACTGGTCGGTGCAACATCGTGGGCCGAAGGGCCTGTTCTGCGCTGTAATGTTCTATGTTCTATGTTCTAAAGGTTGGTGGGGTTGTGGATAGTGTAGAGGGATGTCAGCAGTTGCAACGAAACATAGATAAGATGCAAGACTGGGTGGGGAAGTGGCAGGTGGACTTCAACCCAGATAAGTGTGTGGTGGGTCATTTTTAAAAGACGAATAGGATGGAAGAATATAATATTGAGGGTAAGACGCTTGGCAGTGTGGAAGAACAGAGGGATCTTGCGGTCCGGGTTCATATGACGCTCAAAGCAGCGTCGCAGGTAGAGGCTGTGGTTAAGAAGGCGTATGGAATACTGGCCTTCATCAATGGTGGAATTTAGTTTCGGAATCGGGAGATAATGCTGCAGCTGTATAGGACCCTTGTCAGACCACACCAGGAGTACTGTGCCCAGTTCTGGTCGCCTCAGTACAGAAAGGTTGTAGAAACCATAGAAATGGTGCAGAGGAGATTTACAAGGATGTTGCCTGTGCAGTCGGGCATGGGTTAATGAAATTTGTCACACTTAAGCATTAATACCCAAACTCTGTGATTTTGTTGAGAACACTGCAGAGTCCATGTTTTTGTCAGAGTTCGGTGTTTTTCATGTCTGTGCCAGATAAAAGAAACAGCTATTCCTCTGTCTCCATTTGTTATCAAGAAATGCGATTATCCCAGCTCGAAATAAGCTAAACAGTCTCCATTTTTATGTACCTTTGTTTAACACGATGGAGTTGACATGTCTGCCTTCTGTCTTTGTATAACCATAGATTCATATGTTAATAAGTATATTCATCATACGTTATTCATCTTATCCTCATATAAAGTATTAGACAAACCTGTATGTAGATTAGTTCACTTGTTTGTGCCAAACCTGTGATCTTGTTTCAAGGATATAAATGATGAACAATCGTGGCCTTGGAGATCGAACAAACTACGCAGAGGAAGATACTGCTAATATAAACAAGAATCTCACCATGAACAATGACAGACATCTTAGAGAATTGCAATGTAATGAGGGCGGGGCCCGGGACATATATAAACTCTGTTCTTGCTTGTGTTCGATGAGAAGGCCTGGGTCCACTGTTAGGAACCTCACTTCTCCCACAATTGTGAAAATAAACACTGCAGTTTGAACCACTAATAGTGTCAGAGGTTTTTTTTACCGACAACACCTGGATTGGGTGGCATGCCTTAAAATCTCTGCTCAGTGTCGGTCAATGTTTAAAACCTCTGTTTAGTGTCGGGCACTGCTTCAAATCTCTGTTTGGTGCAGGACACTGCTTAGTGTAGGAAACGTTTTAACATCTCTGTTTAGTGTTGGGCACTGTTTACAATCTCTGTGCAGTGTGGGTCACTGTTTAAAATTTATGTTTAGTGTCGGGCACTGCTTAATATCTCCGTTTCGTGTAGAAAACTGTTTCTAATCTCTGTTTGGTGTAGTACACTGTTCAAAATCCTTGCTTAGTGGAGGTCAATGTTAAAAATCTCTGTTTAGTGTCGGGCATTGTTTAAAATAGAACCATAGAACCGTAGAAAATTACAGCTCAGAAACAGGCCTTTTGGCCCTTCATGTCTGTGCCGATCCATTTTTTGCCTAGTCCCACTGACCTGCACTTGGACCATATCCCTCCACACCCATCTCATCCATGAACCCGTCCAAGTGTTTCTTAAATGTGAAATGTTAAAAGCATTTACCACTTTCTCCGGCAGCTCATTCCACACTCCCACCACTCTCTGTGTGAAGAAGCGCCCTCTAATATTTCCTTTAAACTTTTCTCCTTTCAAACTTTACCCATGCCCTCTGTTTTTCATTTTTTCTCCCCGACCCTCAGTGGAAAAAGCCTACTTGCATTCATTCTATCTATAAGCATCAAAATCTTATATAACCTTATAAAATCTCCCTTCATTCCTCTACGCTCCAGGGAATAAAGACACAACCTATTCAATCTGACTCTGTAACTCAGCTTCTCAAGTCCCGGCAACATCCTTGTGAACCTTCTCTGCACTCTTTCAACCTTATTTACATCCTACCTGTAACTAGGTGATCAAAACTGTACACAATACTCTAGATTCGGCCTCACCAATGCCTTATATAACCTTACCATAACACTCCAACCTTTATACACGATACTCCGATTTATAAAGGTGAATGTACCAAATGAACTCTTTACGATCCTATCCACCTGTGGCGTCACTTTTAGGTATTTCTGTACCTGTATTCCCAGATCCCTCTGTTCAACTGCACTCTTCAGAGTCCTACCATTTACCCTGTACCTTCTATGTTGGTTTGTCCTTCTAAAGTGCAATATCTCAAACTTGTCAGCGTTAAATTCCATTTGCCATTTTTGAGCCCATTTTTCTACTTTGTCCAAATCCCTCTGCAACCTTTGAAAACCTTCCTCACTGTCCACTACACCTCCAATACACCGCCTTCCCTTCATCCACTTTCCTGGTAACCTCCTCGAAAAACTCTGATAGATTGGTCAAATATGACCTACCACGCACAAAGCCATGTGACTAACCCTAATAAGTCCCTGTCTATCCAAATATTTGTAGGTCCTATCCCTTATCACACCTTCCAATAACTTGTCCAGCACCGACGTCAAACCTACTGGCCTATAATTTCCCAGATTTCTTTTGGAACCTTTTTTTAAACAACGGAGCAACATGAGCCACCCTCCAATCATCCGGCATTCCTCCGTGAATACTGATATTTTAAATATGTCTGCCAGGGCCCCTGTAAATTCAAAACAAGCTTCCTTCAAGGTCCCTGGGAATACCCTGTCCGGTCCTGGGGATTTATCCACTCTGATTTTCGTCAAGACAGCAAGCGCCTCCTCCCCTTTAATCTGTAAATGTTCCATGACCTCCCGACCTGTTTGCCCTATTTCCATAGACTCCATGCCCGTTTCCTCAATAAATACGGATGCAAAAAAAAATGATTTAGTATCTCCCCCATTTCTTTTGGTTCCATACACAGTCTACGACTCTGGCCTTCAAGAGGGCCAATTTTATCCCTCCCTACCCTTTTGCTCCGAACATACATATAGACGCTCTTTGGATTTTCCTTCACTCTGTCTGCCAAAGCAACCTCATGTCTTCTGTTAGTCCTCCTGCTTTCCCTCTTAAGTAGCTTCTTGCACTTTATATGCTCCTCGAGGATCTGATCTGTTCCTTGCTGCCTTTTCATTTCATACAACTCTCTCTTCCTCTTAATCAGTGTTCCAAACTCCCTCGAGAACCAATGTTCCTTATTCCTATTTACTTTGCCTTTAATCCTGACAGGAACATACAAACCCTGCACTCTCAAAATTTCTCCTTTGAAGGCCTCCCACTTTCCATTTACATCCTTACCAGAGTACAGCCTGTGCCAATCCACACTTCCCAGATCCCTCCTCATTTAATCAAATTTGGCCTTTTTCCAGTTCAGAACTTCAACCCGAGGACCAGATCTATCCTTATCCATGATCAGGATTAAACTAATTGCATTATGATCACTGGATCTGAAGTGTTCCCTCACACTCGCATCCATCATCTGCCCTAACTGATTTCCTAATAGGAGATCCAATATCGCATCCTCTCCAGTTGGCACCTCTATATACTGATGTAGAAAATTCTCCTGAACACATTTTACAAACTCTACCCCGTCTAAACCTTTGACAGTGTGCGAGTCCCAATCTATATGTGGAAAATTA
The DNA here is from genome assembly GCF_964213995.1 of Mustelus asterias. Classification (NCBI taxonomy): domain Eukaryota; kingdom Metazoa; phylum Chordata; class Chondrichthyes; order Carcharhiniformes; family Triakidae; genus Mustelus; species Mustelus asterias. The sequence continues at coordinate 39,499 of NW_027590109.1, forward strand.
AAATCCCCTACTATCACAACTTTGTGTTCCTTGCAGTTGTCAGCTGTTGTAGGTAAAAAAAAAAAAACCTCTGACACTATTAGTGGATAAAAGTGCAGGTTTATTTTCACAATTGTGGGTGAAGAGAGTTTTCTAACAGTGGACCCCCAACCTTCTCTTCGAACACAAGTAAGAACAGAGTTTATATATGTCCCGGGCACCGCCCCCATTACATTGCAATTCTCTGAGATGTCTGTTATCGTTCATGGTGAGTTTTTTTGTTGCATCAGCAGTATCTTCCTCTGCGTCGTTTGTTGAACCTCTGAGGCCAAGATCGTTCGTCATTTATAGTCATGAAACATCACAGGTTTTGCACAAACAAGTTAACTGATATACATACAATTTTGTATAATACTTTATATCAGGATAAGATGAATAACGTATGATGAATATATATATATATATATATATATACATATATATATATATATATATATATATATATATATATATATATATATACATATATATAAATATGAATCGATGGTTATACGATCACAGAAGGCATACATGTCAATTCCATCGTATTAAACAAAGGTACATGAAAATGGAGACTGTTTAGCTTATTTCGAGCTGGGTTAATCGCATTTCTGAATAACAAGTGGAGACAGCAAGAATAGCTGTGCCTCTTATCTGGTACAGACATGAAAAACACCGAACTCTGACGAAAACATGAACTCTGCAGTGTTCTCAACAAAATCACAGAGTTCGGGTCTTAATGCTTCAGTGTGACAGAGTTCATTAACCCATTCCAGACTTCATCAGTTATCTCTCTGCTGATTTGCTATTCCAATTCTCGCTGACTATTGGGTGGTCTATAATACAATCCCATTAATGTGGTCATACCTTTCTTGTTTCTCAGCTCCACCCATAGGGCCTCTGTAGACAAGCTCCCTAATCTATCCTGCCTGAGTACCGCTGTAACATTTTCCCTGACCAACAATGCCCCCCCCCCCCGACGTTTTATCCCTTGCCTCTATCCTTCCTGAAACATTGGAACCCTGGAACATTGAGCTGCCAGTCCTGCCCCTCCTGCAGCCAAATTTCACTAATGGCTATAATGTCATATTTCCATGTGTCTATCCACGCCTTCAGCTCACCTGCCTTCCCCACAATACTCCTGGCATTGAAATAGACATACCTCAAAAGGTTATTTCCACCACACTCAACCCTTCCATTTGTGATTTTGCTTGAACTAACTTTTCTTTTTACCCTGCTCCACTATCTGTTCTGGCACCCTGGTTCCCATCCCCCTGCAAATCTAGTCTCAACGCTCCCCAATAACACTAGCAAACCTCCCTGCAAGTATATTGTTCCCCTTGTAGTTTAGCTGTAACCCGTCTCTCTTGTACAGGTCCCACCTGCCCCAGAAGAGGTCGCAATGATCCAAGAATGGGAAACATTGCCCCCTGCACCAGTTCCTCTGCCACGTATTCATCCGCCCAAGCATCCTACTCCTACCCTCACTGGCACGTGGTTCAGGTAGCAATCCTGAGATTAATACCCTTGGCGTCCTGCTTTTTAACTTCCTTCCAAGCTCTTTGTACAGTGTTTACTGTGACACTAAAATCTGTGTTTAGTGTCGGACACTTTTTGAAATCTCTCTTTAGTGTAGGACAGTGTTTAAAATCTCTGTTTAATTCACGGCACTGTTGAAAATCTCCTTTAAAACTCTTTAAAAAAGGGTTGGGGTTAGGCTTGGGGTTGGGGTGCCCTATCCTAAACAGAGATTTTAAACAGTGTCCGACACGAAAACAGAGATATTAAACAATGATCTGCACAAACGGATCTTTAAAAGTGTCCGAAACTAAAACAGAGATTATAAACAGTGCCCAACGCTAAAACAAACATTTTGAACAGTGTACTACACTGAACAGAGATTTTAAACAGCACTCTCCTGAACAACACAGATTTTAAACAGTGTTCTAAACTAAACAGAGATTTTAAACAGCTCTCTACGCTCATGGGAGATTTTACACAGTGTTCTACAATAAAAAGAGATTCGAAACAGTCCGACATTAATACGGATATTTTAAACCCTGTTCTACGCTAAACAGTGATTTTAAACAGTGCCCTCCTCTAAAACAGATTTTAAGCGGTGTCCTACACTAAAGAGAGATTTTGAACAGCGCCCGAGATAAAAGAAAGATTTTGAACAATCCCAAAAGAAACATAGATTTTAAAAGTTGTTCTACACTAATCAGAGATTTCAAACAGTGCCCTACACTAAACAGAAATGTTAACACAGTACACTGCACTGAAACAGAGATTTTAAACAGTGCCCTATTTTAACTAGCGATTTTAAACAACAACCAACTCTAAGCACAGGTTTTAAACATTGTTCGACACTGAACTTAAATAATGTGTTCCACTTAAACAGAGATTTTATAGTGTTCTATAATAAACAGAGATTTGAAACAGCAGCCTACACTAAAAGCGAGCGTTTCAACAGCTTTGTACACGAAACAGAGTTTTCAAATAGTGCTCGACAATAAAAAAGAAATTTTAAACTGTGTCCGACACAAAAACAAATAATTTGAAGTGTTCTGCACTAACAGAGATGTTAAACAGTACAGTGTTTACTGTACACAGTTTTTAAAACAGTATCCTGCACTACAACAGTGATTTTAAACATCTTCCTAAACTAAACAGAGATTTTATAATAGTGCTCTACATTAAAGTAAAGATTGTAAACAGTGCCTTATCCTGAACAGAGATTTTAAACAGTGTCCTGCACGAAAACAGATCTTAAAAAAAGACCTACAAAAAAAACGGATCTCAAAAAGTGCCCGACAGAAAAAAAATAATAAATTTCAAACAGTGATCTGCATTAAACAGAGTTTTTAAATATAGTGTCCTACACTAAAGCAAAGACTTTAAACAGTGCCCTAAACTAAACAGAGGTTTTAAACATTGTCCTACACTAAACAGATAATTTAAACAGTGGTCTACTCTAAAACAAATATTTTATACAGTACCCTACACGAAACAAAGTTTTTAAGCAGTGCCCTACACTAAAAAGAGATTTTAAACAGAGTCCACAATAAAACAAATATTTTATACTGTTTTCTACACTAAACAAAGATTCTAAGCAGTGCCCTACACTAAAGGGAGATTTAAAACAGTTTCCTACACTAAACAGAGATTTTAAACAGTGCCCTAGACTGAACAGATATCTTAAACACTGCCCTACACTAAAACAAAGATTTTCAACAATCCTTTACTAAAACAGAGATTCTAAACAGAGATCTGCACTAAACAGTGACTTTGAACCGTATACGACAATAAAAAGACATTTCAAACAGTGCCCTATATTAAAGAGAGATTTAAAACCCTCACCTTGATACGTGATCCTGAACCAACCACTTAACCCTAATCCTAAAACTAACCCTAAATCCGAACGATACCTCGAACACATAACCCTAACAGCTAATCCTAACACTATCCCTAACACCTAGCCCTCACCCTAACTTGCTGCCCAAACCACATCTTCATTTAACAACACCATTAAATGTTTAAAAATATGGCATAAAATTCCAGGAGGACCAGAATACTGAGCCAAAAAAAGTGTCAGTCACTTGGCTCTGTGAACCCTAGTATGTGACCAGTGTTCAAGGGGAGTCTCCCGAGCTGCCCAATCCCTTAAACCGAACCTACGAGTGACACGTGAAGAATTTACTTGTTCAAACTAGGATCTACAAAGGTTCGTGAGTGCAATCCATCTCCAGCCTCCCAAGTATTGACTCTGTTTAAACTTCCCACAGCCTCGGAAAAGCAGCCATAATAATGATGGACCCCACGCACCCCATACATTCTCACTTCCACCTTCTTCCTTCAGGACCAACCGACTCAAGAACAGCTTATTCTCTGCTGCTCTCAAACTTTTGAATGGACTTGTCTTGCATTAAGTTGATCTACACCCAAGCTATGAATGTAACAATACATTGTGCACTCTCTCCTTTCCTTCTCTATGAACGGCAGGTTTGGTCTGTATCGCGAACAAGAAACAATACTTTTCACTGTATGCTCATACATGTGACAATAATAAATCAAATCAAATCAAAAACATTGCCATTAAACCAAGAAAATTGTGAATATTTTCCCTAATCCCATTTCCTGACTTACAAATGTTTAACTGCCACATTTAGTTCTACCCTTAATCGTAATGCTAACATTAGTCCTTATGTTAAACTTGAGTCCTTGTTCCAAGTTTGCGTCTCCCATTGACTTACATTACGATTATTTCTTCATAACCAGTAAGTCAGTTGATTTGAATTAATTTTTTGAAGTTAATTCCTTCACAGTTTACCATTCCAAAAATGTTTGCGAAGACAGATCTATTAATGACACAGAAGCATCACTTTTAAATGTGAACAAATTAGCATAAGCAAAACATGCTGTATTGCTATCAGTTAATCAGGAGAGTTTGTTTTGACAGCTGCATCAGCGACATTTGGAGCTTGAAGATTCCAGAGAAGCACTTCACGCAGCTACTCTGTCTCGCTCCATTTTTTGAGGGATCCTTCAAATGGTTCTTCATCCTGAACGAATGGGAAAAACTGATCGATTTGGACTGAGAAAAACAATTGTGCTCCTTGTCGTTGTGATTTAGTTTCTTTTTAATGTATTTTCCCCTGATGAGCGATGTAATTCGTGAAACGTGTGATATGTCGGCAATGGTTTTGAATCACATTCAAAAACCTTTGAGCTCAAAAAAATTATTTTGAGCGCATTGCCAGTAAATCATTTATCTGTTTTACTTTTTACTCAGTTGTTTTTTAATTCGGCAAAAATAAGTATATCGCACAAAGGGACCATCCCTGAGAAAAGAATGGCTAGAAAATTGAGAGCAATATATTATACCCTCGGGTGGCTTCCTTTTTAGCTGGTTGTCTAATGAGAAAAATATGCAATTTAATAATTTGCATTAAAGTTCCATAAAGTGTGCTTCGTTGTGTGTTCTATATTCCATCTGTTTTCATTAATAATTAACACTAATGCATAATCTTAACTTACTACTGTACCCTATCACTTCATTTCTTATGCCCTAGTCCTTTTTTAATCAAAGAACTACTTGTTAATTCAATCACAAATACAATTCCCAGAATTTATTGCAATTTTAAAATGGATGTAAATCCAATCTATTCTCACAGGTAATTCCGGTCCAGAAACATACTTGTACAAAATAAGTGCATCAGTGCACACTGGTTAGCACTGCTGCTTCACAGCTCATGGGACGTAGGTTCGATTCCCGGTTTGGGTCACTGTCTGTGTGAAGTTTGCACATTCTCCACGTGTCTGCGTGGGTTTCCTCTGGGTGCTCCGGTTTCCTCCCAAGTCCAAAGATGTGCGGGTTAGGTTGATTGGCCATGCTAAAATTGCCCCTTTGTGTCCTGAGATGTGTAGGTTAGAGGTTAGATGTGCAGGTAAATGTGTAGGGATATGGGGGTAGGACCTGGGTGGGATTGTGGTCGGTGCAGACTTGATGGGCCGAATGGCCTGTTTCTGCACTGTAGGGTTTCTATGATTTCTATGATAATGAAGCACGCTGGAAACTATTAAATGGTGTAAGAAGTGAAACATTGTGCTCCATTGGAATTAAGAGCCTGCCAGAAGGATCAATATTAACCAATAAAGACTGAGGCCTAACAGGAAAGTGTGCAGATATTAGCTGTACATTCGGACAATTGACCTAACAAAGCTACATTACCAACACCAAAACACAGCCAAACCCCAGTCCTAATCCGAAAAGCTCTACCAGACCACAACCCAAACTCTAACCCAAAGTCTAACCCTAACATAACCCAGAACCCTAACATAGAGCCCTAGCCCTAGCCCCAGCCCTAACACTCACCCTAACATCAACTCCTCATCCTAACCCTAACACGTAACACTAACCCTAACCACAAATGTAACCATAACACCGAATGCTAATCCTAAATCCTAACCCGAACTCTATCACCTAACCCTAACATCTAATCCTAACAGTCTCCCTAACACCTACATCTCACCCCAACTCACACCCTCACCTGCCCAAACTAAATCTTCATGTAACAACACCATAAATGGTTTAAAAATATGGCATAAAATGTGAGGAGGACAAGAATGCTGGCGTGAGCATGTAACGTGGCAGTCGATTGACTCTGTGAACCCTAATATGGGACCAGTGTTGAAGGGGAGTCTCCCCAGCTGCCCAGAGACATAAACCTAACCCTAAACCTAACCCTAACCCTAACCCTAACCTTAACCCTGATCCTGAGCCTGACCCTCACCTTGACGCTGACCCTAACAAAATCCTAACCCTAGCCCTAGCCCTATCCTTTAGACTAACCCTTACCCTAACCTACAGGTCGGACCCAAGGTCCAGGTGTTCCCTAATCAATCCTCCTTCATTACTCAATAATGGGCGGCACGGTAGCACAGTGGTTAGCACTACTGCTTCACAGCTCCAGGGACCTGGGTTCGATTCGCGGCTTGGGTCGCTGTCTGTGTGGAGTTTGCACATTCTCCTCGTGTCTGCGTGAGTTTCTTCCAAGTGCTCCGGTCTCCTCCCACAGTCCAAAATTGTGCAGGTGAGATTGATTGGCCATGCTAAGATTGCCCCTTTGTGTCTTGAGACGTGTGGGTTAGAGGGATTAGCCGGTAAATATGTAGGGTTACGGGGATGGGCCTGGGTGGGATTGTGGTTGGTGCAGACTTGATGGGCCGAATGGCCTCCATCTGCACCGTAGGGTTTCTACCGTTTCTATGGTTACTCATCGCCAAATACATAACCGCCTGTTCTTTTACAAGCTCCTCCAAAACCATATCTTAGCCATTCCGCAAATTCATTTTCTTGTTATCCATTTCCTGCCTGATTTTCCTCGGCCACCTAAATACTGAGGTTCCCCCATGATTATTCCAATAATTCATTTGCATGTGTCTTTTCCGGCTCCGGATTTAGTTTTTGCCACACATCCTGGCGACTTTTAGGGGGCCTGTAAACAACACCTATCAGGGTGCGCTTCCCCTTCCGATTCCTCAAGTCCACCGACAGAGATTCTACACCTTCTGATCCTGTACCTCTTCTTGCTATCCATTTAATTTCATTCCTCGCAATGCAAACCCGCCCCTTTTCCCATCTGTTTTTTTTTTCCTTCCGATGGAAACATACCCTTGGATATTCAGATGTCAGATCTGATCCACTTGCAGCCATGCTCTGTGATGCCAACAACATTGCAACGGCCAATTTCAATGTGCACAATAAGCTCATTTACCTTGTTCAGTACACTGCACGCATTTAGGTACAACACCCTCAATCCTGCATTGAACATTCCTGACGAATGGTAGCCTAATCTGAAACCCACAACTATGATAACTCAGGGATAATTCCCATATCCAATGAAGATTGAAATATTGTGGTGGGCCCTCGATTATTTCCACCTTTCCATCTCTCCCTGACCCTCACGATCTCATACAGACCAGGGAAATGTTGTATGTTGTTGTATACAAAGTGTTGGATAGAACGGGGTTAACTGAAGCTGTTTGTGCAGCGACTGTGAGTAATGTCAGTCTCCATGGATCCAGCCAGTGCCACTGGAGGTTTTCCCTCTTCTATTAATAGTGGATTCCGTTCAGTGTGTTGTTCCATAGTCAACGGGAACGTCAACTACGACACTAACAGAGGTCATTAGCGGCAGAGAGGGGTGGAGAGAGCAGAATCTGGGAACAATGGATGGGAATGTTCCAACACTGGATCCGAATCTGAGAACAATGGACGGGAATGCTACATCAATGGACCAGAATCTGAGAACAACGGACGGAAATGTTCCAACAATGGATCAGAATCTAGGAACGATGCATCGGCAAATGTTACCCCCACCACCAGCCCTCCCACCTTTGGCTTTAAGTGTAAATGGTACTTTTGCCCAGGGTCTTTACTTCATGTCACGGGATGGATTTTATAGGTTATTATTACCATGGCGGCTCAAATATGTACTCTGGTTTATTCAAGGATTTTACTATCCGATCCTGGCACTGATTGGTGTCCCTGGTAAGTTTCCAATCCAACATTTAATTCAATAAACCCTATGTAACTTTATTCCTGATCTTGTCATTTACTCTGCACTGCTACGGTTGTTATCGTTGCTGCTGTGTCTCTATAAAAATTAATGAACCCTGCACAACAGTGAAAACTGCTTCAGAGGTTTTGATAGTTCAGAGTATCTGAATTGGTCCGATTGCCCCATCGGGTAAGCCTCTGTATCAGCGAAAGTATTTGTAATCCATGTAACAATGTATTATTTTCGTTATTGTTTCAGTATTGGGAACAAATTGACTTCATTTCTTCTCCCATTCTCTCTCCCCTATCCACTGACACCATTCCTGCTCCCGAGACAATTCTAAACTGATTGCAACCTTTGTCAATCCTTTCACCCTGAGCTGATATCTGGCCCATATCCTCTCCATCATTAATCATGTTATGTCACATCTGGAATATCATCCCCTGGCTCCTCCACCTGTCGTTCCGAATTCCAGACACAACTATTCCATTCTTCTGCTGACCAGCCTCCCATTTACAAAACTGCTAAATCAAAGCACTCCCCAAACTCTGTTGTCCACATCTCAACTCTCACCAAATCCGATTGATCCGTCATCCGTTTGCTAACTGAGTTATGTCACCAGTTGATCTGGAAAATCGTCAGGTTAGTCACGGAACAATCTCTCCATGATTTGTTGGTCTCATCCCCCCAATCTCCATTCTTTTCACAACATGGCTCTTTGTTTAAATTCATACAGAGCATGAAAACACCCACCCGACACAATCTCCCCTTCCTCAGTCCCATATCATATCCTTCCATAACTGCAATGTTATCTGATGCTTCTTGTACCCATGCTATGGAAACCTGGATCCATACATGGAACAGTCACACTGCTGGTCTGTTCCGGTGTGTCCTGTACATCTCCGCATGGGGACAGATATCGTGTCCGGGCTGTATCCAGCTTGTGACGGGAATGAAAGGTAAGCACCAAATGTGACATCAACAAGCTGGTTCAAACAATCTTACAGGGTGTGAATTTAATATTTCCATTTTGTGTTTGACTGTCTTCTAAAAGGTGTCGGATTTCCATTTCCCGGATCTGTAGATGCATTTCCCTTTAAATAATGATCTGATTCCCCGATTAAAGTGAATTGCTGTCCCTCTGTGTCTCGGGCTTGTATTTTGTGCTTTGCACAGTGGTTGGTGACAGTGTGACAGAGTTCTGTCTAATGAAAATCCTGCGGATTCTGCTCCTTGTGTCTTCTGTGTGGAGCTCCATGTTGATCACGGAGTTTCAGCAGCTCTGCCAAATGTTTGCGAAACTTGAACATTGTCCGTCCACTGATAGCATGTTTTAGTCACTCTCAAATCAATGGGTGTTCAGCAACACGAGGAACTCAACCTAGTTTCATTTAAAATGGTCCAGGAATCGAACTTGCAGCTGACTCGTGTGTTAGGAAAGCTAGTGGACGTTATGTGGAAACGTTTCTGCAGGTTGTGTTGAGAGCTGCTGCAGACATTCCGAGGAGGACAGAGGATTTGCTGACTGAACTCTGGGCGAGGTAAGGGAACTGTGTTTACAGTGCGTCTGGCTCTGTGACACGACCAACAAATTGAGAAGAGACTGCAGACAGGGAAGCTCTTTAAAGAGTGAGGAGAATGGCGGCTTTGTCATAAACCCCCCACAGGATTCCCAAACACTGTTGAATTATCACCAGCATTTCTTTCATTCGTTCATGGAATCTGGGCACGATTGGCGAGGCAATCATTCGTTGACATCCCTACTTACACTGCGAGGCCACCACAGTGTGCTTGCAAGTTGACAGAAGAGTTCCACCAGGATGTTGCCGGGGATGAAGCATTAAGCGAGACAGACAGACTGGATAGACTTGGATTTTTATTTCTAGAGCAGAGAATGTTGGGCAGGGGGATCGGAAAACAGCTTTATAAGTTCGGAAGTGTAAGGACAAGATGAATCAGAAACATCTGTTCCCTTTGGTTTAGGGTCAGTCAACCAGACTTTACATGGTGGGGTTCGATCCCGGGTCCCACAGCATTGCCCTGAGTTACTGGCTAACTAGTCCAGTAACAATCCCACCGCAGCACATTTGCATTCTGCGTTTCAGTCTTTTGTTTCCCTCTTGCATCCCCCCAATTTTGTAATCCAGGGAAAGAGGATATTTCTCAGGAGAGACAGGCTTGAATCTTACCACAGCAGGTGGTGGGATTTGAGTTCTTTAAGAAACACAATTTGGAACTAAAAGTCTAATCATAAGAATCGTAGGAATAAGGAACAGGAGTAGGCAATTCACCCCCTCGGGCCTGCTCCCTCAATCAATATGATCATGGCTGAACTGGTCCCCGACTCAGCCCCTGCCCGATCACCTTTATCGTTCAAAGCCGTTTATAAATCGGCTACCCCTTGTCCTCATAATATGGCACCTCGTGACTGACTTTAACCAAAGGCAACAGATGCTTCCTATTCACCCGCTCCTTAAAACTCATAATGTATAAAAATCTTTCAGGTCCCCCCTCCGCCTTCTCTGCTCCAGAGAAAACAACCCAGGCGTATCCAGTCTCCCCTTATGGCTCACATACTTCATCCCAGGTCACGGTAGCACAGTGCGGCACGGTAGCACAGTGGTTCGCACTGCTGCTTCACATCTCCAGGATCCTGGGTCCGATTCCCGGCTTGGGTCACTGCCTGTGTGGAGTTTGCACATTCTCCACGTCTCTGCGTGGGTTTCCTCAGGGTGCTCCGGTTTCCTCCCATAGCCTAAAGATGTGCGGGTTCGGTTGATTGACCAAGCTAAAATTGCCCCTTAGTGTCCTGAGATGCGTAGGTTAGAGGGATTAGCGGGTAAAATATGTAGGGATATGGGTGTAGGGCCTGGGTGGGTTTGTGGTCGGCGCAGACTCGATGGGCCAATTGGCCTCTTTCTGCGCTGTAGGGTTTCTATGATTCTATGAAAATCCTGGTTTATCTGTACCCTCTCTCGTGCTATCACATCCTTCCTATAGTGAGGTGACCGGAACTGCACACATTCCTCCAGCTTTTCAATATCTGATGCTCGGTTCAACTCCAACAATGCCTACTTGTTCTGATAGGCTACATCAGACTGACATAACCAGGTGTCCCATATGCCTCTTAACTATTCTATTCACATGTTGGAAGCCTTCAGGAATCTGTGAACAAGTACCCTGAGATCAATCTTTTCCTCTGAGCTTCGTGGGGCTTATTGCGGATTTAACAAAATATGTCGAAGCTTTGCAAACGTTTGATGAGAATGGTGCAGAAGATTTCATCATTCCGTTTGTGGACGTGGTTGAATGAAATAGCCACAGAACCTGCGTGAATTACAGATTCAAACAATGTTGGACTCGTGCCCGCTTGTGAAGGAAACAAAAACATCCAACTGTTCATCTTATCTCTGCCCCTGATAACGTTACATATTTCTATCAGGTCAGCCTCAGTCTCCGCCCTTCCAGGGCGGCCAATCCCAGTACATTCCACCTCTCCTCATAGCCAATATCTTCCGTATCAGGCAACACCCTGATAAACCTTTTCCCTGCTCCCCAAAAACTATCACATGCTGCTGCTAGTGTGGAGACCAGATTTGGACACAGTATTCCAAATGTGGCCTAACCAACTTTTTATTTAATTGTAACATAATTTGCCAACTTTTTTTACTCGATATCCCAGGCGATGAAGGCAAGCATGCCATAGGCTTTCTTCACCACCTTTTCAACCTGTGCTGCGGCTTTTAAGAACCAGTGGACTTGTACTCTCAGACCTCTTTGTGTGTCTGTGCTCCTGATGGTTCTGCCTCTTACTTTGTAGCTCCCAACTGAATTGTGTCGAACAAAATGCATCATCCCGCTTTTACTTGGATTAAATCCCATCTGCCATTTCTCCCCGCAATTTCGCATTCTATATACATCCTGCTCTGTTCTCTAACAATCTCCATTATTATCCAAAACTCCAGCAGTCTCAGTCTCATCCACAAACTTGATAACCGGACCAGTTATCTTTCTTCCAAATTATTTTTATATATTACAATCAAACGAGTTCCCTGCATGGTCCCTGCTGCACACCGCTAGTTACAGACCTCCATTCAGAAAACGATCCGTCCACCGCTACACTCTACCCACTATGACCAAGGCAGTTCTGAATCCTTCGAGATAATTCACTCAGTGTCCATGTGATTTAACATTTTGCACCAACCTACCATGAGCAAATGCATTACTAACGTCAATGTCGAGTACGTCCACATCCCTCCCCTCACCAATCATTCCTGTCACTTCCTCAAAAAGGAAGTAGTGTGAGACTGAAAGCGTTTGTAATATAAAACCACCGCAGAATGTTGATGGTCCATTTTGTAAGGGGAACGTGTAACGTTAATGCGGCTTTAAGAAAAGTATTTTGGATCATGTTCTCTGCAGTTGTAAGCAAACAACGAGCTGTCTGTTTGATGCCATTTTATTGCTGCTTAAATGGTTTTAATGGGGTTTTGTTTAATTTAACTCCGGGTCTCATGTGCTACCTGGGATTTTTAAGACCCTGAATTGTTGGAGAAAGAATGACTGACTTGTCAGGTGACGGGAGGTTTTTCACTTTGTGATTTGGGCTGCTGGATGCAGTTTTTGTTCAGAAGGTTTTTGGACCTCAGACTGAAATGTCGTATTTCTGAGTTTCTCTTCCTGGTATTGTGAATTCTCCTGGCATGCCGGAAGCTGCTCGTCCTGCTTCCTGGAGTGCAAATTCTGTGGTTGGTGCTTTCCTAGTTAGTAAGCAAAGTGTATCTGTCTCTTGAATTTGTTAGCTGGGAATTCTAGTGGCCAGCAGTGGTATTATCTCTATTTGCTAGAATTTAAAAGGATGAGAAGTCAGAGATTCAATTCTCCAAACAAAGGACTAATTTCCAGAATCACGTGAGCCATTTTATTTTCCGTGTTAAACCTGTGGCAGGCGTTTGCTTAAAAGGACGTTTGTTTGCTTGTAATATTCCATATAGTTGTAAAGGTTTATACAATAGAATGGTTGTTTCCTTGTTTGTATTTGGGAAATGTAATTGGAATACGTTGTTTGATAAAACCTCCGTAATGGCCCATTTGAATCATACATCATGCTTACCTAAGCCAAATTCAACATGCAAGACTTATGATCCAGGCCGACTTCATAAAGCACTTCGGAGTTTCTGACCTTGTTTTAAACTGCGTGTGTTTGTGTGTGTGTGTATGTCTGTGTGTGTGAGTGTGCATGGGTGGGGGGAGGGGGGGTTGGGGGGGGGGGGGTGCACGCGCGTGTGCGTATGTGTTGTGGCTGTGCATCAAGGAGTGTGTCTATGCATTAGGGATTGTTTTGTGTGTATGTATGTGGGTTTTGTTTTGTGTTTGTTGGTGTTTTTTCTGTGAGTGTGTGTATTTGAGGTTAGGTGGGTGTCATCGTGCACACGTATGTGTGTGCGTTTTTGTGTGTGTGCGTGCGTGCGTGTGTATGTGTGTGTGTGTGTGTGTATGTGTATTTGAGTGTCTTTGTCAACACTCCCTCACTATAATAAATAAGTTCTCCCCAGCCTCTTGTACAATTTCATTCTTCATCTCCCTTCCTTACAGTGAATGTAATCACAATTGTGACGCTGAAGAGCAGAAACTGTCGTCTGTCCAAATGTGTCACTCGTTACCTGGTGGCCATGTCAGTGGGGGATCTACTGGTCGTTATTATCGACCTGATATTGAGACACATTCCCATTGTTTATGCAGAACATTTTCAATTCTTGAGGTCCATCCACGTTTGTAATATCCACGCCGTCCTGCTTTTTGCAGCTACTGACTGTTCTGTCTGGTTCACCGTCAGCTTCACCTTTGATCGGTTTATGGCCATTTGCTGCTCCAAGCTGAAAAGCAAATATTGCAGCGAGAAAACAGCGGCTGTGGTTCTGGGAGCAGTGAGTGTACTCAGCTGTTTAAAGAACATTTGTTGGCATTTTATACTGACTGGTGAATATAAGCTGTTTAACGACCCCTGGTTTTGTGGAATCACAAACAGTGCACTATTCTCTCTGGTCTGCGCTATGTTCGAGTTCCTGCACAATATTCTGAACCCGGGTGTCCCATTCATCCTGATTCTGCTGCTCAATGTTTTCACTGTCAGACACATTTTAATGAGCAGCAGAGCCCGCAGGAGACTCCGGGCTCACAGAAGTGGGGAGAATCCCAGAGACCCTGAGATGGAGAGTCGCAGGAAATCCATCATTTTGCTGTTTGTTATCTCAGCCAATTTCATTCTGTTATGGTCAATTTTCATGGTTTATTCTATATATAACCGGCTTTCCTGGTTGGGGTATTTTAATGCGTCTTCTCCACAGTACGTTGAGGCATTTGGCTTCATGCTGCAGCTTCTGAGTTGCTGCACAAACACAGCAATTTACACCGTGACGCAGACTCAGTTCAGACAGCAGTTCAAACACGTACTGAAAATTCCCTTTTCTACAATTGTTCAATTAATTAAACGTTGAGGGGAAAACCCACACACAATGCCTCCCTCTCTTACTATTGGACATTCAAGCTGTGGGGGAGTTCCTAGGAAGTGAGGTCACAGGGGGTGCACAGGCAGGTGCAGTACAGCAGCTCCAGCCTCAAACTGAGTGAGGGCAGCAGACTGACCGACAGAGCAAGGCTGACTGGCCATCTGAATGCGTCAGGCCAACAGATGAAAAAAGTGAGCGAGGGCAACTGACCAACCAACTGAGGGAGGTCGACTGACCAATGGACCAAACGACTGAGGATGACTGAGTGACTAACCGAGCGAGGCAGCCTGACCAGTGGACCGAGTGAGGCAGACTGACAGAGCTGTTGAACAAGGCAATTAACTGAGCAAGGCTGATTGACTGACTGAGCAAGCAATGTCAACTGAACAGCGAGCAAAGTCTGACTGACGGATTGCTCGAGGCCGACTGAACGACAGACCGACTCTGTGAGGCCGACTGCTCAACTGACGGAACGAGGCTGACTGACCGAGCGAGTGAGGCTGATGGAGCAACCAACCATGCGAATGAGGTTGACTGTATTGCTGACCGAGCAAGTGAGTGAGCAAGCCCGAGTCTCCAACTGAGCGTGCGAGTGTGGCTAACTAACGAGTGAGACTGACTGACTGAGCAAGAGAGGATACTGACCATACGAGTGAGGAAGTCAGAATTACTGATCGAATGAGGCAAATTCCCCACTGAAGTGTAATGAGATTAGCCGAAAAAAATGCAATGTGCATTAATATCAATCATTATATCAAAACAAATTCGAACATGAACCCCAGGCAATAACCTAAAGCCCAATATAGCTATTAATTGCTGGGAAATGCTGTTTTTTTCTTCTTAACCATGGACACTGTGACAATGAACTGGAAGTTTATTCAGATGCGTGTGCTTAGAAAGTTCAGCATATCCTATTAGTGATCATTTCATTTTGTAAAGTAGAATTTTATACCTCGATTGGAACATGGGTTTCTTCTTCTGCATATTGGCTATCACGCGTCTTCAAAATTCAGTGCAGGGACGGAAGAAATATTGCAGTGTGATCATAACTAATTTAAAATGACAGATAACTTAATACAACCTGAATCTGCTACTACATCCAGCGTTACAATCAATTGCAAATTCATTTGAGAATTTCACTGCGATACATTCATTAACTGAATCTTATGCCCGGTCTGGAAGACACCATCATTCTTCATAAACTCCAGGCTCCTGCCATCTGAAGGAATACACCACTGGATCTTTGATTCTGGACTCTGGACTCACAGGAAAACGATAAACTTTATATGTCTGCCAGACACTCGGGCTGACTCACTCGCTTGGACGTTCAAAGAACAAAGAACAAAGAAAATCACAGCACAGGAACAGGCCCTTCGGCGCACCAAGCCTGCACTGACCATGCTGCCCGACTGAAATGAAACCTTCTACACTTCCGGGGATCATATCCCTCTATCCCCATCCTATTCATGTACTTGTCAAGACTCCCCCTAAAAGAAACTACTGTATGCGCTTCCAGTCCCTCCCCTGGCAGCGAGCTCCAGGCACCCACCATCCTCTGTGTAAAACATCTGCCTCGTACGTCTCCTTTAGCTTTGTTCATTGTATCTAGCTCATTGTTCTTCTGCAGCGAGGTGGTGCGAATTGTTGCAGGAGTGCGAGGGTGA
Source organism: Mustelus asterias (assembly GCF_964213995.1). Lineage (NCBI taxonomy): Eukaryota > Metazoa > Chordata > Chondrichthyes > Carcharhiniformes > Triakidae > Mustelus > Mustelus asterias. Next base: position 55,753 of record NW_027590109.1, read on the forward strand.
GAAGTTGACATTTAAATTACATTTTCGCGGGCTTTATTTATTTATTAACGTTTCAAACTGTAAACCGGAAGTAGGCCGCGGGGTGTTAGAATCATAGAAACCCTACAGTACAGAAAGAGGCCATTCGGCGCATCGAGTCTGCACCGAACACAATCCCACCCAGGCCCTAACCCCATATCCCAACATATTTTTCCCGCTAATCCACACATCCCAGGACACTAAGGGGCAACTTTGGCATGGCCAATCAACCTAACCCGCACATCTTTGGACGGTGGGAGGAAACCGGAGTACCCGGAGGAAACCCACGCAGACACGAGGAGAATGTGCAAACTCCACACAGACAGTGATTCAAGCCGGGAATCGATCCCAGGACCCTGGAGCTGTGAAGCAGCAGTGCTAACCACTGTGCTACCGTGCCGCCCTGTGTTCTGGGAAGGATTTTTTGGAGTGTTATTTTTTAGCGCGCAGGAAGTTTAAAAGCAGGCCTGCACTATTCAGCGGGCAGCGGAGTAAGCAGCGAGCAGAGTGAGAGCTGAAGGGCTTTGGTTCAACAGGCTTCGGCGTAAACAGGCAGAGGCAGTTCTTCGTTCTTCCAGTAATTTAATGGAAGGGGTAACTATGAGTGGGAGGCCAGATTGTTGCTGTGGGTGTCAGATGTGGGAGTTCATGGAGTCACCCAGTCTCTCGGAAGTCCATACCTACACCTTTTGCGTCGAACTGCAGCTCCTCAGAGGTCGCGTTAGGGAACTCGACTCGACGACCTGAGTCTCGTCAGGGAAAATGAGAAGTTAATAGAGGGAAGTTACAGGCAGGTCGTCACACCAGGACCACGAGAGGAAGACACGTGGGTCACGGTTAGGAAGGGTAAAGGTCACGTACCAGAGAGTACCCCAGTGGTTGTCCCCCTTAACAGTAACGGATGGGTGACAGAGAGGAGAAAGGAGGGCAGAGAGCAGTCAGTGATGGGATCCCCGTGGTTGTTCCCCTCCAAAATAAGTATGCCGTTTTGGATACTGTGGGGGGAGATGACCCTCCAGGGGTAAGCCATGGTGACCGGGTCACTGGTTCGGAATCGGGCTTTGTGGCTCAGAAGGGAAAGAGGGGGACTAGGAGAGCAAAAGTAGTGGGGGATGCAATAGCTAGAGGAACAGACAGGCGGTTCTGTGAGCGCGAATGAGACTCCAGGATGGCAGTCTGCCGCCCTGGAGCCAGGCTCCTGGATGTCACTGAGCAGGAAAGAAGCATCCTAAAAGGGGCAGGTAACCAGACAGATGTTATTGTCCACATTGGTGCAAATGACGGAGGCAGAAAGAGCAGGGAGGTCCTGAGAGAGCAATTCAGGGAGTTGGGTAGTCGGCTGAAAAGCAGGGCCTCTCGGGTAGCGATCACTGGACTACTCCCAGTGTCACGTGCTAGTGAGGCTAGGAACAGGGAGATTGTGCAGCTGAACGTGTGGCGAAAGAACTGGTGCAGGAGGGAGGGTTTCAAATTCATGAATCACTGAGAAGGCTTCAAGAGAGGATGGCATCTGTACAAGAAAGATGGGTTACACCTAATCTGGGAGTTTTGCTAGTGTGGTTCGTGTGGGTTTAAACTGATGTGGCAGGTGATTGGGGACCAGAACAATAGGTCAAGACGCACAGAGGCTGGGGACGAGGTTGGAGCCAAGACAAGGCTATCTGAGAGAAAGAGCATTCAGGGGGAGGATGAACACAGTGTGCCTGGAGGTCTGGAGTGCATCTGCTTCAACGCAAGGAGCCTCATGGGCACGACAGACGAGCTTAGAGCCTTAATACTTGCGTGGAGCTTGGATGTGGTTGCAGTGACGGAGACTTGGTTAAAAGAAGGACAGGACTGGCAGCTGAATATTCGGGAGTATAAGTATTTTCGGCGAGACAGAGGAGCGGCTAGGAGAGGTGGGGGAGGAGCAATGCTGGTTAGGGAGCATATTATAGCGGTACAGCGGGTGGACAATTTGGAAGGGTCAGGTAATGTGTCACTGTGGGTAGAGCTCAGAAACAGGAAGGGCACAGTCACTATGCTGGGGGTATACTACAGGCCTCCCAACAGCCCTCGGGAAGATGAGGAAGGGATATGCAAGGAGATTCTGGACAGGTGCAGAAAGAATAGGGTTGTTGTAGTGGGAGACTTTAATTTCCCTTGTATAGATTGGAAATCGCTGAGGGCTGGGGGCCTGGACGGGGAAGAATTTATAAAATGCGTACAGGAAGGCTCTTTAGAATAGTGTGTTGACAGTCCAACTAGAGAGGGGGCTATACTGAACCTAGTACTGGGGAATGAGCCCGGTCAGGTCATCAAAGTTTCGGTCGAGGAACATGTGACAAGTAGTGACCACAATTCTGTAAACTTTAGGATAGGAATGGAAAACGATGAGTGTTGTCCTATGGGTAAGGTGTTGAATTGGGGGAAGGCTAACTCCAGCCGGATTAGGCAGGATTCGGTAGCTGTTGATTCGGGGAGGCTGTTGGAGGTTAAATCTGGCATGTGGGAGTCTTTGAAGGAGCAGTTGATAGGACTGCAGGACAGGCATGTGACTGTAAAGAGGAAGGATAGGAAAGGTAGGATTCGGGAGCCGTGGAAAACCACTGAAATTTTGGTCTAATCAAAAAGACAAAAAGAGGCATACATGAGGTCCAGGCAGCTAAAAACTGATGGAGCACTGGAGGAATACAGAGAAAGTAGAAAATAACTCAAACAGGGACTTAGAAGAGCAAAAAGGGGTAACGAAGTGTCCTTGACAGACTGGATTAAGGAGAATCCTAAGGCATTTTAGACATACGTTTGGAACAAGAGGGTTGTCAGGGAAAAATCGGACCTCTCAGGGACAAAGGAGGGGAATTATGCTGAGAACCAAAGGAAGTAAGAGATATCCTAAACGAATACTTTGCATCAGTATTCACAAAGGAGAGGGACATGTTAACTGGTAGTGACTCAGAGAGATGTGTTGACACGTTAATCTCAATTACAAGAGAGGAAGTGTTAGGTTTTGTTAGGAAACATTAAGACAGACAAAGCCCCAGGGCCAGATGGCATCTATCCTAGACACCTCAGGAAGGCAAGAGATGAAATTTCTGGGCAACTAACAGAATTATTTGCCTCTTTCAGTGACCTGTGTACCTGTACACCCAGAACCCTATGCCAACTGTACATTTCCTATCTGCATTCGACCTTCCAAAATGCATTACCTCACATTTGTCCGGATTAAACTCCATCTGCCATCTCTCCGCCCAAGTCTCCAACTGATCTACATCCTGCTGTATCTCTGCTGGTCCTCATCGCTATCCGCAAATCCACCAACATTTGTGTCGTCCGCAAAACTTACTAATCAATCCAGTTACATTTCCTCCAATTCATTTACATATATTACAAAAAGGAAAGGTCCCAGCACTCATCCCTAAGGAACACCATTTCTCACAGCCCTCCATTCAGAAATGCATCCTTCCACTGCTACCCTCTGTCTTCATTGACCGAGCCAGTTTTGTAAGTTCATGGAGGTTATCCTGAGAGGCAGGATTTATGAACCTTTGGAGAGGTATAATACGATTAAGAATAGTTATCATGGCTTTGTCAAAGGCAGATCATGCCTTACGAGACTAATTGAATTTTTTGAGAATGTGACGAAACACATTGATGAAGGAAGAGCAGTAGATGTAGTATATATGGACTTCAGCAAGACATTTGATCAGGTGCCCCAAGCAAGGCTTATTGAGAAAGTGAGGGGGCATGGGATCCAAGGGGACATTGCTTTATGGATCCAGAACTGGCTTGCCCACAGAAGGCAAAGTTTGGTTATAGATGGGTCATATTCAGCATGGAGTTTGGTCACCAGTGGAGTGCCCCAGGGATCTGTTCTGGGACCCATGCTCTTTGTGATATTTATAAATTACCTGAATGAGGAAGTGGAGGGATGGGTTGGTAAGTTTGCTGATGACACAAAAGTTTGAGGTGTTGTGGATACTGTGGACGGATATCAGAAGTTGCAGCGAGACATTGATAGCATGCAATATCGGGCGGAGTAGTGGCAGATGGAGTTCAACTCAGGTAAGTGTGAGGTGGTTCATTTTGGCAGGTCAAATAGGATGGCGGGATATAATATTGAGAGGACTCTTGACAGTGTGGAAGGTCAGAAGGATCTTGGGGTCCGAGCTCATAGGACGCTCAAGCAGCTGTGCAGGTTGAGGCTGTGGTTAAGCAGGCATATGGTGTACTGGCCTTCATCAATCGAGGAATTGAGCTTAGGAGTTTTGAGATAATGTTGCAGCAAGATAGGACCCTGGTCAGACCCCACTTGGAGTACTGTGCTCAGTTCTATTCGCCTCATTACAGGAAGGATATGGAAGCCATTGAAAGGGTGCATCGGAGATTTACAAGGATGTTGCCTGGTTTGAGGAGCATGCCTTATGAGGGTAGGTTGAGTGAGCTTGGCCTTTTCTTCTTGGCGAGACGAAGGATGAGTGGTGAGCTGACAGCGTTGCATAAGATGTTGAGAGGTATTGATCGAGTGGACAGTTAGCGGCGTTTTCGTTGGGCTGAAATGGTTGCCAGAAGAGCACACAGGTTTAATGTGCTGGGGAGTGGATACAGAGGAGATGTCAGGGATACGTTTTTCACTCAGAGGATGGTGGGTGCGTGGGATGGGCTGCCAGAAACGGTGATGGAGGCGGATTCGATAGGGTCTTTTAAGAGACTTTTAGATAAGTACATGGAACTTAGTAAGGTAGAGGGCGATATGTAAGCCTAGTAATCGCTAAGGTAGGGACATGTTCGGCACAACTTTGTGGGCTGAAGGGCCTGTATTGTGCTGTGGTATTTCCATGTTTCTATGTATCCACCTTGCCAGCTCACCTGTGATCCCTGCGACTTCACCTTCTGCACAAATCTGCCTCCCTGATCTTGTCGCTGGAGCTGCACCTTCCCGTGACCTCGCTTCCTTGGACACTCACGCAACAAGTTCTGCAATTTCAGGTTGGAGGAAGAGTATGCAATTTGTGTGAGGGATGAAGATGATTTGGTGACTTGCCAGTAAGTGCGCAGAGAAACTGCGATGTTATTGCAGCCATAAGACAATGGGCAATATGGCTGATGAATCGGAGAGGAGAAATGGTGGGTGCACCATTATAGAGACATGGAGTCACAGAGGGTTACACCATGGAAATAAGCCCTTCATCTCAATTTGCCCATGCCGCCCTTTTTTTTTAATACCACTAAGCTAATCCCAATTGCCCGCATTTGGTGCATATCCCTCTATACCCATCCTACCTATGTAACTATCTAAATGCTTTTTAAAAGACAAAATTGTACCCACCTCTACTATTACCTCTGGCAGCTTGTTCCAGGCACTCGCCACCCTCTGTGTGAAAACAAATTCACGTCTGGACACTTTTGCATCTCTCCACTCTCACCTTAAACCTATGCCCTCTAGTTTTAGACTCCCCTACCTCTGGGAACATATATTGCCTATCGAGCTGATCTATGCCCTTCGTTATTTTATAGACCCCTGTAAGTTCACCCCTCAGCCTCCTACGCTCCAGAGAAAACAATCCCAGGCTATCCAGCCTCTCCTTATAACTCAAACATCAAGTCCCGATAGCATCCGAGTAAATATTTTCTGCACTATTTCTAACGTAATAATATCCTTTCTATAATCGGAAAACCTTACCAATGACTTGCAGAACTTCAACAAGACCTTTCAACTCCTGTATTCAATGTTCTGACTGATGAAATCAAGCATGCCAAATGCCTTCTTCACCACTCTGTCCACCTATGACTCCACGTTCAAGGAGCTATGAACATGTACCCCTCGATCTTTTTTGTTCTGTATCTCTCCCGAACACCCTACCCATTTACTGAGTATTTCCTGCCCTAGTTCAATCTCGAAAAGGCATCAACTCGCACTTGTCTAAATTGAACTCCATCTGCCATTTGTCAGCCCAACTGGCCCAATTGATCAAGATCCCGTTGCAATTGGAGTTAGCTTTCTTCACTGTCCATTACTCTCAGATCAGAAGCAGGGCATGTGGACCGACCATTTGGAGACAAGAGCTGCTGAATGGTGTTTCATCATCCAATCAGATTGTGGGTGGTTTGCGATATATGGTTTGAAAATCCAGTAGGAAGAGGGAAAGGCTGTGTGTGAGTTTTCTTCTCAGTGGTTAATGAACTGAAGAATTGTAGTAAAGGGAAATTGCAGTACATTGTTCTGTCTGAACTGAGTCTGCGTCACGGCATAAATTGCAGTGTTTGTGCAGCAAATCATGAGCTGAAGCATGAAGCCCAATTCCTTAACACACTTAGGAATAATTTCACGAATATACCCCAACCAGAGAAGCCGGTTATATACAGAATAAACCATGAAAATTGACCAAAGCAGGATGAAATTGGCTGAGATACCAAACAATAAAATGATGGATTTCTTTCGACTCTCCATCTCTGGGTCTCTGGGATTCTCCCCACTGCTGTGAGCTCGAAGTCTCCTGCGCACCCTGCTGCTCAGTAAAATGTGTCTGACGGTGAAAACATTGAGCAGCAGAATCAGGAAGAATGGGACACAAGGATTTAGAATGTTGTGGAAGAACTCAAATGCTGCGCTGAGCGGACAGAAAAGAACATAGTTTGGTATTCCACAAAACCAGGTTTCGTTCACCAGTGTATATTCATCCGTTAGTGTAAGATACCAGAAAATATTCTTGAAACAGCTCAGCGCACTCACTGTTCCCAGAACCAAAGCCACCGTTTGCTCGCTGCAATACTTACTCTTCAGCTTGAGGCAACACATGGCCACAAAACGATCAAAGGTGAAAGTGACGGTGAACCAGACAGAACAGTCAGTGGCTGCAAAAAGCAGGATGGCGTGGATATTACAGATGCAGATGGACCTCAGGGATTGAAAATGTTCCGCATCAACAATTGGAATGTGTCTCAATATCAGGTGGAGAATAATGACCAGTAGATCCCCCACTGACATGGCCACCAGGTACCGAGTGACACTTTTGGACTGACCACAGTTTCTGCTCATTAGCGTCGCAGTTCTGATTATGTTCACTATAAGGTAGACAAGCAAAGAAAAGAATCATTCAACAGGTGGGGAAAGGAGTCAAAAGTTTCAGTGAAATGGTGATGAGAAACACACAGATACACACTCACAAACACACAAATACACAGACACACACACAAACTCTTCGAGAGAGACGGGGAACGTAACACACATACACAAGTACCATTGGAGCCAAAGCAACAAAAACACACACACAATTCAATAAACACATAGGAACACCGACCCACACACGCACAAACTCGCTGAGAGAAACAGCAACACAAACACACACCCACACTCACGCACGCACACACACGCACACACACTCACCTATCCTAGAGACACAGGACACATACAAACACACCTAAACACTCAAGAACAAAAACACCCGCAAATGCAAACTCTCCAAGAGACTCAGTAACAAAAACACCCGTGTAAAGACACACGTGTCAAAAAGATTCTCAGACACTAATAAACAAATACACACACACACACACACACACTTGCGCGTGCGCGCAGACACACACACACACACACACACACTCGATGACACTCACCCCTCACACACACAGACATCTTCGTACCTACACCCACAGATAAACAGAAAAAAACACAACAAAACCAAAACACATACACTCAAAAATATCCCTCACACGCAAACAACGCACACACACAGAACCACATCCACGCGCAAATAGACACATGCAGAACCATATATTCACACACGCACACACAAAACCACACCCACATGCATATGCACACACGCAGAACCACGCTTCGAAACACAGACACAACACACAAACACACACACGCAGAACCACGCCCACAACCATAGACAAACAGCCTTTATTTAAATATGCACTTGATATGTTGCAATAGCTTTTATCAAATACAAACAAGAAAAAAAACGACCATTATTTTATATAAACCTTAACAAAGACTTGTTATGTTAAAAACAAAAACAAACCTCCGTATCAGATACCCCTGCTACAGATTTAACACAGAAAATCAGACGGCCCACGTGATTCTGGAAATCAGCCCTTTAGTTGAAGAATTGAAACTCTGACGTCTCAGCCATGAAAATCACAGCAGAACTCTCGGTCGAGATAATGCCACTGCCGGCCATGAGGTTTCACAACAAACCACTTCAAGAGACAAAGAGAACAAAGAACAAAGAAAATTCTAGCACAGGAACAGGTCCTTCGGCCCTCCAAGCCTGCACCGACCATGCTGCCCTACTGAGCTAAAAAACCCTACGCTTCCCTGGACCATATCCCTCCATTCCCATCCTATTCATATATTTACAGAGGCACTTTACTTCCTAACTAGCAAACCTCCAAACACGGAAGTTTCACTCCAGGAATATAAGAAGACCATCTTCCAGCATGCCAGGAGAATTTCCAATAGGAGAAAGAGAAAAACAGAAATACTACATTTCTCTCTGAAGTCCAAACTCCTTCTAAACAAAAACTGCAGCCAGCAGCACAAAACTCAAAGTAAACGAACACCTGTCACCTGACCTATCAATCATTCTTCCTCCAACAATACAGAGTCACCAGAATCCTGATGCATCAGATGTATGAGACCCAGAGATAAAATAAATAAAACCCCATTAAAACAATTTTATCAACAATAAAAGGACGTCGAAGCAGACAGCTCAGTGTTTGCTTCCAATTGCAGAGAACACGATCCAAAATACTTTTCCTACTGGCACACTGTCATTACACTCGCCCTTAAAAAATAACCATCAACATTCTAAGGTGGTTCATTTTTCAAACCGTTTCAGTTAGACACTACTTCCTTTTTTTCAAGAAGAGACAAACATGACTGGCGGTGGGAACAGCTGTGGATATTCTTGACATGGACTTTTGTAATGCATTTAACCAGGTTCTTCATTGTCGGTTGATCCAAAAGATTAAATCACATGGAAAGTGGGGTGAATTAGCTGGATGGATTCAGAACTGGCTTGGCCGTAGTATGCAGAGGGCAGTGGTGGAATGGACTTATTTCTGAATGGAGGTCTGTTACTAGTGGTGTTCCACAAGTATCAGAGCTGTGGCCTCTTTTGTTTGTAATATATATATAAATGACTTGGAAGAACAATAACTGGGTCTGATTACCAAGTTTGTGGATGATATTAAGATTGCTGGAGTTGCGGGTAGGAATGAAGATTGGCAGGGAATGCAGCAATATACAGATCGGGTGGAACATTGGGCGGAGAAACGGCAGATTGAATATCATCGAGACAAATGTGAGATGATCCATTTTGATGGATTTAATTCAGATCGGAGCTTAAAAATAAATGGCAGAACCATTCAGGAGCACAGACACAGAGATCTGGTCGTCCAGGTCCACAGATCCTTCGAAGTGGAAACACAGCTGGTGAAGAAAGCATTTGGCATGCTTGCCTTTATCGGCTGGGGCATCGAATATAAAAGTTGGCAAATTATGAGGCAGTTATATAAAACATTAGTTAGGCCACATTTGGAATACTGTGTTCCATTCTGTTCACCAGAACATAGAACATAGAACATTACAGCGCAGAACAGGCCCTTCGGCCCACGATGTTGCACCGACCAGTTAAAAAAAAAAACTGTGACCCTCCAACCTAAACCAATTTCTTTTCGTCCATGAACCTATCTACGGATCTCTTAAACGCCCCCAAACTAGGCGCATTTACAACTGATGCTGGCAGGGCATTCCAATCCCTCACCACCCTCTGGGTAAAGAACCTACCCCTGACATCGGTTCTATAACTACCCCCCCTCAATTTAAAGCCATGCCCCCTCGTGCTGGATTTCTCCATCAGAGGAAAAAGGCTATCACTATCCACCCTATCTAAACCTCTAATCATCTTATATGTTTCAATAAGATCCCCTCTTAGCCGCCGCCTTTCCAGCGAAAACAATCCCAAATCCCTCAGCCTCTCCTCATAGGATCTCCCCTCCATACCAGGCAACATCCTGGTAAACCTCCTCTGCACCCTCTCCAAAGCCTCCACATCCTTCCTGTAATGTGGGGACCAGAACTGCACACAGTACTCCAAGTGCGGCCGCACCAGAGTTGTGTACAGTTGCAACATAACGCTACGACTCCTAAATTCAATCCCCCTACCAATAAACGCCAAGACACCATATGCCTTTTTAACAACCTTATCTACTTGATTCCCAACTTTCAGGGATCTATGCACACATACACCTAGATCCCTCTGCTCCTCCACACTATTCAAAGTCCTCCCGTTAGCCCTATACTCAACACATCTGTTATTCCTACCAAAGTGAATTACCTCACAAGGAGGGAGAGGCTCTGGAGGGAGTACAGAAAATGTGTATCAGGATGTTGCCTGGTATGGAAAGTATTGGGTCGGAAGAGAGATTGAATAAACTGTGATTTTTCGACCGGAAAAGGTGCAGGCTGAAGGGTGGATTGAAAGAAGTGTCTCGATTTATCAGGGACAGAGATAAGGTGATCAGTTGGAAGCTTTTTCCCTGGCAAGAACTGGTAGTCACAAGTGTGCTCGAGTCCAACTTTGTTTCAATCAGTAATTCACACATGTTCTGTGGTGATTTCAATTAGCTACTTCATCAAAATACAAGCTCGAGATACAGAGGGACAGAAATGCCATTCAGTCGGGGAATCAGACTCATACTTAAAGGGAACATCGTCTGGAGATCTGGGAAAAGGGAATGCGACACATCGGAGAAGGCATTCAAACCCAAGAATTGGAATATTAAATGCAGGTACTGTTAGATTGATTGAACGAGCTTCTTGCTGTCACATTTGGAGATGGCCTTCCATTCCCGTCCCCAGCTTAATACAGCCAGGAGATGATATCTGCTCAGTATGGGGAAATGTACAGGAGACACTGGAACTGACCAGCAGGGTGGCTGCACCATGTATGGATCCAGATTTCCATAGAGCGGGTAGAAGATGGGCTGTACTGGACAACATTGCTGTCAGGGAGAAATACGGTGTGACACTGGGATAGGGTAAATTGTGTGCAGTGCGTGTCTTCAGACTGTATGAATTTGAACAGAGACATTTTGGGAAATGGACGTGGATTGGGGCAATTAGACGTCAAAACATTAGCGATTTGATCAGGTGAGTGAGTAATCTGCAGTTTTTCCATATCGTTCAGAAGTCAGTGAGCGCACGGATGATGGGTAAATGAGACTTGGTGAGAGTTGGGATGTGTGCAACCGAGTTTGGGATGTCCTATGATTCAGCCACTGTGTAAACGGACAGCTGGTCAGCAAATAAATTGAATATTTCTGTCCGGAATTCACACTGACAGCTGGGGGGAGCCAGAAGATGATATTCAAGATATGACAGGAACAGTATTAATCATGGAGAGGATATGGGGTCAGATATCAGCTCAGGGTCAAAGGGGTAAAAGAGGTTTCCATCAGTCTGAACTAGGCTTCGGTACAGAAATGGTGTCAGTGGATAGGCAAAATGTTCAATGAAGTTTGTTATCCTCACTGTAATATTTAGGGACATATCCTGATACAGAACAAACAGATTTATGTTAAAGTTTGCAGGAAATGATGTTGAAACGAACAATATTTGTGCATTGAGAGGCGTTCAGGTCTTCACATTTAAATATTAACTTTGGTCTTAAAAGAAAACATGTACCCGGATCATTCCAATGCAGATAAAATGCTCTGTCAGAGAGTCAGTGCAGACTCGATGGGCCGTAGGGCCTCCTTCAGCACTGCCGTGGGTTCGATGGTTCACGGGAATGCTGTGATCTTGGAATTCAGCATGTATAATGCACTCTTTATGATACATCTCTTAGATTGTGACTCGCTTTTGCTAAGTGAATATGTGCTGGTCACATTGTTGTCTTTTCACACTCCAGTACCAGTCAATTAAAGGAAACTGAGTAGGTTACAGAGATTATGATGCCGTTTATATTTCTTCACTGTCTGTCTGAATGTTGTATAATCAATATTGTGTAATCAGTATTGTGTAAGCAATGTTGTGAAATCAATATTGTGCAATAAATATTGTACAATCAGTATTGTGTAATCAATAATGTGTAATCAATGTTGTGTAATCAGTATTGTGTAATTAATGTTGTGAAATCAATATTGTGCAAGACATATTGTACAATCAGTATTGTGTAATCAATACTGTGTAATCAAAGTTGTGTAATCAATATTCTGAATATTCCGGGGTACAAGTGTTTTAGGCGAGACAGAGGAGGGACCAAAAGAGGTGGGGGAGTAGCAGTATTAGTTAGAGAGCTTATTACAGCGGTGCAGAGGGAGGACAATTCAGAGGGGTCGTGTAACGAGTCACTCTGGGTGGAGCTCAGAAACAGGAAGGGAGCTGTCACTATGTTGGGGGTATACTACAGGTCCCCAGCAGCCCAAGGGAAGTAGAAGAACGGATATGTCAGGAGATAATGGATAGGTGCATGAAAAATAGGGTTGTTGTAGGGGAGACTTCAATTTCCCTGGTATAGACTGGAAATCGCTGAGAGCAGGGACTCTGAATGGGGAGGAATTTGTAAAATATGTACAGGAAGGTTCTTTGGAACAATATGTAGATAGCCCGACTAGAGAGGGGTCTATACTGGACCTAGTACTGGGGAATGGTCTTCAAAGACCGGTCAGGTTTTCAAAGTTTCGGTAGGGGAACATGAGGCAAATAGTGACCACAATTCTGTTAGCTTTAGGATAGTGATGGAAAATGATGAGTGGTGTCCCAAGAGTAAAGTGTTGGATTGGGGGAAGGCAAATTTAAGTGGGATTAGGCAGAAATTGGCAGCTGTTGATTGGGCGAGGCTGTTTGAGGGTAAATTCACATCTGGCATGTGGGAGTCTTTTAAGGAACATTTGTTAGGGCTGCAGGATAGGCATGTGCCTGTAAAAAATAAGGATAGGAAGGTAGGATTCGAGAACCATGGATAACCAGGGAAATTGAGGGATTGGTCCAGAAGAAAAGAGAGAGGTACGTTAGGTCCAGGGAGCTAAAAATGGAGGAAGCTGTGGAAGAATACAAAGAAAGTAGGAAAGAACACAAACGAGAATTAGAAGGGCAAAAAGGGGTCACGAAATGTCCTTGGCAGACAGGACGAAGGAGAATCCCAAGGCATTTTATTCATACGTTAGGAACAAAAGGGTTGTCAGGGAAAAAATCGGACCTCTCAGGGACAAAAGTGGGGAATTATGCTTAAGAGCCCAAAGAAGTAGGGGAGATCCTAAATGAATACTTTGCGTCGGTATTCACAAAGGAGAGGGATGTGTTGACTGGGAGTGTCTCGGAGGGGGGTGTTGACCCGTTAGAGAAAATCTCCATTAAAAGGGAGGAATATAAAGACTGAAAAATCCCCAGGGCCTGATGGAATCTATCCAAGGCTGCTCAGGGAGACGAGAGATGAAATCGCTGGGCCTTTGACGCAAACCTTTGTCTCGTCACTGGACACAGGTGAGGTCCCAGAGGATTGGAGGATAGCTAATGTGGTCCTGTTATTTAAGAAGGGTAGGAAGGATAACCTGGGAAATTATAGGTCGGTGAGCTTGACGTCCGTGGTGGGGAAGTTGTCGGAGAGGATTCTTAGAGATAGGATGTATGCGCATTTAGAAAGGAATAAACTCCTTAATGATAGTCAGCATGGTTTTGTGAGAGGGAGGTCATGCCTCACTAACCTGGTGGAGGTTTTTGAAGAAGTGACGAGAATGGTTGACGAGGGAAGTGCCGTGGGTGTCGTCTATATGGACTTTCGTAAAGCGTTTGAGAAAGTCCCTCATGGTAGGTTAGTGCAAAAGGTTGGGTCTCATGGGATAAAGGGGGAGGTGGCTAGATGGGTGGAGAACTGGCTTGGTCACAGAACACAGAGGGTGGTAGTGGAAGGGTCTTTTTCTGGCTGGATGCTTGTGACAAGTGGTGTTCAGCAGGGCTCTTTATTGGGACCTCTGCTATTTGTGATATATATATATATATAAACGAGTTGGAAGAAGGTGTAACTGGGGTGATCAGTAAGTTTGCGGACGACATGAAAATAGCTGACTTGCAGACAGTGAGGAACATTGTCAGAGGCTACAGAAGGATATAGTTAGGCTGGAAATTTGGGCAAAGAAATGGCAGATGGAGTTCAATCCAGATAAATGCGAGGTGATGCATTTTGGTAGAGCTAACGTAGGGGGGAGCTATGCGATAAACGGCAGAACCATAAAGGGTGTAGATACGCAGAGGGACCTGGGTGTGCAAGTCCACCCAGATCCCTGAAGGTGACGTCACAGGTGGAGAAGGTAGTGAATAAGGCATATGGCATGCTTGCCTTCATAGGATGGGGCATATAGTATAAAAGTTGGGGTCTGATGTTGCAGTTATATAGAACGTTGGTTCGGCCGCATTTGGAATACTGCGTCCAGTTCTGGTCGCCACACTACCAGAACGACGTGGAGGCTTTAGAGAGAGTGCAGAGGAGGTTTACCAGGATGTTGCCTGGTATGGAAGGGCTTAGTTATGAGGAGAAATTGGGTAAACTGGGGTTGTTCTCACTGGAAAGACGGAGGATGAGGGGTGACCTAATCGAGGTGTATAAAATTATGAAAGGCATAGTTAGGGTGAACGGTGGGAAGCTTTTTCCCAGGCCGGTGGTAACGTTCACAAGGGGACACAGGTTCAAGGTGAGGGGGGGAAGGTTTATCACTGATATCAGAAGGACGTATTTTACACAGAGGGTGGTGGGAGCCTGGAATGTGCTGCTGGACAACGTGCTGGAGGCGGATACGTTGAGAACGATTAAGACTTATCTGGTGAGCCACATGAACGGAGTGGGAATGGAGGGATACAAAAGAATGATCTAGTTTGGACCAGGGAGTGGTGCGGATTTGGAGGGCCGAAGGGCCTGTTCCTGTGCTGTTTTGTTCTTTGTTCTTTGTAATATTGTGTAATCAATGTTGTGTAATCGTTACTGTGTAATCAATGTTGTGTAATCAATATTGTATAATCAATGTTGTGCAATCAATACTGTGTAATCAGTATTGTGTAATCAATATTGTGTAATCAGTATTGTGTAATCAATATTGTGAATTGAAGGTATTTGACCCAGATTATTTTAACGTGCGTCACTGAACACAGTACTTTAATTTAACAGCAAAGTTCCTTTTCTGACTGTCGATTCTGGGCAGCGGTTCGAGAATCACCATTTTGTTATGAAATAAGGGACCTTCTGTTTCCACTGTCTGTTTACTTTGGGAGGTATAACTTTCTCAAAAACAGGAAATACTGGAAAATCTCAGCAGGTCTGACAGCATCTGTGAATCATAGAATCCCGACAGTGCAGAAGGAGGCCATTTGGCCCATCGAGCCTACACCGACAACAATCCCACCCAGGCCCTATCCCCGTAACCCCACATATTTACCCTGCTAGTCCCCCTGACACTAAGTGGTGATTTATCATGGTCGATCCACCTAACCTGCAGATCTTTGGACTGCGGGAGGAAACCGGAACACCCGGAGGAAACCCACACAGACACGGAGGGAATGTCCAACTCCACACAGACAGGAGAGAGAATAGAGACAACGCTTTGAGTCTGACGAAGGGTCATCCAGAGTTGAAACATTTGCTCTATTCTCTCCCCAAAGATGCTGTCGGACCTGCTGAGTTTTTCCAGCATTTCCTGTTTTTATTTCAGATTCCAGCATCCGCGGTATTTTGCTTTTATCTTACTGTTCATCAAAGATGGCACCGTTTACAGATTAAAGTTTATTTATTGGTCACAAGTAGGCTTATATTAACTCTGCAATTAAGTTAATTTTGTTGAAAAGTCACTTATTGCAAACGAGCTGCCAGAGGCAGTATTGGAGGCGGGTACAATTTTACCGTTCAAAAAGCATTTAGACAGTTCCATGGGTAAGATGGGCTGCACGGTGGCACAGTGGTTAGCACTGCTGCCTCACAGCGGCAGGGACCCGGGTTCAATTCCAGCCTCAGGTCTCTGTCTGTGTGGAGTCTGCACATTCTCCCCGTATCTGCGTGGGTTTCCCCGGGTGCTCCAGTTCCCTTCCACAGTCCAAAGGCGAGCAGGTTAGTTTGATTGGCCATAGTAAATTGCCCCTTAGTGTCAGGTGGACTAGCATGATAAATGGGTGGGGTTACAGGGTTAGGGTCTGGGTGGGATTATGATTGGTGCAGACATGATGGGCCAAATGGCCTCCTTCTGCACATTAGGGATTCTATGATTTCTATGGGTATAAAGGGATATGGGCCAAATGCGGGCAATTGGGACTGGCTTATTGGTGAAAACTGGGATGTGTGGACAAGTTGGGCCAAAGGGCCTGTTTCCATGCTGTAAATCTCTATGAATCGACTGTGAAAATCCCCAAGTCGTCACACTCCGGCACCTGTTCGCATGTACTCAGGGAGAATTTAGCATGGTCAATGCATCTGACCAGCATGTCTTTGGACACTAAGGGGCAATTTAGCATGGCCAATGCACCTGACCAGCATGTCTTTGGACACTAAGGGGCAATTTAGCGTGGCCAATGCACCTGACCAGCATGTCATTGGACAGTTGGGGAGAATTTAGCATGGCCAATCCCCCGAACCTGTACACCTTTGCACACTAAGGGCCCGATTTTACCATTTTGATTCCAAGCGCTGAATCTGGACGCAATTCAGATCTGACTTGGAAATCTGTTCTCCGGGGCCCCATACGCACTTACCCTGGAAAAAAAACATTGTGAGTGTGAATCGCTCTGTGGGCGGGGCTTCTCGCTCTCGAAACGCTGCAACTCCGATTGGAGCTCTGAACTGCACGTGCGCAGTGAGAAATACATCTGAAATGGGGGCCCCTGTCACATCGCTCCCGGGCAGCAACAAGCGGATAAAGTGACCTGGGAGCGAAAAGTGGGAGTGATGGCCCCCACAGACATCGCCCCACCCCACAACATAACTATCCCCCTTTACACCCACCTCCCCCACTACCCAGACCGATCGCGACCCCCCCCCCCACCCCCCGCACCGATCACACGCAGAATGGCAATGGCAACCCTCCCACCCCTGCCCCCTTCACGAGAGAATGATCTGATCCACCTCCCTCCCCTCCCCCCATGACCAGAGAATGATCTGATCCACCTCCGGCCTCCCGCACCCCCACCCCCCGCTCCCCCCACCACTGATCCGAGTCAGAGAGCCGCCAGAAGCTCTGATCTTACCTCCCCAGAGCTGGACTGGCCGAAACAGACCTTTGCCGAGCACATCTGTTCCGCGCCGAATCTGGACGGGCGAACGCGATGGTAAGGGGGGAAATGCAGGTAAGATTGGGCATCCAGCTCATTAAGTCAATTTAAATGCATCACCCATTTCGGGCGCCGTTCGGATCGCGGCCATTTTCGGGCCTTGGTAAAGTGGACATCTCTACGGATTGTACTGATCGCCTCACACCTGACTTTACCAAGTTTCCGCGCCCGTTAAGGCAATTTAACATGGCCAATCAACCGATCCTCCATATCTTTGGACACTAAGGGGCAAGTTAGCATGGTTAATCCACCTATCCTTCTCATCTTTGGACACTAAGGGGCAATTCAGCATGGACAATCCACCCAACCTGCACATGTTTGGACACTACACAACCTGCTGTTCTGAGGCTTTATCCCGCTGGCAAATCAGACCATGAGGCCCTTAGTGTTGTGTAACAGAACCGATGTGTCGTGCCAAAATCAGTATTGTTCATTCTCAGTGTGTGGGCATTGCTGACTTTAGTGTCCATCCTTGGAAATTCATCGTTGGAGCTTTCTTACAAAAACAGGGCTGACTCAGTCACTTCAGAGGACAGTTGAGTCAACCACATTGGCGTGGGGCTGGAGTCACGTAGAGCTGAGCCTGGGTAAGGACCTCTCCTGAAGTACATCAGTGAACTGGTCAGGTTTTTAGAACAACCCATCAACTTCACCGTTATTTTCACTGACTTATTTCCAGATTTTACGAACTGAATTGAAATGTTCAAACCCCCGTTCTCTGGCCCAGCTCAACACGAAGGTGCCCTAAAATCCTCTATTTCTGCTCACACTCTGTACCCCCAACATTAATAAATCTTGATATTCAGAAATAAATTGATACTTCGTGGGGTGTCACAGCGCCAGGGACCCGGGTTCGATTCCTGGCCTCGGGTCACTGTCTGTGTGGAGTTTGCACGTTCTCCCCGTGTCTGCGTGGGTTTCCTCCAGGTGCTCCGGTTTCCTCCCACACTCCAAAGATATGCAGGTTAGGTGGATTGGCCATGCTATATTGCCCCTTAGTGTCAGGGAGACGAGCTGGGGTAAAAGCATGGGGTTATAGGGACAGGGCCTGGATGGGATTGTGGCCGGTGCAGACTCGATGGGCTGAATGGCCTCCTTTTGCACTAGAATTCTACGATTCATCGTGGCATGAGTGCTAAATTTAGCATGACCAATTCACCTGAGCTGCAAATCTTTGGACACTAAGGGGCAATGTAGAATGGCCAATTCACCTTACCCGCACATGTGTGGACACTAGCGGGCAATGTAGAATGGCCAATCCACCTATCCAGTACATCTGTGGACACTAAGGAGCAATGTAGAATGGCCAATCCACCTAACCTGCACATCTGTGGACACTAAGGGGCAATGTAGAATGGCCCTTCGACCTATCCAGCACCAAGATACAGGGAGCCATCCACGTAGGGGGAGAAACAAAAAATGTAGAAATTGGGGATAGTACACTTTTGGATGCTGTTGGGGGGGACGACTTAGCAGGGGTAAGCCATGGTGTACAGGTCACTGGCTCAGAGTCTGTCCTTGTGGCTCAGAAGGGAAGGGGGGAGAGAAGTAGAGGATTAGTCATTGGGGACTCCATAGTAAAAGGGACAGATAGGAGATTCTGCGGGAACGAGAGAGACCCGCGGTTGGTGTGTTGCCTCCCAGGAGCCAGAGTCCGCGATGTCTCGGATCGTGTTTTCGATATCCTTAAGGGGGAGTGGTACCAGCTCCAAGTTGTGGTTCACATAGGCACTCAAGACATAGGTAGGAAAAGGGATGGGGATGTCAGGGTGGAAGCTTAGGGGTAGAACAAACAAAGTTGTTATCTCTGGTTTGTTACCCGTGCCACGTGATAGTGAGGAGAGGAATAGGGAGAGAGAGCAGTTGAACACGTGGTTACAGGGATGGTGCAGGAGGGGGTGATTCAGATACCTGGACAATTGGGGCTCTTTCTCGGGTCGGTGGGACCTCTACAAACAGGATGGTCTGCACTTGAACCAGAGGGGTACTAATATCTTGGGGGGGAAATTTGCTAATGCACTTCGGGAGAGTTTAAACTAATTCAGCAGGGAGGTGGGTACCTGAATTGTAGCCCCAGTGTACAGGAGGTTGAGAGTAGTGAGGTCATGGATGAGGTTTCAGAGTCGCAGGAGTATACTGGCAGGCAGGAAGGCGGTTTGAAGTGTGTATACTTCAACGCCAGGAGCATCCAGAATAAGGTGGGTGAGCTTGCCGCATGGGTTGGTACCTGGGATTTCGATGTTGTGGCAATCTCGGAGACATGGATAGAGCAGGGACAGGAATGGTTGTTGCAGGTTCCGGGGTTTAGATGTTTCAGTAAGTGCAGGGAAGGTGGTAAAAGAGGGGGAGGTGTGGCATTGTTAGTCAAGGACAGTATTACGGTGCCAGAAAGGACATTTGATGAGGACTCGTCTACTGAGGTAGTTTGAGCTGAGGTTAGAAACAGGACAGGAGAGGTCACCCTGTTGGGACTTTTTTTATAGACCTCCGAAAAGTTCCAGAGATATAAAGGAAAAGATTGCAAGCATGATTTTGGATAGGAGCGAAAGTAACAGGGTAGTTGTACTGGGGGACTTTAACTTTTCAAATATTGACTGGAAAAGCTATAGTTCGAGTACTTCAGAGGGGTCGGTTTTTGTCCAGTGTGTGCAGGAAGGCTTCCTGACGCAGTATGTAGATAGACCAACAAGAGGAGAGGCCACATTGGATTTGGTATTGGGTAATGAACCAGGCCAGGTGTTAGATTTGGAGGTAGGTGAGCTATTTGGTGACAGTGACCACAATTCGATTACGTTTACTTTATCAATGGAAAAGGATAGGTAGATACCAAAGGGCAAGAGTTATAGCTGGGGGAAAGGAAATTATGATGCGATTAGGCGAGATTTAGCTGGCATAGGTTGGGGAAGGAAACTGCAGGGGATGGGCACAATTGTAATGTGGAACTTGTTTAAGGAACAGCTACTACGCGTCCTCGATAAATATGTACCTGTCAGGCAGGGAGGAAGCAGACGTGTGAGGCAACCGTGGTTTACTAAAGAGGTTGAACCTCCTGTGAAGAGGAAGAAGGAGACTTATGTTAAGTTGAGACATGAAGGCTCAGTTAGGGAGCTTGAGAGTTACAAGTTAGCCAGGAAGGACCTCAAGAAAGAGTTAAGAAGAGCCAGGAGGGGACATGAGAAGCCTTTGGTGGGTAGGATCAAGGAAAACCCTAAAGCTTTCTATAGGTATGTCAGGAGTAAAAGAATGACTAGGGTAAGATTAGGGCCAGTCAAGGACAGGAGTGGGAAGTTGTGCGTGGAGTCTGAAGAGATAGGAGAGGCACGAAATGAATATTTTTCGTCGGTATTCACACTGGAGAGGGACAGTGTTGTTGAGGGGAGCACTGAGATGCAGGCTGTTGGACTGAATAGGATTGATGTTCATAAGGAGGAGGTGTTAGCAATTCTGGAAATGGTAAAAATAGATAAGTCCCCTGGGCCGGATGGGATTTATCCTAGGATTCTCTGGGAGGCTAGAGAGGAGATTGCAGAGCCTTTGGCTTTGATCTTTGTGTCGTCATTTCCTACAGGAACAGTGCCAGAAGACTGGAGGATAGCAAATGTTGTCCCCTTGTTCAAGAAGGGGAGTAGGGACAACCCTGGTAATTATAGACCGGTGAGCCTTACTTCTGTTGTGGGCAAAGTATTGGAAAGGATTACAAGATTTAGGATTCATGATCACCTAGAAAGGAATAATTTGATTAGGATAGTCAGCACGGTTTTGTGAAGGGTAGGTCGTGCCTCACAAACCTTATTGAGTTCTTTGAGAAGGTGACCAAAGAGGTGGATGAGGGTAAACCGGTTGATGTGGTGTATATGGATTTCAGCAAAGTGTTAAGCTTTTGCAGAAAATACGGACACATGGGATTGAGGGTGATTTAGTGGTTTGGATCAGGAATTGGCTAGCTGTAAGAAAACAAAGGGTGGTGGTTGATGGGAAATATTCATCCTGGAGTTCAGTTACTCGCGGTATACCGAAAGGATCTGTTTTGGGGCCACTGCTGTTTGTCATTTTTATTAATGACCTGGATGAGGGCGTGGAAGGATGGATTAGTGAATTTGCGGATGACACTAAAGTCGATGGAGTTGTTGACAGTGCGGAGGGAAGTGGCAGGTTACAGAGGGACATAGGTAAGCTGCAGAGCTGGGCTGAGAGGTAGCAAATGGAGTTTAATGCGGAAAAGTGTGAGGTGATTCACTTTGGAAGGAGGAACAGGAATACAGAGTACTGGGCTAATGGTAAGATAAATGGTAGTGTGGATGAACAGAGAGATCTGGGAGTCCATATGCATAGATCCCTGCAAGTTGGCACCCAGGTTGATAGGGTTGTTAAGAAGGCGTACGGTGTGTTAGCTTTTATTGGTAGAGGGATTGCGTTTCGGAGCCAGGAGTTCATGCTGCAACTCTACAAATCTCTGGTGCGGCCGCATTTGGAGTATTGCGTACAGTTCTGGTCGCCGTATTATAGGAAAGATGTGGAAGTGTTGGAAGGGGTGCAGAGGAGATTTACCAGAATGTTGCCTGGTATGGTGGGAAAATCGTATGAGGAAAGGCTGAGGGGCTTGAGGTTGTTTTCGTTAGAGAGAAGGTTAAGAGGTGACTTAATAGAGGCATACAAGATGATCAGAGGATTATATAGGGTGAATAGTGAGAGGCTTTTACCTCGGATGGTGTTGGCGAACACGAGGGGACAGAGCTTTAAATTGAGGGGTGAGAGACATAGGACAGACGTTAGAGGTAGGTTCTTTACTCAGAGAGTAGCAAGGGCGTGGAATGCCCTGCCTGCAGCAGTCGTGGTCTCGTCAACATTAAGAGCATTCAAATGGTTATTGGATAACCATATGGATGATATTGGAATAGTGAATTTTAGAGGGGCTTTAGATTGGTTTCACTGGTCGGCGCAACATCGAGGGCCGAAGGGCCTGTACTGCGCTGTAATATTCTATGTTCTATGTTCTATCCAGTACATCTGTGGACACGAAGGGGTAATGTAGAATGGCCAATCCACCGATCCAGTACATCTGTGGACACTAAGGACACTTTAGCGTTGCCAATCCACCAAACAGCACGTTTTTCAGACTGTGGGAGGAAACCGGAGCAGCCGGAGGAAACTCACGCAGACATGGGGAGAACATGCAGACTCCGCACACACAGTTACCCAAGCCGGGAATCGAACCCAGGTCCCTGTCGCTGTGAGGCAGCAGTGCTAACCACTGTGCCACTGTAGTGGGAGTGGTATAAAGCAGCCTATCAGGAATCACAGTGTAGAACAATGTAGGGCATCTTACGGGAAAGGGGCAGCAGATTTAAAACAGACATGGGGAGAAATTACTTCTCTCAATGGGTGGTGAATCTGTGGAATTCATTACCTCGGAGTGCGGTGGATGCTGGGACATGGTAAATTTGAGGAGACAGACAGAGTTTTAATTAGTAATAGGTTGAAGAATGGGCTGGAGGGCGGTGTAGGGGGGTGGGGGGGGACTGTCTGGTAATGGGAAGGGGAGGGCTGGCTATTATCGTACTTGTTGCGCCCCTGATAGTTAAGGGTTTACCCGGCGATTGTCCAGAAGGCCTATTCAGCTGGAGAATTGTGCTGTGCCTGCTACCATCTGACAAACTGATTTCAATCACTGACATCAGATCATAGTTGCAATGAAAACATTAGGAGGGGGAAAATTCTCTTGTAACTAAGGATTTTATTTTAAAGGCGCAGACGGTGCCCCGTATGGGACAGCCCCACACGCCCTACCCTCACCCCCCACCCCAAATAAACACCCCACCCCCCTCGGTATTCCATGATCATCCAGCAGAAGGGACTCTTCAGTTCTGGGCAATAAAATGAAACAAAACTTACTCCAACTTGTAAATCAGACAAAACGTTTCAATAATGAAACATCATTACTCCAACACTCGAGGCCTCACCCTGGGCCATTCCAAGCTCCCACAAACCACAGCAGCTTCTTACTTATACTGAGTCAGCTGGTCAGCTGACAACCACATCATTTTCTCATTGGTTACATAGTTTACTGGGTCAGCTGACCCTTACAGCTTGTTCCCATTGGTCACTACAACAGATCCAATGTGGTTCTGTTGGTTTTTACATTGGTTCCATTGCAACATTTCACTTTCACCCGCCTCTCCCACCACCTGATCCCCACCAACCCAACCAGCCTGAACCCATCACTTCCCGGCCACTCCATGACCTCAGCAACACTCAGAGAATCATAGAATCACACGGCGCAGAAGAGGCCCTTCGGCCCATCGAGTCTGCACCGATGCATGAAATGCCTTGACCTGCCCACCTAATCCCGCTTGCCAGCACCTGGTAAATAGCCCTGAATGTTATGGCTGTGCCAAGTGCTCATCCAGGCACTTTTTAGAGGATGTGAGGCAACCCACCTCCACCACCTTCCCAGGCTGCGCATTCCAGACCGTCACCACCCTCTGGGTAAAAGGGTTTTTCCTCACATTCCCCCTAAACCTCCTGCCCCTCACCTTGAACCTATGACCCTCGTAACTGACCCTTCAACTAAGGGAAACAGCTGCTCAAAGAACAAAGAACAATACAGCACAGGAACAGGCCCTTCGGCCCTCCAAGCTCGCACCACTCCCTGGTCCAAACTAGACCATTATTTTGTATCCCTCCATTCCCACTCCGTTCATGTGGCTATCTCGATAAGTCTTAAACATTCCCAGTGTGTCTGCCTCCACCACCTTGCCCGACAGCGCATTCCAGGCCCCCACCACCCTCTGTGTAAAATACGTCCTTCTGATATCCGTGTTAAACCACCTCCCCCTCCCTCACGTTGAACCTATGACCCCTCGTGAACGTCAGCAACGACCTGGAAAAAAGCTTCCCACCGTTCACCCTATCTATGCCTTTCATAATTTTATACACCTCTATTCGGTCATCCCTCATCCTCCGTCTTTCCAGTGAGAACAAGCCCAGTTTATCCCTGCTCCTTATCCACTCTGTCCATGTCCCTCATAATCTTGAACACCTCGATCAGGTTGCCCCTCAGTCTTCTCTGCTCCAACGAAAGCTGCCCAAGCCTATCCAACCTCTCTTCATAAAACCTTGAGATAGAGGAACAGATTTCGGCCATTCGGCCCATCGAGTCTGCTCCGCCATTCAATCATGGCTGATAAGATTCTCATCCCCATTCTCCTGCCTTCTCCCCATAACCCTTGATTCCTTTTCTTGATCAAAAACCTATCTGTCTCTGTCTTAAAGACACTCAATGACCTGGCCTCCACAGCCCTCTGTGGCAATGAATTCCACAGATTCACCACTCTCTGGCTGAAGAAATTCCTCCTTCTCTCCGTTTTAAAGGATCGTCCCTTTAGCCTGAGGTTATGCCCTCTGGTTCTAGTTTTTCCTACGAGTGGAAACATACTATCCAGGCCTCGCAGTATCCTGTAAGTTTCAATAAGATCCCCCTCATCCTTCTAGCTCCAACGAGTCCAGATCCAGAGTCTTCAACCGTTCCTCATACGACAAGCTCTTAATTCCAGGGATCATTCTTGTGAACTTCCTCTGGATCCTTTCCTCGGCCAGCACATCCTTCCTCAGATACTGGGCCCAAAACAACTCACAATTCTCCAAATAGAGCCTTAGACAGCCTTAGAAGTCCATCCCTGCTCTTGTATTCCAGCCCTCTCGACATGAATGCTAACATTGCATTTGGCTTCCTGACTGCTACCTGAACATTTAAGAAAAGCTTGGACGGGTTCATGGATGAGAGGGTGTGGAGGGATATGGTCCAAGTGCAGGTCAGTGGGACTAGGCAAAAAATGGTTCGGCACAGACAAGAAGAGCCAAAAGGCCTGTTTCTGAGCTGTAATTTTCTATGGTTCTATGAACCTACACGTTAACCTTAAGAGAATCTTGAACAAGGACTCCCTAGTCCCTTTGTGCTTCTGATTGCCAAAGCAATTCCCCAATTAGAAAATTGTCTATGCCTCCATTTCTCCTTCCAATGTTTATAATCTCACACTTTTCCACGTTATATTCCATCTGCCACTTCTTTGCCCACTTTCCTGGCCTATCCAAGTCTTTGTGCAGTCCCCCTGCTTCCTCAATACTATCTCTCCCTCTGCATATCTTTCCATCATCTGCAAACTTGGCAACAGTGGCTTCATTTCGTTCTTCCAAATCGTTAATGTTTATTGTGAAAAGTTGTGGTCCCAGCACCGACCCCTGAGGCACACCACTAGTCACTGGCTGCCATCCTGAAAAAGACCCATTTATCCCCATTCTCTGCCTTCTGCCAGTCAACCAATCCTCTATCCATGTCAGGTTCTTACCCATAACACCACGGGCACAACTTATTTAAAAGTCTCCGATGTGGCACCTTGTCGAAGGCCTTTTGGAAATCCAAATAAATCAGGTCCACTGGTTCTCCTTTATCTAACTTTCTTGTTACCTCCTCAAAGAACTCTAACAGAATTGTCAGACATGAGCTCCCCTTGACAAAGCCGTGCTGACTCAGTCCGACTTTATCATGCACTTCCAAGTACTCTGCGATCTCATCTTTAATAATGGACTCTAAAATCTTGCCAATGAACGAAGTCAGTCTAACCGGCCTATAATTTCCCATCTGCTGCCTCCCTGCCTTCTTAAACAGCGGTGTTACATCAGCTAATTTCCAGTCCTCTGGTACCCTCCCTGCCTCCAGTGATTCTTTTGCTTTTATGCTGTCCTTTACTTTCCTCGTCAGCCATGGAAGCTTCGTCCTCTCTTTCGCATGTTTCCTCCTCCTTGGGATGAATTTCTGTTGTGCCTCCCGAATAACCACCCACCCCGGAAAACTCCTGTAATTCCGTTCCACTGTCTCCCCTGCTCGGCTCCCTTTCCAATCAACTCTGGCCAGGTCCTCCCTCATGTCCTTGTAGTTATCTTTATTTAATTCAAATACCTTTACATCTGATTCCAGTTTCTCCCTCTCAAACTGCAGGGTAAATTCTATCACATTGTGGTCAAAGCTCTCTCAGGGTCACTTCACCTTAAGTTCCCTGATCAAATCTGCCTCATTACACATCACCAACTCCGGAATTCCCTTTCCCCAGTGGGCTCTGTCACAAGCTGCTCCAAAAAAGCATCTCTTAGACATTCCACAAATTCCTTTTCTTGGGACCCACAACCTACCGGATTTTCCCAGGCCACCTGCATATTGAAGTTCCCCATAATTATTGTAATATTGCCTTTTTATGTGCCTTTTCTATCTCCAGATTTATTTTCTGCCCCTCATCCTGACTACTGCTTGGAGACCTCCAGAGAACTCCCATCAGGGTCTTTTTACCATTGTTTCTCCTCAACTCTACCCACAGAGTTTCTCTGCCTTCTGATCCTGTATCGCTTCTTGCTGTTGGTTTAACGCCATTCCTTACGAACAATGCAACCCCGCCCCCTTTGCCCATCTGCCTCTCCTTCTAATAAGACACCTATCCTTGGATATTTAGATGCCCCTGATCCCCTTGCAGCCACGTCTCTGTGATGCCCACAACATCGTACCGGCCAATTTCAATGTGCGCAACAAGCTGAATGCCTGTCCCCGTGTCCCAGTGTCCGAATCTGACACTCTTCTCAAAGTGCTGACTGTCTGTCCCAGTGTCCCAGTGTCCCCCTCTCACACTCTCCTCAAGGTGCTGACTGTCTGTCCCGGTGTTCCAGTGTCCCCCTCTCACACATTCCTCAAGGTGCTGACTATCTGTCCCAGTGTCCCTCTCACAATCTCCTCAAGGTGCTGCTTGCTTGTTCCGATGTCCCAGTGTCCCTCTCACACTCTCCTCACGGTGCTGCTTGCCTCTCCCCGTGTCCCAGTGTCCCCCCTCTCATACTCTCCTCAAGGTGCTGACTATCTGTCCCAGTGTCCCTCTCACAATCTCCTCAAGGTGCTGCTTGCTTGTCCCGATGTCCCAGTGTCCCTCTCACACTCTCCTCACGGTGCTGCTTGCCTGTCCCCGTGTCCCAGTGTCCCCCCTCTCACACTCTTCTCAAGGTGCTGACTGTCTGTCCCAGTGTCCCTCTCACACTCTCCTCAAGGTGCTGCTTGCCTGTCCCGGTGTCCCAGTGTCCCTCGCACACTCTCCTCAAGGTGCTGACTGTCTGTCCCAGTGTCCCTCTCACACGCTCCTCAAGGTGCAGACTGTCTGTACCGGTGTCCCAGTGTCCCTCTCACACGCTCCTCAAGGTGCTGACTGTCTGTCCCGGTGTCCCAGTGTCCCTCTCACACTCTCCTCAAGGTGCTGACTGTCTGTCCCGGTGACCCAGTGTCCCCCTCACACTCTCCTCAAGGTGCTGACTGTCTGTCCCGGTGACCCAGTGTCCCCCTCACACTGTCCTCAAGGTGCTGACTGTCTGTCCCGGTGTCCCAGTGTCCTCCTCTCACACTCTCCTCAAGGTGCTGCTGACTCTGTTCAGGTGTCCCGGTGTCCTTCTCCCACACACTCCTCAACTCACCTTTGCCTCCTTACAACCTCAAAAGAGAAAACGCTGAGAAAGATTGATGTGAAGCTTCTTGATCAGGTTCTTCTGTACATAACACTGAGAGATAGTTCCATTTGAAACCTCAGATTGTACTGTACGCAACACTGAGAGATAGTTCTATTTGAAGCCTCAGATTGTACTGTACGTAACACTGAGAGATAGTTCTATCTGAAGCCTCAGATTTTACTGTTCATAACACTGAGAGATAGTTCTATCTGAAGCCTCAGATTGTACTGTTCATAACACTGAGAGATAGTTCTATCTGAAGCCTCAGATTGTACTGTACATAACACTGAGAGATAGTTCTATCTGAAGCCTCAGATTGTACTGCACATAGCACTGAGAGATAGTTCTATCTGAAGCC
The DNA here is from genome assembly GCF_964213995.1 of Mustelus asterias. Classification (NCBI taxonomy): domain Eukaryota; kingdom Metazoa; phylum Chordata; class Chondrichthyes; order Carcharhiniformes; family Triakidae; genus Mustelus; species Mustelus asterias. Next base: position 83,955 of record NW_027590109.1, read on the forward strand.
TCAGATTGTACTGTACATAACACTGAGAGATAGTTATATCTGAAGCCTCAGATTGTACTGTACGTAACACTGAGAGATAGTTCTATCTGAAGCCTCAGATTGTACTGTACATAACACTGAGAGATAGTTCTATCTGAAGCCTCAGATTGTACTGTACGTAACACTGAGAGATAGTTCTATCTGATGACTCGAGCTAAGACTGTACTGTACGTAATGCTGAGAGATTGATCCGTGTGAAGTCCTATACTAAGATTGTTCTGTCCATGAGCTGTACATAAGATCTGCTACAACCTGGATTAAGCAGACTATATCAACCCTGATTGACGTTAACTTCATCTAAAAACCACGACCATGATACCCAGAAGACAATAAGATATCAGAGCAGAATGAGGCCATTCGGTCCGTCTAGCCGGCTCCACCATTCAATTCTGGCTGATAAGTTTCTCAAACCCATTCTCCTGCTTTCTCCCCGTAACCCTTGATCGCTGTACCAGTCAAGGACCTATTTATCTCTTTATTAAATACAGTCAATGATCTGGCCTCCACAGCCTTGTGTGGCAATGAATTCCACAGATTCACCACCCTCTGGCTGAAGAAATTCCTCCTCGTCTCAGTTCTGAAGTAAGAAGTCTCACAACAGCAGGTTAAAGTCCCACAGCTTTATTTGGAATCACGAGCTTTCGGAACGCTGCTCCTTCATCAGGTGAGTGGGAAACTGGTGTTGTGAGACTTCTTACTGCGCACACCCCAGTCCAACACCACCATCTCCACATCACATTTCTAAAAGGCCATCCCTTCCCTCTGAGTCTGTGCCCTCGGGTCCAAGTCTCCCCTACTCATGGAAACATCTTCCCCAAGTGCACTCGATCCAGGCCTTTCATTATTCTGTAAGTTTCAATGTTATCCCCTTCCTCATACTTCAAAACTGCATCGAGTGTGGACCCCCAGTCCTCAGACGCTCCTCATGCGTCAAGTCTTTCATTCCCCGGATCATTCTTGTGAACCTGCTCTGGACCCTCTCCAAGGCCAGCACATCCTTCCTTAGATACGGGGACCAAAATTGCTGACAATACTCTGAATGCGGTCAGACCAGTGTCTTATAAACCCTCAGCAGTACACCCCTGCTTTTGTATTCTCGTCATCTCAAAATTAACACTAGCCGAGTGATCTCTGCTATATCGAATTAATATTGACCCTACATTATTTCCAACTTTCCATCCCTCCCTGACCCTCAACACCCCATCGAGGCTGTAACTGTTCTACGTTGGGGATAAAAAGTGTTGGGTTGAAGGGGGTTAAGTGAAGCTGTTTGTTTAGTGACTGGAATTGATGTGAGTCTCCATGGATCCGATTAGTGTGCCTGGAGGGATTCCCCTCTTCTATTAATAAGGGATTCCGTTCAATGTGTTGTCCCATTGAGTCAGCGGGAGCGACAACTCCGACACCAACAGAGATCAGCGGCAGTGGAGAGAGAGGGAGGGAGAGGAGAGATCAGAATCTGGGAGCAATGGATTGGAGTCTTCCAACAATGGATCAGAATCCGGGAAGAATGGATTGGAGTCTTCCAACAATGGATCAGAATCTGGGAACAATGGATTGGAGTCTTCCAACAATGGATCAGAACAGAGTATTAGAGGTTTACAGCATGGAAATCGGCCATTCGGCCCAACTTGTCCATGCTACCCTTTTTTTTAAACTCATAAACTAACCCCATTTGCCTGCATTTGGCCCATATCCTTCTCTACCCATGTAACTATCTAAATGCATTTTAAAAGACAAAATTGGACCCGCCTCTACTCCTACATCTGGCAGCTTGTTCCAGACACTCACCACCCTCTGTGTGAAAAAATTGCCCCTCTGGACACTTTTGTATCTCTACCGTCTCACCTTAAACCTGTGTCCTCTAGAATCTGAGAACAATGAACCGGAATCTTCCAACAATGGATCAGAATCTGGGAACAATGGATTGGAATCTGGGAACAATGGATTGGAATCTTGCAACAATGGATCGGAATCTGGGAACAATGAACCGGAATGTTCCAACCAAGGACAGGAGTTTATTCTATTGGATTTCTGAGTTTACTGCTGATGATTGGTTCACATCAGCTGTTCGGATTCAATATCTACTGTACTTGATTCAATGCTTTTACTATCCCCTCCTGGCGATTGTTGGTGTTCCGGGTAAGTCTCTGGCTGGAATTGGACCGGCCCGACCGCCACGGGAATCGGAGCAGGCGAGGGGCGGAGAATGGGATGGTCTGTTGAACACGGGTGGGATTTTGGAGTTTGGGGAAGAGTGAGGCTGTAAACTCCCGTCCCCTGTGTCCAGTTCCTAATTCTAGAAAGGCTGTTTAACTGTATTGATTTTCGTCTCATTTACTGTACTGTGTTTGCTGCTCTTGTTGAATCTCTGTATCCGGTTATTAATTCTTTCAGCCACTGACAATTGTCTCAGGGTCTATGGGCTGGGATGTCTTCTGAGTGCTGTGACTTTCCATAGACATGTGACCTCAAACACTATTCCACCGTGCGTAAAAGATTGAGACAGAATCCTTTTTACCCTCTGCATATAACATCAGTTCATCCACCCAATCACCAGGCCGCAGAATCAATTTTATTGGTCATATCTGCACAGAGAAAACATATTTCATTAAATTTGAAATGTATTCATCAGTGTCACAAGTATGCGAACATTAACATTGCAATGAAGTTACTATAAAAATCCCCGAGTCACCACACTCCAGCGCCTGTTCAAGTACACTGAGGGAGAATTTAGCACGGCCAATGCACGCAACCAGCACAACTTTGTGGGAGGAAACTGCAGCACCCGGAGGAAAGCCACGCAGACATGGGGAGAACATGCAGAATCTGCACAGACAGTGGCCAAGCCTGCAATTGAACCAGGACCTCTGGTGCTGTGAGGCTGCAATGCTATCCCCTGTGCCACCACAAGCTCTCCGAGAGCAACAGGAACACAAACACACAGACACACCCAAACACACATACATTAATATACACATTTGTTGATAGAAGCAATCAGATTTAGACACTTACTCCCACTCACACACAAATTCAAGAACCAAAATTGCTGCAACACTCCAGAATAACGCACACTTAGGAACACTCGTCAGGTACTCTGTTGCTCACACACAAACACGCACACATGCATACTGGTACAGACAATATAGACACACGCAACATACACACGGTCGGGGGGGGAGGGGGGCGGCAGGATAACAGCTACTCCCTGTCCATTGATGGTGGGGTGATCAAGTAAAACCGCGTGACAGCCTGGAACTCAGGTCCACGTCCCATTTCTCACCTCTTGCAACCTTCACCGGCAATGGATCAACAGCGGATTCAGACTCCTGCCCATTTCCGGCAAGAGGCTGAATAAATTATTTCAATTCATTTTAAAACAAATTTAAATGAAATTAGCGAGCCTGGGATGGAATTGTGGAATTGTGGTGCCTCACAGCACCAGAGGTCCTGGTTCAATTGCAGGCTTGGCCACTGTCTGTGCAGATTCTGCATGTTCTCCCCATGTCTGCATGGGTTTCCTCCGGGTGCTCCAGTTTCCTTCCACTATCTGCAAGTTGTGCTGGTTGGGTGCATTGGCCGTGCTAAATTGTCCCTCGGTGTACTTGAACAGGCGCTTGAGTGTGGTGACTCGGGGATTTTTATAGTAACTTCATTGCAATATTAATGTTCGCATACTTGTGACACTGATGAATACATTTCAAATTTAATGAAATATGTTTTCTCTCTGTGAGATCCTGCTGTGCAGATATGACCAATAAAATTGATTCTGCGGCCTGGTGATTGGGTGGGTGAACTGGTGTTATATGCAGAGGGTAAAAAGTGTTCTGTCTCAATCTTTTACGCACGGTGGAATAGTGTTTGAGGTCACATGTCTATGGAAAGTCACAGCACTCAGAAGACATCCCAGCCCATAGACCCTGAGACAATTGTCAGTGGCTGAAAGAATTAATAACTGGATACAGAGATTCAACAAGAGCAGCAAACCCAGTACAGTAAATGACAAGAAAATCAATACAGTTGTCTTTGCAGCCTCACCGGGAGAAGTTGGGTCCGGTGAGGAAAACAGCTGGCCACATGTATGAGGACGAGTCATGATGACCTCGCCGGGCGAACTGAAGGCCATTGAGGACACCGGGCGGTCGAGGGCAAAGGTAGGTGCCCCTTGGGCAATGCCCACCGGGCAGTACCAGGGAGTGGGGCATGAGGTGGTGGGGTCTACAGGGGCGGAGCCTGAAGGTAGCGGGGCCGACTCTGAACGTAGTTGCTGCTTCGGAGAGGGTCCCGTTACCACTCTGCCCGCTGTCTGTGGGGTGCAGTGGTCCCCGCTGCCAGTCTGCACGTGATTGGTGTTGGTAGGGAGGGGGGCATCACTGCCTCTCTGCATGCCCATTGAGGTAGGGAGGGGGTCTCGCTGCCTCTCTGCATGCACAGTGGGGCAGGGAGGGGGCCTCGCTGCCTCTCTGCATGCACAGTGGGGTAGGGAGGGGGTCTCGCTGCCTCTCTGCATGCACAGTGGGGTAGGGAGGGGGGTCTTGCTGCCTCTGTGCATGCACAGTGGGGTAGGGAGGGAGGTCTCGCTGCCTCAGTGCATGGACAGTGGGGCAGGGTGGGGGGTCTCGCTGCCTCTCTGCATGCACAGTGGGGGAGAGAGGGGGTCTCGCTGCCTCTCTGCATGCACAGTGGGGTAGGGAGGGGGGTCTTGCTGCCTCTCTGCATGCACAGTGGGGTAGGGAGGGGGGTCTCGCTGCCTCAGTGCATGGACAGTGGGGTAGGGCGGGGGGGTCTCGCTGCTTCTCTGCATGCACAGTGGGGTAGGGAGGGGTGTTGCTGCCTCTCTGCATGCACAGTGGGGCAGGGAGGGTGTCTCGCTGCCTCTCTGCATGCACAGTGGGGTAGGGAGGGGGTCTCGCTGCCTCTCTGCATGCACAGTGGGGTAGGGAGGGGCTCTCGCTGCCTCTCTGCATGCACAGTGGGTTAGGGAGAGGTGCCCTGCTGACACTCTGCATGCAATTGCTGTGGGGGAATTTGGGGTGATTGGACCAGGTGGCGGGGAGGGGGCTGGGTCTATATCTGGTCGGGGGCTGCTCAGAAAGAGCTGAGGACCCCTGGACTACCTGGGGGCAGCTGCTGTGTTGAAGCTCGCTGCAGCAGCAGAGAGCTGACAGATGTCTCTCTCAGACCAGGCAGCTCACTGCTGGCTGCAATTGCGCATTTGCAACCAGATAGGTTTGGCAGGTGGTCGGTATCCCAGCCAGCGCTGTGAGAGCTGCAAGTGGTGGGGCCACTGCTGAGGGTCGCCTAACAGCCCCCGGGTTTTAAAAGCACAAAATGAGGCCATTCGGCCATTATGTCTGAACTGGTCATCAAACACCTATCCAATCCAATCCCATTTTCCAGCACACGATCCACAGCCTTGTCATCGAGTTTACAGAATGGAAACAGGCCCTTCGGCCCATCTTGTCCACGCAGCCTTATTTTTTTAAACCATTAAACTAATCCCAATTGCCCACATTTGCCCCATATCCCTCGATACCCATCGTGCCCATTTAACTATCAAAACGCTTTTTAAAAAATAAAATTGTACCCACCTCTACTACTGCCTCTGGCAGCTCGCTTCAGACACTCAACACCCTCTGTGTGAAAAAATTGCCCCTCTGGACCCTTTTGTATCTTTCCCCTCTCACCTTAAACCTATGCCGTCTCGTTTTAGACTCCCCTACCTTTAGGAAAAGATATTGACTATCGAGCTGATCTGTGCCCCTCATTATTTTATAGACTTCTATAAGATCTCCCCTCAGCCTCCTACGCTCCAGGGGAAAAAGTCCCAGTCTATCCAGCCTCTCCTTATAACTCAATCCATCAAGTCCCAGTAGCATCCGAGTAAATCTTTTCTGCACTCTTTCTAGTTTAATAATTATCTGCTCTGGCGTTTGAGTTGCTGATCTAAATGCCTCTTGTGGTTGTTCCCGCTTCTACTATCCTTTCAGGCCGTGAGCTGCAGATCCCAGCACCCTGTGGATGGAAACATTTTCCCTCAAATCCACACAAAAATCTGCCCCTTACCTTAAATCCACGCCCCTCTGGTTATTGAAACCTCGACTAAAGGGAAAAGGTTTCTTCCTATCTGTGTGCCACATCATTTTGTTCATATCACTCAGTTCCACCCCCACCCGGCCCCCACCCCACCACCACCCACTACACCCACTCCACCTCCAGCCGTGTCTGCTCTAAGGTAAAAAACCCAGCCTAACCAGCCTCTCCTCATAGCTGAAACTCTCCAGCCCAGGCAGCATCCTGGTGAATCTCCTCTCCACCGTCTCCAGTGTAATCACATCCTTCCTGTCGTGTGATGACCAGAGCTGTGCACAGTTCTCTTGCTCTGGTCTAACCAGCGTTTTATAAACTTCCATCATCACCTCCCAGCTCTTATATTCTATGCTGCGGCTGCTAAAGGCAAGTATCCTACATGTTGTCTTAACCACCTCATCTACCCGTCTTGCTGCTTTTAGGGATCCACATATATGCACCCCAAATTCATTCTGGTCCTCTGCACTTCCTCAGACTCGACCGGACATGGTGCATTTCCTTGTCCGGATAGTCGTCCCAAATGCATGGCCTCACATTCGTCAGGTGTAAATTACATTTGCCCATTTGCCCAAGCCTTTCAGTTTCCTCAGCACGGTGGCACAGTGGTTAGCACTGCTGCCCCACAGCGCCAGGGACGTGTGTTCGATTTCTGGCTTGGACCACATCTGTGTGGAGTTTACACATTCTCCCCGTGTCTGCATGGGTTTCCTCTGGGTGCTCCAGTTTCCGCCCACAGTCGGAAGACTTGTGGGTTAGGTGGATTGGCCAGGATATACTGGACTTACTGTCAGGGAGAATTGCTTGTGTAAATGCATGGGGTTCAGGGGATATCGCCTGGGTGGGATTGTGCTCAGTGCAGATTCGATGGGCTGAATGGCCTCCTTCTGCACTGTAGGATTCTATGATTCCTGTAATCTAAGGCTTTCCTCCTCAATATTTACCACACCACCATTTTTTGTATCATCTGCAAACTTACTGATCACACCTCACACATTCATGTCTCGACCATCAATGTACACTACAAACAGCAAGGGATGATTCAAATATCGCGGCTAAGGGGCCCGCAATTTCTTCCCTGCCCCCCACAGTGTCCTGGGATATACTTCACCAGGTGCCGGGGATTTCTCTTCCTTGATGCGCTTTAAGACTTCCAGCACCTCCTTCTCTGTAATATGTACACTCCTCAAGACATCACTATTTATTTCCCCAAGTTCGCTGACATCCATGCTTTTCTCAACAGTAAATATTGATGACAAATATTCATTTACGATCTCACCCATCTCTTGTCGATCCGCAAATAGATGACCTCCCGTTTGACCTGATTCTTCAGTTTGTGACCCCTGGTTCTGGACACACCAACCATCGGGAGCATCCTCCCTGTCTAGTCCTGTTAGATAATTATACGTCTCTATGATATCCCCTCTCTGAACTCCAGCGAAAGCAATTCTACACTCGTTCATCTCTCTGCATACATCAGTCTCACCATCCCGAGAAATTTCCTGGTGAACCTTCACTACACTCCATCGAAAGTAAGAACATCCTTCCTCAGAAAAGGAGAGCAAAACTGTATTGAATATTCTAGATGTGGCCTCACCAAGGCCTTGTATAATTGCAACAACTCATCCCTGCTCCTGTACTCGAAACCTCTCGCAGTGAAGGCCAACAGACCATTTGCCTATTTTACCGCCTGCTGCACCTGCATGCTTACCGCTAACAGGCTGATGACAGAGAGCCTGGAACTGTTTCAGAGTAAGCATATCTGAAAAGGTGACAGCCGTTTAGATAATGCCTGCCTTCACAGTAACAAAACGGGAGAAGGACTCCACATTTTGTGACTGAGTACACACGTGAACCTCCATTATCTCACAGGTGAAGAGATTAGGGTATTTGTATTGCGACAGAGCAGGAAAGGGAGTTTTCACTATAGAAACAAAGCAGGGACAAAAAGTCAAAATAATTATGATAGCATGTCCGTCTGACCCTCTCCTCCTGCTTGAGTCTGATAGACTTTTGATCATTTCAAATGCACACCAGATGTGCAGTGACCGCATTGCATTTAATTGCTTCCGAATAACCACTGTGGACAAAGCACATTAGCTATGTTGCAGGATTTACTTTGCTGGGAGGCCTCACAATGGTAACCCGAATCAATATCATGAATGCAGTGGGACGCCGATGTGAAGAGCGGTTGCAATTTTGACTAGATTTATGTATGCGGGAATGGAACAGACTATCAGTCGGTTTCTCTATGTGGCGGCAATGCCGATAATGGTGAATTAAGTAAGCTGCCTTAATTGGTAGAGTTTTTATAGCCTCCATTTTAATTTTCCTGGATTTCGACCACTGTTTTGACCAAACGTCTGGAACCTGCCGAGTCCGAAAATAGAGCAGATAATGGCTTTCAGGAGCAACGGTGGGCAGTTCCTGTAACCAGAATACCAGGAAGATATAGAAATAATTGCATCAGAAATCTGTTGGGACATGACCATTGTCAGATTCACTCTTATTCTGTTGAGAATAACGAATGACCTGCAATACTGTAAAACATAGGACACTGTTTGTAGGGTTTTTCAGTTGGCGGGGGTACCATCAAGAATCTCAGACGATACAAGACTGACGAAGCCAATGTCTCAGTTCAAAGACCTAATCTTTATTTTGACGTGCGGCCGCTAGGGGAAGTCATCAAAGGGTAAGGAAAACGCTGTGAAGGAGAAGAAGACCTCTCCAATGAACTCCAACATATATAATTCGAAACAGATCAATTCTAAGTTTTCTTATCAATTATCCCCGCCTTTCATTAACTTTAAATCTTCAGTACACATAAAACAACAATGATACCTGTCATATACCATTTCCAATCGCAACTTACCTTCAGGCATTATGGCATTTCTTTAGGCCTTAGAGTCCAGATGCTTCATTTCAGCTAACCCAGCTATCTGTACCCTTAGTAACAAGAAGCCAGCCACAAAGTTCAAAGTGTACGTTCCCATACTGGTCACTGCCAAACCAGATTAATACATGACTCCACGTCTGGGCAGTCATGCCCTGATGGCGCAATTATAATCGCCCTTTGCAGTGCTGCTATGGAGGATGCTTCTGCTACCGATTCTGGGCAAGCTATTCCTGCGTCACAGCCCCCAGATGGGACCTGGCCGAATCCAAGGCGAGGAAGTGAAGGATATGTAGCTCAAGATGAGGTGCCAGTATACGCGAACAAGCAGTGAAGGTTTTCAAAATAAACCCACGATACATCCATGTTATCTCTACAATGAATACGCTCTATTTATGAAATGTTCTGAATGTTCTCTCCATTAGGAACTCTACTGATAAAACGTATATTCCCGAGGCATTAATATTCCCTTCGAATATTGTACTGACCAAGACACGTTTACCACGATGCTTTACAGCAAAATGCCTTTGGCCAATGAGAACAGCGATTCTGAAAAATACATTATTGCATTCAAAACATTAAATCATAGCCACTTGTTTAAATCTCTTACCGCATTTCGTATGTGTGTAAACTGCTTTCTTGTTAGCTTATAAATCTGTTTGAAAGTCATGTAACTTATTGCTAACAGTTCGGTCAGTGTCCTAATGTCTTACTATCTAAAGATCTTACTAGCTTCTTAGGATTTTTGCACTCACAACACCCCTTCTGGTCATTCGCAAGCCAAATATTAGACCAGTAAGTAACGGTACATGAGGAAATATTCTTCAATCCTAAAATGTATTTGACGTCTTTATTTTTTTCTTCTGTACCTTGATTTTCATTACTAATATTATATTAGTTGTGCATAAGTGCATTTGAATTTTTAATGCCCACTAATGCTAAAATCATTAGGGGGCGGCACGGTAGCACAGTGGTTAGCACTGCTGCTTCACAGCTCCAGGGTCCAGGGTTCGATTCCCGGCTGCCTGTGTGGAGTTTGCACATTCTCCTCGTGTCTGCGTGGGCTTCCTCCGGGTGCTCCGGTTTCCTCCCACAGTCCAAAGATGTGCGGGTTAGGTTGATTGGCTAGGTTAAAAAAAAATTGCCCCTTTGAGTCCTGGGATGCGTAGGTTAGAGGGATTAGCGGGTAAAATATGTGGGTGTAGGGCCTGGGTGGGATTGTGGTCGGTGCAGACTCGATGGGCCGAATGGCCTCCTTCTGCACTGTAGGGTTTCTATGATTCTATGATAAGGAAAAGTAACATCACATCACGTGAGCCATTTAATTGATGTCTGACAGTACAAATTGTCATATGCCGGAAGGGTATTTGGTATTCGGGAATCTATTTCTACACATGGAATGATGCCACTACTGTGACACTTCACAGAATTCGCTGTTAAAGAATAGCAACATCTGCTCCTTTGTTTAATTACAATGAACATTAAGATAACAATGAAGAAGAACGGTATCCCTTGTTATGTTTGTTCCCTGAAAACCCATCCAGCCAGTCTCCCAGTTCCACAAATAAATGCATGTTAGTTGTTCAAGTTTCTCAACCTTTTTAATTCGTGTGAACAAATTGATTATGCTCTCTGAAGTGTTAGGTATATATGTGCAGCACTTCGATTCAATCAAAGCACATATTCCACCCTTAACCGCCAAAATAAACTCGAGTGCCATTCGATTCTGTAGTGCTACCATGCACATTGCAACCATTTCTTCACTGATCTCAGTGAGGGCTGTTGTGGTATCATTGTCAACCTGTTATAAATCTGACCTAATGGCTTCAAACGCAGGTGACAATCTTACATACGCATATGGGGGCATCATTAAATGAAGGAAGTGGTCTTTTCTCAAAAGGGCACGTCGATTTCTCCCAGACAGGAGATGGCATGATTGATAGATATGTGGAATTATATATCCAAGGTAACACGACCCATTCCATCCAAAAGGTAGCCATGGATATGCCTTGTTTCCACAAATCCAATATGTGCCATTGAGAGTTGAATAAGTGTTTGCCCCAGTGAAATAGCATGCAGTATTGCAGGATTGATCATTACTGCCTGGATCCATGCATATCCGGCTGATTAGAGTTACTGAGTGTTGACACATGCCTGTGTCCAAACCCCCTCCAGGAACTGTTTAATTCTCAACACACAATATCATTTTCGGTGTTGATTCTGCTTCATTTAAAATAAGGCAGGGTGCTGGACTGGATGCATGAAAAACAGGTGAATAGCTATTCATGGGGCCTGGTCAACCTGTATAGAATCTATTTCGATAATGGTTTACTCTGTTACAAGCTCTTAGAAAACCCAATGCCACTCTCCCGTGATCTGTAAAACATTGAGTCGGCTGATCCCACTCAATTAATTCTGTCCATGACGGAGGCACAGGACATAAGGGTATCCCTCCATCAGCATCTACAGGACTGTGCGAGCAAATGCAACATTTAGATAAATTGGCAGTTCTAGCGTAAGTGTCTGCCATGTACAGGTATGCATCAGAAAGCAGTTTCCGATAGACAGACTCATTGAAAAAAACAAATTCATCAACAAAAGAACAGGAACATTTACAATCATTTTGAAGACGATTAGCTGACAATCCCTATACTCTATTTTATATTTCCCAGCTGCTGGTCAACATTAAAAAAGATAAACATTTATTTACAGATCCATGCAACAATCACAACGCCTTTAATTTTCAAGTTTGGCACTTGGCAATAAGTCTTGGGATTTGATTGTTGGTTGTTGTCGTTGCTATCTCTGCAGCTTCATGTGAATTCTGTAAACATAAACAAAGTGCCCCTCGGTACTGAAATTATCATCATATTAACTGCTTCATTACTGTTTCCTCTTTTGTAACATTCCCCTGATTTTCTGGTGCCATGACTTGGTCTTAACTAGTCACTCATTTACAAATCCAAATTATTCCTATTATCAGTAATGCGGCTACACGAGCCATGATGATCCCCTGTTCTAGTGGGTTATCCAACCACTGGGACAATTTCGTTATTACTGTGTTGCTCATTAGGATATTGTTTCAGCTGTGTCCAGTGGCGCCATCGCGGACTGCACTTCTCATCAATCAGAGCACATGTTTGTCCTGTGGCCATCACGTTAAAACGCCCCTCCCATCGGGTCCCTTACCCTTTTTTGTCTGCAATAATTTTCACCATTACCTTATCCCGTGGTGGAGCTAATTTAAGAATATTCACTTCTGTTAATCTCATCCAGTCACTGTGCTGCTGTTGAGGGGTCATCTGCTTTTTAAGAGAATGTAAACGGTCTACTAAACCTCTCGTACACTGAAACACTGCTCCTCGAACAAATTCACATTGCCCTCTCCCTGTTATTACATACTCTGGATAACGCATTTCTCTACCAGTCAAAAGGGGTTAATCCTGTTACTCGAGCAGGAGTCACTCTCTGTCGCAGCAATATTGCAGTGAAAGACTGTATCCAATTATTTCCTTTTCCTAAAACGTCTTTGGCTACTCTGCTCTTCACTGCTCAATCCATTTGTTCTACCGTTCCTGAGCTCTATGGGTGATATGGTCTGTGAAAACTTTGTCTTATCCCAAACACTCAGCAGACTGTTCTTAAAACTCTTCATTGGAAAAAAAGTTCCCTGGTCTGGATCGAACTGAAGAGACATTCCCCACCGAGGAATTATTTCATTTGCCAACATCAAATCTACATTTTTGGCTGTGACATCTTTAATTGGAAGTGCTTCAGCCCTTCGATTAAACTGATCAATGTTTACTAAACAATAGATCTCCCTTTTTGCTCTCGGTAATGGTATCAAGAAATCCATTTGTAAGTATTCCTAGGGTCCTTAAGGTCTTGGCTGTTTCCTCATTTTAACCCTGCAGTGACGGCCTGGTTTCACCAGGGCGCACTGCATCTCTGACAGAATTTAATTACTTCTCCCATATCTTTGCATCATCAACAATTTCGAACTAATTTGGCCATGTTATCTCTACTTCCATGAGCTTAATTCATGGTGAAGCTTAAACAAGGTTTGCTGTACTGCTTCTGCTGCTATTATTTCCCCTTCTCTACTCCATGAGCCATCATGACCTTTTTGTCCCCTTGTTTTTCCCACTTCTGCTTCTCTTACTCTGATGCTGGTTCCTGTACTTGCTTCACATCAATGTCTGTCATGTCACTCATTTCGAATCCTGTCACACCTGCTGTTTCCGTCCCTTCCAATTCTATTCTGGCAAATCGTTTGCTGCTTTGTCAGCTTGGCTGTTTGTTCTGCACTTGATTCTTAATCTTCTCATGTAACTGTACTTTGAGCATAGCTGCTTCTAAGGTTGTGACTGGTCAATCTGTACTGGAGCCATTTTGGAATATTTCTGGTGATTGGGTTCTGTTTTCATAGCCCAATTCATAACATCACGATAATTATATCCTATCAGAGTACTCATATCTATGATTCGGTTCAGGGCTGGACTAAACCACTCTTTGAGGAAGCCAAAAAACATATCACCATCCCTGGCAGGCCGACATTATCTATATAAGCCCTGAATTTTCTTTCTCTGTATTCTTCTACGGATTATTTCGGATCTTGTTTAAGAAAAGTTAACTTAGTCCAATTGGCGAGCGCTTTGCCTATAGCTCGCCCTATTGTCCAGTAAAACTGTTCATTTCTTTGGTCCTCACTATTATCTGTTCAAACTATCCAACCTCTCTTTTTCTAAGGTTCGGGTAACATTTGCTGGACTGTTCCTGCCAACTCTTCCTTTCATAAAATTTTACATCATCCGAAGTCAATTGGCTGCTTTCTTAACTCCTGCATATTTGGCCAAAAAGCCGAATTGTGGTGACTTAGAAGCAAATGACCTAACTTATCCATAAGGTCTGCTTCTCAGTCGCTGTTAACGGCACTTCCTCAGTAGATATAATGGTTGCTTCTCTGCCTCTCCCGGAGGATTTTACTATTGTAGGATGGAGTGTTGCGACGGGAACGGGCGATCCCATCTTACTTCTCTTAGGGGGATTTCCGTTTCCTGGTGTTACCCTTTGGGAGAACTATTTCCTAACTATTTCCTCCCCTTCGGACTCCTCTGGGAGTGCGAGATACGGTGGAACCAAAAGAGAAAATGCTGCAAAATCTCAGCAGCTCTGGCAGCATTTGTAAGGAGAGAAAAGAGCTTAGGTTTCGACTCCTAATGACCTTACGATGGATTTGTTACCATCCTCACTGTGGGTGCACTTTTGGAGTCTTCCTGGGAAGCTTTTGCTGTGGCTCATGCTTGCTAACTGCCTCTTTCTGAAGGCAATTTCTCTTCAGAATAGCGAGAATCACTGCGGCTATCTCCGGTTTTTTTTTAGTCTGGTCTTTCCACCTGGCGTTTTTGTTCGGATTCGGAAGCCTCTGTGTCATATCCTTTCGCTATCATTTTCCTAATTAATTTAACGTGCTTTGTTCCTCTCGTTTCTATTAATGAGTTGTCGCTTCACCATTTCAAACTTGTACTTTCTGCCATACTCTGTAAGACCATACGAGTGCGCTATTGTCCTTACAATCTCACTTGCTGACCGGACTTTTACCGGGACAGAAAACAGCATTCCCCGTTGGCCTCTGGCGGGATCATAAGAAATTCGGGCGCACTGTTAATAGGGATCGTAATGTAGGGGTCCTTGGAGATGTTTGGTTCTTAACAGCCGGGTCTTTGGAGATTTTCTGTGTGCATTTCCAAAGCTTGGCTGTGGATTGAAAGTTACATTCCATCGTCCTGATTTTGAGCTACTTTAGACGTTACGTCATTGACGCTGAGCGATTGTCCTCAACCCGCATGTCCTTAATAGCATTGTGGATCTGTCTGCTGCACATCAACAGCCGAGTTTGAACACTGCAGCTGGCGTGCACTCTCTGAAGATCAATATTTTTGGCAATGAATAATATTTCATTTAACGATGTCCTCATCCCATAGAACCGTGGCCTCAATACAGTGTAGAAGGAGGACAATCGAATTCTCCACCGTACATCCAAAAGAGTTTCTTGCGCTGATTCAAGCATCCTCCTCCCTCCATCCCCGTGCAGAGTGATTCCATTAATGTCTATGGCATCCCGCCCCCACTTAATCAATAAAAACAATATGATTTGAACCTTCTGCTTTTTCCCTAGCAACTAACATCTCCCTCAAATTCGCAGCTCTCTGTCTCTGCCCTTATAAACTTCATGACTGTCGCCAATGCCGTCCAGCACTCAGCAGCAGTAGGCTCATTTGCTTTACTTCCATTCATTTCGAGGCTGCATACTTGCCTCTGAAATACGGATATTTTCTGCAACACCCAAGAGCAGGAGGTACAATTAGAGACTTTCTTGAGTAATAATCACGATGCGTAGAATTGGAATATGTGGAATGAATTGGGCTGACGCATAATGGAGACCGGAATATAATGTAACTGATGTTATTTACGTTTATAGGATTCCGTGTGAGCTTTACAATGTCATTCCCAGAGGTTTTTATTTTATTTTAACCATCAAGCATCCACAACTGGTGATCTCTGTTATGGTCCAGGCCAGAAATTCCAAGGTGTTTTGTGCAATTAGCCTAAGAACTAATTGACACATTTGATTTTGACTTGGGTGAGCAGAATGTGATTTTTCCAGGTATGATACAAAAGACCCACCAGCAAGCTGTTATCAAACAAAGTTTATTTAAGAAGACAGAATAAAGCAAAAAGAATTAGCATAATTTTCCCAATTACAACACTTAAACATGACAGTATTATTCTCGACAGCTAGCGCTCTCTGCTGTTCCAATTTTAAAGCAACATCATAGACATGTGCCCTTCTTCTATACCTTGTATACAAGTATCTTGCATGTCCACTATTCTATTAAAATGAAAGAATCTAAAAAATATATATTCAATTTGATCCAATCCAATCCCATTTGATTTCATACTCTGTATCAAACCCATTATTGTAACAATACAATTAGGGGAAGAAAATTAAAACATTAAAGCAAACAACATAACAAAAACGTCCACGCAAATACTTTATTACATAGATGCAGGTGGAAGCTTCCAACATTAGTTCCATAGCATTTTCTCTTTCATTCAATCTCAACATTTTAAACTGGGATGAAAATGAAACATTGAAAGAAAAGAAAGAGTCGACATCATTGTTCTTTCTTCCAAACTGCAATCAAACTGAAAAACAAAAGTAAATTCAAGAACTCTCAAACTGAAATTCTAAATGATTTCACACTTTCTCAGCCCCTTTGAAGTTACACCAAATGTAAAGCATTGCATTTATTTCCCGCAATAAATATTCGACAAGAACAATCAATGGCTTGAAGAACCTTTGCTCACAATTTAATGCAAAAACAACTGCATACATTTACATGCAGCCAGGCCACACAAACACATTGAAGTACAAAAACTACTCAAATATCAACGAAACCTCAGGTCTTCTCTCATCATTCTTTTCATCTTGCCAATTAATTTACACAATTTCCCGCGTAAGGTGAGAGAACATATTTCCTTTCTCTCAACACCACACTGCACACTTCACATCCTTCCTATAATGTGGCGAGCAGAACTGCGCACAGTACTCCAGCTGTTGCCTCACCACAGTTATATACAACTCTATCAAGACATCTCTGCTCTTGTAATAGAATGATAAAGGCGAGTATGCCATATGACTTTTTCACCACCCTATTAACCTGCCTTTCCGCCTTCAAAGTTATATCAACAAACATGCCAAGATCTCTTTGCTCTTCGGAACGTCCCAGTGTCAGATCGTTCAGAGCACAATTGCTTGCCAAACTACTCCTTTCAAAGTGCATCATCTCAAACTAATCAGGGTTAAGTTCCATCTGCCTCTTATCTGCCCATTTGACCATCTTGTCTATATCTTCCTGTAACACAAGACAGTCAACCTCACTGTTAACTACCCGGCCAATATTTGTGTCATCGTTAACTTACTGATCCTAACCCCCACATAGTCATCTCTGTCACTTAAATGAATGATGAACAACAAGGGGCCCAGAGCGGATTCCTATGGTACGCCACTGGTCACTGGCCTCCAGTCACTAAAGTGGCTGGCCGTCACCACCCTCTGTCTCCTGCTGCTGAGACAATTATGAATCCTCCTTCTCAGGTCACTCTGTCTCCCGTGTGCATTAGCCTTCTTAATACCACTCCCATGTTGGATTTTGTCAAAGACTTTGCTGAAATTCATGAAAACAACATCACCCGCACTTTATCTCATCCACACACTTGGCTACATGCTCCAAAATTCAATCAAATGTGTTAGGAAAAACTTCCCTCTGACAAAACCAGGCTGGCTATCCTGGATCAAACCTTGCCTCTCCAAATGGAGATAGATTCTCATTTTCAGAATTTTCTGCAGTAATTTCCCAGCCACAGACGTGAGACTCACTGGTTAGTAGTTCTCTAGCTTGTCTCTACAAGCTTTCTTAAATAGCGGGACCACATTAGCTGTTCGCCAGTCCCTGACAGCTCACCAGTGGCCAGGGAGGAATTAAACATTTGAGTCAGAGCCCATGCAATTTCCTCCCTTGCCTCTCACAACCTCCTGGGACACAATTCATCCTGATCTGCAGATCTGTCCACTTTTATGTCCACCAATACCTCCAATAGCTTGTCACTCCCTATGATATTTTTCTCGGGCCACACAGTCTCTCGCCCCGACTTCCATAACTACCTATTCATTCTCAGGGGTGAAATAGATGTGAAATATCCGTTTGACACCCTACCAATGTCCTTTCCCCCTTCGTCCCCAATGGGCCCTGCTCTTTCCATGGTTATCCTCTTCCCATTGATATACTTGTAGAATATCTTAGGGTTTACGCTATTTTACCAGCCAGAGCTTTCTCATATCCCCTCTTTGCTCTCCTTTCTCGTATCCCCTCTTTGCTCTACATCGTGCACTTTCTGTACTCCACTAATGCCTCCGCAGGCTTACTCCACTTATAATTGTTAAAAGCTTTTCTTTTCCTTTCCATTGAATCCTGAATGTCTCCCGTCATCCGTGGTTCTCTGCGTTTGTTACAAATTCCTATTACCATAGAGGGAACATGTTGGACTCTCCCCTTTTCATTTTAGCACAACCCCCACTGCTCTTCTCTAGATTTATCCACAAATAACTCATTCCAGTCCACCTTGGCCAGATGTTTCCTAATTTTGTTAAAATTCACTCTCCTCCAATCCAAAACCTTTGTCTGCAACTTGTCAACTTTCGTTCCCACAACAGATTTGAATTGGACCATGTCCTGGTAGTTATCACCAAAATGCTTACCCACCAATTCATCAACAACCTGTCCAGCTGCATTCTCCAGAATTATGTCCAGCACTGCGCCATCCCTTGTTGTATCCTCTACATATTGAGCTAAGACGTTTTCTTACATACATTTTAAGACTGCTACTCCATCTAAGCCCGAAACATCATGGTTATCCCAATTAATGTTGGGAAAGTTGAAATCACCTAATATAGTAACGCTCTTATTATTTTTACACCCCTGTGCGAATTACACACATATATGCTTTTCAATTTCGCGCTGACTATTTGGCGGTCTATAATAAATGCCGAGAAATGTTGCTGTCTCTTTTTTAAATCCTAATCTCTACCCATAAAACTTCATTTGATTCCCCCTCCAAGAAATCATCTCGCCTTCCTGCAGAATGTGCCTGCTTAATTAATAATGCAATGCCTTCTCCTCTTTTACCTCCTCCTCTGTCTCGCCTGAAGTTTCTATAACCCGGGACGTTGAGCTGCCTATCCTGTCCCTCACTCAACCACGTCTCTGTGATGGCTATTATATCATAATTACATGTGTCAACCCTCAGCCTTAACTCAAGCGTTTAACCTTTAATACTGCTGCCATTAAAGGTCCTCCAGTCTTGTCTTGCTCCCTTGAAACTGACTACCATTGTATTCCTTCTTGACCTGATTACTTTTCTACGTTATATAGTGTCCCTATTCTGCCAACAGTCTGGGTCTCCTCGCCCTGCCAAACTAGTTTAAGCTCTTCTCAACAGCACGAGCAAAATCCACCACCAAGGAATTTAGTCCCGCTCTGGTTCAGATGTAGACCCTGCCACTTGTACAGGTCCCCCCTCCCCGAGCAAAAAAAGTTATATGATATCTGCTGTCTGGACTATATGAGCTCTCTGTCTCAGGTTCTATATGTACATCCTAAGGTTTCAATTACATCAGTTGTGGCAGACGGTCGGCCCTAATTTAGGTGAATGGGTAAGGTGTAGGTTTTTTCACTGGCTTGCTCCAGGTCCACTATTGCATCTCACTAATATCCACAGTCATGTCATCAGCTGCCTGGGGCCAAAAATCAGAAATCAACTTCCTGAACTTGTGTGATTTTCACCCCTTTCAAAGACACTGCACAAACCCGACTCGTTTGCCAAACTACTGGTCACTAACAACATTCCTCTAAATTTCCTTGCCCCTTTCCAAATTCCTCTGATTTCTTTAAATAAAATCATAACACACAACTCACTGGCTAAGGTTCGAAACACGTTGAGCAAACTTTCCCAGCATTCCAATTCAGTTGCACTGAAAATGACGACTGGCGTTTTTTTGTCAATTACATTGTGGCCTTGCAAACCTCCAGGAAACGGAAGTGAGTAACGGATGAGTGACTGCAAAATCCGTTTGCTGCTGCAACGAATCCTGAATTCCATGTCAAAATAAGTGGCCTTTCTTTCCTTCCTGTGTAAATATCTGGCCTGACAATTTCCTGGAATGAAACGAATTTACTAAGTACCTGTGCATTTTGCAGGTTTCATGGTGTGTTCCTGTATTCTGTGGAGATCCACCTCACCCATAATTTAATCCAATCGCGCTAATCACAGGCACACATTTGGAAATGTATGTCTGCAACTAAATTCCAAACCATTAATGCAAATTGTAAACAGCAATCGATCCGAGTATACCACAGTCAGAGAGGGTGACTGCTATAAGAAGAATAAGTCTATGCCCAAATATATAATATCAAACCTCCAGACTATTGACATCTCAACATTCCATTTTATTCACTCTGGCCATTCTACCTTTGCACGGTGAGCGTGTTTTCATATACCTCAACAAAATACTTCAGGAACAACATCCTATTTTTCCACTGGCCTCTTTACACTGACCACAATCAACGTTGAGTTCATTTTACATCATGAATCCGAGCCGTGTTTTGCTTACTTTGTTTTCTTGATGAAAATTATTTTTTTTCTTTCATCCTTAATTCCTATCTTTTCTTCTTGGAATTATCTTATCCTGACATTCACGCATGACCTAGAAATACACTTTCTTAAAAAGTCTCTACTTACAGCTCTACTTGGAGTTTTATGGTGAAATCATTTTCCTATTTATCTGTCCGATTCTATACAAGAACCATACGTTACCTTTAGCTCGTTCCTGTCCTTCTCCATCATTTTCTCTGTTCTAATGGTTGGTCATTGAACTGAATTCTTAGCTCTCTTTCTGGTTCCTGTTTCAGAGTTAAACATTAGATATGTAAATCTTTGCTACTGCCATCTACGCGGAAGTTTGGGCAATGTTCCTGCCTGGCTTAGTATTCTGCATTCCATTGTGAAATGTTTTCATCTCTCCAGCCACGCACATAAGCCAGGTGCACCCTGCAAGCAGGTGGATTGTGTCCCTCTGGTTGTGGAGCTTCTCTCAATGGAACATCTGGAGACAGCGGTTTGCTCTTTGTTCCTGCGTAAACCAGGGATCAGGTAGACTTACAGTGATAATGCAAACGCAGAATTAAGCTTTCTAAACTGGAACTGATGCCTTCTTGCTGGTGTGATGGTACCAACCGTGTCTCGGACCTGTCGCACCATAAGATGCCTTTGTGGTAATGATTGAAATTTAACATCTGCAACCTTAAAGTACATTGTGAATCATTTCACAGCAATGCGTGCTGGCAATTCAGCTGCCAGATCACTTCTGACTCTATGACAATCAGCACAATCCTTTTGCCATACAACACTGTGGGAAATATCCTCAGTTGGGAAGAGAGGAAATAAGGTTAACAAGGCCATTGCATGGCCACATTTACAAAAATACAACAGATCGAAGCATCTGCACTTGGGATTTTACTTGAGGAATCAGTAATCACATTCATCAGATGAGTGCTGGGGAATATGCAATTCAGTCTTCAGAAAGGGTCACTATTGCTCAGATAAACTTTGCACTCTTTCTGATAACAATGCAGTTCCTATAACGAGCGTTAATAATGTGACCTGCTCCCTGCAGTGATTTTTCTCAGTGCTGTTTAGTCAAAAGCACAGCTTAATTAGCGGAGACTGCATTGAATAAATTATTCAGCAGGGATGGTCCATCCCTCTGAGATTAAGACAAAATACGTCGATGCTGGAATCTGAAACGAAAGTAAAAATCCTTTGAACTCACAACTGGCCTGATAGCCTCTGCAGAGAGAGAATAGAGCCAGCGTTCCAAGACAGGATGGCACATCGTCAGAGCTGATGTCTATTCCCATGTGTCACCACATACGTCGGAGCATCCAAGAGTCTGGACTCACTGTTAAGGCTACCAATGAGCAACTTCTCCCAATTTTATGCAACTGCCTCATCACATCTTCGCATGTCTATACTGTCAGTGAGGCAGTAATTTCCCAGGAATGGAGGTCAACAATTTTGGGATATTTACTGTAAGGTTAGATCATGTGACTTTGTTGGAAGTAAAATATGTTATTGTGGTCCTGCCGGTTTCTGGCCTCCATCCCTCCCAGTTCAAAATCACGATGAAAAGATCCAAAATGGAAATGCAACACAGACCAGAGCTGATAAATGCAGCAAGTTTATTGTCATGATTGACAAAGCAGACGGACTGGAATCATTGGAAGTACAGAATCGAGCAGAGACTCAATGGCAGTGATTACATTCAATATCAGTCAGCGCTTAAGATCAGTGTGGTGGCACGGTGGCTCAGTGGTTCGCGCTGCTGTATCACAGCGCCAGGGAATATTCCGGGCTGGGTCACTGTCTCCATGGAGTTTAGACGTTCGCCCTGTCTCGACGTGGGTTTCCTGCGGGTGCTCCGGTTTCTTCCCAGAGTCCAAAGATGTGCGGGATAGGTGCATTGACCATGTTGGTTTTGCCCTCAGTGTACCCAAACAGGCTCCGGAGTGCGGTGGCTCGGGATTTTCACAGCAACTTCATTGCAGTGTGAATGTAAGCCTATTTGTGACTAATAAATAAACTTTAACTTTACCTCAGGTTCATCCTTCATTTATCTCTGTCTCATTCGGCCATGCAGCAATTGAAAAATAATGAACATTTCTGGGAAGTCTGAACTAAATCTGGTTTACATGGTTGTCTTCAGCATATCACTCTCTCCCGGTCACATTCAGGAAAACAAGAAAAAGAGCTATTGTTGAACCTGCTGATCAGTACATATCAAAGGCCAAGTCTGCTTTCACAGATGGAGTCTTGAACTGCGCACATTGCTAAAGGTGTGCGCTGACCAAGGCATATGTGGAGCTTAACTGTGCATATTTCTTCCACGGTGTGCTCTAACCCAGGTTAGACATAGCAATGGATTGTACTCGCAGTGCTGTCTCGCGCAAGAATATGGAGCGCAAACAATACAGCCTCGATCAGGTGTTGCTTTAAGCAATTTATGCTGAGTTAAAAATAATGGGCAGTGTCCAATGTATAATCTATTCGAAGTCTATGGAGCCAAGAACAGTGCGCACTTATTCCATTGTGGTCTAACCGAGTAATCACTTGTCCAGTCTTCTCCCATTTTATTCCAGTGATGCACTATGAGTACCAGAGCAATTTAGAACTGCTACGGTGGTCTGAAGGTATGGAAAGGTTACAAGTTGCCTCAAATTAGTTTCATAAAATAAAACACTGAGCGAGGTAAACCCATGTTAGGGACAGCTGACTGAACTTTCCGAAAAAAAATGTTTTTGAAGACTGTATTACATGAGAAATTGGGCAGGTTTAACAAGTGAATTCCCCAAACTTTCGCACAGACAGCTGAAGTCGCAGATGCCAGTGGTCGATTGGAGAAACGCTTGGAAGTCCCAGACCAGAATTGGAGGAGCACGGGTGTCTCGATGTGTTTTTGGGCTGGGAGAGATAACAGAAGTAAGGCAAGGCCATGAAAGAACTTGAAATCATGTTACAAGATTACAACAATTTACACTTGCGGCCGGAGTTCGGAGCAACAAGCATCAAAGGCTTTAAAGAAAGTTTGGAAACTAAGATTGTGAGCTTGCCATTCGGAAATATTCAAAATGTTACTGAAACATAATGGGCTGAGGGGGATAACAGACGCACCAATCCTGAAGCGATTGAATATTAGGACGGACTGAAGGGATGAATGTTCTTCACATGTTCCAATTCATGTTTCTGTGGATTGTTTTCCGAGAACGGTACTGATCTCCGAATAAAAGCCTTGCACTGTCAATTCCATCAGAAGTGACGGGCTGCACCAGGAATGAGATCCCAAGGTGCAACCGAAGAACTTTTTTCATTCTTTACTGATCTGTTCAGAGTCATAGTGAAATGAATGCTGCAAGGAGGTACTTTAGCTGTCCGCACATATTTTCTATGTTAATCATCACAGCCACACAAAAGATTATGTTGAAACATTAAAGACACCGTTTCCTGAAATGAACAGACACTGGAATCAATGTCTAAAATTAATCTGTGGAGAGATTGAAGCGTGCAATGGTTGTCCAGTATAGGTTAGAGGAATTCTTGATTATTCTGTCTGCAATAATCCTTCTGTGGAGAGGGATGTCATATAGAGCCATTGCGTGACAAGGCAGTAGAGGTATTGGCGGGTTAAAAAATGGACATATCTCCATGTCTGGATGAATTAAGTTCCACGCTGTTGTGGGAGGCTCGGAAGGAAACTGCAGGGGGTCTGACCCATTTTTAAAAAAATCCTCTCTTTGCACCGGGACGTGTCAAAGGACTGGAGAACAGCTAATGTGGTCCCAATATTCAAGAAAGTTTGTAGAGACAAATCAGGGAACTGCAGACCAATGAGCCTCACATCTGTGTTTGGGAAACTATTAGAGAAGGTTCCGAAGGACAGAACCTATCTCCATTTCCATCGACAAGGATTGATCACGGATGTTCGGCATGGAGTTTTCAGAGGAAGTGCATGCCTAACATACTTGACTGAAATGTTTGAGCATGTAACGAAGTGTGTGAATGAGGGTAGTGCGTTAGATACAGTTTACATGGATTTCAGCAGAGCCTTTGACAAAGTCGCTCATGGGAGACTTATTAAGAAGGCCGATGCAAATGGTATACAGGGTGATCTGATAATGTGGATTCATAATTGGCTTAATGGTAGGAGACAGAGGGCGGTTACAGACGTTGCAGCTTTAGTGACTGGAAGGCCAGTGACCAGTGGCATACCACAGGGATCTGTGCTGGGCCCCCTTTTGGTCGTCACTTACATAAGTGAGATAGATGACTATCTGGGGGATAGGATCAGTAAGTTTGTCGATGGCACAAAGGATGGCTAGGTGGTTAATCGCGAGGTTGAGCATTTTAGGTTACAGGAAGATATAGACAAGATGGTCAAGTGGACGGATAAATGGCAGATGGAATTTAACCCTGAATGTGTGCGGCGATGCACTTTGAAAGAAGTAATTTGACAGGGAAATATACCGTGAAAGGTCCGACACCGGGAAGTTCTGAACAACAAAGGGACCTTGGCGAATTTGTCCATAGATCCTTGAAGGCGGAAAGGAAAGTTAATAGGGTCGTGAAAATGGTATGTGGCACACTCGCCTTTATTACTCGGGGTATGTATTACAAAAGCAGAGAGGTCATGATGGCGTTGAATGGAACTTTGTGAGGCCACAGCTGGAGCACTGTGTGCAGTTCTGGTCGTCACATTATACGAAAGACGTGAAGGCACTGGAGGGGTTGCACAGGAGATTTATCTGGATGTTGCCTGGGATGGACCATTTAGAAAACAAGAGCAAAACACAAAAAACAAAGAACAATACAGCACAGGAACAGGCCCTTCGGCCCTCCAAGCCCGCGCCGCTCCCTGGTCCCAATTAGACCATTCTTTTTTATCCCTCCATTCCCACTCCGCTCATGTGGCTATCTAGATAAGTCTTAAACGTTCCCAGTGTGTCTGCCTCCACCACCTTGCCCGGCAGCGCATTCCAGGCCCCCACCTCCCTCTGTGTAAAATACGTCCTTCTGATATCTGTGTTAAACCTCCCCCCCCCCTTACCTTGAACCTATGACCCCTCGTGAACGTCACCACCGACCTGGGAAAAAGCTTCCCACCGTTCACCCTATCTATGCCTTTCATAATTTTATACACCTCTATTAGGTCACCCCTCATCCTCCGTCTTTCCAGTGAGAACAACCCCAGTTTACCAAATCTCTCCTCATAACTAAGCCCTCCCATACCAGGCAACATCCTGGTAAACCTCCTCTGCACTCTCTCTAAAGCCTCCACGTCCTTCTGGTAGTGTGGCGACCAGAACTGGGCGCAGTATTCCAAATGCGGCCGAACCAACGTTCCATACAACTGCAACATCAGACCCCAACTTTTATACTCTATGCCCCGTCCTGTAAAGGCAAGCATGCCATATGCCTTATTCACTACCTTCTCCACCTGTGACGTCACCTTCAAGGATCTGTGGACTTGCACACCCAGGTCCCTCTACGTATCTACGCCCTTTATGGTTCTGCCATTTATCGTACAGCTCCCCCCTACGTTAGTTCTACCAAAATGCATCACTTCGCATTAATCTGGATTGAACTCCATCTGCCATTTCTTTGCCCAAATTTCCAGCCTATCCATAATCCTTCTGCAGCCTCTGACAATGTTCCTCACTATCTGCAAGCCCAGCCATTTTTCTGTCGTTTGCAAACTTACCGATCACCCCAGTGACACCTTCTTCCAGATCGTTCATGTAAATCACAAACAGCAGAGGTCCCAATACAGAGCCCTGCGGAACACCACTAGTCACAGGCCTCCAGCCGGAAAAAGACCCTTCCACTACCACCCTCTGTCTTCTGTGACCAAGCCAGTTCTCCACCCATCTAGCCACCTCCCCCTTTATCCCATGAGATCCAACCTTTTGCACCAACCTACCATGAGGGACTTTGTCAAACGCTTTACTAAAGTCCATATAGACGACACCCACGGCCTTTCTCTCGTCAACCATTCTGGTCACTTCTTCAAAAAACTCCACCAGGTTAGTGAGCCAGGACCTCCCTCTCACAAAACTTTATTTTAAGTTATAAAGAGAGGTTGGATAGGTTTGAGTTGTTCTCGTTGGAGCAAAGAAGACTGAGGGGCGACCTGATTGAGGTGTTCATGATTATGAGGGGCATGGGCAGAGTGGATAGTGAACAGCTGTTCCCCTTCGTTGCACCGTCAGTTACGAGGGGACATAAGTTAAAAGTGAGGGGTGGGAGGTTTAGGGAGGATTTGAAGAAACAACATTTTATTCAGAAGGTGATGACAGTCTGGAACGCACTTCCCAGGAGGTTGGTGGAGGCGAGATGCCTCACATCGTTTAAAAAGTACCTGGATGACTACTTGGCACGCCATAACATTCAAGGCTTTGGGCCAAGTGCTGGCAAGAGAGATTAGGTGGGCAGGTCATGGTCTTTCACGCGTCGGTGCAGACATGATGGGCCAAAGGGCCTCTTCTGCACTGTGTGATTCTGTGACTCTGGTTCTGCGATTCTGTGATCCTATAAAATAATAAGGATGCACTGGCAAATGGCAGAGGACGAAAACAAATATTCTGTCTTCAAGGTAGAGCACAGGAATATCATTCCAAAAATATTAAATATTCAAGATGAAAATGTGGGGTAGGAATTTTTTACAATAATGACCACTGGTGAAAAAATGTACTGGGGAAAAAGAAGTGATTGCAGGCAGACACATCCCCTGGCATAATGTTTTATAACTCCGGCGGATTCTGCTCCTAATATCGCAAAGTATTGTCAAGCACCAGATCGACATACTATTTTTCAATTTGCACGCGAATAAACTGGGGAAAAGACGGGATAGTTCCGTTCATGTTCATCATGTCACATCGATCAGCATCTCATTGAATGGCGGAATAAACTCGATGGACCGAATGAACGAAGTTTGCTGCTATGTTCTATGGCCTTATTGGTTCCTCGGTGCCTGTGTGGGCAATGCACTCGTGCTGATCAGGATATAACTGCAGCAACTGTGTATTGTTACGTTAAATACAACTTCTAAATTATTTTAGCATAACAAGAAGTGGTACATGCGATTCACCTGGGCTGGTGATAGGGTCAAGCGAGTCACTTCCTTTCTTTTGTTTCACCTGATGTCTCGAAAGATCATAGAGTCTGAAGTAAAAGTTGAGGCGACACAGGACAGGTCCCGCACCATTAAATGTCACTGTACACTCACCTAGTGTAATCGGCAAAATCGTCCCATTGTGTGCCTCCTGGCTGTTCCTTTAATATGCCAACTTATGTTTTGTTCCCTTTTCCATAGCTCATTCATTATAGTCCCTTTAATTTGTTGATGGAATTCCAATTGAAAAGGTTACCATTGAATGTCTTCCCTTTTCCTTGCAGGCAGAAAGACCTGCTTGCAATAACTTGCTGTGTTAAAGGTAAATCTCATCAGCTAATCTACCTGTCAGTCATTTTCAGAGTGATTCCGCTGCATTTTTATTCTTTCAAGGGATGCGGACATGGCTAAAATAGCCAGCAACTCCGGAATACAATGGCCCTGAGACTATCTTGGCCATGTTAGAGGGAGTTTGTGTGTCAACCAGTTTGACGTCTGTCCAGAATCGCATGTAGGGCAGCAGAGCAAACTGGACAAAAGTCAATACGCCAAGAGCATGAGCAACGTAAATTACCTTTTCACAAAACTAATGATATGTTCATGGTCCGTAATATAGAGAGTACCTTTCAATTGAGAGTTGTACCGGTTGAATTTTAAATACAACATCCACGATTGATTTTAAATGACATCCCAGGAGCATAAACATATACCTCTGGATTGCTAATGCACTGATACTCCCAAAATATCACCATTCCCAGGTGTAACCGAACATCCCACATTATAACATTTCAAATCGTTGTCTGAAGAAGTTGGAGCTTTGTCTCCTCTGCACTGGAAGAATATTCATCCATTGACCAATATACCTCACAGCGATTCGCCGGGCACTCTGCCATTGGTGTGCGTGGGAGTTTCTAATATAATCTGCAATTTAACATTTCAGCGCCTGTGGGAGGGCGTGGCGGGGGTGGGGGAGGAGGGGGGGGGGGATGGGGGGTAGGGGGGAGAGGGGAAGGGGGGGGGGATGCGTTAAGCGCTTCATTCATTGTTTTAGAGCATATTTCTCTCTCTTTCCTTTAATCATTCATCAATCTCTCTCTGTTCCTGTTTCTGCCATTATCTGCCGAACTGCCTGTCTATCTACCTATCATCTCTCTCTTTTCTCTGTGTATGCATCAATCTGTATCACTGGCTCTCCCTTCCTGTTTACCTCTCACCCTCTTCAATTGTAAGCGGAATAGATGAGCATTTATCTGGCCACAAAGGTGACTCCAGGATGGTGTGTCGCCTCTCTGGTGCTAGGGTCAAGGATGTCTTGGAGTGGCTGCAGGACATTTGGAAGGGTGAACAGCCAGTGAACGTGGCACTCAATGGTACAAAATACATAGGTAAAATAAAACGGGGTGAGGTCTTAAAAGTAGCATATAGCTGTTTGGAAGAAGATTGAAAAGTCGGACCTCAAGGTCGTGATCTTAGGATTATCACCAGTGGTATTCTGAGTAGAAGTAGCATGAAATTTTGGATGAACACATGGCTGACGGGATCGTGTGGTGGGTGGGTTACAGATTTCAGAGGCTTTAGAACAGTTTCTGGCGGAGGTGGGGCCAGTATAAACTGGTCCAGTTATGTCTGAGCAGGACTGGCTCTGATGCCCTCGGGAATGTATTTCCTCTTGTCGTTGTTTCGGGTTTGCTATGAAATGGCAGGGGGGAAGGGAACCCCCGCGTGCTATTCGGAGTAGAAGTAGCATGATATTTTGGATGAACACGTGGCAGATGGGATCGTGTGAGGGGCCGGATACAGATTTCTGAGGCATTAGGACAGGTTCTGGCGGAGGTGGGGCCAGTATAAACGGGACGAATTACACTTGAGCAGGACTCGCTCTAATGCCCTATGGAATGTACTTAGTTTTGTCGTTAGAACCATAGAACCATAGAACATGACAGCACAGAAACAGGACTTTTGGCCCTTCTTGGCTGTGCCGAACCAGTTTTCTGCCTCGTCCCACTGACCTGCACCTGGACCATATCCCTCCACACCCCTCTCCTCCATGTACCTGTCCAAGTTTTTCTTCAATGTTAAAAGCATTCACCACTTCATCTGTCAGCTCATTCCACACTCCCACTACTGTCTGTGTGAAGAAGCCCCTCCCCCCTAATATTCCCTTTCAACTTTTCCACTTTCACCCGTAACCCATGTCCTCGAGTGTTTTTCTTCTCGAGCCTCAGTGGAAAAAGCCTGCTTGCATTTACTCGATCAAAACCCATCATAATTTTATACACCTCAATCAAATCTCCCCTCATTCTTCTACGCTCCAGGGAATAAAGTCCTAACCTATTCAACCTTTCTCTGTACCTCAGCTCCTCAAGTCCTGGCAACATCCTTGTAAACCTTCTCTGCACTCTTTCAACCTTATTAATATCCTTCTTGTAATTAGGTGACCAGCACTGCACACAATACTCTAAATTCGGCCTCACCCATGTCTTACAAAACCTCACCATAACATTCCAACTCTTATACTCAGTTTTTTGATTTATAAAGGTAAATGTACCAAAAGCACACTTTGCGACCCCATCTACCTAATACGCCACTTTTAGGGAATTATGTATCTGTCTTCGCAGATCCCTCTGTTCTACTGCACTCTTCAGCGTCCTACCATTTATCTTGTATGTTCTACCCTCGTTTGGCTTTCCAAAGTGCAATACCTCACACTTGTTTGCATTAAACTCCATCTGCCATTTTTCAGCCCATTTTTCTAGCTGGTCTAAAACCCTCTGCATGCTTTGAAAACCTTCCTCACTGTCCACTATACCTCCAATCTTTGTATCATCAGCAAATTTGCTGATCCAATTGACCCCACTATCATCCAAATCATTGGTATAGATGAACGACCAACAATGGACCCAGCACTGATCCCTGTGGCACACCACTAGTCACAGGCCTCCACTCAGAGAAGCAATCCTCCACTACCGCTCTCTGGGTTCTTCCATAGTGCCAATGTCTAATCCAATTTACTACCTCTCCATGGTACACCTCGCGACTGAACCTTCCTAACTAACCTCCCATGCGGGAGGTTAAGGGTTTGAAATGAATTGGCAGGGGGGTGGGACCTATGCAGCGAGCCAGGCGAGGGGAAAATAAGAAAAAAGACAAATACAGAAGGTGGAAATGAAAAGTAATCGGAAGAGAAAACAAGGCTCAATTCCCAGATCTGTAACAATAGTGATGGGCCCAGTCCTGATGTTGTATCCAGTTCCCAATCCTTTGCAACAATGCAAGGCACTGTCACTGTTCTGTTACCATAGACCCAGACTCTGTTATCCTATTATAGTGACAGACCCAATCCTTATTCTGTTCCCACAGAAATAACGATGTCCTTGTAAACTTACCATATTGACAGGCACGGTGCCGGTTATGTTGTCAGTGTCAGATCAAGTCCCTGCACTGTTATCAAAGCGAAATGCCCAGTCCCTCCTCTTATACCATATTGTTCGTCCAAATCCTTGTTATGTTTTTGCACTGCCAGACACAGGCCCTGTCCTGACGCAATAGCAATAGACCGAGTCCCTGCACTGTTACCAATGCGACAGGCACAGATGTTGTTTCCTTTTTTCAGAATGGATTGTCTCTGTCCCTGTTCTGCCCTCATAGCGACGGATCTCCCTGTCCTCTCAATATATTTAGCATGAATCGGCAATGTTCTCTTGCCATATTCAAATGTTCAGTTCCCAATTAGTTAACATATTGACGTGTGTACGACCTGACCTCTTCTCATCTTAAAAGGCAGATTCCCTCATATGTATCAAATTTACAGACACATTCACTGACAAGTTAACACCGTGACAGGCCCAATCAGTGATGTGTTACTATAGGAACAAGCCCATTAAGTGATCATTTAAAACAGGGAATGCCCAGTTCCTGATCTGTTAACATAATCAGGTGTGAGGTCCTTATATTTGAAGGCAGCAAGAGGCCAAGTCGCTGATCTGTAAGCATACTTACTTTCCCAGTCCCTGATCCTCTTTACACAGTGACAGGCCCAGTTCCTAATTTGTTACCATAATAACAGCAGCAGCCACTGATCAGTTACAGCAGTGACAGTCTCATTTCCGGATCTGTTCCCACAGCAACAGGCCCAGTATCCGGCCTGTTTCATCGTCACAGGCCCAGTCCTTGATCTCTCGCCACAATGGCAGACAGAAACCCCTGATGCATTTAATGGCTACATGTCCAGCTTCTGCTCTGGCAGAATAAAGGTTGCTGCAGCGTCTGCTTGATTCACATAGTGGGAGGTCCAGCAAATTGATTTATTCACAGAGTGATCTGAATTCACCCTGATCGACTATAACCACAAGACTGGCCCTGTTGTGTTGCCACAGTGAATTGCTTACCACGAATTGTTACCATTGAGAAAGTCACCGATCTGTTACGACAAGGCAGATGCAGCCACTGATCCTTGATCATATTCAAGACAGCCTGTCTGATAATACATATATAGACATTCCCATTTTTGATGCTTTAGCATTGTGAAAGCTTCTTCTCCACAACCCAACCCAAATCCACAGTGGTAAGTGGTAATGTTCCAACTATATAAGCGAAGAAACAGGGATTGGCTGATTGGGACTGTGAAAATAAGTAACAAAATTTGGATAATTTGAATCAGTGAGACAGTTATTATGATCTACAAAATAATCGCAATATTGGCGTTAGAAGATATAACACCACATTTTTCAATTGCTCTCTGAACATAGTCTGGGTCACGGCATAAATACATGTGTTTGTGCAGCAGCTCAAGAGTTGTAGCATGTAGCCGATTTCCATGACAAACCAATTCAGAAATAATGAAACATACCCCATCCACCACATCCGTTTCCATATACAAAAAAACATTAACGTTGACCACAACAAAATGAAGTTGGCGGAGATAACAAACAGTAAAATGATGGATTTCCTTCGGCTCTCCATTTCTGGATCTTTGTGACTCTCCCCACTATTGTCATCCCGGAGTCTCTTGCGGGCTCTGCTGGTAACTAAAATGTGTCTAACGGTAAAGACATTCAGCAGCAGAATCAGAACAAATGGGACTGCTGGGGTTAGAATGTGATGGAGGAACTCAATTATTCCCCACATTCGAGACTCCATAACAGCATAATCGAAGCCACAAAACCAAGGGCTGTTCACCAGCCTATACTCATCCGTAACCATAAAGTACCAGAAAATGTTCTTCAGACTGCTCAGAGCAGTTACTGTTCCGAGAACCACAGCTGCTGTTTTCTCACTGCAATATTTACTTTTCAGCTTTGGGCAGCAAATGGCCACAAACCGATCAAAGGTGAAAGTGACAGTGAACCAGACAGAACAGTCAGTGGCTGCAAAAAGCAGGACGGCGTGGATATTGCAAACAGGAATGGACTTCAGGAAATAAAACGCTTTTGAATAAACAATCGGAATGTGTCTCCATATCACATCGAGGATAATAATCAATAGATCCGCCATGGCCATGGTCACCAGATAGCAAGTGACACATTTGGAGAGCCCACATTTTTGACGGGAAAGAATCACGATCGTCACAAGATTCACTGTTCGAAAAGGAAATAAATGTCAACGTTATGGTGTGCCTCAGGGGTTGGTGCTGGGACTACAAATTTTCAAAATATACATTAACAATTTGGAAGAACGAATTGAGGGCACTGTTGCTAAGTTTGATTTAAAGATTTGTAGAGGGACAGGTAGTATTGAGGAAGCACGGAGGATGCAGAAGGATTTTGACAGGTTAGGAGAGTGGGTAAAGAAGTGGCAGATGGAATACAATGAGGAAAATTGTGAGGTGTGCAATTTGGAAGGAGGAATGGAGGCATAGACTATTTTCTAAGTGGTGAACTGCTTCGGAAATCTGAAGCACAAAGGGACTTGGAAGTCCTTCTTCAATATTCTCTTAAGGTTAACGTGCACGTTCAGTCGACAGTGAGGAAGACAAATTCAATGTTAGCATTCATGCAGACAGGGTATAATACAAGAGCAGGGATGTACTTCTGAGGTTTTACAAGGCTCTGGTCAGACCCCATTTGGAGTATTGTGAGCAGTCTTGGGCCCCGTGTCTAAGGAAGGATGTGCTGGCCTTTGCAAGAATGATCCCTGGAAGGAAGAGCTTGGATTAGGAATGGTTGAGGACTCTGGATCTGTACTCGTTGGAGTTGGACGATGAGGGGGTTTGTCTTGAAACTTACGGGATACTGCGAGGCCTTCGTTGAGTGGATGAGGAGAAGTTGTTTCCACTAGTCGGAAAAATTTGAACCAGAGGGCACAAGCTCAGACTGAAGGACCTATCCTTTAAAACAGAGGTGAGGACGAATTTCTTCAGCCACAGAGTGGTGTATCAATGGAACTCTTTGCCGCAGAAGGCTTGGAGGCCAGGTCATCAATTGTCTTTAAGACAGACATAGATAGGTTATTGATTAATAAAGGGACCAGGGGTCATGGGGAAAAGGCAGCAGAACGGGGATGAGAAAAACATCAGCCATGATTGAATTGCGGAGCAGACTCGATGGGCCGAGTGGCTTAATTCTGCTCCTGTATCTTATGGTCTGATGGTCTTACTGACTTGGTGAGAGGTTTTTGCATTCTGCCAACCTACCCTTTAAAAAGGACCATCAACTATTAACAGCCGATCAGATTTGAATTTGATAGAGTTGACAGCATCAAACCAATCATGGTGTCAGAAAATTGTGAGGTCATAGCAGATAATAAGAACAAATAGAAACATTTCAAGAGAAAATCTTGGAAGAACATCTCCAGAGGCCAGGTCAGCCAGTCAGAAAATCGAGCACTCATCTCCAGAACAGATCTCCACCTGTGCCAGTTTAAATATCTCTTGAGAGAATTATCCTGCCAGTAGTATACTGAGTCAGACCGACCTTAAAGATATTGGACAACAACCAAATAACTCCAGAACTTCCAAACACAATCCCGCCTGGTTAATTGTATTTTTTGAGCTCGACTAAATTTCCATTATTATTGTTTTGGTGATGAATTTCCTTTCGTTATTCGAACAGCATTTCTGTTCAAACGTCTGTTAGTTAATATGTAACGTGTTTTGTTAAAGTTCCTGATTATTTAAATATAATACCTTGTTAATTATTCACTCAAAGTGACTGTCAAGCCTTTACAGTAATGAACCTCTAAACATTATTTTAGAACAGTTCACACCTTCCCAAACAAATTTAACCAATGATGAAGCGAGGTAAAGGCGATTAACCTCTGTGTCCTAACAATGAATATGTAACCGTCGCCTATTTGTTTACGTATCAATATAGTGAAGCTGTGTCATGACCGACTAATGACAGACGATCCTCACCATAGTGTGAGGTTGCAGGTCGTGTTGACGGAGGTACCACATCTCTGCGCAAAAAGTGATTATTGCAACTTAAAAGTCGCACTCTGTGGTCCTGGGGAACTGTAAGTTGTTAACTATTTTATAAATCATGATAGATGAGGCAGAAATCACATGATCTTCCCTCTTTCAACCTCTTCCCCTTTCTGCAGTAACTGCTTCATTTATTCTAGTTGTTCCAACTCCATATAGCTAGAGTCCTGAAAACTACTCCAGAGTTGCATCACGAAATATGTTTCACAGTCCGAATACGACAGCTGAAAACACAAACCTAAAATCCCATTCACAACACCGACACTAACTTCCCAGCAACAACGTTTAGTCAGCAGCCCCACACACATGGTCAAGTCTCTAAATGTTAATCATAATCTTCATCTCTCACTTCTACTCACTGGCTACAATCTGGTGAATCTCTGCAAACTCGTAGTTCATATTTCTCATCGTAAATTTACTGTAATGCTCTTTCAACAATAAATGCTGACACAGTAGTTTAAAACATTTTCAGCATCTCAGCATTGCCTCAGCATTCCCTCCTGTAATATATACAGCTTGTTCTCCCATCATCTAAAGAAAGATATATTGGAGATTTTCCAGACAAATATCACCAAGTTGATGCCAGTGTGTTGGGATCACACGGGCTGTTGGTTATCAATGTTTGAAATTGGACAGCGACCAGGACAACCTTAAAATCAGCGAGTTTGTTTTTGAGGGACACACATATAGGTGTTTGTGGAGCCGCTGTCCTAAGGCAGAGATGGGATGGGTGACATAACGGAGCCGGTTTAGGTAGCACTGCAGATGAAGTTTCGAAATCGGCTGAGAGTTAAATGGGAGCATGGAGATTGTGAGTAATCTGGTGCAGAACACAAGTTAAGGTGGGATGAGAGGGGAACCAACGATACCGAGCACTGTTGATCAGCGGAACTGAATAAGTGATTTAAACCTTTTCGAAATGGAATGTTAAAAATAGCGAAGTGAAACATATTTTATATACTTAGCAACATTAAATGAGACCTACCAGGAACACCGACAATAGCTAGGATTGGATAGTAACCCGCTTGAATAACTTTAAGTAGGTATTCGATCCGGTCAACATTTGACATCAAATCATAAAACACTGAGAGCATGAAAAGTGCATCAGACAATGACCTCC
Organism: Mustelus asterias; assembly: GCF_964213995.1. Lineage (NCBI taxonomy): Eukaryota > Metazoa > Chordata > Chondrichthyes > Carcharhiniformes > Triakidae > Mustelus > Mustelus asterias. The sequence goes on from NW_027590109.1 coordinate 119,857, forward strand.
CCATTGTTGTAACATTCCAGTCTATTTTTCTCAGATTCGAATCCATCGTTATAACATTCCACTCTATTGTGCTCAGGTTCCAATCCATTGTTGTCACATTCCACTCTACTGTTCTCAGAATCTGGTGCATTGACTTATTTTTCCAATCAATTGTTCTGGTATTCTGGCTCATTGTATTGACATTCCAATTCCTTGTCTGAAAATTCTTCCCGATTGTTGCACCTTTCTGGTCAAATGAATTCAGAATCTGATCTGTTGATTCAACATTTTCATATTCTGTTATCAGAACATTATCCTTATTTCTTTCCCTGGTGTCAGCGATCCCTGCCCGTGTAAAACTCGATACTTCTGCTGACACTGTGGCTTGAAAAATAAATGAGTCCTTTATGAAGAGATTAGGGAAGTCCTCATGTGACACAGTCGCAATCCATGGAGACTGACATGAAGTTCAGTTTCTGACCAAACAAGTTCGCTTAACCCTTTGAAATATTCAATATGTGGACACCATGCTCAGAATGAGCAATCAGATTGTTCTCAGCCTGGCTGACCACTGGTGGTCCATAAAAGGCAAAAATTCCACAGCTTTTCTCTGGACTGGTTTTCTTGTCATCGATCGACAGTACTTTGTCCAAGTCGCTCTGAATCTTTAGATGCATTTGCATTCGTATTTTCCTGGATATTTGAAAATCTGGTACAGATTTGCCCAGCACACCTCAGCAAATAGGTGATAATTTAATAAATTCGGACTGATCGGACAGTTGGCAGTGAGGGTTGCTCTACAAGAGTGATAAATATTGAACTGACTTCGAATTTCTTAGTAAGTACATAATAAGCCCCTTGTGGCTGAATATTGTTGTGCAGCCACAAATGGCGCACAAACACTCATGGATTTGAGCAGCTTCGTCTACTCCAAATCTATCCCCGAGAGCACAATTCTAGTGATAAACAATGTGCTGGACTGTGCCCTCCGTTTGGAGACTGAGTATGACCTTCAGAAGGACTGTGGGATGCGAATTGCTAACAAGGTGGTGATGGGAAATGGACGTCTGCAACAGATGGAATGGAATGGGCGAGTTCAAGGAGGTTGAGACCCCTTGTCGCCAACCTCACCTACTGTTAGAACATAGAACATAGAAAGCCACAGCACAAACAGGCCCTTCGGCCCACAAGTTGCGCTGATCATATCCCTACCTCTAGGCCTCTCTATAGCCCTCAATCCCATTAAATCCCATGTACTCATCCAGAAGTCTCTTAAAAGACCCCAACGAGTTTGCCTCCACCGCCACCGACGTCAGCCGATTCCACTCACCCACCACCCTCTGAGTGAAAAACATACCCCTGACATCTCCTCTGTACCTACCCCCCAGCACCTTAAACCTGTGTCCTCTCGTAGCAACCATTTCAGCCCTTGGAAATAGCCTCTGAGAGTCTACCCTATCCAGACCTCTCAACATCTTGTAAACCTCTATCAGGTCACCTCTCATCCTTCGTCTCTCCAGGGAGAAGAGACCAAGCTCCCTCAACCTATCCTCATAAGGCATGCCCCCCAATCCAGGCAACATCCTTGTAAATCTCCTCTGCACCCTTTCAATGGCTTCAACATCTTTCCTGTAATTAGGTGACCAGAACTGCGCGCAGTACTCCAAGTGGGGTCTAACCAGGGTCAGTGTATTATTCAGGACTCCAACTATTCTTTCAGCAGTGGCACTGGCTAATTAAGTGGTTCTCTCATCGAATTCTACCCGGGACTCCTGTCATCTGGTCGGACAAAGTGACATTTTGGCAAATTGCCGTGCATATAAGCTGCCCATACAATTTACATGCCAATATTTTTTGTCTTCACTTCCTGCTTTCGTTATGGCGAAACTTGGATCTGACTGAGAAAATAGACACTGTAAAGAGGAGGCGATGGATGCACTTTGTTTTATTCACATTATCGAGGCAACAGTGGGACAGGGGTCAGGAGTTGTGTGATCCACACTATCAGGCAGACTCTACATTACAGTCTGCCTCTGTCAGAAGTTCAGCCGTTCCCTCCAGCGGAATGTAATCGCGTTTTTGAACACATTTGAGTTTGCAGCATTTATAAAACCAGAAGCATCTCCCACGTAACCCGTTCTCGTTCCGATGACGTGGACCCATCCTGCATTTCCCCCGCAGCCTGTCACATCCAGAAAATAGCACCTGGGAAAAAGAAGTATGCATTAAATTCACCCGCCAGGACCCCCTGCCACGCAGATGTGATCTCAGCAAGATAAATGCACTGCCTTGTTCTGCAATCTTTTTAAATGAGGTACGTGGAGATCAGAACAGTGCTCTGAGCTGCTATCGTGTTTCAGCGATGTTAAGGGAGGGCGGAACTCTGCACTGTGCAGCAATCGTGGTTCAATGAGGTTTATGAAGACCAGAACAGTGCAGAGTGCTCCGATCATGTTTCAAATGAACATTAGAATATCATAAATGCGCACTACCCTCCAACACATTGTCAGTTAGTTTTCTGGATACCAAATATGCGCATTGTGCTCCAATTGTTATTAAATGAGGTTTATGGAGACCAATACTGCACACTCTACTCATGGTGCCTTCTCCCCATCTTCTGCCATAAGATGGACTGCGAGCAACAAGAACATATCAAATGTTATATTTTAATTAGGATACTGGGAGGTATCTTTCTGTTCGAACTACTTACTTTATGAATCTGTGCAACACTACACGGAAACGTAAAATGGACCCAATATTTTTTTTGAAAGGTGGTTTAAAATGTTTAATACCAGTTTGGTACTTGGATTTTATATGAAAATTCTCCGCCATCAGTTTCGACATGTGCTCCTACCAATTTACTGCTGTGAGGTGCAATAACCTCCGTATAAAAACATTGCAGTCAGTCCTCCATCGGCAGTGACGGGCTGTACCAGCAGCAGGACGCCCAGGACGAGAAGAACTGTTTTTTCTTCTTCCATTCAGTTCCAGAGTCAGGATGTGACATCTGGGGTAAATAAGACTTTGATATGAATTCAATGATATTTCTAGTTACTGACCATGGACCACACACGCACAAGACGGTGAGGATAAGTTCCTCCTTTAACTGGTTAAATGGTCATCCGACGAATTGAGAAGAACTGAACGTAGAATCAAATATTAAACGAAGGTTAAACGTTTACCTAAACCATAAGAAGTTGATTGAAGTGGGGAAGATTAAAGGATATCACTTATTGTACTCACAATAAGTGCCAGACAGGAGACAAGGAGGCCAGTATGTCCATCGTATCTGTACAGGCACCTTAAAAACACGGATGGAATTTCCATGCCTCTCTCTTCTCTTCCACCTATTAAAGTGTTTTTTTTTAAATTTCAATCATTTAACAAGATTCACTTTTGCAAATCACTATTGAATCTGACTCGACCACACATTCTGGTGGCAAATCCATTATCACCTGAACTGGTCAGAAAATAATTTCTTCTGATCTCTCATCTAAACTTTCGATTATTATCTTTAATGTGTTTCGAGCGGTTATGAGATGTCCCAGCCACAATGAGGATCCTGCGGCCGCAAGATTGAAGAAGGAAATGAAAATTATCCTGATGACCCTGGCCCAGGCATGTCCCTGATTCACCAATGTTCCTATAACAGGTTGTCCTTTCGGTGTAACATTGTTATCGGTTAGAGCTGCTGTAAGAAAATGGGCTTTCATGTACCCGACATTCCAGAATTCCAGCCCTTCAACATTATTTAATTGAAATTAATTTAAACATTCAGAGGATGCGTAAAGTCTTTGAGAAATAGTTGTTGTGTGTTTACTTGATCAATTCGCCGCTGCCATTCATCTTTGCATTAACGTTCATATTTTTACCTTATCTTTCTTCCTGCATCTACATCTATCTGTATAAGGATACTTTGTCTGCTTATCGATTTAATTCTACTTACATCATGTATACCAATATCCCTGCCCTCCCTCTCTCTTTCTCAGGCTCCCTTTGTTGCTGTCTCCTTCCATCTCTCCCTCGCTGTTTTCTTTCTTCTCTTCCCAAGATCTCAATCCATCTCCGTCTCTCTCTCTCTCTCTCTCTCTCTATCTTACATGCACACTTCCCCCATCTCTCTCTCTTAGGTTCTTCGCCTTATCATAGAAACATAACAATTACAGTGGATCCTGAGGTAAATTTTCACCTCGTATCAGTGCTTTCTCCCAGCCAGTGTAACTCACTGAGTGTGACAGCTGCCTTTTCAATGCAACCCCACTTATTCTCTGTCTTCAAATAAATAGCAATATCTGGTTGAAAAGGCAGAAGTGAATCAGCCGACAACACACTCTCAGGCAGTTCATTCCGTATTCTACTCATTCACTGTGTAAAGACACATTTTCCTCATTGCATCTGAGCCAATCTTCTTACAGACATGTTCTTTGCTGATCGATCTTTGCCCTCTCCTTTCCATTTTTTCATGATATCTCTTCGTGCCTGCGTCACCCTGCCTTCTCCGAGCACCCTGATTGCTTCAGTTAATGCTGTTTGTTAAATATTTACACCTGAAGCGGAACTGACCTGGCACCAGTCGCCATCCTGTTCAACTCAAGTTGTAGTTCAGAATTAAAAGTTGATATTCAGCCTGTTATCCCCTGCAACTCGAATAAATTATTATCTAAAAAGTCAAAAGTCTTTGAAAAGTAATGCAACAAACAAAACATTTGTCAAGTTGTGAGCAATCTACCTCCCTCAATGGTTCATTGTTTGTCTGATCATGTGGTTTAGTTCATCTGTGCAACTGCAGAGTTGCTATGTCCAGAGTTTTCAACTGGAGGGAATCAAGTGAGCTTAATATTGGCATCAATATATCAGGGGGCCTCAGGATGGATTATCAACTTGAAACCTCTAGCTGAAGATGTTGCATATGTCGTCCTCTCTAATTGGAATGACGTCATATTCTTCTCATCATTCACACTGGAGATATTTATCACGGCTCCGTCTCTGGCTCATGTTTTTTTTTATTGCACATTACCGCAAGCCGTGGCCATACTGGAAGCTTTGCTATGAGGTTTTTGTTGTGGAACCAGACAGTTCAGTCCCTCGCATGTTATTTGACATGCATGTGCTTATTTCTTGAAGCTCAAATTTGGCATCTCAGTTTTCCCTATGGCCAGACTGTCTGGCCTTTGAACGATATTTTCATATTTTCTGTTTTTATACTTTGCATTTGCCTCATGTTGTGGCTAGGAGTTTCCAGAATGGGCTTGAATGCAATTCTGCTCCTGCTAAATTCAGCCACCTTGCTGATCAATTTGCAACCGTTTGTGATGTTACACTTCAAACCAAATTGTTCCAACACAATGGTACGAACACAGTGGTCTGCTACACAACATGCAACAAAGTGCATGTGGGTGACAAAATGAATTTATCTTCACCAGAACTCTGCAGTAGTCGCTCCCATCAACCTTTTCAGTGACACATTCGCTGCGACCTGAACATTGGTGAATACCAGACGAAATATGTTACTTATTCATGTTCGTTCTCTCAGCACATGCCACAAGTCATCTCTGGGACTTACATCATACCTCAAATTAATACATAATTGTACAATTATATGTCTCCAATTAGCGCAATGAAACCAAATAAATTACTTCAGCAAGGGCTTAAAAAATGATGGATACTCAAATATCCAGTTAAAAGATAACGCTTTGTTGAAAAATATAACACGACATACTTAACGACGGGAAATAGATTGCACTTATTGAAACCAGAGATCAGGACACTGAGAAGTGAGAAGGTCCTCTCATCCTTTTGTGAAAGCAATTTGATCATATTAGGAGAATCCAACATGTGTGGTTAAACTCCTTCATTTTGTCAGCACTAGTATCCCAACATCAGCTCACGCCATTATTGTGCACATTTATAATTAGATATTTTTATCATTATTAACTTGTTTGTAACCACATGTGAACATGTCCTTTTCAATTATTTAACATTTATTTCAGAATTTCTGTTGCTAACGGTTTTGCCAGAATTGTCTACTGTCCATTGTGCTCCGGACTTGTGTTGACATCAGTAGAAGGTATCTCGCATGATGCTCATCCAAAACAGAAAAATACGGCAGCATGTTCGAGCCATAAGGTTTAAAGTCTGCTTTAACATAACTGCTTCATTCAGCTTGGTCATTCAGGGAAATGATGCTCTGGTGTTGATCAGATGGGCTTGATGCCATCGAATCCCTGGCTGATCTCTGTTTCAATAATTTCAAATCCCAACATAGAAGTTGTTGAAAATTAATTCATCTAAATCGGGAATTGGTCGTGTATTTGGCGGCAATCTGTAATTGGCCGTCTGGTATTAGAGCAGCGGAGCAGAAAGCTGGATTTTAGGTCGTCTTGCATGAGGGTATAAATGCATCGACGTTAAGGGAGGGGATTTCGGAGCTTAGAACCTGTTAACTGAAGACAGTGCAGCAATGGAAATTGTCGAATGTTCAGAAGGCCAGAATGAGATAAGTTTATATGATCAGGATTGATATATTGTTTGTATGAAGTAGCGGAGATAGAGCCAGGGCAGGTGGGGTGATGTCAGTGAAGCGTTTGAACAGTTGAATGACTATTTGCAAATGGAAGAGTAGCTGAGGCAAGGGACATTGTTCTGAAACATGGACACAAATATCTCAATGTTTACCTATGCAATTATTTTTCTATCTTGCTCTTCTCTCTCGAGTCTTCTTTCAATTATCATTGGCTCGATTATATTTCTGGGATATTGCTGGCCACATATTGCCTGCTGTAGTTCCAGCATTCACACGGCGGCTACAGCTTAACAAGACGTCACTGGCTGATGAGATCATAGCAAATTGGGAAAACTGGCAACAATTTGTTTCTGAACAGGATTTATTTTAAACCTTCTGCCCACTCCTCGCATTTACCAAATTAACTATCCACCTAAGAATTGAAGGGCGGGACGTCAGCAGAGCTCCAAGAGACTCCCTCAGACACGGGGAGGACCTGCACACGCCAGACAGGCAGACACACAAAGGCGGAATCGGGCCAGGGTCCCTTGCGTTGTGAGCCATCAATGCTATGCACTCTCCCACCGTGCCTTCGCTTATCTCTTTCAGAACTCGACCAGCTCTTTGAATAGTTTGTGCAACAGAGAATGTATTGGAATTTGTAGCTAGAATTTATACTCGCTACCATTGTACATCGGCCCTGGTTAATTTGTCAATTCAAGAAGGGCCAGAAGTGTGCTACGTCTAGATGATTCCCCGTTCGTGTTTAGCTTGTTCCAAGTGGGCGTTCTGGATTGTCTGCAGCACCACATCCTGACTGCCACCCCTGTGTTCCTAGTTCAGGTAATACCGTCCGACCAATAATACAAAACATCCTTACAGATTTTATTGGGGAGTCTGAAAAAAAGTGCTGCTTGATTATGATTCTCCATGCATGTCTCTGGTGGAGCTACAGGATATAAATGTGATATATTGCATCCTCCAATCCCAGCTCCTTTTCAAGACACAGTGACCTGAGTGAGGAATGTAAGAGATGGATTCAGCGAGTTTTATTCATGTGAGTCATGGAGTAGCGCATCAGGGGTCAGTGATCACGGCTTCGACACAATTGAAGTAAATCTGGAGGCAAAAATGTTCAGAACCCCACTGATGTTGAATGTGAGATTATCCCAAAACCCAGATGTGTAACTTCAAACATCGTTTCCTTTTGGCGTAGATGTTCAAATTTATCTACTCTGTGAAAGATATATGACCTGGCTGGCTGTCGAGATTTGCATTCTAATTCGCATTCTGTAACTTGATTTCTGTGTCTGTGCACTGTTGGAGAACAGATATCCACTCCATCTGACTAAGGAGCTGTGCTCCGAAAGCTTATGGAATTTGCTACCAAATAAACCTGTTGGACTTTAACCTCGTGTTGTGAGACTTCTTACTGTCCCCACCCCAGTCCAACGCCAGCATCTCCACATCAAAGATATATGAACCAGAGAGGAAGCATTCCAGTTGTTGTTTGAATAATTTATTTTTAAAAAATTGTTGGTGTTAAAAAACACACAACTAGAAAGATGTTAATGAACTACGACATAAAGTATATTAATGTTTTAACGCACACAGCTTTACATAGAATTCACTCTTGATTCTCAACTAAATATATTTGAGATTCCGAGCATCCCTTTTACCCCCAAACAACGTCTAATAATAAATAACACAACGTGCTGAATCCAGCAGGTAACTACTCTGCACAGCGTATGCGGTCAGGTTTAGGAAAAACTTCTTCAATTTCAGCGAAGGCAAAGCCTTTTTTTCAGTAGACCACTATTCAGCTGACTGTGGCGGTGGTGTTAGCTGTGATTGCGTCTGTCTACTTGTCTCCAGTCATTATGCGATGGAGATACAAATCTTTCCATTTAATCTATCCTGCAGAGTCGGTCTTTGGCATATATATAACATATGTAGATATATACATGCCAATTTCCTTGTCTGTTCCTTTTCCGTACCTCATTTTTCCTCATCTGTGTCAACCCATGACTTTCTCACTGATACAAGTCACATGTCAACCTCTCTTCACACATTGGCCTCTTTTATTTTCATGTAACCCAGTTGCATTTTTCTCCAGCTGGATTAAAGTGAGCCTTGAAGCGAGATACATATTCCTCCTGTCATGTATCATTGACGTTTGCAGCAGCATTGCTGATCCCAACACACATTAAAGTAGAATCCAAGTGATGGCGTGGGCACCATGTTAGTGAGCATTTCCAGCAACATTGCTGCAACTGGGGTCGTTTTTCAAAAATGAAAATAAAACGTCATTTGTCATTTTTGCTGGGAAAAAGAAAAAAATATACCATGTGATTGACAAGCCGGGACTTTCAGTGTCAGTCCAAATTCATGGTGAATGGAAGGCGCAATGACATGGAATCAACTGATATGTTATTCCAGAACTCCTTTAATTGAATCCATAATCTTGGCTTCAAACACTGCCTGTTGTAATGAGATACACTCTTTCCCCACACTCAGAATATAAAATATTTCTCTTGAATTCTCGACAGAATAATCCTTTACACTGAGCCCTCCATTAAACTGTTTTTGTCTCCATAGTTTGTAATTAACTCGGACACAACTCCCTCACTACAATATGTACCTGCCACCGCAAGCCTGACACACACAACCAAGAAAAGGTTACACCTGCAGGAATTTGCGTCGACGGTAAGATCTTCCTTCTGTGAAAGTGCCTTGAAAGCTGTCTGTTTCCATATCAGCAAAGTCGTGTTTCGGATACCGATACTGAGACCTGGGATTGTCTTGAATTTCATTATTTGGCCTCCATCAAATACAATTACCGACTCACTTGTGCAAGTCAATCATAAAGGAAATTGCTGGTCAGACCAGTTAAAGAAACATGCTGCTAATGTGTTGTTTTTACAATCTTCAAAGGCTTAACTTTGTTTTCCACAAAACACGAAATCATGATTCTTCGTAAAGGACAGTTGTCAGCTGTCAGGTTTACAATGCAACACCAGTTGTTTGACCTCGAGAAGAAAGGACGATTTTTTAAATATTGCAGCTTCTCTTGTCTTCTGCACTTTTTGTGAATTGACGCGTTTAGTACTTTATCCAATTTTAAATTATAAATCTGGTCTGCGATGATTCTTTGCCATCTTGAGTGACATTCTGTTTGGGTCCATCAGATTGGTCATCCATTAACTTACAACGGTTTGTAGTCTAGTTTCGATCACTGCCATTATCAGTCTGTTCATCCAGAGTTGCAACGTTCTTTCATTTATTCATCAACAATGACCACTTAACAATATTGTTATATGTTTGTCCCATTTCACAGACAACTAATTTGACATGATCACTTGAGTTACTGGTTAAAAACATGAATCACCCCCCTCAGACTCTTAAGACCTCTTCTCGGTGACATTTAGACAGAGCTCTTTACTTGTTCTTATTCCGCCCCTTTCCATCACTGCTTGACATTTCATAAAGTGTAGAGAAATTTAGCCAATATATCTCCATCACACGCTTGTTTTTAATTTACAGAAATGATACATTTAAGCAATATGCCTGAGGATACATGAACTAAGTCCTAACATGGGCGTGGTAAAACAAATTCAGTCCCACAACAACAGCATATTTCATGTACAAGAAACACTCCCAGAATGTTATTTATTTCTCAGCAGTAAAAAAAAAGCTATCTTCTGTTGTATATTCTTTTCCATCAAAGTGAATAACTCCCATCCCTCCATTTCTTGTTGTAAGCAAGAGAGACACAAATGCATTGGCATCAGCGAGAGATGGACTTATAGAAAAAAAAAACACAATTCCCAAAAATATCGAAGGGAACAGTACACCATTTGATAGACCACGTATTCATTGCATGAATGTTACACAAACAAATGAAACCATTAAAATACAGGAAGTCAAACTAAAACGTGTACTCCATGAAATTCAATACACAATGCAGAATGCAGCAGATTTCAAATTTATAATCGGTGACTTTTTGAAATCTCTATTGTGTAGCAGGTTTTAATATTCCGCAAATGTATGTGCCCACGGTTATGCAATATATGCATCATTTTATATATCAGCTTGTCTTTATTATTGCTTATATCCACGTGTTATAATGAGGTGTTTCATTTCTATAATGATCAACAATAAATTTTATGTATCAGGTTCGGTCCAATTGTCATTTCCATGCCGCTTTAAAGCTGTTACGGGGTTTTCTTTGATGTTCCGCCTGTTAGCGTATTTACTACTTTGTTCTCTTCAAGTAGCCAGACAAAGTCACAGAGAAAGTTATCGAGGTCAGCCAGAGGACAGAATTGAGGTATACACAAGCAGATATAGTTTGAGACTTGATGATAAATAATTAACATATACCAATCAAAGTTAAGAAGCTATCTCTATCTCTATCCACTGACAGCTACAGATGAAGGTTATATCATGCAGAACATACGAACTTTAAATTCCAATCACTGCCATCACGAATTTGCTCAATTATAACAACCAATCGGCCTGAAAAGCCAAGTTGGCGGACCAAATCATTCTTGTTAAAAGTTAGCATTTATGTCCCAGCTTGTGTATGCGTTTCTGGATATCAGTCCCTTTTCCCATGGCCATATTTCTCCTTTAATTACTTATTTGAGACTAATGGCCTTAACACATATAGGTTGCTGATTTTTATGAAGACCAATAGTTTCTCTCATAGAAGCGGACGTGAGTTTCACACTTATCTGATTATTAACCCTTTCAAACGCCTCTCTATGATGACACTGCAACACCAATTCCTGAAAACCTTCAGCTGAGCGGGATGCAGTGAGCTGGGATTGCTTCTGCGCCGGCTGCAAGGAGGTGGGGACTGTGCATGCGTGGGACAGCCCACGACACCATCTCTTCTCTGACACCTGACCCAACTGTTGTACTTCTCGCCTGGCTTTCCATTTGCCAAGTGGAGTCACGGTGAGGAGAGCAGCCTCATTGGAAAAAACACAATAAGCAGCAACATAAAAAAATACTGAAGATTCTGCAGCGCATATGAACTTTAAAGAGAGAACAGAACAGTTAGATTTTGTTCAGCTCAACGTCTCCAAAAGATGGACAATCGAGTTGTAATCGTCGAAGAGTAAGACAAAACCATTATAAGTACATTTTTTCCAAAAATGCGGCGACGTCTTGCGGTGGGGGTACACTTGGAGATGTTTATAATAACGTATTCTGACTGAGACTTAGCGGTCGTCCAATGGATGACACGAGGCAGAAATGTGACCATGTCGAAGGTCATTAGAAAGGAGAGATACCGGTAGAGGGAGAATGTCCAGGAATATGGGAAAATGGAGCAGCCAGTGGGAGGGAATAAGGATTCGGGGAGGGGGGGCGTGGAGTAGCTCTCGCTACCCTGCCCTTGTGAGAGACAGGTTGAACTCTCAAATGAGATGGGAATGTCACCATTTGGGACATGTGGGAACTCAAATATTTAATTGATGCAAGTGAGCAGAATACGGATATGTGAGTTCACCAATGGCAATGGCCAGCTGTCATGTGTTGAAGGAGCTCAGTGTTCAGTCGGGGCTAGGAGTGTAATGACTGGAAGGTCGGCTGCCCAATTCAATCTCGTTGTCAGAAAGCAGCATATTCTGCTTCCAGTCAGTGCGATGATGTGTCACTATGCGACAGGGAAACCGAATCGTTGGAGGGGAAAGTTGTATTTGGTGGTGGAGGAGATCAGTTCCGCCTCTACTATTTGCTTGCACATTGCCTGATTGACAGGTCGCCCTTGGAATGGGAAAGCGTGATGCTGGGAATAGATCGATCCTATCAGATTTGGTTAGGTTGCAGGGTGATGGGTAGGTTATTGAGTCAATGATAATATATGGCACCTGTTGTAATTTGTGCTCCTGGTCAGGCTGTGCCTGCCGCAAGTTGGATGATGGATAGTTTCGTCGCCAATGGGAAGGTGGTGATGCGATGGCTGAGGGGAAGGGAAGAATGGCGAGTTCCTTATCCAATTTGTGTGATGGATTTTAAACTTCTGCATGCCAATTGGTCAATCGAAAAGTTCAGAATCGTGTAAGTGCCGTCCATGTCATAATTTTGCGGCTCTACCTCTTACCCTGTTCAGAGGCAGGAATGTCCACTTTATGCAGGTGACAGAGCTTTCAGTGTTTAAGTAAAAGAGCATCAAGCCAAATATTCTTTGTTCCTGTAGATTGGATTTAACAGTAGAAGGGATTAGGTAGATTAGGAATAAATTAGAGGAATCAATTTAACATTATATAAACAGCTATTTCATCTAAGTTACGAAATTATATTAACATTTTAAGACGTTATAAGATTTTTAAAAAAGATTTCCACAAATGAAAAAAATAATAAGGTTGAATATTTATTGAAGGCCAATGTGCAAGACAAATACGAACTTAAATGAAAGATGTAGCAAATTAGTGAACAGGCTAAGAAACACACTGGACTTTTCGATTAAGAAACTGAAATATAAAGTATGAAATATTCTGGGACGAAAGCCAGGCAGCAGGTCAATATCACACGTAAGGAGGCTAGTAATTACTAGGAAAATTGCTAACAACATTATAGAAGAAATTGCAGTTGAGAATTCTTATTAATTCTAAATATCCAACTTGAGGATAATTAGCAGTTAATGTTTTAATATGTGGTTTGAGAATAATACAAAATATTTAAATAACACATTAATATTGTATCTAAGAACTTAATTTGTAACATGCCAGTAAAATGAAAGATGCATCATTGAATGATACAAGCACAAGTCAGGCACAAATGATGCAACAGAGTTAATTACCCATGCATAACAAGGCCGGGGTATAATGCCGAACGATAAAGGTGACTTCAATTGGTAATAGGGCTTGTTTAAACTGGTTACAGAAATGCTGAATCATAAGAAACCATTTTTGAGAGAGACCTTCTGTAAAACGGACCGGCGAATGACAGATCAATATTTGAAGGTGTCAAACTATAATTGATTGAAGGGCAAGTCATTGTTAGATTGACAAAATAGTGAATGAATGAAATTGTTTTTAATTACGTGCTGGGCTGAATAATCTGATAAGAAAATATATAACCACTCTCCTTTTTGTGATTACACCTGAGATCTTTTGAGAAAGCCTGATAGTGCAATAGCTGTGTAGCTGGAACCATATATCTTTCATTTTAGCCAAAATGAGATTTATCTTGTCCAAATTGTATATTTGCATTTATTTTCTTAATAGTAAGTTGCAATGCTGCTTTATTTAAACATTTCAATGTTTTAATGAAGCTTTCTGATTGAAGAATTTCATTGAATTGACGATTTTTTTATTGCCTTTGTGAAAGTAAAATGTTAATGATAAAATTTAGTCTTTAACTTAATCAGGCCACACACAAGAATTTCCGACAACAATGCGTAATTAAAACATCACAGCACACAAGACTACAGACAAAGTGCTGCAAAACAGGATTCCAATAGTTTGTTGTGGAATGGTTGACGCTAGCATGATAGTCCAAGGACCTCTTATTGTGTTGTAAATCTCTGCGATTCAATGATTATGGCAAATAGTATAACATGTCGATGAAAAGGACATTTGTCGACTGGTGAGGATGAATAGCAAGTTGTTACATATTTTTTGGCTTTCTCTCCAGCTATCACGGTCCAATTCGGCTTGGCATGGCCTTTGCTTCCCGACGAGCTCGGCAAATAGTGCTCCCACTGCAACATTACTGATGGTCATAGTTAAAATCACGCAGCCAGAGAGTATTCTGTTTGCACTGCAGGTCAGTCGATTAGACGTTTACATGGGGTGGGAAGGTGGCGCTACAGATTGATAAGTAGAAAGTGGGTGGTAGGCCTAAATCCACAGAGGATTTCCTCTTCTGTCTCGGCCATCATGCCATGAGGCATTATATTGGGGACTGGTCGAACAGGTCCCTCTTGTCAGAGCGCAACACTACTATCTCCTAGCTTGCGTTTCTCCCTGCCAGCGGGAGTACAGATACACGGGGATGGTGATGGATCGCCCTCGGGCATTGGCCACAAGTTATCTTTCTTTGAGTATGACACGCAGTTGTTACAAGTAATTACATCTATGAGAGTTTTTACATCCGCTTTCTGCCTGTTAAAATTGCAACACAAAATTCTAATGAAAAATGTGATGCATAGAATCAAAGCATCATATGCTGCAGAAGACGTCCGGTGGCCCATCTTGTCTGCACCGAAACGCGTGGAACAACTGACCGCTCAGCTATGGCTTGGCTCACTCTCTGTGTGCAGTTGGCATGTTCTCCCCGTCTCTGCGTGGGTTTCCTCCTGGTGTTCCGGTTTCCACCCACAATCTGAAGGACGTGCTGAGGAGGTGCATTTACCCTGATACGCGCCAGAGCGTGGTGACGACTGGAATTTCACAGTATCTTCATTGCAGTATTAGTCCAAGCCTTCCTTGTGATTAACAAATAAACTTTAAAAGAAAACGTTATTTACCAGCATTTGGCCCATAGCCTTGAACGTTACACCCTGCCAAATGCTCATCCGGATATGTGTTAAAAGTTGTGAGGCAACTCGCCTCTACCACCCTCCCAGGCAATACATTCCAAACAGTGACCACTTACTGGGTAAAAAAAAAATCCCGCTCATCCCTCTAAACCTCCTGTCCCTCAGCTTGAACTTGCGTCCCCTCGTGACTGACCCTTCATTTAAGGAGAAAAATTTATCGTTATTCACTCCGCTCATGCCCCTCATAATCTTGCACAGCTCGATTAGGTTGCCCCTCAGTTCCCTCTGCTCCAAGGAAAACAAACATATCACATCCAACCTCTGTTCATAACTTATTGCTCCATCCCAGGCAGGATCCTGGTGAATTCCTTCTGCAACAGCTGCAGTGCAATCAAATCCTTCCTATAATTTCGTGATCAGAACTGCACACAGTAATCTGGCTGTAGCCTCACGAATGATCTGTACAATGCCGACATAACTTCGCTGCTTTTGTAATCGATGCATCGTTTGATAAAGGCAAATGTCCCATATCACATTTCCATTACTCCACTAATATTCCCTTATGTCTGCTGAGATATATGGACAAACACGCCAAAGCGCTTGTTCCACTAAACTGCCTAGTGTCATGCCGTTGATTGAATATCCCTTTGTCAGATTCTTCCTTCCAAATTTTATCACCAGACTTTTCAGGGTTAAGTTCGATCAGACACTTATCTGCCAATTTGACCAGCTCATATATATCTCTATGTCACCCAAGATACTCAGTCTCACTGTTAACCACTCGGCAATCTTTGTGTCATCCTCAAACTTACTAATCGTGCACGCCCCTGGCTTCCCCGCCACATAGTCATCAATGTCGTTAATATTATCATTATTATTATATTAATAGGGGCCGCATCTTAGAACCTTGTGGCCCGCTACTGGACACTGGCTTCGAGTCATTGAATCAGCCTTTTGATTTGACTTGATTTATTATTGTCACATGTATTGGTGTAAGGTGAAACATATTTTTTCATAAGTGCTATACAATCAAAACATACTATGCATCGAGTGGTGCAGATTGCAATGTTACAGTCATAGAGAGGGTGTAGAGAAATATAAGGTAGGCCCATTCAACAGTCTGATGGCAACAGGGAAGAAGCTGTTCTTGAGTCGGTGGAACGTGAACTCAGACCTTTGTATTTTTATCACGATGGAAGATGGTGGAAGCGAGCATGGTGTCCATTATTATGCTGGCCATTTATTTCTGAGGCATTGGAAAGTGCAGGCAAAGACAATGGGTGGGAGTTTCGTTTACATGATGAAGACCTTTCTTAACTATAGCGTCGGCTTGGAGTGTCCAGGACAGTTTGTTGTTGATCTGGACACCGAGAAACGTGAAGCACTCGGTCATTTCCATTTTAACCCGTTAATGCAGACAGGGGTATGTCCTCGACCACTAGATGTTTTACTGACATTGAGGGAGAAATGTTTGTCCTCACACTCGTTCATTAGATTTTTTGTCTCTTTCCTGTATTCTGTCTCATCACTGTTTGAGATCCGACCCACTATGGTGTTGCTATGAACGAACTTTAAAATGGAGTTGGAGGGAAATTTGGCGACACAGTCATAGGCGTATAAGAAATGCAGTAAGGGGCGGAGGACCAATCCTTGTGGGGCACTGGTGTTCAGGAAAATCGTGGATATGTTGTTGTTGCTATCTGCCATTACGCTCTGTCTCCCACAACGAAGCCATTTTCAAATCAACTTTATCAAATTACCGGAATTCCATGTGGGTTCTTTATGCACCTCTTGTGTGGGACCGAGTCAAAGGCATTGAGTCAATTAGTGATCTATGTCGCTCCTTGTTTGTGTTAACGGGTAAAGACGTCATCATTGCTTGCCTAACCACAGTAGTGACTAAAATGGGCCTCCATTCCAAACCAAGAGTTACATTCCCACCATTGTCCATATTCTTTTGGTTTTATTCCATGGCCTGAATTTCGTAACAACAAAAACCCAGGCACCTTTATATCGGGCACTTCTGAAATGTTCAGTGTGCCACTTCCTGGGGTTGCGTGGAGTTCATGCAATCGTGTCCTTTGAAAGCTGTTATGCAACTCCCTTCCACGGATGATACCATCATCGTTATTTGGTGTGACTGAGCACAACCAGAGATACAGCCTTCGAGACATAAGCAGCGCATATCTTCACTGTGCTCCTGCCCCGCCAAAACGCGGACCCACACAAATCAGCATTCCCTTGGCATTCATGCATGGATTGAATGGGCAATCTGACTTTCTGTGCAGCAACAAATCTATATTCATTGAGTCTTTAATTGAGTGGTGGACATTAGCTGGAGATTAAAATCCACCCATGTATACTGGAGCTAGATAAACGTTTTGCGCCGTGTTGTATGTCATGTGTCTACAAAAAAAAACATATATTGACCATCTGATTTGCAGCAAGAATCGGTCATTTCAAGCAGCTCATCAATATGCAAAATGTATTTTTTGATCACTGAACATAGAAGAAACCGATTAACGCCCAAGCTGATCATTCTGAACACGGTGGAATTGTCTGGCAATGAGATCATCTGAAGATAGTATCCAACAGCTCACTGCCCGTCTGTGTGTACAATGGACAGACTGTCCACTGATGCGTGTAAAATATCGTGTAAAATATCAGTAGATTCAGTCGGTGAATCCTGTGGCGTGGGTTACAGAATAAGGTGAACACGGATGCTAAACTGCTGGTTCTACTGTTGATCCTAATTGTGATGCACATTATTGGAATTTTAATTTAGTGTCCATGGCAGAACAAGAAACTGGTTGAGACCAGAAACTGGTGAAGTGACAGAATAATTGAATGGTTTTACCAGGACTCTCCTCGTACCCATTGGAAGTGAATGCTGGTGGTTGGCATGCTGGCACACAGCAGCACAATATCGGATGGTTCTCCCGCCAAAAGGACCACCTGCCCATTCCTTCATACCTGGAACGACAGATTCATGCAGTGGTGTTGTAGAGACGGGGAAGTCTATTCGTCACGCGGTTATGAAGCACACCACTTTGCCCTTTCCCCCTCGTTTCAGTTAACGACTGTTGATGCACTTCCCGGGCCCACATAAGGATGGGAGGAAACATCCCAGGGATCTCCACTGGTGAATGACACTTATCTATCAGACAATTTTAGGGGATGTTAACGCATGCTCGCTCAAAGAGGTTAAAGCGAGAGAGAGAGAAGTGGAAAGGTTCTCAGAGGTTGTGAGGTTATTTCAGAGCGAGTTTCATGCATCAGCAGGGAGGGCAGCCAATGGCTGATGAGTTAATATGTAGATGTGATTGTGTGGAATGCGGATATGTGGAAGTATTTTCAGGACATGGAACGTTACATAGATAGGGAGCATATGAAATTATTTGAACATGCTGTACATAATTAGCATATGATATTATGGAGGGCATAATGCAGGTGGGAACGATGAGGTAAATAAAAAGAGTGTAAGACCAAGCACGTACGGTGTAAAGGCATTTGGAACATTTCAAAACTTCCTAGTATTCCAGGAGGAGTTAGGCACGAATATTGGCATTGAAATACAATGAGAAAGTCCCACATTGCAGCAGGTACTACTCTTTAAAATGCCTACATTCGACATTAAAGCATTATGGGATGTTCAGTATGTTTGATTAACAGATCTGCTCCAGAATACTAGGTCTTATGTTTAACTGTGCTTACAAAGCATATTTTATTCACAATTGGATGGACAGATCTGAATGATGACAGAGCTGATAAATGTTTGCAATAATCCCTTTTGGAATTGAAAATAAAAATTGGTAAAGCAGAGATAGAGACCATTCGTCCCATTGTGCCTCTTCCAGCTGTTTTACACAGCTATCTAATTATTCCCTCACCGTCCTTTCCATCACTCACAACTACTGAATCAACATCGACCTGGAGTGGCAGGGAACGATAGGAGAAAATTCCGAAGAAATGAGTTAATGTCCACTTGGAAGGCTTGTTTTTCAGATAGACGGCATGTATTTGCCAGAGAGAGGTCATACGTAACAAATTTGTTAGAATCTTTCGAAAATGTGATCAGGTGTGTGGATGAGTGGAGTTCAGTTCATGTAGTTTACATGAATTTTAGCAAAGTCTTTGAAAGTGAGCCACAAGGAGATTGACTGAGAAGGAGAAAGGACACTCCATTCAGGGAAACGTGGCGAGATGGACCAGCAACTGGCTTAGTAATAGGACGCAAATGGAGCTGATGAAAGGCTGTCCGATTGAATGGAAACCAGTATCCAGTAGTGTACCACAAGGGTAAATACTGGGATCAATATTATTTGTTATGCACATAAATGATATAGACGAAAGTGTTGGGGAACTTAATGCAAGTTTGCAGACGACTCCAAAATTTGTAGGGTAGTTAACAGTGAATAAGATGGTCGTAGGTTACAGGAAGATATACATGGGTGGGTCAGATAAGCAGGGCAATATCAGAAAGTATTTAACCGTTATCTATACCGTTTAATACTTATCTAGATAGCCATATGAACGGAGTGGGAATGGAGGGATACAAAAGAATGGTCTAG
Source organism: Mustelus asterias (assembly GCF_964213995.1). Lineage (NCBI taxonomy): Eukaryota > Metazoa > Chordata > Chondrichthyes > Carcharhiniformes > Triakidae > Mustelus > Mustelus asterias. The sequence continues at coordinate 139,403 of NW_027590109.1, forward strand.
TTTGGACCAGGGAGCGGCGCGGGCTTGGAGGGCCGAAGGGCCTGTTCCTGTGCTGTATTGTTCTTTGTTCTATATGGGTGTTCATGCACTTTGAAAGAAGAAACACGATGAGGGAGTATTTAGTGAATGGCAGAACACTGGGTAGCTCAGAGTAACAGCGTGAACTTGGGGTACTAAATCACAGAGTCCTGAAGGCGGCAGGGCAGGTAAATAGCATAGTTAAGCAGGCAGATGGAACACTTGCTTTCATCGGTCGTGTTATAGAACATAGGAAGAAGGGGGTAATGTTGCAGTTGTAGAGACCGTTGGTGAGGCCACAGCTGGAGTACTCTATGCAGTTCTGGCCACCTCACCATAGGTAAGATGTGATGGCAGTGGAGGGTATGCAGAGGAGATTAACCAGGATGCTACCTGTGGTGGAGCATTTGAGCTAAAAGGAGCGACTGGATAGGCTTGGATTGTTTATTTAGGATTTGGAGATGACGGCGTTGTTTATTTCGAGCAGAGAATTCCAGGGCAGATATGTGTGAGCTGTGTAAGATCAAGAGGGTATTGGACAGGGTGAGCAAGGAACACTTGTTCCCCTTGTTTGAGGAGTCAATTACGAGGAGCCATAGTTTTACTGTAAGAGGCAGGAGATTAAGAAGGGAGTTTAAAAAAAAACATTTTCTCTCAGAGGGTGATGGGACTCTGGAATGCACCGCCTGGTAAAGGTGCTCGTGGCTGGAAACATTACAACATTTAAAAAAATTGGATGAACACGTGAATTATCACAACATTCAAGTAATCGGACGAATGCAGGAAAATGTGATTGTCGGTAGTTATTGTTGGTGCAAACTTGATGGAATGAAGGACCCTTTCTGCACTGCGTGCCTCTAGGATATTCAATCTCTGTTCATAATTAAACATTCCAGCCCAGGCAACATCCTGGTAAATCTCTTCTCCACCCTTTACAATGCTATCACATACTTCCAATGAAGTGGATTGCGGAAATGCACACAATGCTCTAGCTGTTGCCTGCCGACATTTTACATATTTCCGGAAGACCTTCCTGTTTTTAAACATTCTGCCTCACCAATGAAGGCAAATATAACTAATGCGTCAATAACGACTTTACCCAACTGTGTTGCTACCGTAAATGCACAACAACGGCTCTCCGATTCTTGCTGCTTCCCAGGAAAGTTCTGCTTATCCACGAGTCCATTCATTTGTTTGTCCTGCCGAAATGCATCACTCAAATTCATCCAGATTAAATTTCATTAGCCACGGAAGACTAATTTTAGCAACTGGTCTATGCACCACTATACAGTAAGGGGCACTTTCTCACTATTTACCACCACCCAATTTTCGTATAATTCCACATTTTACGATGTGTCCTCCAACACTCAAGACTACATCTTTGATATGAACCACAAACCGCAACATCTCCAAGCATGAATCCTGCGGGACCACATTGCCTTCAAGTCAGCAAAAAACATTGACCATCACATTCATCTTCCTGCCACTTTGCCAATTCTTCATTTTCCCCAAATGATCTTGGATCCCATCGTCTCTTACCTTCCTTATCCATCCCCCGTGTGGGACGTAATCAAAATGCTTGCTGAAGAACAAGTAGATTCTGTAAAATTAATTGCCCAAATCGATAGACCTGGTCAAGCCTTTGAAAAAGTCAATCAAGTTGGTCAGACATGACATCCCCTTACCAAACATATTCTGACTCTTCTTTATTAAACTCTGGCTCTGCAGATGCAGATTGATTATGTTTGTCACATCTGCTTCCAATAACTTCACCACCACCGAGGTAAGACTGAGTGGCCTGTAATTTCCTGCTTTATCACCTCGTCCCGTCTGGAATAATAGTACCACATAGATTGTCCTCCAATCCTTTAGCCCTTCTGCTGCGGAAAGAGAGGAATTGAACATTGTTGCCAGCGCCCATCTTATTTAATCTGTTGCCTCATTCAACATCCTGAGATAGATTTCCACTGGCCCGTGAAATATATGTGTTTTTTGGCCAAACACAGAAACTGCTCTGTCTATGTTAACCTCTTTAGTTGTTTGCGTTTCCGGAATCCATGTTATCGAGGGTATATGATAGCATTGCAAAGGATGCAGAGGAGATTGACCTGGACGTTGTCTGGACTGAAGAGTTTTAGTTATTGAACAGAGATTCAATAACCATAGTCATAGAATCATACCTACATCTGTTTGATTTCTGTACCCATATTGCCGATCTCACTGGTTATAAACCGACATAAGCATGAATTTTTAAACCTACCCACGTCCTCTGGTCCTACACACAAATTACCACGGTTGTCGTTAACGGACACTACTCTTTCCCCTGCCCCCTTTACCCTTTTAAATTTAATGCAATTGAAAAACAAAATTAATATTTTGCTATGTTTCACCTGCCGGGATAGCATTCGTTGATATCCTCTTTTTGCTCCCTAATTGCCTTTTCAACTTCCTCCTGCACATTTTATACTGCTTCAGGCTTCTGCTGTTTTGAACCCACAATATTAACCGTAAGTCTATTTTTGTTCGCTTGATCCAGTGCTGCATATCCCTCGATATCCACTGTTCAATGAATGTTTGGACACATCGTAGATGTTGTCCCTGCATTTTCTATTTTTTGCTTAAAGGCGCCCCACTGTTCTGTCACAGATCAAAATCGATGATTAAGCTTCCAATCCACTCAGCTCAAATCACTCCTGACCGTATTAAAATCACCTCCAGCCCACAGTTTGAAACATTGATGTCACGCCTATCATCGTCGTTTTCCAGAACAATCTTGAAACTAACAGAGTTAAGATCACTATCTGCAATTGCTCCCCCAATGACACTATAATATCCTTGTTACATAAAATTACTTTAATTTTCGACCTTCTAAAGTACTGGGTTCAAGGTCTGTTGAATGCATTTTCCGAATTCCTTTCGCTTTCAACAATCTCAGTATGACGAGACAAGTTACTGAGAGTGGCTTGCTATGCAATCCAGGGAGCATTCGCAATAAAGCGGCGAATACCTTGTTGTGGGCCTGGAGTCACATGTAAACCTGTCCGATGATTAACGCAAGTTGTTTTGAGGAGAAGACGTTATTTCAAAATATGTATTTTTTTATGCAATAAAATATCATTGAAACAATGATTTCATGATGAGCATTAGACTTTTGATTCCAGATGTCTTACTGAATTTCAAATTTCACCATTTTCCGCTTCACGACTTGAACCAGAATGCCCAGAGAATTACACAGGTTCAAGTAATCCGCACAAATTGAATACATGGAACATAGAAGATAAAAAAAAACTACAGCACAATACAGGCCCTACAGCCAACAAAGTTGTGCTGAACATTTCCCTACCTTAGCGATCACTAGGCTTACCTATAACCCTCTATCTTACTAAAAGTATCTTACAAAACCCTATCGAATCCGCAGTAGCCCATTCCACGCACCCACCACGCTCTAAGCGAAAAACGTACCCCTGACATCTCCTCTGTACCTATTCCCCAGCACCTTAAACACTGTGTCCTCTTGTGGCAACCATTTCAGCCCTAGGAAAAAGCCTCTGACTGTCCACTCGATCAATACCTCTCAACATCTTATACACCTCTATCAGGTCACCCCTCATCCTTCGTCTTTCCAAGGAGAAAAGGCAGAGCTCACTCAACCTATCCTCATAAGGCATGTTGCACAACCCAGGCAACATCCTTGTAAATCTCCTCTGCACCCTTTCTATGGCATCGACATCCTTTCTGTAATGCGGCGACCAGAACTGAGCACAGTACTCCAAGTGGGGTCTGACCAGGATCCGATATAGCTGCAACATTATCTCACGACTCCTCAACTCTATTCCTCGGTTGATGAAGGCCAGTACACCATACGCCTTCATAACCACAGCCTCAACCTGCACAGTTGCTTTGAGCGTCCAATGAACTCGGACCCCATGATCCTTCTGATCTTCTACATTGCCAAGAGTCCACCCATTAATATTATATTCCGCCATCCTATTTGACCTGCCAAAATGAACCACCTCACACTGATCTGGGTTGAACTCCATCTGCCAGTTCTCCGCCCAGTCTTGCATCCTATCAATGTCTCGCTGCAACTTCTGACATCCCTCCACACTATCCACAGCACCTCCAACCTTTGTGTCATCAGCAAACTTACCAACCAATCCCTCCACTTCCTCATCCAGGTCATTAATCAAAATCACAAAAAGTAAGCGTCCCAGAACAGATCCCTGGGGTCACCTGAGGTGACCGGCCTCCATGCAGAATATGACCCATCTATGACTATTCTTTGCCTTTGATGGGCAAGCCAGTTCTGGATCCACAAAGCAATGTCCCCTTGGATCCCATGCCCCCTCACTTTCTCAATAAGTCTTGCAAGGGGCACTTTATCAAATGCCTTGCTGAAGTCCATAACTAATACATCTACTGCACTTCCTTCCTCAAGGTGTTTAGTCACATCCTCAGAAAATTCAACCAGCCTCGTGAGGCATGATCTGCCTGTGACAAAGCCATGCTGAATGTTCTTAATCATATTATACCTCTCCAAATGTTCATAAATCCTGCCTCTCAGGATCTTCTCCATCAACTTACCAACCACTGAGGTTAGACTCACTGGTCTATAATTACTGGGGCTATCTCTACTCCCTTTCTTGAATAAAGGGATAACATCCGCAATCCTCCAATCCTCCGGATGCTTAAGGATGCGAACGAAACATGATTTCAAAAATATAATTTAGCTAGGCATAATAAGATGTGTATGAAAAATGGAAATCATGTTGGACTAATGCATTAGTGTAGTTGGAAGTAACGGGTAAGTTGAATAAAGTGTGATGAATAGCAGTGGCATAATTAGATTCAGCAAAGCATTTGATGAGATGCCACTCCAAATTCCTGCACAAGGTATGCTTACATGGTGTCGGGTTTATATATTAGCATGCATGGATGATTCGTTAACCCACTGTAATCAAAGCAGCAATGAAATGTGTTTTTTTCATCGGCGAGAAAGTTGTAACTAGTGAAGTGAAACAATGATCACTGCTGTGGCCCCAACTATTTACAACCTATATTGAAAATTAGATGCAACAACTAATACATCATACCTAAATTTGCCAGTGATTAATTAGGAAATTAACTTGTCCAGAAGAGTTAGTGTGTCTGCAAAGTACATGGGCAGTTAAATAAGTGAGCAAACATTTGGTACATCGAGTTTAATATGGGCAATGCAAACGTGTGCAATTTTGAAGGAAGAATACAGAAGTAGCATACTGTTGAAATATAGAAAGTTTGCATAACTCCGTCGCAAATAGGGATCGGTGGGCCCCAGTATATTCATGGGCAAACGGATCTGGGTGTACAGGTACACAGGTCACTGAAAGTGGCAATGCGGTTGGAGAAGGTAGTCAAGAAGGCACACGGCATGCTTGCCTTCATCGGCCGGGGCATTACCTTTAAAAATTGGCAAGTCAAGTTGCAGCTTTATAGAACCTTATTTAGGCCGCACTTGGAATATAGTATTCAATTTTGGTCGCCCCACTACCAGAAGGATGTGGAGGCTTTGGAGAGGGTACAGAAAAGATTTACCAGGATGTTGCCTGGTATGGAAGGCATTAGCTATGAGGAGAGTTTGGATGAAACTTGGTTTGTTCTCACTGGAACGATATAGTTTTGAGGGGCGACCTGATAGAAGTGTACAAGATTGAGAGGCATGGACAGTGTGGATAGTCAGAAGCTTTTTCTCGAGGGCAATTGCTAGGGGGCACAGGTTTAAGATGTGAGCGGCAAGGTTTAAAGGAGATGAACGGGGCAGATTTTTTACACAGAGAGTAGTGGGTGCCTGGAACTCATTGAGGTAGTGAAAGCAGGTATGGTAGTGCCGTTGAAGGGGCATCTTGACAAATACATGACGAGGATAGGAATAGAGGAATATGATCCCCGGAAGGGAAGGGGTTTTTAGTTAAGTCGGGCAGCATGGTCGGTGCAGGCTTGGAGGGCCGAAGGGCCTGTTCCTGTGCTGTAATTTTCTTTGTTCTTTGTTCTTTGTTACAATAATGACCCATGCAACAACGTTGAAACGGCAATAACATTTTGTAAACACCAACGTGATAACAAGAAAATACAGTGAAACGACAGTGTTAAAACATGGAAGGAAATTCAGTGTTATGCAAAATGAACTATGAGTCAATAGAGCATTAAGCCTTCGGTGAATGGCACAGGCACCAATCAAAATATTTCATTCAGACTTATTTCTGGTTCCAGTCATTGGCAACTGCAAACTGTATTGAATTTCTACCTTCGGGTGTGCTGACTCTCAGAATCCCGAACCTGATCCAGTCACATGACTTCATATTATAAGAGCCGACAGCTTTGACAAATCAACAGAAAAGGCAATGAGGGATAATTCGCCTGGTAGCAAAGGTCGCCAGTCACAAATCTGATAAGTTTGTGGTCACACCACAGCTGAAGTAACGTATACAGTTTTGGTCACCTTATGAACGTATTTTATAAACAATTGAGAAAATGTTGGCTTGAGTCTTTCATGGCATGCCAGGCTTATCTTATGAAAAAATAGAGAAATTATTCGTCCTATACTCACTGCAATTGGGACGAACCACGGCTGATCATGGTCGGCAGGGTGATAGAGTTGTTAGCACTGTTGACTCAGAGCGCCAGAGACCCGTGTCAATTCCGGCCTTCGGTGACAGATTGTGTGGAGTTTGCATGTACTGTCCGTGTCTGCGCAGGTTTCCTTCAGTTATTCCAGTTTCCTCCCACACTCCAAAGATGTGCATGCTAGTTTGAGCGGGTATGGTAAATTGACACTTAATGTCAGGGGGATTTGCAGAGTTAATATGTAGAGTTACTATTATAGGGCCTGGGCGGGATTGTTGTTCGTGAAGGATTGATGGGCCGAATGGCCTCCTTCTTCACTGCACCGATTCTATGATATGATCTCATTGAAACAATTCCGAATGTGGTGGGGTGAGGGGGCGGGGGGAGGGGGGCGGGGGGAGGGGTGATGTTGTGGGGGTGGAGGGTGGGGTGGCTGGGTATGGGGAGCGGGAGATAGTTACAATTTGTTGCTGATGTCTGTCCCTCTCTCTCTCTTTTTTTTATCTCTCTCCCTCGTTGCCATGAGCTGGTACAACCTGAGGACCACTTAATCTCGGTTCTGAAATTGTGTCTGCACGTTGCCCCAAACTATTCTCATTGGAAACTCGATGGTTTTGACCTGGAAACGAATATATTGGGTACAAACCACAAAGCACAGACACAACTGTTACATTCTTGCCAGCAAAGCGCAGGGAGAATCGAACCGTCTCCACGTCTCACACGATCAGTGTATTCTTCTGGTAACTAATCGATTGTTGCCAATCTCGGTAATGAACCAAATAAATCCCTCTTCATGAGAAATACTCATTGTTGGCAGGACGACGTCTAACACAACATTGTTCTGTGTCAAATATTCTTTCTTTATAAGCTATTGAAGTTTACAGCGGAACTGTTACATGATAAAACTGTTATGATTCTAATTGACATTCTGACTGGGTGTGAAAATTACAGAATGAAACCTTCGCTCGAGTGATCGCATATTTACTTTATTTTAGAAAACGTAGAGGAACAGATTCACTGGGCCCTGCATTCGTTTCAATAAAAACATTCCTTAAACAATAAACATGTTTTTTTTGAAGATACGATACTCCTTTACTCCCACATCCGCTTTACAAATATGCACAAGTTCGCAGGTTATCAAGTGTTACAAAAGCAGTATATGTCATAAATATCTTAGGAGCACACATTTCGTGTTAACACAAAGGCTGGCTGTGGCCAGACACACACCACTATAAACGCAACTGAATGTAAGTGGATTTCTCCTCCAAATCCTTCCAAATGCTCCTTGTCTCGTGAGGACTCTTACCACAATGAGCACTGGCTGCTACGTGAGTGACTTTAACTTCCACTTTTAACGGGATACACTTGTAAATCCCATTTTCTGTAATGTTTTCGCTCAGTTGCTTCCATCACTTTTCTGCTTTCAAGTTTTGCGGCTCCCTGTTCAGGAATTATGAGTGCCCACGGGTGCTTTAACAGCTGGTACCCAGACTGTACTAATTGGGGCAAAGCTTCTGATTTACATCTGACTTCTCTTATTCCACTGTAAACCTGTCAAAGCAGCTGCCTTTTCTTTTAGCTCGGAACACGTCAGTTCTACTCGACATTACCTTATCCTACATGCAGGTCCCTGTTGCCTTTAAATTCAGTGTTCTTCAGAGATTATTTCTGTGTCAATTACATGGTTGTCTCGAATTTAATTATTACTTTGGAAAGTCTGCCTCGTTGAACCTACATTTTCCTCTCCAGTTGCTCTTCTGACAATGCTTGAGATCTTCAAATGTAGGTTCCTATCTTCCATTGCAACAGACACAGCTAAAAGCTAAACGCAAAAAAGCACCCCTACATGAAATGTGCATCAGTTGCCAACTAATAACGTGTACTTTCCAATAACTTTCCGTTAATTTTCACGCAATAACCTCTCTAGGCACAATAGATGCACAATTTGAGTCACAGCAAAGAAATGCGATCAGCATGAATTCACCAATAGTTTTACACTTCCTTATACAGAAGCACTAAATGAAACCCACTTCAAGCAATGATATTGACTTTTAAAATGTTGAACACCACAAATATATATCCCTTAAAACTGCCTATTGTTCGGACAACTCCCATTACTGTTTTCATTGCTTATGTTGAAATGACTTTTGAACGTTTTCAGAAAGCCAGGCAAGTTTCAATGTTTACCCCACTCATCTCTGCACTACACGATTCACATCCCACAACGAAACGTTGTGTTCAAGACTCTTGCATGACATGGCAATAATAATTACAGAGCAGTGAAATGTCAGATCGACAGTACTGATGGAGCAAAGCATGTTTCGACTGTTAGTTGCAAGCTCTTTACTGCACTGTCACAACAACTGTAGTGAGGTATTGCTTCTCTGTCGCACGTTTGGATCTGAGGATTTGAGGCACAATCGGATGGCCAGCACTGAACTGGCCCTGTTACCTTTGAGGTGTTGGACTGAGGGAGATAGTTTTTCATTTTCACCGCTGCACCCTGGATTGGATTGCTCACCTGGTAGTTTTTCAGTACAGAGGCAGTGCTGCAGAGACCAAAATGGTGCAGCGCTGAAAAGCAAAGCTTGTAAAATAAGTTTGCACCTTACAATCAGCGTGAGGACTTCTGGATAAATATACTATGAGAGTGTTATCCCGTGAGATTTTCAAGCGTTGGGATAGCAGCACACAACTAGTGGGGTCGTACTAAGGCAGCAGATTGTCAGAATATTAGTAGTGAGGGAACTTTGCAATTTAAGAGGGCCAGGACCTAACGTGTTATAAATTCGATTCTGTTCGAAGTTTGCAGCACATTTATAATGTATTAAGAGGGCAGAAGCACTGGTATAACAAAACATAATTGATTAATCTCATTCACACTGGTGTCGGAAGCTGTAGGCGACAGGAGAGGAGATGTATTAAATTTTTATTTTTACTGACTAACAGCAAAACAATGCGAGTTGACAGGATAGTTGTTTACTCTCGGCGGTTGGTGTTACAATTCTCAATCAAAATTTATAAATGGAACATGTTACCAGAACAAGAGACCTTGTGCAGATCTCTAACCATTTCGCTTGATTCCACTGCCCTTTAATGAATGGAGAAAACACGGCAAAAAGTCAACCTTTCTCAGAAATGAAATGACTAAATAATTGGATTGAATGTTAGCACCTTCTTCATCTGCCCTCTGAACCTAGTCTGCGTCACTGCATAAATAAAAGTATTTGTGCAGCAGCTCAGAACCTGCAGCATGAAACCCAATTCCATCACAACGTAAGGTACGTAAAATTCGTTATAATCCATATACCACATCCGAACCCATATAGAATAAAACATGGACAATGACCAAAGCACGATAAAATTGGATGAGATAACAAAACGTAGAATGATAGATTTCATTCGACTCTCCAGCTCTGGGTCTCTGACACTTTCCCCAATGCCATGAACACGAAGTCTCCTGCGGACTCTGCTGGTGACTAAAATGTGAAAGACAGTCAAAACGTTGAGCATCAGGATCACAACAAATGGGACACATGGATTCAGAATGTTGTGGACAAACACAATTGTTCCCCAGATGGGTGAAAACACAACGTCAAGAGAAATATTACAAAACCAGGGGTCATTCTCCTGAAAGTAGTCACCCAGCAGCATGAAATACCAGAAAGTATTCTTCAAACAGCTCAGCACAGTCACTGTTGCCAGAACCACCACTGCTGTTTTCTCGGTGCAATATTTACTTTTCAGCCTCTGGTAGCAAATAGCCACAAATCGATCAAATGTGAAAGTGACGGTGAACCAAACAGAACAGTCAGTGGCTGCATAAAGCAGGACAGCATGGATATTACAGACGGAAATGGACCACAGAAAATAAAACTCTACAGCAAACACAATCGGTATTTGCCTCAATATTAGGTCCAAGATCATGACAAGTAGATCTTCCACTGCCATGGCCACCATGTAACGAGTGACACAATTGGAGAGACCACATTGTTTTCGTGTCAGCACTACAATCGTCAATAAGTTACCTGTGGGAAAAGGAAATAGAATAAATATAGTTAAACATCTGTCTGTGGGAAAAGAGTGATTAATTGAAGAGATTTTGAGAATTACATGTGTTCCGACATCCAGTGATATGTTGAAATAAGTTGAAATGATATAGCAGACGGAAATATATGAGATTCACTGGGAAGCAGGAGAGTTTCATACACTGGAGCAGGCAGATAAGTTTGTGGCAGCTGATACACTGGACATGGGTGAGGGAAGGGGCAGGGGATGGCAATTTCATACATGAAGGTGGAGCTGAGGATGAGGAAGGAGCTTCAATGCCAAATGTTCCAGACGTGATGTGAGGGCTCATGTTTACCAATGGAAGATGGCGTTAAGAGCAAAGCCCAGATCTGATTGTGTTCTAACAAGCCAAGTATGAATTTGGGACAATTTTCCCTTTTCCCAACTTCTTCAGCAAGCAAGGATATGGCTTTCTGAAAAGGTGTGTGCATTTCCTTCACTGATAGAGTTATTCAGAGCAGACAGTAATTAAGCTTGCGAGCGAATACATAAATCAATAAATATGATCAAGAATGATTTAAGTCAATTCATCACTTGCAAGATGAAACAAAACCCCTATATGTCAAAGATGTGGAGATCCATGCCCCGCTATTATTTCTGGAAAGCTAACAATCATTTGGAGGAGAATGTAGGTGGACTGATTGGTACGTTTGTCGATGACATAAAGATTGAGGGAACTGTGGTAGTGTGGAGGATTGTGAAATGAACCAACATGATATCGATAGGCTGGAGGCTGAGATGGAGAAATGTCAGATGGAATTTATTCAGGACAAATTTCAAATGATACATTTTGGAAGTTCGAAATGGCAGACTTCTTCGAAACATTAACAAACAGAGTAATCTAGGACTGCAAGTCCACAGTTTCCTGAAAGTGGCAACACAAGAGGAGAACATGGCCAAAAAGATGGGTGTCATGCTTGCCTTCATCTGTCGGGGTCTGAAGTATAAGAATGGCAAGTCATGTTGCAGCTAGTTGGAACTGTAGTTCGGTCATATATGGAACACAGTGTACAGTTCTGTTTAGCACACGACCGGAAGGATGTGGTGGATTTGGATAGGGTACAGAAAACGTTTTACCAGTTGTCTGCTTTAGATTGTATTAGCTATGCGGACGGACTGGACGCAAATGGTTCGATTGCATTGAACTTTGGAGACTGGGGTACCTGATAGAACTTTACAAAATTAAGAGAGGCATGGATAAAGTGGACAGTCGGAGTCTTTTTCCAGGGGAAAATAGTCAATCATTTGGGTACCTCGGTTGAAGGTGAAAGGGAGAATTCTTGAAGGAGATGTAACAGATAACTTCTTTGCATGGAGGGCGGTAGGTTCTTGAATGTACGGCCAGCGGAAGAGGTAGAAGCAAATTCAATTGCAACGTTTAAGAGGCATCTTGACAGTTACCTGAATATGCAGGGAATAGTTTGACACGTGTCGATGCAAAATGTCTTTTGTTTAGAAAGTAGTGCGGACTTGGTGTGTCGAAGGGCCTGTTCCTTCACTGTATTTTTCTTTGTTCTGAAGCATGATGACGGGCTTTTCTGAAGGTAAATGGAGAATGCACATTTCTGGGTTTCAAGCTAAACTGTAGTTACGCCCCTACTGCTCAGGTTGTATATCAAGTAAATCATGTTTGTTATTTGTAGTCCCTGAAGAGATATCTGAACGACGCTCATGTTTCTAGGCTGTTCTATTCCGGGATTTAAATATATTTATTTAGGTCTTCTGGAAAATGCCCATAAGAAAACGGTACAATGTGTGTTCGTTCTGAAATGTCTCAAGAAACATGTGTTACACAGCTTTACTCATCAAATGTAAACAATCCGTTATCATCAACTGTCTCCCAGACCTGTTACCATGACGTTGATTTCTCGAGTTCACCTATCAACAGGTCTGAACAGGCTCTGAATCTGACGGTTCACCTCTGCCCTCCAAATACATTAATTTTTATATTAACTTATGCGACTTGTGCGTCACTGGCTAGGCCAGCATTTATTGCCCATTGCCAGCTGCATTGAGAAGGTGGTGAGTTGCCTTCTAGAATTACTGCAGCCCCTGAGATGCGGATGTACACACAGTGCTGTTATGGCGAGTTGCCCATGATTTTGACCCAGCGACAGAGAAAGAAAACCGTTATATTTCCAAATCAGGTTTACATTAATCCTTCTAGATTGCAGTGGTCTTGGGCTTTAAGGAAGCTCGATGAGTTCCTTCTGTGTAACTCGTAGATGTTAATCACTGCTGCCACTGTTCGTTATGGTGCAGGGATTGAATATTTGTGGAAGGGGCAACAATCAAATGGGCTTCTTCGCCATTCATACTTTCAAGCTTCCTTCGTGTCATTAGAGCTCACTCATCCAGGCAAGTGGAGAGTATTTGTTCACATTACTGAATTGTGCCTTAGAGATAGTGGACAAGATTTGGGAAGTCATGAGCTGAGAATGTCGTCGCAGGAGCCCCAGCTTTTGACCTGCTCTGTTAGCCACATTTTTATATGGCTCGTCTAATGAGGTTACTGGTCAATTGTATCCCATTGATATTGATAGTGCGGGATTCAGCAATGATAATATTATTGACTGTAAAGGGACAATGGTTCGATCAACTTTTACTGAAGATCATTGTCTGGTACCTGTGTGGAGAAAATGTTCCACGGGTGTATGGAGTGACACAAGCAGAGTTGACAAAGTGGTGAGATAGATTAACTGCAGCAGCCAAGAGTAACAAGGCGATGTCAGGAAACTGCTTGACACTAAACTCACCCCCTCGCCATCAAGCAGATACACATGCTTAAACTACGACTCGTTTACTGTCTGCGTTGCCACAAAGGAAATAACGAAGGAGATTTCTCCCACTGTGGGTCTGACATGAACAAACCGCATTCGTACACGCACAAACATACATGCACAGGCAAACACACACGCACGCACACACATACACACACACACACAAAACACACACGTACACATGCACACACAACATACTCACACACACACACACATACATTCTCGCTCGGAGAATGATTGTTCAGCCTTTAAGATTAAAGGAAAGAAAGGAGAGACCCTGAGTTTTGGATTGTCCACTCACACATCAATCCATTATACACAAACATTTCCATGTTTTGTTAAAATTTTCCTTAAGGAGAGACAGCAGAGAAATGGTGGAAATGACAGCAGAGGATGGTGGTTTGCCTCCCTGGTGCAGGGGTCCGGGATGTCTCTGGTCGAGTCCCAGAAATCCTGAAGGGGGAGGGAGAGGAGCCCAAGGTCGTGATGCATATAGGTACTGCTGACATCGGTAGGAAGATGGAAGGGGTCATGAAAAGAGAATATAGGGAGTTGGGTAGACAGCTGAGAAAGAGGAATGCAAAGGTAGTAATCTCGGGATTGCTGCCTGTGCCGCGGGAGAGTGAGAACAGGAATCGGTGGAGAATTAATGCGTGGCTGAGGGACTGGAGCAAGGGACAAGGATTTGGGTACTTGGATCATTGGGACCTCTTTAGGGGCAGGTGTGACCTGTTTAAAAAAGACGGGTGGCACTTGAATCCCAGGGGGACCAATATCCTGGCGGGAAGGTTGGCTAAGGCTACTGGTGAGACTTTAAACTAGAAAGGTTGGGGGGAGGGAATCGAAATGAGGGGACTGAGAGCGAGGAGGTTAGCTCGCAAATAGATAAGGAATGTAGACAGGGTAAGAGGGAGGTTAGACGAGTGAGGGAGAAGGGAAGTGCTCAGGCTGAAGGTCTGAGATGTGTCTATTTTAATGCCAGGAGTGTAGTGAATAAAGTGGATGAGCTTGGAGCGTGGATTGCTGCTTCGAATTGTGATGTGGTGGCCATTACGGAGACTTGGATGTCTCAGGGACAGGACTGGGTGCTTCAGGTGCCGGGTTTTAGATGTTTCAGGAAGGACAGGGAGGGAGGCAAGAGAGGGGGGGGAGTGGCACTGTTGATCAGGGATAGTGTCACGGCTGTAGAGAAGGTGGACGCCGTGGAGGGACTGACTACGGAATCTCTGTGGGTGGAGGTTAGGAACAGGAAGGGGTCGGTAACTTTGCTGGGTGTTTTCTATAGGCCGCCCAATAGTAACAGAGATGTTGAGGAGCAGATGGGGAAACAGATCCTGGAGAGATGTAGGAATAACAGAGTTGTCGTGATGGGAGATTTTAATTTCCCAAACATAGATTGGAATATCCCTAGGGCTAGGGGTTTGGATGGAGAGGAGTTTGTTAGGTGTGTCCAGGAGAGTTTCCTGACACAGTATGTGGATAAGCCTACTAGAGGAGAGGCTGTTCTTGATCTGGTGCTGGCTAATGAACCTGGACAGGTGGAGGATCTCTCGGTGGGTGAGCATCTTGGGGATAGCGATCATAATTCTATCTCCTTCACGATAGCATTGGAAAGAGATAGGGTCAGGCAGGCTAGGAAAGTGTTTCTCTGGAGTAAAGGGAAATACAGTGTCATCAGGGAGGAAATTAGACGGGTAAATTGGAAGGAGGCATTCTTGGGGAAAAGTACCGAAGGAAAGTGGAGGATTTTCAAGGAATGTTTGTCTGGAGCTCTGCATGACAACGTTCCGATGAGACAGGGGGGTGTTGGTAGGGTACGGGAACCGTGGTGCACGAAGGTTGTGATGAACCTGGTGAATAAGAAAAGAGAGGCGTACAGAAGGTTCAGAGAGCTAGGAGGTGTTAAGGATTTAGAGGAGTATACGCGATGTAGGAAGGAGCTTAAGAAGGAAATTAGGAGAGCGAGAAGGGGTCATGAGAAGACCTTGGCGGGTAAGATTAAGGAGAATCCCAAGGCTTTCTACAAATATGTCAAGAGTAAAAGGATGAGATGTGAAGGCATAGGACCCTTAAAAGGTGAAGGGGGAAAAGTTTGTGCGGAACCGTTAGAAATGGCGGAGCTGCTTAATGAATACTTTACCTCGGTATTCACGGTGGAAAGGGATCTGGGTGGTTGTACTGCTGGATTGCGGAGGACAGAAAGGATCGAGCATGTGGACATAAAGAAAGAGGATGTGTTGGAACTATTGAATGGCATCAAGGTTGGTAAGTCGCCGGGACCGGATGGGATGTACCCCAGGTTACTGTGGGAGGCGAGGGAGGAGATTGCGGAGCCTTTGGCGATGATCTTTGCATCGTCGATGGAGACGGGAGAGGTTCCGGAGGATTGGAGGATTGCGGATGTGGTCCCTATATTCAAGAAAGGGAACAGGGACAGCCCGGGAAATTACCGACCGGTGAGTCTAACCTCAGTGGTTGGTAAGTTGATGGAGAGGATCCTGAGAGACAGGATTTATGATCATCTAGAGAAGTTTAGTATGATCAAAAGTAGTCAGCACGGCTTTGTCAGGGGCAGGTCGTGCCTTACGAGCCTGGTTGAGTTCTTTGAAAATGTGACCAAGCACATTGACGAAGGAAGAGCGGTGGATGTGGTCTATATGGACTTCAGCAAAGCGTTCGATAAGGTCCCCCATGCAAGACTTATTGAGAAAGTGAGAGGGCATGGGATCCAAGGGGCTGTTGCCTTGTGGATCCAGAACTGGCTTGCCTGCAGAAGGCAGAGAGTGGCTGTGGAGGGGTCTTTCTCTGCATGGAGGTCAGTGACCAGTGGAGTGCCCCAGGGATCTGTTCTGGGACCCTTGCTGTTTGTCATTTTCATAAATGACCTGGATGAGGAAGTGGAGGGATGGGTTGGTAAGTTTGCTGACGACACCAAGGTAGGTGGTGTTGTGGATAGTTTGGAGGGATGTCAGAAGTTGCAGCGAGACATAGATAGAATGCAAGACTGGGCGGAGAAGTGGCAGATGGACTTCAACCCGGATAAGTGTGTGGTGATCCATTTTGGCAGATCCAATGGGATGGAGCAGCAGTATAAAATGAAGGGTACCATTCTTAGCAGTGTAGAGGATCAGAAGGACCTTGGGGTCCGGGTCCATAGGACTCTTAAATCGGCCTCGCAGGTGGAGGATGAGGTCAAGAAGGCGTATGGCGTACTAGCCTTCATTAATCGAGGGATTGAGTTTAGGAGTCGGGAGATAATGCTGCAGCTTTATAGGACCCTGGTTAGACCCCACTTGGAGTACTGCGCGCAGTTCTGGTCACCTCATTACAGGAAAGATGTTGAAGCCATTGAAAGGGTGCAGAGGAGATTTACAAGGATGTTGCCTGGATTGGGGGGCATGCCTTATGAGGATAGGTTGAGGGAGCTTGGTCTCTTCTCCCTGGAGAGACGAAGGATGAGAGGTGACCTGATAGAGGTTTACAAGATGTTGAGGGGTCTGGATAGGGTGGACTCTCAGAGGCTATTTCCAAGGGCTGAAATGGTTGCTACGAGAGGACACAGGTTTAAGGTGCTGGGGGGTAGGTACAGGGGGGATGTCAGGGGTAAGTTTTTCACTCAGAGGGTGGTGGGTGAGTGGAATCGGCTGACGTCGGTGGTGGTGGAGGCAAACTCGTTGGGGTCTTTTAAGAGACTTCTGGATGAGTACATGGGATTTAATGGGATTGAGGGCTATAGATAGGCCTAGAGGTGGGGATGTGATCGGCGCAACTTGTGGGCCGAAGGGCCTGTTTGTGCTGTGGCTTTCTATGTTCTATGTTCTAAAGCAATTTCCATAACATGAGACTGACCTTCTCACACACGCCAAGGGTACACGAGAATTCACTGGAATCCAGTCATCGAGCAGAATTGTGAATGTTTAATGAGGACGTTTTGTGGATAACAAAATGGGCAGCAAAACTTTTGATGACCCCAGCTCCACTGAAAGTGTGGCGTGGTGGATAAGCCAGATTGATCAAATATATTGATGAGCTTTCCAGTGGTGAAAGAGGTGAAACAGAGTTGAATTTGAGTGATGTTATTGCTGTATGCGTGTGTGGAATACATTGGGCTAATGTCGGGCTATGTGTAGTACCATATGCAGACTACTATAACATGGCACCTGAGGTTGGTGTCATGTTGGCTGGCAATGTGCTAAGACATATATATTTATTGTATGTATGTATGTAGCTACAAATAGATAATTAAATTATTGCTGCTTTCATACCGAAGACGGGAAAGTCTTCTCTACCAGATAGATTCTGCAACCGTCCTGACATGCTGAAAGCGACCTGGAGCAACAATCATGACCAAGAAGAAATTGCACGTGCTTAGATGACGACTGGAGGCTTTAAAACAGAAGCAATAGGCCTGTTTCCAGCAGGTATATATGGCGCTTTAGTCTCAGCTGACTACTCTGTTCCCACCACAAATGCCAAATTCGGTGAAGAAGGCGGGTAGTCAGATGTATTGTCAACCACGCACGAGCAGATCAAAACAGCTCGTGGACGAACGTAGGGCGGGGGTGTTAATGGATTTACCAAGAAGATTTGCTCTTGGGCTTAGCATGGGCACCCCGGCATCAGCGGACGTGTACGTGTGACACCCACCTCAAGCTATCCTCTTTGTGTGGATTCAATTATCACCAAAGTAATGAAACTGGAAGCGAGAGAAAAAATAAACATCGGACAATTCTTATTTCTATGGGGTCGTTAACTTTCAGTTTAATATGTTGAAATGCCTCAATCTTTCGTTTTGAGACATCACAAATTATTTCCTCTTGCTGAAGGAGAAGAGGACGTTGTCGCTAGGCAAGTCATAGAATGGTCCTCGTCGCCGTTTGCCGACAAGGATGGATAACTGGGAGGGAGATGACTGATATGCTACCCACTTCTGCTTGGAATTATCCGGATCCATTGTATAATGTTCAGTGAAACGTTGACCTTCATGGGGAACGTCAGTGTTAGGTTTACACTGCAGTGAGGGTCGAGGTCTCGCTGTACTACCTGATAAAACGTTGTGACCACCTTCTTATTTACTCAGAGCTAACACAACCTCTGCCCCTGTGGTATGTTCGGAAAGCATAGAAGTTATAGAGCATGGAGCAAGCCCATTTCCAACAATAACCCACATTCACTTTCCGGAGACTCCACAGTTCCACAGTCTGCAGCCCCTTCTCTATCTGCTGGCTATGTAGCAGATTCAGACACTCTGTAACTCCAGTAGTCATGCGATGGTCAGAATTGCTTCAATCAGAATATGTGAATTTGATGAGGTCTAAGAATGCATGCGGGAGAAATGTTATGACAAACGGTTCCGGATGATCAGAGCGCAGGCGAGAGTTAATTAAGCAACTCGGCTCAGTGAGTACTATCATGGGGATGGCATTGGATAGGATTGGAGATGAAGAGGGAATTATTCAAAATGCAGAGCTTGTTCAAAGGCAGCAGAGTGGTTGCTAGCAGTCTGGATCAGCCGCATGGTTTAGCCAGATAGAGAGCTAGAATGGATGGATTTGTGAAGGGTTTTGTGATGGGTACAGAAGCCGATTGCAACATGTTAAATGTAAAGAACAACAATATAATGCAAAATGGGTGCGCAATTAGCAGCTGCATGGATAGACTTACAGGGGACGCCAACAATCGCCAGGATGGGGTAGTAACCAGCTTGAATAACCTGAAGTATATACTCGATCTTCCATAGAAATGGCAACCAGACATCACTTGCAGAAAGCTGGGAGAGTGCCCACGATAAACTCCTGCCAGTTGAGGTAGCATTCCAGCCCATTGTTCTCAGATTCTGATCCATCGCTGTAGAATGTCCATTTGTTTTTTTTTTAGATTCTGATCCATTGCTCTATCACTCCAATATCCTTTTCTCAGATTCGCATCGTCCTTCTTGCTATTTCTGGAGTCTCCAATTCTTTTGAGTGTCGGTGATGTTGCCACCTGCTGAGAATCTGCATTCACTCTCTGAAAGAAGTCCGCTAATAACCAAAGGGGGGGACCATCAAGGGACGCAGTTACGCTCCCTGGAGACTGAAATTACTTACAGACATTAAACAAACATGTTCAGTTAACAGCTTTGGATCCAAAACATTTTAATGTCAAAATAAAGGGGAACATTTTACATGAGTTCTGAAACTTTAACTTTGTTTCTCTTTCCACAGATTTAACCGTGCTTTCTGTTTTATTTCAGATTTCAGCTTACACAGCAGTTTGCTTCTGTTAGAGCATTTACCTCGCCTGCATCAGCAGTGTTTTGGTTTCTCTGGGAAGAATTGCTGGAAACTGTGGAGGGACCAGCCATACGTTTTAAGTGTGCCTGAGATATTCGAGTGCAGTAAGAAGTTTAACAACACCAGGTTAAAGTCCAACAGGTTTATTTAACCTTGGTGTTGTTAAACTTCTTACTGTGTTCACCCCAGTCCAACGCTGGCATCTCCACATCATATTCGAGTGCTGTTAGAGGATTGGACGGTTGTAAATTTACAAACCTGTCTTTTACGAGACAGGAGGAGAGATGATTCCAGGTGCTGCAGGAACGGTAGCACGATATCTATGAAAATTGGTGTTACTTTTAAATTCTGCACTGTTGGAGAGAAAAGCTGGCATCTTCAGAAGATTTGGAGTTTGCAAGCAACAAGCAGCATAGTTATGCTACTGCCAGACAATGTCTTCCACACACGAAATAGTACCACGATATGTGTCCATGCTAGTTGCGTCTGAATTTTAGGTAGGATGGAGGACCGGGGCTCTTGCAGTAACTCTAAGTTTGTCTTTCAAAATTTCTGTGCGTTTGCTTTGTTTTTTTCATTATTTGCAGTTCTCGTTCGCTGTATTTTCCCAATATATTTCCTGATATTTCTCTCCCTTTTCTCCAGCCTCATTTGTCTTTTCTTTGACCATGATCTTACATGAAGATGCCCTTGCTAACAATCGACTGCGCGAGGCAAATCTAATGCCAAAATGTATCTTTCATTAAACATTCATGGAGAACAGGACTAGGGAAATGATAATGGGGCATCAGAAAGTAGCCAAGCAGTTAAATAAATAATGTGTCAATCCTCAAGGTCAAAGACACTGATAACATTCGAAAATATTAAAAGAACATGGTAGTAAACGTGTGGGAGGTAATAAATGCAATAACTATCAATAAACAAAAAACGCGCCAGAGAAAATTATGGAGCTAAATAATGGATAAGACAGCTGGAGCTGGATAGGAAAACAAAAAGCTACAGAGATAGCGAACACACTTGTCACATTTTCCAAGAATCCTTAACTTCTAGGAACATTTCAGAAGAGTTGTAAACTGTCCTTCTTCAACAATGGAGGAGGAACGAAACAGCGAACCACATGGCGTTTAGATTATCAGCAGTCTTTGGAAATCCGTTAGAATCCATTATGAAGGATCGAATAGCACAGCATGTAGAAATGTATGATGTAATCAAGCAGTCAGTCAGGCTTCGTGAAGGGGCAGTCAAAATTACTCGAATTCTTTGAGGTGGTACTGAGTTGGATCGATGAAGGGAAACCAATAAATGAAATATGCTTGAATTTCCAAAAATCGCAACATATCGTACCACAAAAAAGGCTACTTAATTTTACAAAAACCTATGGTGTTGGGTTAGTGTATTGGTCTTGAAACAGCATTGACTGAATGATAAAATGCAGAGATTGTGGACAATAGAGTCATTTTCAGGGTGCCAAACTGTAACCACTGGTTTGCCACAAGGATCCGTGCTGGGGTCGCAATGTTTGACATCCTACGTTGATCAATTGTAGAGGAATGTGAAGAAACTATTAGAACAATAGAACAATACAGCACAGAACAGGCCCTTCGGCCCACGATGTTGTGCCGACCTTCATCTGAAACCAAGATCAAGCTATCCCACTCCCTACCATCCTGGTGTGCTCCATGTGCCTATCCAATAACCGCTTAAATGTTCCTAAAGTGTCTGACTCCACTATCACTGCAGGCAGTCCATTCCACACCCCAACCACTCTCTGCGTGAAGAACCTACCTCTGATATCCTTCCTATATCTCCCACCATGAACCCTATAGTTATTGCCAAGTTTGCAGATGGCAGAAAAACAGGTAGGAAGGCAAATAGATGATGCATCAGATCTACAGAGTGACCCGCAATTGTTAAGTGAGTGGGCAAAATCTTGGCAAGTGGAATATAAAGTAGTAAAGTGTGAACGCATGCAATTGGGTAAGGATAATAAAAGAGCTGAATAATAATTAATAGCAGAAAGTCTGCAGAAAATTTTAGCACACAATTTTGTTGTCCTCATTCTAAAATCACAAAAGGCATGCATGAATTATCAGCCTTTAACAAGGATGAAAAATGGATTGTTGTCAATCATTTGAATAGAAATTGGATAATGCATTTGGCCAATCTTCCTGAAACTGTACGAGGGATTGATTAAACCAAACCTGAAAGACTGTGAACATTTTCGGCCCCGTTATCCAGGCAACCATAGATTAGCATTGGAGGCAGTTCACAGAGATTTCATCACGGTGATCCGATGTTTGAAGTGATTTTCTTCTGAGGAGATGTTGAATATATTGGATCAGTCCTCGTTGGAGTTTAGATCAATGAATGGTCCTTCTTTACGTATGGTATGTTTTCATTGTATAGCACGCACGAAACATTACTATTCACTGTCCTGATACATGTGACAATAATAAATCAAATCAAAATCAAATCAAATCAGATCAAATCAAAGCTCAGTGAGACACAGATGTTACTCAGGCAGTTTGGAATTGTAGATTCAGAGGGGTTTCTTCTCCTTGTTGGACAGTCTTTCATCCCATCAGAAGGGGACGTCCTTTCATCAAAAGATGGGGAGGAATTTATTCTCAGAAGTTAGGAAACCTGTGGAATTCGTGACCACACCACAGAGTGACACAGAAGCTGTGTATTGAAGTTGTTTCAGTGCTATAGATAGACAGGTGCTTAGCCAGTAAGGGAATCGAGGGTCATGATGAGAAGGCAGGAAAATAAAGTTGAGGATTATTAGATTGCAACAATCAGGATCTCATTAAATTTTGGAGCAGATTTAATGGCCCACATTCTGTTCCTGTGACTTTTGGTAATTTTCTTTTATTGGAAAATCCTCTCTCAGATTCAGTGTCGCAGGCCTGGCTGCGTTCGCTGTGTCCTATGAGATTCACTGTCACAGGCCTGGCTGGATTCACTCATTGCTTTGAGATTCAGTGTCACGTGCCTGGCTGGGTTCAATCTGTTCTCAGATATTCAGTGTCACCGGCCTAGCTGGGTTCATTGTCGTGGTTATTTAGTGGTGAATGAGTGTTATTTTTTCATGTTCCATGACAAGTTTGTGATCAATTTTATGCAGATGAAAAGAAAATCCCGTTTCTCACTGTCTGTGTTACGTGATTGTATTCAGCAGTACAATTGCAGTCATTGCAGTACAGCAGTACTACAGTTTCTTCAGTTTGGATCATTTTAACCTTGCTCTATTTAGAAACATAGAAGAAACATAGAAACATAGAAAACTACAGCACAAAACAGGCCCTTAGGCCACACAAGTTGTGCCGAACATGTCCCTACCTTTTCGGCCTACCTATAACCCTCCATCCTATTAAGTCCCATGTACTCACCCAGGAGTCTCTTAAAAGACCCTATTGAGTTTGCCTCCACCACCACTGACGGCAGCCGATTCCACTCGCTCTCCACCCTCTGTGTGAAAAACTTCCCCCAACCATTTCCCCTGTACCTACCCCCCAGCACCTGTGTCCTCTCGTAGCAGCCATTTCCACCCTGGGAACAATTCTCTGAGAGTCCACCCGATCTATGCCCTCAACATCTTATATACCTCTATTAGGTCTCCTCTCATCCTATGTCTCTCCAAGGAGAAAAGACCGAGCTCCCTCAGCCCATCCTCATAAGGCATGCCACTCAATCCAGGCAACATCCTTGGAAATCTCCTCTGCACTCTTTCAATCTTTTCCACATCGTTCCTGTAATGAGGCGACCAGAACAGAGCACAGTACTCCAAGTGGAGTGTGACGAGAGTCTTATATAGCTGCATCATTATCCCCGGACACCGAAACTCAATCCCTCGATTGATAAAGGCTAGCACACCAGACGCCTTCTTAACCACCCCCTCCACCTGCGGGGCCGATTTTAGAGTCCTATGGACCCGGACCCCAAGGTCCTTCTGATCCTTTACCGTACTAAGAGTCTTTCCCTTTATATTGTACTCCTTCATCCCATTCGACCTGCCAAAATGGACCACGACGCATTTATCTGGGTTGACGTCCATCTGCCACTTCTCCGCCCAGTCTTCCATCATATATATGTCCCTCTGTAACTTCTGACATCCCTCCAGACTACCCACAACCCCACCAACCTTTGTGTCGTCAGCAAACTTACCAACCCATCCCTCCACTTCCTCATGAAGGTCATTTATGAAAATGACAAACAGAAAGGGTCCCAGAACAGATCCCTGGGGCACACCACTGGTGACCGACCCCCATTTGGAAAAAGACCCATCTATACACACTCTCTGCCTCGTTTCGGCAAGCCAATTCTGGATCCACAGGGCAGCAGCCCCTTGGATCCCATGCCCTCTCATTTTTTCGAGAAGCCTTGCATGGGCGACCTTATCGAACACCTTGCTAAAATTCATATAAACCACATCCACCGCTTTCCCTTCGTCAATGTGTGTAGTCACATTTTCGAAGAATTCCACCAGGCTCGTAAGGCACGATCTGCCTTTGACAAAGCCGTGCTGAGTATTCTTCAGCATACTAAACCTCTCTAAATGCTCAGAAATCTTGTCCCTCAGGATCTTCTCTATCAGCTTATCAACCACTGACGTTAGACTCACCGGTCGGTAATTTCCTGGGCCCCTATTTCCCTATTCCCCTTCTTGAAAATAGGAACCACATCTGCAATCCTCCAATCCTCCGTCACCTCTCCCGTCTCCATCGACGATGCAAAGATCTTCACCAGAGGCTATGCAATCTCTTCCCTCGCCTCCCACAGTAACCTGGGGTACATCCCATCCGGACCCGGCGACTTATCTATCTTGATGCCATTCAAAGATTCCAGCACAACTTCTTTGTTAAAGTCCACATACTCAATCGTTTCAGTCCACCGCAAGCCCACAGTGCGTCCACCCATGTCCTCCTCCTCTGTGAAAACCGAGGCAAAATACTCATGAAGCACCTCTGCTATTTCTGCTGGTTCTAAATGCTCATAAATCTTGTCCCTCAGGATCTTCTCTATCAGCTTATCAACCACTGACGTTAGACTCACCGGTCGGTAATTTCGGTCCAGATTTTCCCGTACAGATTTCTTACAACAATTCCCATAAACCAGTACTATCGGTATTTATGACACATCAAATGCAATTATATCGCTGACATCAATACTATTCTCACTATGCATCAGGCAATTGATGTTCCACACCAACTATTTTCACTACCCAGGCAGTTACATCAATAGCCTCACTCAGATTGACATCACCAATTCGCTTAATATAATAAGGTCATTTTTAGTATTGCTCAATCTCCAGGATACTTGAATTTCCTGACCCGTATTATAATTGCAATAGTCATGCACTTCAATGTCCGTTGTTGTATTTTCACAACACATCCAGGCACATAAATGGCAATGATATTGGTGTCACTACCCATTCTGGCACATAACCAATGTTTTTGTACATCTGGAATTCAAAGACATGAAGCAAATTTCCTTTAAGGGGAGGATATAGAAACGTTAAACCTAATCTCAGAATAACGAGCGGGATACTTGGATTATCTTTGAGATACTTCCATTACACAGAGATTTGTATAACTTTGGAATTGTTAATGTCAGATGGCGGTGACTGCTCCGTTTAAGTGTATATCCAAGATAAGGTCATTGGGTTTACAGATATAAAATCTGTCAGAGTGCACACGATGTGGGGAAATAACGGCTAACTAAGTGATTAGCCAGGCGATATTTGAATGGCACATCTCGGTAGAGGAACCAGATAAACAACACCTGTAGTTCCTTCCTATATCCCTATATTCCATATTGTAGGCTGCAAAGAGACAGAGATAGGATGCAAAGCTGGCCTGAAAAATGGCAAATGGAGTTTAACCCTGGTAAATGTGAGGTGATTCATTTTGGTTGGACTAATTTAAATGTAGATTACAGGGTCAAAGGTAGGGTTCTGAAGGCTGTGGAGGAACAGAGAGATCTTGGGGTTCATATCCACAGATCTCTAAAGGTTGCCACTCAAGTGGATAGAGCTGTGAAGAAGGCCTATACTGTGTTAGCTTTTATTAACAGGGGGTTGGAGTTTAAGAGCCGTGGGGTTATGCTGCAACTGTACAGGACCTTGGTGAGACCACATTTGGAATATTGTGTGCAGTTCTGGTCACCTCACTATAAGAAGGATGTGGAAGCGCTGGAAAGAGTGCAGAGGAGATTTACCAGGATGCTGCCTGGTTTGGAGGGTAGGTCTTATGAGGAAAGTTTGAGGGACCAAGGGCTGTTCTCTCTGGAGCGGAGGAGGCTGAGGGGACACTTAATAGAGGTTTATAAAATGATGAAGTGGTTAGATAGAGTGAACGTTCAAAGACTATTTCCTCGGGTGGATGGAGCTATTACAAGGGAGCATAACTATAGTGTTCGTAGTGGGAGATACAGGAAGGATATCAGAGGTAGGTTCTTTACGCAGAGAGTGGTTGGGGTGTGGAGTGGACTGCCTGCAGTGATAGTGGAGTCAGACACTTTAGGAACATTTAAGCGGTTATTGGATAGGCACATGGATCACACCAGGATGATAGGGAGTGGGATAGCTTGATCTTGGTTTCAGATAAAGCTCGGCACAACATCGTGGGCCGAAGGGCCTGTTCTGTGCTGTACTGTTCTATGTTCTATGTTCTATCCCAGATGTTATTAGTTCGACCCAACTACACATATGAGACAGCATTTGCAGGTAAATTGCAACCTCATTGTTAATGCATCTAACCGTCCAGACATGTCATTGAGCAGATTCCTATTGTTGTTCAGCCAACTTCCTTCGTGGTCTCTATAAATCTGCCTGACAAACCCACGCACATCAATAACCTGAATCTTACCATTTCTACCGGTGAACATACATCACTGACATCATTCAAAATAACACTAAGTAAGTTACTGCCCTTATTTATATTATTCCTATCTATCTAGCTCCATAGATGTCCTCACTGTAGTTTCTGCGACCCACCCAGCTATCCACATCTGGCTGTATCGATGATGCCTTCTGAAATGGTCGAACTGGTCATTTATTTCTATCAAAACTCACCAAGAAGCACACAGATCGACTGCAGTGGTCAATGCATTCTCACCACCCGGTACCAAATTAAATTTAAGATGGACAACAAGTGATAACATGTTCTGTGACACCGACATCCCCAGAACGAATAAAATGGAACACTGGCGCAACAGTGCACAAGGGTCATAGCCGAATAAATACAATTCGCGATTTATTTGTTCCTTATTCTGCATGAGCAGATGCAGAGATATAGCATAGAAAGTTAGCAATCACAATTTCAGTCTGTTTCTCCAGAGTCATCTAAGTTTTATTTTCTTTCTGAATGTATGATTGATTTTGGACTTTTCCAAAGATATCAGGACAGATGCATGATGCCAAATATTGCCATTATTGAGTAAACTATTTATTTCACAATGACTGATATTACCTGACGTTTGCCAGATTGTAAATTTAGATCCGACTGTAGTTGCCGGTGCGAACCCTGAAAAATTGATAGATATTCTACGCCATGAGAGTGTAACATTGAATCAGGGATTAATCAGTTTTCAATTATCCTCATTTCTTCAGAGCAAACTCTTCGTATTATCTGTGACTTTCATTTAAAATTAGCTTTACTGTGTTGTCTGGTCTGTGCTCGTTTTAAGTTAAACTTGTTCCACATGTGACGTGCTTTATATGCCATTGAGTCCAGTAAGTAAAAGATGAATCCGGCTGCTCAGTAATTGGCTCGAATTTTCCTCATTTTACAACCTGTAAAGCTGTATTTATTCACAATTAAGTGCTAGTGACAGTCAGTTCATAATCGGATTCATGTGTGTTTTCTCGTGAAGTTTTATTAAATCACAGTTTATATTTCAACAATTGCCGACCTAAATTCTCAATGGATTTTCACAATTCAATCCCTTTCATTTGAATTGTTATATTCACTCAACCTGTGATGTCAGACATGCAACTCCGTCTGGGAATTCAGTCCCTCCCGCTTCAGCTTGACAGACATGTTCATTGTTACGGCGGGGAATGCCAAATAGTGTTTATTTTGTATCGTGTGAGCCTAAGTTCATGACACCAGACGACAATTTCATGGTCGCATTACAGAACGTAGGTTCTGTAATAATGACCATGAAATTGTCGTCCAGTGGCATAAGAGAACTATTTAGTCCATTAATGTAATAATTACCACTTCCATCTAGAAGGACAAGGGCAGCACGTACATGGGAACACCACACCTGCAAGTTCCCCTCCAAGCCACCCATCGTCCTGACTTGGAAATATATCGCCATTCCTTCGCAGTCGCTGGATGAAAATCCTGGAATTACCTCCCCAACGACATTATTCCCACAACACATAGAGTGCAGCAGTTCAAGAAGGCGGCTGGCTCACTTCCACCTTCTCAAATGCAACTAGGGATGGGCAATAAATCCTGGCCAGCCAGCGACGCCCTTGTCCCACGAATGGTTAAAAAAGAAACATTCTTAACATTTTATGAATTGAATTTAAATGTCGCTATTCGCGAAAGGTTTAATTTGAACCTCCATCCTGCCAGCTTTCTCGAATATGAGTCTATTCATATTGGACCCAGTCCACCATATCATGCAGATATACATCATTAATATAACTAAGTTCATATTGAAAAATAGATTTGAACAATTCTGCCAACAAATTGTGTGATCACGCAACATGTTTATGTTGAGTCACCGAAATAACACACAAGTCATTCGATCAAGTCAGCCAATGTTGAATATATCTTCATATTTACTGACAGTTAAACTTACAGAGGTCGCATGGAGCAAATTCAGACAAATGACAGACACGCTGCACTTCGCACTGTACTTACTCAATGGTAAAGATACTGGCAGAATTTAGTTCTGTAGCTGTGTTGGAACACTCTTTCGGAAATTATTTGATGGTGACTTATGATAAACATGTCATGTGGGCAACTTAAACTGGCGGGTAAAGACGAAGAACAACATGACTCTGTATTTAATTTTGTGTTATAACTTGTCAGGAATTGATCAATGTGACAGTGCAGAGGGAATTTTAGCTCCGTATTTAAATCATTCATCTCCCTGCACCATTAGTTTTTGAAGGGCTTCCCATAGAGGGATGTTTTGCTATTTACCCGAGCTGGTGGTATACGTGAACTTGGATTGCTTGAAAGTGCAGGAAAACACTTATTCTCCATTTACCCCCATTTTGGATATGCCCTGGAAGAGATTTTTGTGGCGTAATATATCAAATTTACGTGTGTTGGATCATTTATGGGATTTTGGCGTCGCTGGATTACGCAGCATTTATTTCCCACATATTTTGCCCTTGCCAGGGACGTGTTGGGCTGTCTTCCTGGATCGCGGCAGGTCTGAGTTGTACGTACACTAATGCTGCTTGTCGAAAGGGGCTTCCAGTATTCAGACGCAACGACATTGAGCAAATGATGATGAATTTCTAAGTAAGGATACTTAATGGCATGGATGGGACCTTCCAGCAGCTGGTGTCCCCATCAATTTGTTACTGTTGTCCTTCTAGATTGTAGTCGTCGTGCGTTTGGAAGGCGTTGCACAATGAACCTTCATAAGCTCTTGCAGTGTATCGTGTAAATGGTACACATGACTGCCACAATTCATTAGTGCTGGAGGGACTGAATGTTTGTTGCAGTGACAGCAATCGAGCGTGATCCTTTCTCAAGGATTCGATGTCCCAGAGTGTTGTTGGAGCTGGACTCATTCAGACAATTGGAGAGCAATCCATCACACTCTAGACTTGTGCGTGCAGCTGGTTGTCAACATTGGGCAGTCCGGAAGTATGTTGATCCGAGCTTTTGACGTGCTCTTGACGGCAATATGTTTAAATGGCAAGTCCAGTTCAATTTATATTCGGTCCTCACTCCCAGGGTGCTAATTCTAGCAGCTAAATCTATGGCAATGCCGTTGAAAAGGTTAGTGGTTGGCTCATCTTTTGTTGCAAATGGTTTTTGCGTGGCGCATCAATGGCACGAATGTTACACTGGACCAACAACTGCATTGATGCCAAGGACATTCGCCCTAATCACTGGAGTTCAGCTCTTTTGTCCATGTTTGCACCAAAGGTCTAATGAGATCAGCATCTGGGTGACCCTGGTGGAACGAAACATTAGTGTCTGTGAGCCGATTATGCTCAGTGCTGCCACATGTCAGCACTGCTGACGTACATTTTCATAATTTCACTGATGAATAAGTGCAGACTGATGGGATGGTAATTGATCAGGTTGGACTTGTCCACTCTCTTTAGGACCCGGGAAATTTTGCACATTTCAGGTAGAAGCCAGTTTTGTTGCAGAATATGAATACCTTGGCGAACGGTGCAGCAATTTGAGAAGCACAAAGCTTCAATCATGTTGTGGAATGTTGTCAGGGCCCGTTATTCTGTACTGCCAGCCGTTTCTTCATATCATTTGGATTGGCTCAATTTGCGTGATGGCTGATTTCTGAGGTGCTGGGTGCATCTGGAAGATAGCGAGATGGATAATTCATTTGACACTTCTGCTGAAGATCGCTGCAAACGCATTATCTTTTGATTTCATTTGCTGGCCTCCTCCAACACTAATGAGGGGAATATGTGTGCAACCTCCAGCTCCAATGCGATTTGTTATTGTCCACCACTATTCATAGCTGCAATTTGAAGGTGCAGATTTGGTCCATTGGTTGTGGGATCACTAATCTCTGTCTATCGCTTGCTGTTGTGTTACTTGCTGGACAATTCGTCCTGTGTTGCAGCTTCATCAGGATCAACCCTGATTTTTATAATGCCTGGTGTTGAGCCGAGCCTGCCCTCCTGCGCTCTTCATCGAATCGGGGTTGATCCCGGGCTTGGTGGCAGTAGCAGAATGGGTGATATGCATCACCATGAGGATACAGATTGCAATTAAGCACAGTTCTCCTGCTTTTTTTGATGATCAACAGCATCTCGTGGATGCCTAGACTTGATGTCTCAGACCTATTGGAGGTCTGTCCCATTTGGCATGGTGGTAGAGCCACACAGCATAATGGAGTGCATTTTCAATGTGACGACGCGGAATTTTTTTCTTGTTGATTGTTCTCAAACAAGCTGCCACTGTCATAGCCCAGAGCTTACTTCCATTTGTACATGACCAGCTCAGTCTGTGGTGATACTAACCAGACACTCTTGGTCGTGGATACCAAAGGTAGATTGTGCGGTTTTGTCAACCTCAGTGCTTCCTCTATTTAGTCTTCAACACGGAGTCTTGCTGGTTTTTCATCTGGAGGCAATCTGCAGGATATTTCCTTGTCCAAGTCTGAGCTGGTGCCATGAGATTTAATGGAACCAAAAATAATGTTATTGATTGCAAGGAACTGCAACTGAACTGATTACAAGCCAAGCAACAACCACTCCACCCCCAGGCACACATAGGCACACACAAACGCACACACTTACACACACACACGCACATATACAGACCCGCACTCACACACATGCAGATTCTCTCTCTCTCTCTCACACACACACAGACACACAAACACAGAAACACAGACGCACAGAGACACACATAAACTCACACACACACAAACAGACACAACACACACACACACTCCGTCCCCTGAGCACTTGCTCACTCTGTCCTATGCGTTGGACAGGCCATAGCCAGCAATGGTGATTGTGGTCTATGGGACATTAGCTCAATATAGGATTACATGAGTAAAACTCTGGCAGGCTGTCGACTGTGGGCACGAAAGAGAGAGTGAAATGCACTTTGTTGATATGAAGTTGTCGGCAGCTGCTTGGGCCAGACCAGCGACCATCCTGGGGAATATTACTGAGTCAAACACTTCCCTCCAGCTCGAGCCCAGCCAACACCCGGTATCCATGGGGGACCCTCCACAGTGGGGCACCTGAGCACTCGACTGACATCATTAACCACCGCAAGGATGACAGTTCGTGGTTGCTCGGGGTCAGTGTGCCATTGCTCGTGCCAAGGTGCGGGGCCTGTAGTGGGCCTGAGGGCGGATCTGAAGGGGAAGAGTTCCTGAAGGGAAACTGAAAGGATGTAAGAGGAAGTGGGCTATGGTGTGCCCAGTGGGTCAGAGGGTAGAGACGATTGAGGGGGTTATGAGATGGTCTAAGGTGAGAGAGCGGCTTTGGCGTATGTTTAGAGGGAATGTACGGGAAGGATGTGAGGCAAGGGAGGACGGGAGTGGAGTGTGAATGTGTCTGATGAGGAGAGTGCAGCGGGAGAGTGACTGATGGGGAGGTTATCCGATTGGGATCACCCTCGTGCCTGCATGGTGCGGGTGTGACTCAGTATTTCAGTACTGTAGAGGATAACTCCCTGCTGATTTTCTGCAGTTTATCTTTGTCAACAGGGGATCCCCATTTCTGTTTTTGAGCTGGGGGACCTTTACACACATGGAGAGAGTGAGGCCCCCTTTTAAATTGCTGCCCCAATCTATGAACAGCCGGGCGGCTCAGCATGATTTGTGGGGTCCATTCCTTTGCATCTTTCAGCTTGGCAAACCCTACGTGAGGGACGCTGCCATCGCCAATGGAAAACACTTGGGTTGTCGCGCTGGCAGTGATACCTCGTGCTGATTTACCTGAAAGACGCCCAGATCTCCCTGGTGCTAATTCCGTTTTGATCCTCTCGTGAGAATTTCCGGCCAGACTGGGACTTGTTCCTGTTCGAACGGGATCAGAAACACCATACCACGCCCCATGAAAATGCCACTATTTTTTTTATTTTTCATTTCTGGTCACCAGGTGACACTGAACAGACTCTACGCAGTGAACCGCCAAAACAGTAAGTGGCATTGGAAAGGACCCGTCGTATACTTCAACTCAATGGCTCCTGTCATAATACATGAAGCATGTCTCCAGAGGAAAGCAGCGGACATTCCCCAGCACCCTTGTGCATGAGACGCAAAAGCCCAGTCTGCAGGTACAACAGGTGATCAAGAAGGCAAATGGGATGTTGGCCTATATTGCGAAGGGGATAGAATATAAAAGCAGGGATGTCTTGATGCACCTGTACAGGGCATTGGTGAGGCCGCAGCTGGAATACTGTGTGCAGTATTGGTCCCCTTATATGAGGAAGGATATATTGGCATTGGAGGGAGTGCAGAGAAGGTTCACCAGGTTGATACCTGAGATGAGGGGTTTGGATTATGAGGAGAGGCTGAGGAGATTGGGTTTGTACTCGTTGGAGTTTAGAAGGATGAGGGGGGATCTTATGGAGACTTATAAGATAATGCGGGGGCTGGATAGGGTGGAGGCGGAGAGATTCTTTCCACTTAGTAAGGAAGTTAAAACTAGAGGACACAGCCTCAAAATAAAGGGGGGTCGGTTTAAGACAGAGTTGAGGAGGAACTTCTTCTCCCAGAGGGTGGTGAATCTCTGGAATTCTCTGCCCACTGAGGTGGTGGAGGCTACCTCGCTGAATATGTTTAAAGCGCGGATGGATGGATTCCTGATCGGTAAGGGAATTAAGGGTTATGGGGATCAGGCGGGTAAGTGGTACTGATCCACGTCAGATCAGCCATGATCTTATTGAATGGCGGGGCAGGCTCGAGGGGCTAGATGGCCTACTCCTGCTCCTATTTCTTATGTTCTTATGTTCTTATGTTCTTATGTTGAAAGAAGGAGAAAGAGTTTGGGGAGTAGGGGATGTGAACTTGGTGGTAATTCAGGTGGGCAGGTGGGAACCACCGCATGATGCTAATTCGGTCCCAAAAGTACAATGCATTACCTTCATATTACGCTAGATTTGTGTTTCCCACAAGCATCTGCCCTCTTGCTCCATTGATATTGGGGTTTATGTTCTCTCCTGACTATAATTTTCAATTCTGCACGCATGAAGTCGATCGCACGTTGCTGGGTATTCCCAGCAGCATCCATCCATTATTCTACTCGTTTTAAGATAGCTATGGAGAATGATAGCTCTGGCCCAAAAGTTAAAATTCTAAATTGGGGCAAGGCCAATTTTGATGGTACAGGCAGGAACTTTCAAAAGTTAATTGGGGAGTCTCTGGGAAGGAAGAGGGACGTCTGGTAAGTGGCACGCTTTTAAAAGTGTGTTCAGGGTGGTAGACACATACCTCTTAGAGTGAAGGGAAAGGCTGGCAGGAGTAGGGAACCCTGGATGACTCGGGGTATCGAGGCCCTGGTCAAGAAGACGAAAGCGTCACATGACCTGCATAGGCAGCTGGGATCAAGTGAATCCCTTCAAGAGTATAGTGAGTGTAGGAGTCGAGTTAAGAGAGAAATCAGGAGGGCAAAAAGGGGACACGAGATTGTTTTGGCAGATTGGGCAAAGGAGAATCCAAAGAGCTTCAACAAACACATAAAGGGCAAAAGAGTAACAAGGGAGAGATTAGGGCCTCTTAAAGATCAACACGGTCATCTATGTGCGGATCCACAGGAGATGAGTGAGATCATAAATGAATAATTCTCATCAGTATTTACAGTGAGAAAAGCATGAATATTAGAGAAATTGGGGAAATAAATATTGATGGCTTGAGGAGTGTACATATTACAGAGAAGGAGGTGCTGGAAGTCTTAAAGTGCATCAAGGTAAATAAATCCCCAGGACCTGATGAAGTGTATCCCAGGACATTGTGGGAGGCTGGGGAGGAAATTGCGGGTCCCTTAGCCGAGTTATTTGAATCATCGATTGTCACGTGTGAGGTGTCTGAAGATTGGAGAATGGCAAATGTTGCCCCTTTGTTTAAAAAGGGCTGCAGGGAAAAGCCTGGGAACTACAGGCCAGTGAGCCTCACATCTGTGGTGGGTAAATTGTTGGAAGGTATTTTGAGAGAAATAATCTATCGGCATTTAGAGACGCAAGTACTGATTATGAACAGTCAGCATGGCTTTGTGAGTGGAAAATCATGTGTCACAAATTTGATTGAGTTTTTTGAAGTGGTAACCAAGAAGGTAGATGAGGACAGTGCAGCTGATGTTGTCTACATAGACTTTAGCAAGGCCTTTGATAAGGTACCGCATGGCAGGTTGTTGCATAAGGTTAAATCTCACGGGATCCAGGGTGAGGTATCTAACTGGATACAAAATTGACTTCTTGGCGAAGCCAGAGGGTGGTTGTAGAGAATTGTTTTTTTTCAAACTGGAGGCCTGTGACCAGCGGTGTGCCTCAGGGATCAGTGCTGGGACCACTGTTATTTGCCATTTATATTAATTATTTGGATGAGAATATAGGAGGCATGGTTAGTAAGTTTGCAGATGACGCTAAGATTGGTGGCATAGTGGACAGTGAAGAACGTTTTCTCCAGTTGCAACTGAATCTTGATCAATTGGGCCAATGGACTGATCAATGCAGATGGAGTTTAATTTAGACGAATGAGAGGTGATGCATTTTAGTAGATTGAACCAGGGCAGGACTTACTCAGTTAATGGTAGGGCGTTGGGGAGAGTTACAGAACAATGAGATCTTGGGGTATATGTTCATAGCTCCTTGAAAGTGGCGTCACAGGTGGACAGAGTGGTGAAGAAGGCATTCAGCATGCTTGGCTTCATCGGTCAGAACTTTGAATACAGGAGTTGGAATGTCATGTTGAAGTTGTACAAGACATTGGAAAGGCCACACTTGGAATACTGTGTACATTTCTGGTCACCCTATGATAGAAAGGATATTATTGAACTAGAAAGAGTGCAGAAAAGATTTACCAGGATGCTACCGGGACTTGATGAATTGAGTTATAAGAAGAGGCTAGATAGATTTGGACTTTTTTCTCTGGAGCATAGGAGGCTATGGGGTGATCTTATAGAGTTCTATAAAATAATGAGGGGCACAGATCAGCTAGATAGTCAATATCTTTTCCCAAAGGTAGGGGAGTCTAAAGCTAGAGGGCATAGGTTTAAGGTGAGAGGGGACAGATACACAAGTGTCCAGAGGGGCAATTTTCTTTCACTCAGAGGGTGGTGAGTATTTGGTACAAGCTGTGAGAGGTAGTAGTAGAGGTGGGTACAATTTTGTCTTTTAAAAACATTCAGATAGTTACATGGGTGCGATGGGTATACAAGGATATGGGCCAAAGGCGGGCAATTGGCATGAGCTTAGGTGTTTTAAAAAAGAAAGGGCGGCATGGACAAGATGGACTCAAGGGCCTGTTTCCATGCTGTAAACCTCTATGACTCCATGACTCTATCTAGGTGTCCGTTAGGAAGCAATGGCTGTATATTTCCTTGAAACGCACAAGTAGGACTTGACAAAATGGCTGATTATTCTCACAGTAATTCGATTATCACTTTAATAGTGACGAGCATGTCACCGGCAAATCTCCACCTGCCTGGGAGTAACTGTGAAGAGAGAAACAGAGTTAAAATTTCCAGTCCAATATAAGTCTTCTTGGCAAAGTTGCAACACCCAAATTGCATCTAAAATTAAAGGAATGTAATCGGAAAACTCCCGTAATGATGTGGACAATGCTTCCAGTCTCAGTATGTGCTGAATTTTGAAAACAGTTTGCCCTGTTTTGAAGGAAATAAAACCGATTTGAAAGCTCAGATCCATTGATTGACAAGTGATATGACTTGAAATGGAAAAGAAACAATTTCTGCAGCCTTACAAACTTCATTCTCTGTTTCAATGGATCGCACTGTTCAGATTATTCATTTTATTTCTTGCAGTTTATCCTGCCGAAAATCCTTGGCTGTTTGTTCATTCTTTCTGAAGAGAAGTGAATGCAATTTGAATGTTGCGGTCCGGGATGGGATGTCAGTCCCCTGACATCTCCGGGATGTGTCAAACAATTTTAAATTAAGGGGAATATAGAGGGGGGCGTGGTGGGTTCTGCTCGGATGACGGGACTTGCTTGCCTCCAATTAACAGCGAATTAAATCCTCGAGGATGTCATTAACAGACCAGCGAGGGTGGGACATTGATTTCAATTTCTGAAATTAACGTGCCAGATCTGTTCTCTACATCTGCACACCGAGTTGACTCAAGGTTGAAGGCATTGATTAATTAATTTTGGTGTGAAAATGTTTTACACCCGGAGAGTTTTGCTTGAGATATTGGACAATATGTTTGAGTTGACCATCTGTCACTGCTGTACACAGTGAGGCTGCTCCCTTAGCAACATGCTGCCTGGTGTCTTCAGCAAGGGAGCGGTAGGCCCGGCCCGGCCGCATCATAACTGTAATCTGCCTTTGAAGCTGCTCAGATTGAAACAGCTGCTGCCGTCTGTTAATACACATTACCCCTAAATTGGTGCCGAGTTCCCCATTGGTCCTGTTCTGGCATCTCAATTTTGAAATTGCATCTCGAACACAATCGAACCTCTGGTTCCTGACCCCGAATTCAAATGAAGCCTGAACTCCCTCTTCCACAGGGATCTCCTCCCATTTAGGCGACTGATTCAAAAAATGGAGAAGAAAAATACAACACTCTTATATTTGGAAATGCAGAGCAATTCTCTGCATTCCATGTCCCAAACCGCAGCACATCGGCAATGCTAGAATCGGGAGGATTGATTATTCCTTCAAAAAATAAAGCCCACAAAACCTTGGCCCAGTGCGTTTTTAAGCTGAATACATGAAAGATATTTTTTCCAGCATACCATCATCATAGTTGCAACACGATGTCCACCACCAGTTGCCGGGTGGTTACGTAGCAGCAAGCAAATAAAAACGCAAACAGTTAAAGGAGGACGTTACGAAACATGCAAGTGTTCTGAACAACATTTGGCAGAAGGAAAGCTGGAGGAACGCTGGAGGAAAACACTTTGATCGCATTGTACCGTTTGCCCCCAGATAGTCGGCGGGAAATTGAGGAGCAAATTGGTAAGGAGATTACAGATAGCTCCCAGAAAAAAATAGGGTGGTCATAGTCGGAGATTTTAACTTTCCCAACATTGACTGGGACTGCCATAGTATTAGAGGCTTGGATGGAGAGAAATTTGTTGAGTAGATGAAGGAGGAATTTCTCATTCATGTTGTCGATGTCCCGACAAGAGAGGGGGCAAAACTTGACCTCCTCTTGGGAAGTAAGGAAGGGCAGGTGACAGAAGTATTTGTGAGGGATCAGTTTGGGATCAGTAACCATAATTCTATTAGTTTTAAGATAGCTATGGAGAATGATCGGTCTGGCCCAAAATATGAAATTCTAAGTTGGACCAAAGCCAATTTTGATGGTATCAGGCAGGTACTTTCAAATGTTAACTGGGGGAGTCTGTTGGAAGGCAATGGGACATCTGGTAAGTGGGAATCTTTCAAAAACGTGTTAACCGGGGTTCAGGATAAGCACATTCCTCTTCGAGTGAATGGCAAGGCTGGCAGAAGTACGGAACCCTGGATGACTCGGGATCTTGAGGCCCTGTTCAAGAAGATGAAAGAGGCACATGACGTTCATAGGCAGCTGGAATCAAGTGAAACCCTTGAAGATTATAGAGGTTGTAGGATTGGAGTTAAGAGAGAAATCAGGAGGGCAAAAAGGGGTCATAAGATTGTTTTGGCAGATAAGGCAAAGGGGAATGCAAAGAGCTTCTGCAAATACATAAAGGGCAAAAGAGTAACAAGAGAGAGAGACGAGGGCCTCTTAAGGGTCAACAAGGTCATCTATGTGCGGATCCACAAGAGATGGGTGTGATCCTAAATGAATATTTATCGTCAGTAGTTACTGTTGAGAAAAGCATAGATGGGAGGGAACTTGGGGAAAGAAATAGTGATGTCTTGAGGAGTGTACATAATTACAGAGAAGGAGGTGCTGGAAGTCTAAAAGCGCATCAAGGTACATAAATCCCCAGGGCCTGATGAAGTATATTGCAGGACATTGTGGGAGGCTAGGGATGAAATTGAGAGTCCCCGAGCCGAGATATTTGAATAATGAATAGTCATGGTTGAGGTGCCTGAAGATTGGAGAGTGTCAAATGCTGTGCATTTGTATCAAAAGGGCTGCAGGGAAAAGCCTCGAACTACAGGCCAGTGAGCCTCGCATCTGTGGTGGGTAAGATGTTGGAAGCTATTTTGAGAGACAGTATCTACAGGCATTTAGAGACGCAAAGGCTGATTAGGGGCAGTCAACATGTCTTTGTGAGGGAAAAATCATGTCTCACAAATTTGATTGAGTTTTTTGAAGGGGTAAGCAAGAAGGTAGATGAGAGCAGTGCAGTTGATGTTGTCGACATGGAATTTAGCAAGACGTTTGACAAGATACCGCATAGTATGTTGTTGCATGACGTTAAATCTCACGGGATCCAGGCTGAGGTATCTAAATGGATACAAAATTGGCTCCTTGACAGAAGCCAGAGGGTGGTTGTAGAGGGTTGTTTTTCAAACTGGAGGACTATGAGCAGCAGTGTGCCTCAGGGACCAGTGCTTGGTCCACTGTTATATACCTTTGATATTAATGATTTGGATGATCAGTTAGGAGGCATGGCTAGTACCTTTGCAGATGACACTAAGATTGGCGGCATAGTGGACAGTGAAGAAAGTTATTTCTAATTGCAACGGGATCTTGAACAATTGGACAAATAGAGTGACGAATGGCAGATGGAGTTTAATTTAGACAAATGCGAGGTGATGCATTTTGGCAGATTGAACCAGAGCAGAAATTACTCAGTTACTGGTAGGGCGTTGAGGAGAGTTAGAGAACAAAGGGATCTTGGGGTACAGGGTACATAGCTCCTTGAAAGTGGAGTCACAGGTGGACAGAGTGGTGAAGAAGGCATTCCGCAGGCTTGGTTTCATCGGTCATAACTGAATACAGGAGCTGGAATATCTTGTTGAAGTTGTACAAAACATTGGCAAGGCCACACTTGGAATGCTGTGTACAGTTCTGGTCACCCTATTATAGAAACGATATTATTAAAGTAGAAAGAGTGCAGAAAAGATTTACTAGGATGCTACCGGGATTTGATGGATTGAGTTATACGGAGAGGCTGGATAGACTGGGACTTTTTTCTCTGCAGCGTAGGAGCCTGAGGGGTGACCTTATAGAGGTCTATAAAATAATGAGGAGCTTAGACAGGTAGATAGTCAGTATCTTTTCCCAAAGGCAGGGGATTCCAAAACTATAGGGCATAGGTTTAAGGTGAGAGGGGAGAGATAAAAAATGTCCAGAGGGGCAATTCTTTTCACACAGAGGTTGGTGAGTGTCTGGAACAAGCTGCCAGAGGTAGTAGTAGAGGCGGGTACAATTTTATCTTTTAAAAAACATTTAGATAGTTTCATGGGTACGATGGGTCTCGAGGGATTTGGGCCAAATGCGGGCACGTGGGATTAGCTTAGGGCTCTTTTTAAAAAAAGGAAGAGCAGTGTGGACAAATTGGGCCGTAGGGCCTGTTTCCATGCTGTAAACCTCTATGACTCTATGACAGCCCGGTGCCGCTGCACAAAACTCAGTGAATAGTCAAGTCTGATCGCAGTTAGCGACATTCGGGACGTTGCTGTGCTCCTTCCTGACTCTAATTGCATTGTTACTTCTCAAATGTGAGTTATTATTGATTGAAAGTATCCCGATGTCTGTTGAGAATCCACTGATATAAAATTGTAGCAAATACATATATATGTATTGATCTTTCCTAATAAAAATGTTGGTGACCTACGTCAGGGAAAGTTGATTATTTGAGTAGTAAGTGTCATCTCGAGGTAGTGGGATATTAATGTACATCAGCTTACAATGAGAGGAGGTGAGTTCAGTATCTGAAAAGCTGGAGGATGAAGACGTGCTCAGCACATTGAAAACACGCTTTGTTTTGCGGTTGAAGTTTTGTAACGCATAAAGCAGCCAAAAACAGGCTCGTGGGGTGAGACCGAATTGATTTTATTCCACCTGGCACAGTCACTTGGACCGAGGGGCCGAAAACCTTTGCCGAATATTGCTCTGAGTCCAGGAGTGTCCAACGGAAGTTGTATTTTATTGCCGTCTACCTGACATTCGTGTGCAGACTAAACAAATTGGAGTTGAAAATAAAAATGGGTTGTTAAATCTAAATCTGGAAAATTATATATTTTTTCCAGCAGAGTTTTGGATTCTCCGCTCCTCTTAGAAGTATGGCTCTAGTATATTCAAATGTATCCTTCATTGTTATGAAGTGCGCATTGGACTGGGGAATTTAATTAGCAGAAATTTCAGTTGGTGAATAAATTAGGTTTCCTGTTTCTTTTTAAATTATTTCCTTTCAAATATCTTTGGAATATAGAACAGCTGATCGATGCATGTTTTAATTTCTCGGCCGAGACTTACGGCAACCTGAGAGTTAAATACAAACTTGAACGGAAATGCCGCACTTGTGCATGGACAGCATATTACTGTAAAACTTCTATTTGGACAACTTGATTTGTGTTGGAACAAATTAGAGTAGTCGCTGTTAGAATATGCTGAAAAGGAGTTTGAGGGAAAGCCAACTCATTGCGTTTAAAAATGCAGGAGTTTTGACGAGGACCGTCCACATATATTTCTCTTGATGTTTCTCAGTATATTTTCCATCTGAACGCTGTGTAGAGAGAAAACAAACAAATCATTTGAAATAGGTGCCTCAGCCTCAGAGTGTTGTCCTAGGTTTATGAATAATGCATTCTATCACATTAATATGAATAGCAATTAATAATTTCATTAATTAATTTAATTACTTATCTAATTATGTTGATAATGTGATTTCCTAAATAAGCGTGATAGGCTTTGTGACATTTGTTGCTAAATTGCCTCATATCTCCTGGCGAATTATTACCACAATGTGTTAATTTAATGTTTCTCTGTGATTTTTTTCACGTTCTAATTGTTTTTCATCCTCAAACGTATTCCACGCTTTCATTTTCTCTCTGTCTCATACCGTTTTTTGTGGCATATTGTAGGGGCGGCACGGTAGCACAGTGGTTCGCACTGCCGCTTCATAGCTCCATAGATCTCAGTTCGATTCCCGGCTTGGGTCACTGTCTGTGTGGAGTTTGCACATTCTCCTCGTGTCTGCGTGGGTTTCCTCCGGGTGCTCCGTTTTCCTCCCACAGTCCAAAGACCTGCGGGTTACGTCGATTGGCCATGCCAAAATTGCCCCTTAGTGCCTTGAGATGCGTAGGTTAGAGGGATTAGCGGGTAAAATAGGTAGGGTTATGGGGGTAGGGCCTGGTGGGATTGTGGTCGGTGCTGACTCGATGGGCCCAAAGGCCTCTTTCTGCACTGAAGGGTTTCTATGATCCTATCAGACCAGTTCTTTCATCTCCTTCCGCACACGCAGTCGTTTTGTTGAGATTTAAGTTGTGGACTTAGTTCAATTTCGCTCAGTTCCCAACGTGCCTCTCTGATTATATTTATTAATCTCAATGTCACTGAAAATGCTGGGTTACTGATAGGGAAGCGGCTCATTACTGTTATCAAACACTCACGCAGTAAAAGACATATAGTCCGCGAAATAAATTCTAAAAATACTGATTTGACTTTGCAGTTGTTCAAAAGAGTATGTCTTGTCAAAGAAAAAAGAACAAATTTTATGTTGCGTTACCACAAATTCTATGCTCAATAAACTCAGCTCCTTAAAACAAATGTTTTTTTTTATTGCTGCTCAATC
Organism: Mustelus asterias; assembly: GCF_964213995.1. NCBI lineage: Eukaryota > Metazoa > Chordata > Chondrichthyes > Carcharhiniformes > Triakidae > Mustelus > Mustelus asterias. The sequence goes on from NW_027590109.1 coordinate 181,701, forward strand.
GCTTGTTGGGGTTTTATGAATTAATATTGAAATGGTTTAAAAAACTTTTACAATTTTATCGAACTATACTTTGAGCAAAGTTACATTTTCAGTTCATTCGTCTCCAGAAAGAGCAGGGAGAATTAAATACTCCACTGGGTCTGTGGAACAGACAGAACATACATGAATTAAAATTCTAGCTGAACTGTGCAGTCTGGCCGCAGATCGCTGCCACTATTAGAAAAGCATATATTGCAGAATGGAATCTCAGTCAATTAACTGCCTGCGGAATCCCAGTGAAATGACAGTTACTGCCGATGGAATGCGTGCATACACTTGGTACAGATATTTCTCAGTTGAAAAGCTGTATGCTCGTCGAGTGGTACAGTGAGCTGCCAAATGTTAAAGGCTGTGAGTGTGTGTGAGTGTATGTGTGTGTGTGTGTGTGTGCGTGCCACGGTTTGTGTGTACTGCACGTTTCAGTGTGTCCGTTTCAGCGTCAGTGTGTCTATGTGTGTGTGTTTGTGAGTGAGTGTGTGTGTGTGCATGCCTGTGCACGCCGGTGTGCCTTGGCTCTTCTCCTTATCCAGGCTACTGATGACTTTATATAACCTCCATTATGTCACCCTTCATCCTCATACGCTCCAGGGAGAAAGGTCCCACCCTATCCAGCCTCTCCTTATAATTCAAACCATCCAGTCCCGGTAACATCCTTGTAAATATTGTCCACAGCTTCAAGTTTTATGTCATCTTTCTGGTAGGAGGGAGACCAGAATTATATGCAGTTCTCCAAATTTGGCCTCACCAATATACTGTAGATAAGTGACATAAAATTATAGGAGAAGTACGAGGTCATTTTGCCCTTCAATTCTGCTGCTTCAGTCGATAATGTCATGGCTGGTCTGATGTGCTTCTCTTCCCTTAACCCCATCAATATTTTCCCTTCTGATTGCCATTCCCATTTCCATTGATGTCCCTGAATGTATCTGTTCCCACCACTCTCTCTGGGAGTACATTCTAGACCCTAGCCATTTCCTCCATTCCCTCGGTCGCCATTTACCTTAAATCAGCATCCTCACTTTTTCAACCCTTCTGTAAATGTGGTAATTACCTCAAAACCAATTGTCTCAGTCCTGGCACATCACCTCAGGAGTTCCACAGGGTTAGTGTCCGAGGCCCCACCATCTTCAGCTGCTTCACCAATGACCTTCCCTTCATCATAAGGTCAGAAGTGGGTTGTTCGCTGATGATTGAACAACGTTCAGCAACATTCACGGCTCCTCAGATCCTGGAATGGACATTGTGAAAATACAAAGCAGGTCACCCAGCATCTGTGGGGAGAGAAACAGATTCTTCACAGATACCTGCCACAGAGGGACCATTCTGATCCCTGAGATGGCAAGACTGTCGGATGAGGACAGATTTAGTCGACTGGCCCTGTATTCCTGGAAATTTAGAATAATGAGAGGGGATCTAATTAAAAGGTATAAAATGTTGATATGGCTGGACAGACTGGGTGCATGGATGTTGTTTACTCTGGCCGGATGGAGCCTAGAACAAAGCGGTCACTGTCTGACGTTACGGGGAAGACCGTTTAGGTCTGAGATCAGGAGAAATGTCTTCACACAGAGGAAGGGGAAGCTAGAATCCTGTCCCACTGAAAGCTGTGGAGCCCAAGTCACTGAATATATTTGATGGTCACTCGATCTTCTCAGTGATTACAATCTAGGTCTTGTTTGAGAAAACACTGTTCCAAACCATCTAAGTTATTACAAACTAGTGCTTAAATGAGCAAACACAGCATTAGATCTCTCTCAGTTATTAAAATATGGGCATTGTATTAGCTTTTGAAATTGAGTTGCATAGCAGGATGGTGCATACAGTAATCGACCATGGAATTGGACGATCTGTTTTAGCATGGATTGGAAAATGGCAGTTACAGAAAATGGAGAGTTGGAATAAATGTCTCCTTTTCACTGTGGAAATATATAACCATTGCAGTACCGCAGGGATCAGTTCTTCGCCTGCAATTGTTCACTATTTAAATGCATGACCTGGAGAAGGTAACAGAATGTAAGGTTACCAAATTTTCAGATGGTACGAAGATAAATGCAAGGCCATGTTCTGATGAGGATATTGTGACTCTGAAATGGGATATAGATAGATTAGCTGACTGCGCGAAAGCCTGGCAAATGGAGTTTAATGTGGGGTCATGCATTTTAACAGGAGGTAACAAAGGGCAGATTATTATCTTTATGGAGAGAGACTGCATGTGAGTGAAGTACAGCGGGGCCGAGTGCTCCAGTGAATGAATCTCAAAGAAGCGAGCAGGCAGGTTCAACACATAGTTAAGAAGGAAAACAGCATTTTGACCTTTTTTGGAAAAGAGTTGGAGTTTAGAAATTGGGAGGTTTTGTTGCAGTTGCACAGGGTGTCTGTGGCGTCTCACCTGGAAAATTGCATACAGTTTCGGCTCCCTGCCTAAAATGGGAATGGTCACGTTGGAGTCAGTCCAAAGGAGATTCCCCAGGTAATTCCTGGGATCAGAGAGTTGTCCTGTCAAGAGACATTAAATTCTCTATTCCTTGGAATCGAGAAGAGTGACGGATGACCTTCTTCAAACTTATAATACCCTGAGGGGTTTTGAAAGGGTAGCTGGTGAGATGTATTCACTAGTGAGGGAGTCTCTAACAAGGGGACAAAGCTACAAGATAAAGAGCAGGTCATTTAAAACTGAGGTGTGTAGAAATGTCTTCTCGCAGGGAATGGTGAATCTCTGGATTTCTATGTTGCAAAGGGCAGTGGAGGCTGAATCATTTGGAATAAGGAAAGTGGAGGTGGATAAATATTTAGTAAATTGGGGAATTGAGAACGATAGGAAATGGAACAGGAAATGAGTTGATGCCGACAGAGTTCAGCCATGATCTTACTGAATGGAGCACCAGGCTTGAAGTGTCTGGTGACCCATCCTGCTTCCATTTCTTGAGTGCTCCTGTGTAAACACAGCACTGGACGATCTTGGTTATTACAGTCTTGGCCTTGTATGAGCAAAAGATGGCAGAGTCGATCTCGGTTATTACAATCTTGTGTGAGTAATCCCCACACGAGTCCATCTCATTTCCAATTAATACGGACCCTGTTTTAATAATGCAATTCAAAGCCCTGACTCAATTTATTTCACAGCTGTTTCATTAGCTGTAAACTCTATCTTACACTCTTCTGAATTATTACTGCAGTGGTGATTGTCATTGTGAATATTATCTCCGTCACAATGTAATATTTTGCTGCTGACCATTTCTCTATTAGCTCCTTTTCTCGTAATCACTGCACTTGGCCCTGTCGCAGTTTGTACTATTGAATCTTGTTTCAGTTAATACTTGATTTGATTTATTATTGCCACATGTAATAACATAAAGTGAAAAGTATTGTTTCTAGCGCGCTATACAGACAAAGCATACCGTTCATAGAAAAGGACACGAGAGCGTGCAGAATGTAGTGCTTTCGTCATAGTTGGGACTATGAGAAAGATCAACTTAATGCAAAGTAGCTCCATTCAAAAGTCTGAGGGCAGCAGGAAGAAGCTGCTCTTGAGTCAGTTTGTACGTGACCTCAGACGTTTGTATCTGTTTCCCAACGGATGAAGATGGAAGAGAGAATGTCTGGGGTGCGTGGGGTCCTCAATTATGCTGGGTGCTTTCCGAGGCAGCGGGAATTGCAGACAGGGCCAATGGATGGGAGGCTGGTTTGCTTGATGGATTGGGCTACATTCCCGACCCGGTGTAGTTCCTTGCGGTCTTGGGCAGAGAAGGAGCCATACCAAGTTGTGATACAACCAGAAAGAATGCTTTCTATGGTTCATCTGTAAAAGTTGATGAAAGTTGTCGCTGGCATGCCAAATTTCCTTAGTCTTCTGAGTAAGTAGAGGCGTTGGTGGGCTTTCTTAAATATAGTGTCGGCATGGGGGGACCAGGATAGGTTGTTGGTGACCTGGATACCTAAAGACTTGAAGCTCTTGACACTTTCTAGTTTAGAGGAAGAGATGTTTTCTCAGTTCCTTATTTACAAAGGTGTCAATTGAAGCCAATGGTTGTGAACAGCGGAGGCGAATTATCACACTCATTCTTTGCAATCATAGTACATATTTCAGAAAAAAGTGATACTTTTAAAAATAAGTAGGTCACACTTTGTATCAACAATATATTTTGTCTATTAAATAAAAGGTCATGAATGTGTTATGTATATATATATATATATCGAAACTCATTTCCAAAATCCATGGCCTCGGCCTCGGCACCTCCCTCTGCGACTGGATCCTGAACTTCCTAACTCACACACTACAGTCGGTGAGGATAGGCCACAACACCTCGCCCACGATCATCCTCAACACCGGTGCACCACAAGGCTGTGTTATCAGCCCCCTATTATAATCCTTATGCACCTATGAGTGTGTGGCCAAATTCCCCTCCAATTCGATTTTCAAATCTGCTGACGACATCACCGTAGCGGGTCGGATCTCAAACAATGATGAGACAGAGTACAGGAATGAGAAAATAATCTGGTGTTGCAACAATAACGAAGGAGATTGTCATCGACTTCCGGATGCATAAAGGAGAACACGCCCCTGTCTACATCAACCGGGACGAAGTGGAAAGGGTCAAGAGTTTCAAGTTTGTCGGTGTTCAGATCACCAACAAACTGTCCTTGTCCCCGCATGCCTACACTATAGTTAAGAAAGCTCACCAACTCCTCTACTTTCTCAGAAGACTAAGGAAATTTGGCATGTCAGCTACGACTCTCACCAACTTTTACAGATGCACCATCGAAAGCATTATTTTTGGTTGTATCACAGCTTGGTATGGCTCCTGCTCCGCCCAAGACCGCAACGAACTACAAAAGATTGTGAAAGTAGTCCAATCCATCGCGCAAACCAGCATCCCACCCATTGACACTGTCTACATTCCCCGCTGCTTCAGCAAAGCAGCCAGCATAATTAAGGACACCACACAACCCGGACATTCTCTCTTCCAACTTCTTCCATCGGGAAAAAGATACAAAGGTCTGAGCTGACATACCAACCGATCAATAACAGCTTCTTCCCCGCTGCTGTCTGACTTTTGAGTGGACTTACCTTGCATTCAGTTGATCTTTCTCTACACCCTAGTTATGACTGTAACACTACTTTTTGCACTCTCTCATTTCCTTCTCTATGAACGGCACGTTTTCTTTCTGTATAGCGTGCAAGAAACAATAATTTTCATTGTATAATAATATATAGTGACAATAATAAATCAAATCAAATCAAATCAAAGATCTCAGTTTATCTGAAGCAAAAAAAATCAACTGAGGGTTGTGCTTTATTAGTTCTCCAAAACGGAATGCGTGTGTCAAATTAAAACTTGCTCTTTTAGTGTCTGTGACGTGGGCACTACATTTTCCTCTGTCCACACAACACTACCACTGAGAATGGAATGCTGAGTAGGCTTCTTAACTCGCTGCTGTCCTCATGGTTTTCCTGCACCGATAGCCTGATTTTCTCCTGAACTGCTTCAACTACATCATATGCTGAACTATTTCAAGAGAAAATTAAGAATCAATCGCAAAGAACTAAAGATGGCAAATTACCTCTCTGAAATCTGATGCCCAGACTCGGAGAAAGAGTCATTTGTGAAGAAATGTCTTGAATGCAAAATATTACTTAGTCCCGAAGTCGTCAGTATTTGAGTATAAATCCCTAATTTTGTGCATGCACTTTCCCAGATACCTTTCCTGCTCTACGTGCCTCCAGTTGTCTAGAACGTGCAGAACTGAAGGAAACGTTTGAATCCAATTATTTTTACTTGCTATTTATAAACTGTTCGAACAAGATGCCCCTATTTATCTAGCTCTATCCGTTATAACATTTTACCTTTTTCGCAATTCAGTAATTAGCTGTATTTTTCATAGTTATACTGATGTCTAATTTTGTATCTCAAGTATTCCACAGTTGAAAATATTTCAATATAACAAACAGGATCTCTGGGTGAAGGAAATAGACGCATCTCCTGAATTTCCAACCAGTATTTTGTAAATCGAGTTTGTGTCTGCATATGCCCTGTTTGTGAACACAACTCCTCACTCACCTGAAGAAGGAGCCTGAGACTCCGGAAGCTTGCCCTGCCAAAAGAAAAACCTGTTGGACTTTAACCTGGTGTTGTGAGACTTCTTCCTGTGCTTTCCCCAGTCCAACGCCGGCACCTCCACATCAAACTGGAGGGAAACAGCGTAAGATATAGACCACGTTGTGAACTCAGCAGCAGACTAAGAAGTAGAGATATTGCAAGATCTGAGATGAACTGTTTGATGTTGTTTGCTTCCCAGTATGTAGGACATTGAAGAGACATGCAGACGCTGCAAAATGTGGCACCAGAAGAAGGCGCAGAAAAACAAATCTCAGCAATTTTCTAGGGCCCCTCCTAATACCTGAGAAAAAAAAACATGTTCATTCTCTGCCTGAAGTATGCGGTGGCAAACGCCACTTAAACCTATTTGCCAATCACTTCCCCGTCTGAAATAGAAACAGACATTGTGATTAGTAAGCATATTCAAACAAATTTCCTCGTCACACGAAATTTACGGATGGTGTGGGCCAGTTACTTATTTAACATTTCATATAATTAATTACTGAGGTAGTGAAATTGATGTCATGCACCTGAACGGTGTGAGTAAAGACAGTATGGGCCTGTCTGAGGAAAAATAGTCTTGGCTGAGTGAATAGAGGAAGACATTAACCAATGAGCAATCATTCAAAATATGACACGTGTGTGAAGACGTAGAACTCAAAAAGATAATGCTGGAAAATAGAGAATACTGGGAAAACTCAGTAATTCTGATGCATCTCGAGTGAGAGGGAAACAAAGTTAATGTTTCGCGTCTGTTTAATCTTCATCAGAACTAAGGGACAGTGGAAATAGTTCAGATGTTCTACTGTAGCTGCAAGATACTGAAGCGAATGTGCAGCAATCTTAGAGCAGGGCATGAGAGGGCATTAAAGTGACGGCGGGGGCACAGGAATAAGTGTCTTCCGTTGAGACAAAAATGCAATGGATGTTTAAAAAAATGTTAATTTGGAGGACAAAGTTCACAGTCTAACGTTGTTTTTCCTGATCATGCGACTGGAAGATGAGGTGCTATTCCTCTAGCTTGTGCCAGTCTTCCCTGGAGCACTGGAAAATACCAAGGATGGACATGTGGTCAGGAAAGCAAGGCGTTATGTTAAAATTGCAAGTGACACGTTGGGATCATGATTGCGGGCTGAATAAAGGTGCGCCACAAAGTGATGGCCAGTCTGTATTTAGCCTCCCCGGTGCAGGAGAGATCGCAGTGCGGGCAACGAATATAATATAGCAATCTGTGGAGGTGCACGTAAAACACTGTATAACCTGAAAGGAGTGATTTTGGCCTTGAATAGTCAGCAAGGAGGAAGTAATTCTGTTGGTGCTCCACCTTATGGTTGCTTGAGAAGGTGCAGCGGAAGAGGGAGGGTTAGGGTGGGACCATGGTGTCATGGAGGGAACGGTTCGTGTGGAATGCTGGGAGAGGGAACTGTGATAGGTGGATGGGTTTCCTGGTGGCATCATCTTGTATCAGGCGTGAGTGAAGAAGGACCATTCATAATGCGAAGACTGTTGGGGTGAAATGTGAGGGCAAAGAGCTCACTGTCCTGGATCTGGAACAGTGCGAAGTTCAGATGAAAGTGATATCAGAAACGGGTGGAATTGCACGCTTCCATGGAGTGGGGTGGGTTAGAGCAGAAATTGCAGAAAGTCATCACTTCATTCAAACTCTTCCTTCGTGCATCACATGTACAGTTGTCGCGTTTGCTTTATATTCCCCCGCTTCCGTGATCCTGTCAGGTGCACCCTTCGATCTAGTCTGCCTTAATTTCCAATAGTATGGGCTTCAAAATGAGAAGTGCACTAATGTGGAGACTGGACAATATCGGTGTGCAACTTTGCCGCCCGACTGCCCCTTTTTTTCACCACTTTGCTATTCTTTCCCGTCCTTACCCAATGCTACTGCTTTCTCTTAAGTCCACGTGTTCCCTGTTTTGAACGAACACCATTAAAACACGCATTTGGTTACACATTGTTCAGGCACTTAACAGCAACCAAACCAATCAATCGCATCCACAACTGTTGATTTATTTTCGGAAACAGTTTTACACACACACCCACAAACATAAGAACGCACACACACACACGAAAAGAACACTAAATGTTTTGCTAATATCTGAATGCCATTATATTGTCTATTGAGGAGTGACATTTGAGAATCAGGTTGCAGCGTTTAACAACCTTCTGCCCCGGTGCATAACGACAATGTCCAAGAGGGGATTGCCGTGCAATGGACGGCACCTCCTTTATTTACTCAATTCCCGCCCTCGCAGATCCTCATTCACTCATACATATCTGGCTGGCTAGTTTGGCTTAAAAAACTGTGGACTTGTAATGGTTAATGGAGCTTATTTGTTAAGTGCCTGTGATCAATATGAATCTCCATGCAACTTAATTAACTCGCAGGGGGATTTCCCTCTTGCGTAAATACGGCATTCCTCTCAATGTGTAGTCCCATAAATTAAAAGCCAACATCGGCTCAGTGGTAGTACCCAGCAGTGATCAGCGACTTCAAAGTGAAGGAAAAGAGAGATCAGAATCGGAAATGTTATATTGGATCATTACAAGCTTGGAACAGAATATGAAAAAAACAGTTTGGAATGTGACAACAATGAACAGGGATATCGCATATTGGGTAAATTATATTAATAAGGACAGCATATGGAGCCGGTTGCAGGATGATATCCGGTACGCACTCTATATTGTTCAACACGTTTACTATCCTATCCTCGCTATTGTTGGTGTTCCTGGTAAGTCACTTTATGCAGTTTAAAATCTATCAGTCATGCCTTCCTGATTTCCTACATCTGTGATTGAGATGCAGGGAGCACGTGTATATTTGTTTAATTGCCTGATGCCAAAAGATGGACAGGAAAGGAAATTTCAAAATAACATGAAAAGCCAGGAATGTTTACACGCAGCTTCAATAGGTTCTCAAACAAATCCAGATGGACATGAACATGATAGAAGCTCATTGGCAGGAAATGCAGAAAGAGTGCATTATTATCTAAAAGGGAAAATGGTTACTAACTTTGATCAAGGATGGAAATTGGTGTCCTGGTATCTGAATCAAAGAAAGTGTTATGATGCAGAGAAAGATAAGAAGGAAAGCAAACCAACTGCTGTAATTCAGTGTAAACACAAAGGTTTTGAAGTTCGATGATGAGGTCTGTACAGACTGCTTCACCATTTGATATGATCATAGCTGATCGGATAGGAACTTCGAATCTCCATGGAGCCTCCTCCCCATAATCTATCACATCTTGATAACGAGTAATGTCTTTATGTCTGCCAAAATAATATTCAAGCCTTGTCTTCCACTACCTTCTTCAGGAAGAGAGGTCTAAAGATTCACATAATTATGGGTGAGGGTAAAATAAAATCGTCTCGTCACACTTTTAAATGTGTGAGGCCTGCTTTTTGAGGGTGAGGCCTTTCCTTTCTCACTTCTATAATCTTCAGAGTGGTTTTGTCATGTTGCAACAGTAGAGGTTACATTGGAGAGAGCAGATTGGTGAGTAGAGGTTAAATTCGGGTAAGAATTTATCACTTTTATCACCGACAATATGGAAGGTGATTTTTATGTTTAGAAGTTTGTAAGGGCTATGTTCTTTGCTGACAACGACCTGGGAAGAAGTGACCTGAAGTAATTGATATTGACATCAACTTCTTCTAATGGTTTAAGAACAGGGTAAGTCCTGGCAGTAGAACTCATGCCTTGCTGTGTTCATCGGGCTCCACGAGGGAAGCCAGCAACATTTCCAGCGTTGGGAACAGAATGTGTGCAGGATGTGTCTCCAGCTGCAGCTCATGTAATTCTGGATTTTGGAGCTGGAATAATGGTTGGAGACATTGTGGAGCATCCGTGAATCAGGGAGAATCGTTGTGAGCACATTAGAAAAGTGGCCACACGACAAGCTAAGACTCACAAGCAGGAAGGAAATGGGTGACCAGCAGCCAGAACAAAGATCAAGGCAGGCAGTGGAGGGATCCCCATTGGTCATTCCCCTTGAAAACACATACAAGACTTTTGTTCGAGTTGGACGGAATGGAACTCTCAGACAGAAGCAGCAACAGCCAAATTCTTTATAACACTGTCTGCTATGCTGCCAATTGGATTGAAATAGTTAAAGGTGATTCAATTGTGAAAGAAATAGAGAGGCATTTCTATGGCTGAAAATGAGACTTCAGAATGGTAGGTTGCGTCTCTGGTGCTGGGATCTCGAAGCAGCTACAGGAAATTCTGGAGGGGGGAGGATGAACAGCCAATGGTACGAGTGGTGCAAACAACTTAAGCGAAGAAAAATGAATGAGGTCCTGAAAGCGGAATATCGGGAGTTAGCAGTACGTTGGAGTGCAGGACCTCAAGGTTAGTCATCTCAAGAATGTTAGCAGTGACTCGTACTAGTCAGAATTGCAATATCAGGATATTACGAATCGACTCATGGCTCAATGGACGGTGTGATAGGGCAGGTTTCAGATTACTGCGACATAGGGACTTGTTCAGGGCGAGCTGGGACCAGTCCAATCTGGGCTGTCTACTCCTGTGTAAGAATTGGGCAGATGTCCTGTGCAGAATATTTGCGAGAGTGTTACAGGAGATTTAAGGTAAAATTGCATGGGGATGCGAACGAATACAAGGTGTCACAGGAGGGGAAAATCATAGATCAAATCATAGACTAAAACGGAATGAAGAAATGGGAAGAAGAAAAATCAGGGGCGAATCTAACACAGTGAAAAATATTGCAAACGGACATCATTCATGCATATAATTCGTGGGACATGGGCGTCGCTGGCTGGCCAGCATTTATTATCCATCCCAATTTCCCGTGAGAATTTGGTGGTGAGCTGTCTTCTTGAATCTCTGCAGCCCATGGGCTGTGGGTTGACCCGCAATGCCGTTGGGGAGGGAATTCCAGGATTTTGACCCAGCGATTGCAAAGGAACAGTGGGGGATTCAGTGACAGCAACACATTTGAATGTCAAGAGGCGGTGGTTAAGGTATATCTGATTGGTGATGGTTATTGCCTGGCATTAGTGTGGCGCAAAAGCTATTTGCCACTTTTCAGCCCAAGGTTGAATATTGTCCACATCATGTTGCATTTGAGCATGGACTGCTTCAGTTTAGGAGGAGTCGCAAATGGTGCTGATCATTGTGCGATCATCGGCGAAAATCTCCACTTATGACGGAGGGAAGGTCATTGATTTACCAGGATGTTGCCTGGTATGGAGGGTCTTAGCTATGAGGAGAGATTGGGTAAACTGGGGCTGTTCTCCCTGGAAAGACGGAGAATGAGGGGAGATCTAATAGAGATGTACAAGATTATGAAGGGAATAGATAGGCTGAACGGTGGAAAGCTTTTCCCCGATCAGAAGTGACGATCACGAAGGTCACGGGCTCAAGGTGAGACGGGCGAGGTATAACTCAGATATTAGAGGGATGTTTTTTACACAGAGGGTGGTGGGGGCCTGGAATGCGCTGCCAATTGGGTGGTGGAGGCAGACACGCTGACATTGTTTCACACTTACCTGGATAGTCACATGAGCAGTCTGGGAATGGACGGATACAAACGATTGGTCCAGTTGGACCAAGGAGGGGCACAGGCTTGGAGGGCCGAAGGGCCTGTTTCCTGTGCTGTACTGTTCTTTGTTCTTTGTTCTTTGATGAGGCAGCTGAAGACCTAGAACAAAAGAACAACAAAGAACAAAGAAAAATACAACACAGGAACAGGCCCTTCGGCCCTCCAAGCCCGCGGCGCCCCTGGTCCAACCTCGACCATTCTTTTGTATCCCTCCATTCCGACTCCATTCATGTGGCTATCTAGATAAGTCCTAAACGTTCCCAGTGTGTCCGCCTCCACCACCTTGCCCGGCAGCGCATTCCAGGCCCCCACCACCCTCTGTGTAAAATACGTCCTTCTGATATCCGCGTTAAACCTCCCCCCCCCCACCCTCACCTTGAACCTATGACCCCTCGTGAACGTCACCACCTACCTGGGAAAAAGCTTCGCACCCTTCACCCTATCTATGCCTTTCATAATTTTATACACCTCTATTAGGTCACCCCTCAACCTCCGTCTTTCCAGTGAGAACAATCCCAGTTTATCCAATCTCTCCTCATAACTAAGCCCTTCCATACCAGGCAATATCTTGGTAAAGCTCCTCTGCACTCTCTCTAAAGCCTCCATGTCCTTCTGGTAGTGTGGCGACCAGAACTGGGCACAGTATTCCAAATGCGGCCGAACCAACGTTCTATACAACTGCAACATCAGACCCCAACTTTTATACTCTATGCCCCGTCCTATAAAGGCAAGCATGCCATATGCCTTCTTCACCACCTTCTCCACCTGTGACGTCACCTTCAAGGATCTGTGGACTTGCACACCCAGGTCCCTCTGCGTATCTACACCCTTTATGGTTCTGCCATTTATCGTATAGCTCCTCCCAACATTAGTTCTACCAAAATTCATCACCTGAGAGTCTCCTGTAGAGATACCTTGGAGCTGAGATGCCTGACTCTCCACAGCCAAAGCCATCTTCCTGTGTATCCTGTATGACTCCAACCAGCGGATCGTTTGCCCTCTGATTCACATTGATCCCAGTTTTGCTCGGGCTCCTTCATGCCACACTTTGTCGACTCCAACCTTGCTGACAAGGGCTGCCACTCTCACCTAATTTGATTTTGTATGTTAAAAAATAAATGCCGTAAGGCTTTGTGACAACGTGCAGTGCATTTGCAATAAAGTGCATGAAGTAATAATGAAAATGCATGTAAACTGGTATGACAAGGTCGGAATTAGAGAGGTAGGACTGACCAGGGTTGGGAATGGAACACCGAGGAACATTCAGTTGTTGGAAAGAACGAACAATAAGGAAAAAGCTGGCGAAGTTGCCCCTTGCTTCTTAAAAAGGAAAGAGTGTAATATTGAGAAACGATACTGAATGGGTAGAGTTAATGGGTAGAGTTCAGAAACACTGAGGAATAAAAAAAGTTGGTTTTGTATATAGATCGCTGACCTGTAGTGTTGTTGTTGAGAATGTCATTTTAGAAAAAAAATAGAGATGCTTGTGGTAAAGGAACATCAATAATTAGGGATGAATTTAAGTTGCATATAGAGTGGGCAAGTCAGGCTTCTCATGATACCGTTGAGTAATATATTAGGGATGGTTTACTTGACAAATAGGTTGTGAAACGATTAGGGAACAGGTAATGTAAGATTGGGCGGAGCCAAACGAAATAAGTATTTCTGGAGACATGTGGTTGGGAGAAATTGATGGGAGTGAAGGCCAATAAGTCCCCAGAGCCTGATAATTTACATGTCAGACAACAGAAGGAAGTTGGCCTGAAAATAGTGAATGTTCTTTAGGTCATCGGGCAAGTTTCTATAGACACAAAATTTGGAGGATGACAATGCAACTTCACTAATTAAAAAGGGAAATGGGTAGAAAGCAGCTAATTACACATCAGTGAGTCTGTTGATTCCGTGGGAAAAATAACTGAAATCCATTATCAAATATTTCATAGGCGAAGCACTTGGGAAACAATGGTGGAATCAGAAAGAGTCAGCATGGATGTAGAAAAGTGAATTCATCCTTTGCTTTGCAATTCTTCAAGGGTGTAACTAGTAGATTTAGTGAGGTGGAACCGATGTACGTGGTTTATTTGGACTATTGAAAGTTTTCGACAAGTCACACATCAGATATTATCGTGTAAACCTAAAGCCATGGGATTGGGGGTGGTGTATTGAGATGGATACATAAAAAAAAACCTTGTCAGCAAATGAAGCATGGGAACAAAGCTGTTTTTTTTTCCAAACTACAGGCCGTGACTAGTGGCGTAGAAATATAGCAACATAGAAAGTAGAAGCCTAAGTAGGCCATTCTGCCCTTCACACCTGCTCAACCATTCATTTTGATCATGGCTGAGCATCGAATTCATTATTATGATTCCTCCTTCCTCCCATCTTCCCTGATCCCTTTCCCCAAGCGATAAAACTGTTTTTTTTTTCTTGAAATCAGACATCGATATGGACTCAACTATTTCATGTTGAAATGAATTCTACCATTCACCACTCTCTGCGTCCAGAAATTCCTCCTCACCTCAGCCATAAAATGTTCACCCCTTATCCTTAAACTAAGTCCCCTAGTTCTGTACACTCCCGTCATTGGGAACATTCATTCTAACTCTACCTTGTCTTACCCTATTAGAATGTGATAAGTTAGTTGAGATCCCCTCTCGTTGTTCTAAACTGCAGTGAATATAATCAGAACCAATTCAGTCTCTCCTCTTAAGTAAGACTGCCATCCCAGGAATCAGCGTGCTAAACCTCCACTGAACTAACTCTATGGGAAATACATCCTTCATCAGATAAAGACACCAAAACTGAACACAAAACTCCAGGTGCAGCATCTCCAACGCCCAAAGTATTTGCAGTCGAACATTCCTATTACTATAAGCAAATCGTCTCGCTGTGAACGCCAATATACCATTTGCCTTGTTTTCTGCCTGCTGTACATGTGTGCTTACTTTCAGATGAAGGCAGTTCACACAAGGATTCATCCAACGATCCCACTAAACATATCAATGATATAGCTAAGGAAACTGAATATAACATCCCCAAATATACAAATGACAATGCTGGGAAGAAAATAAGCTATTAGCAAGTTGAAGAAATGTTTCAGTGTGGCTTTGGCAAGCTGAATGTATGGACAAACACATAGCAGATGCATTATAACGTAGATAAATACGAGGTTAATTAATTTGGCAGGAAAAACAAGAACACCTATTCTTATCTGAATGGGCATTAATTGAAGGAGAGGAACGTGCTACCAGATCGCTGTTTTTCATACACCACTCACTGACTGGTGCTCCACGACTTGCAACTACCTTAGTTAAGCTCTTCTGGTACAGTTACAATACTGGCATCTATGTGGCAATGTGGACAATTGCCTAGGTATGTCGGTACAGAAAACGCAAGACAATTCTTACATGGCTAACGCACACCTCATCGGTCTATTTTCGATCATCAGTAAATTGATAGAAGGGGTCATCAACAGTGCTAGCAAACAGCAAATACGCATCAAATATTCAGCAAGGACTCCGCAATAACCTGATCAGTGACGCCCAGTTTGGGGTTGGCAAGTGTCACTCTGCCTCAGACCTAATTAATGCCTTTGTTCAAACATGACAAAAGAGCTGAATTCCAAAGGTGAGGTTAGAGTGCCAGCTCTTGGCAACAAGACCGCATTCGACAGAGTGTGGCAGCAAGCTGGAATCAATGATAATCAGAGGGCAGATAATCCGCTGTTTGGAAACATAACAGGCACATCATAGAAATCATAGAAGGAGGCCATTCGGCCCATCGAGTCTGCACCGACCACAATCCGACCCAGGCGCTTCCCCCACATATTTACCCGCTAATCCCACTAACCTACGCACCTCAGGGGCAATTTTTAACCTGGCCAATCAACCTAACCCGCACATCTTTGGACTGTGGGAGGAAGCCGGAGCACCCGGAGGAAACCCACGCAGACACGAGGAGAATGTGCAAACTCCACGCAGACACGAGGAGAATGTGCAACCTCCCCACAGACAGTGATCTGAGCCGGGAATCGAACCCAGGACCCTGGAGCTGTGAAGCAGCAATGCTAACCACTGCGCTACCGTGCCGCACATAGGCAGTAGGTTGCGATTGTGAGTGGGTCAGTCATCTCAGCTGCCGAATGTTCCTGCAACAGTCCCTCAGGGTGGTACCCTAGGCCTAACCATATTCAGCTGCTTTGTCAATGACATTCCCTCCGTCATAAAGTCAGAAGTGCGGATGTTCACATATATTTGGGAAATGCTCAGTGCCATCCGTGAATCCGCAGATTTTGAAGCAGTCCATGTTTAAATGCAACAAGAACTGGATCATATCTAGGCTTTGGCTGACAAGTGGCAAGTAACTTTCGCACCACACAAATGTCAGGCAATAACTTTTACCAACAAGAGACACGCTAACCACTGCCCCTTGCGATCCAATAGTGTTTCCATCTTTGAATCCCCCACTGACATCATGCTTCGGCAACCATTGGACAGAAGCTCAAATTAATTCGGCACAACAACACAATTGCGAGAGGAGCAGGTCAGAGGCTACGAATACCGAGTCACTCTTTCCCAGACGTCCGAAAGCATATCAATCATCTACAAGGCAATGTCAGGAGTGTGATGGAATACCCCCACATACCTGTATGGAAGCAGCTCCAACAACACTCAAGAAATTGGACACGATTGAGGATAAAGTTGACAGCTTGATTGATAACAAATTCACAATCATCCTTTCCCTCAACTACCGACGCTCAGTAGCAGCAGTGTGTGCTACCGACAAGAGGCACTGCAGCAATTCACACATAGTTAAAGATCACCGTCCCAACACACGACCACTCTGTTTCAAAGGTCAAGCGCAGCAGTTACATGGGATCAACACCGCCTGCAACTTCCCCTTCAGGCCACTCTCCCATCGTGACTTGGAAATATACCACATTCGTTTGCAATTGCTGAGATGAAATCCTGACATTCCAACACTAACAGCATTGTGGGTCAACCCTCAGCATGTGGGCTGCTGTGATTCAAGGAGGCAGCTCACCACAGCCTTCTGAAAGGCAACTAGGGAACGGACAATAAACTGGCCAGCCAGCGACACTCATGTCCGATGAATGAATAAAACGTTTTATGCATGCACTTGTAGCAGGAAGTACATAAATAACATCGTATGCTGGCCTTCATCGTGAGAGGATCCGAATACAAGAACAAGGATGTCTTGCACTAATTATACAATGCCTTGCTGAGGTTTCCCATAGAGTATTGTGTGTAGTTTTCTTTCTCCTTACCTGATGAAGGATGTTCAGGCTATAGACAGAGTGCCGAGAATGTTTCCTAGATGGATGCCTGGGACAGCGACACTGCCATATGGGAGAGATTGAATCTGTTAGGATTGTATTCGCTGGAGCTCAGGAGAATAGCGGGTGCTCTCATAGAAACCTATGACATTCTGGTAGATCTGGACATTATCGTTGCAGGAAAGATGTTCCCGATCTTAGTGGTGTACAGCACAGGGGGCACCGTCAGACGATCCAGGATGAACCATTTAGGAGTGTAATTAAGGTAACTGTCTACATCAATGTGTTTTCAGCCTGTGGAATCTTCGACCTGCTGAAGTAGTTGAGGCCAAGATATTATAATTTTTGTATATGGAATCGTTATATCTCTTGGGGCGATAGGTATTATGGACACATTGGAGATGGGGTCGAGGGAGGCGGAGTCGTGATCAGACCGATCTTAATGAAAGCTGGAACAAGCTCGAAGGGCTAAATGGCCTAATTCTCCTCCTATTCCAGATTTTTCAATTTATCAATGATACAGGGAGAACAATGATAGACGTTCTGCTGAGGAGATGTGGGCTGCTCGGAGCTGCATTAAGAAACAAAACGAAATTGGTAATAAACTCCTGATCCACAAGTGCATTTGCACAGGGCAGCAAAACTGAGAGACCATTGAAATAAAAATAAAAAGCTAAAGGTGTGGCTCAGATTTCTGTGTGGGAGAAATGAGTTCGGATTAATGGGACACATGCTCCATTACTGCAGCAGGAGGGGAATGTTAAGCTGAAACAAGTTCGGACCAGAGTCCTGGTGAAACGCATGACTCGGGTTGCAGACAGGACTGTAAACTAAATACTACCGGTTTGGGGGCGGGAGGGGGGGGGGGTGGGTTCAGTTGCATGCAAAGTTATAAAATCAAAGTTATAAAATCAAAGTTAAAGGCGAAGGTAGTGGTGAGGCTTGTTGTGATCAGGAAATAGATGGACGGCACAAAATATGTGAACGTCATGCTATTCCAGGGAAGCACACAAGTGTAGTGAAATTTCATGTTAAAACACACTCATGTGCTTTGGATTGGAATGCACGAAGCATTCGGCATATTATGAACATCACAAATAACGTCAAATGAATATGTTTTGTTGGCAATTACGGAAATGTGGTTGCAGGAAAACCAGGTTTGCAAATTTAATATGCCAGTGTACTTAGCATTTTGCCAGAATGGACAGGAAAGAAAATGAGGTATTGCATCTTTGTGAGCGAAGGAAACGATAAATTCTGTAATGAGAAATGATGTAGCCACTGAGATGCAGACTTTGACTTCGTTTCGATAGAAATCAGAAAAGCAAGGGGAAAAAAGTCACTGTTGGAAGTCATCCATATGTCCCCAAATAATAGTTTTGCAGCGGTGCACAGTGCAATCCTAAACATTACGAGGGCTTGTAAGAAATGTATGTCAATAATCCGAGGTGATTTCTAAGATACATATAGAATATAGTAATTAAAATGACAAGGGTATCTCAACGGAGAGCCCACTGAATAAAATAGAGCTTGTTTCTTGGTGCAATAGGCTGAGGAAACGTCCAGTGAGCAGGCCATTCAGAAGTTGGTATTGTGTAAGGAAGAAGGATTAATCAATTTTCTCATAGTGAAAGAACCACTCAGGAAGGATGATCATAACATGAAGGAATTTCAAATTCAATTTTGGGGAGAGAGTCACAGATTAGCGTGCAGAGGTTAAACGTAATTGTGTGTGCATGAAAACAGATTTGTCCTCAGTGGAGTGGCAACAATGCTAAACGGTAGGACAGTTGAAAATAAGTTGCAGATGTTCAAGTAGATATTCAATTCCTCCCAATAAAATGCATTCCAGAGATGAAGAAATACTGTAAGGGGGGAAGGAACATCGTTGGTTTAGCAGGGAAGTCAACGGAGACATAAAGACAAAAAGGACATCATGCCACATTGCAAGAGTTAGTGGTTGGATGGAAGATTGGGAAACATTTCACGATCAACAAAACGTTAATTTAAAAAAGTTACAAAAAGAACAAAGGCAAATTATGAAAACAAATTGTATAACATGTTTTAAAAATTGCAAAAGGATTTCTTCGTAAATGAAAGGGAAGGGCAGCTGAAGTTAGTTCTTTTCTCTTGGGGGATAGGAATCGAATTTGACAATGGCAAAAACTGAAAGAATGGAGACGCAAAATTGTTATCATTTTGAACCATTCGAACTATAGAAACGTTACAACACAGAAGGGGGCCATTCGGCCCATTTTGATCATCTCAGTCCGAGGACACCGAGGCGCCCTTTATAACCCGGCTTCCCTGCACCAGGAGAAGAGTCCTAGCTTGCATATATATTGAAAAGCATTTAGGAATTTTGCCTCCACGACCACTCGGGCGGCGAATTCCAACATCCATCACCATTTGCATCAATGAAATGTTTCGTCGTGTCCCTTCTACACCCATTGATACTTACCATGAAATTGTTACACTTTGGTGGAGCGTTCTAGAACTAGGAGACATAGAAATCATAGAAATCATAGAAACCCTACAGGGCGGCACGGTAGCACAGTGGTTAGCATTGCTGCT
This sequence comes from Mustelus asterias, assembly GCF_964213995.1. Lineage (NCBI taxonomy): Eukaryota > Metazoa > Chordata > Chondrichthyes > Carcharhiniformes > Triakidae > Mustelus > Mustelus asterias. Next base: position 201,284 of record NW_027590109.1, read on the forward strand.
TCACAGCTCCAGGGTCCCGGGTTCGATTCCCGGCTCGGGTCACTGTCTGTGTGGAGTTTGCACATTCTCCTCGTGTCTGCGTGGGTTTCCTCCGTGTGCTCCGGTTTCCTCCCACAGTCCAAAGATGTGCGGGTTAGGTTGATTGGCCAGGTTAAAAATTGCCCCTTAAAGTCCTGAGATGCGTAGGTTAGTGGGATTAGCGGGTAAATATATGTGGGGGTAGGGCCTGGGTGGGATTGTGGTCGGTGCAGACTCGATGGACCGAATGGCCTCCTTCTGCACTGTAGGGTTTCTATGATTTATATGATTTCTATGTCTCCTAGTTCTAGAACTCTCCACCAAAGTGTAACAATTTCAGCCTGTCCACTCTATCTCTTCCCCACATAATCTTGTACAATCAATATCAAGTGACACCTCAGCTTTCTGTGACGCAATGAAAATAAACCATGCTGTCCAACCTCTCCTTTTAGATACATTTTGCGAGCCCTGATAACATTCTTGTCAACCTCCCCAGCACTCTCTCCAGACCAATTGAATTCTTCCTGTTATGTGTTGGCCAGAACTGTACACAATATTCCAATTCTGGCATCGACCATATTTTATAGAATTATTCGAACACATTTTTCACGTTCTAGGACACAAGTAACATCAACATAGTAACAGGTAATCTGGAGGCAACTAAAAAAAACTTTGAACAATGATCATCACAAGGAGAAAAGTACTGAGAAACAATGGGAAATGAAGTCAATGAAGTCCCAAGGTAGTCCCGAACTAAGCACTTGCGTCTCAGTGGAAGCAGCAGTGTGGAGAGTGGATCCATCACTTCTAATTTTCCAAAACTCCCTGGATGCAGAAAAAGTTCCACTGAATTCGAACAATGCTGATATAGTGCTCTCTTTTATTTAGAAAGGGAGGGGTGCAGAACGTAGGAAACGATTGACCGGTTAGTCCAACATTTGTTTCGGGGAAATATGTTGGAATCCACTATTAAGAAAGTAATAACAAGACATTTGGGAAGTAAAAACAGAGGTAACTTGTGTTTGACTCATTTTCCCGAGTTCCCCGAAGATGCAACAAACAAAGTGGATAATGGAGATACTGCAGATAAAGTTTATCTGGACATCCATCAAGCAGTTGTTAAGTTGCAGCAAAAGAGATTAATGCACAAGGCAAGATCGCATGTGGTTAGTGGTAATTTATTAGTTTTAACAGGACTGATGAATCAACATAAAGCAAAAATTGGTGATAAATAGATCTTCTTGCGGTTGGCATTATGTAACCAGCGGGGTGCCACAGATTTCGTTCTGAAGGGCCCGCCAATTTAAGAGCTATATTAATGACTTGCATGCGAGGATTGAGGGTTCTATAGCCAAATTATACTAAACTAGATGGGATAGCAATTAGTGCTGAAGTGATGAGAAGTTTATAAATGGATATCGAGAAGTTAGGTAATTGGGCAACAATTTCGCAGATGGAGTATAATGTTGATAATTATGCGATTATCCAATTTGGTTTGAAAACCAGCAATGCGACTTACTGTCTAAATGGAGAGAAACTTCAGAGAGCTTCTCTGCTGAGGAATCCAGGGGACCTCGTGCATGAATGGTTAGTATGGAGGTACAACAGGAAATAACTAAATCAAAGGAAATGTTGGACTTTATTGCTGAAGGAATGAAGTATAAAATTAAGGAAGTGTTGCTGCAACTGTGCAAGCCAGCAGTGAGACCACACCTGGAGTACTATGTACAGTTCTGTGCCGTTACTTGAGGAGAGATGTCGTTGCATTGGAATCAGTTCAGAACAGGTTCACTCGATTGATTCCAGAGGTGTTTGTCTGATGAAGGGAACAGTTTAAGCCTAGAACCTGGGAAGTTCGAAGGTGAGAAGAAATCTAATTGAGTCATATAGAATAACAACAGGGTTTGGCAAAGTAGATGTTGAGGGGATGTTTGGTCTTGTATGACAATCTTGAGTGAAAAATCATTGTTTTAAGAAAATAGATGTATATTTAAAACAGAGATTAGGAGAAATGACTTCTCTCAAATAATCATGATTCTGTCGGATTCATGACTTTAAAGGGCGGTGAAATTTGGGTCATTGAGTTCATATCAGATGGAGGTAAAACGTTGTTTTAATGAAAAATGAGTTGAAGGGTAATGGAAATTGGGCAGGAACATGGAGGCCGAGATAAGATCAGACATGATCGTGTTGAATGACGGGGCTGGCTCGAAGGGCTGAAATGCCTACTCCTGCTCTTAGTTCTTACGTTCTTTTAAACGTCTCACTAATACAGATCTCTTTAACCTGTGCTTAACCCTCTCTCCACTCACATTGTCTGTACCTTTAAGACTTGATTACCTGTAAAGACTCGCATTCCAACCATAATTTTGTAAATTGAGCTTGTGTCTTTATATGTCCTGTCTGTGAACTGAAGACCCACTCCCCTGATGAAGGAGCAGCGCTCCGAAAGCTCGTGGCTTGTGCTACCAGATAAACCTGTTGGACTTTAACCTGGTGTTGTGAGACTTCTTACTGTGTTTACCCCAATCCAGCGCCGGCATCTCCACATCATTGTTGTACGTTATTAACAGGTTAAATATAACCTGGCCATTTACCACCTCATCAGTCTACCTCAGTCATAAGCAAAGAGATGGAAGGGCTTTTCAACCACACTATGACGTAGTCAACAGCAATCATAAGAACATAAGAACATAAGAACTAGGAGCAGGAGTAGGCCATCTGGCCCCTCGAGCCAGCTCTGTCATTGAATAGGAACATGTCAGATCTTTTCGTGGACTCAGCTCCACTTACATGCCCACTCGCCATAGCCCGTAATTCCTTTACTGTTCAAAAATGTATCTATCCTTGCCTCAAACATATTCAATGAGGTAGCCTCAACTGCTTTACTGGGCCGGGAATTCCACGGATTCACAACACTTTGTGTGAAGAAGTTGCTCCTCAACTCATTCCTAAATCTGCTCCCCCTCATTTTGAGGCCATGCTCCCTAGTTCTAGCTGCACCTGCCAGAGGAAAAAAAACTTATCTGCTTCTACCTGACCTTTTCCCTTCATAATCGTGTATGTTTCTATCAGATCTCCTGTCATTCTTCAGCATTCCAATGAGTATAGCGCCAGCCTTCTCAGTCTCTCCTCATAAGCCAAACCGCTCAACTCCTGTATCAACCTAGTGAATCTCCTCTGCACCCCGTCCTGTGCCAGTATATCCTTTCTCAGGTAAGGAGACCAAAACTGTACACAGTCGTCTAGGTATGGTCTCACCAGCACCTTTGCAGCTGCAACATAAACTCGCTGTTTTTAAACTCCATCCCTCTTGCAATGAAGGAGAAATTTCCATTTGCCTTCTTAATTAACTGCCGCACCTTAAAACCAATCTTTTTGTGATTTTGCACAAGGACACCCAGGTCCGTCAGCACAGAAGCATGCTGAAATGTTTTTGCCATTTCAATAATAGCCCATTTTGCGGATTTTCCTACCAGAATGGATGACCTCAGATTTACCAACATTGCACTCCATCTGCCAGACCATTGCTCACACACTTTGGCTATCTATATCCCTTTGCAAACTTTCAGCAGCCTCTGCACACTTTGCTCTGCCACTCATCTTAGTGTCATCTGCGAACTTTGACCCACTACAATTGGTCCCCAACTCAAAATCATCGATGTCAATTGTGAACAATTGCGGTCCCAATTCCTGATCCCTGAGGCGCACCACGTGTCACTGATCGCCAACCAGAAAAAACACCCATTTACTCCCACTCTTTGTTTTCTGTTACTTAACCAATCCTCTATCCATGCTAATACATTACCCGTTACAGCGTGCACGTTTACCTTATGAAGCAGCCTTTGGTGCGGCAACTTGTCAACTGACGTCTGGAAATCCAGATACACCACAGCCATAGGTTCCACCTTGTCCACTGTGCATCTAATGTTCTCAAAGAATTCCATCAAATTAGTCACATATGACCTGCCCCTCATAAACCCATGTTGTGTCTTTCCAATGGGAAATGCATATCCAGATTCCTCGCTATTTCTTCCTTGAGGATAGATTGGAGCATTTTCCCTACTAATGACGTTCAGCTAACTGGCCTATAGTTACCCGCCTTTTGTCGACCTCTTTTTTTAAAAACAGTGGCATCACCTTTACTGTTTTCTAATCTGCGGGAACCACCAGAGAGTGCAGTGAATTTTGGTAAATTACCACTAGTCCATTTGCAATTTCCTCGTCCATCTCTGTTAGTACCTTTGAATGCATTCGATCAGGGCCAGGACACTGGTCTACCTTTAGCCCCATTAGCTTGCCCAACGCTACATCTTTCGTGATAATGAAAGCTTTTGGGTCCCCACCTGACAGAGCCTTCCTGTCATCAATTTTTGGCATGTTATTTGTGTCTTCCACTGTGCAGACTGACGCAAAATACCTGTTCAATGCCTCAGTCATTTCCTCATTTCCAATTATTACATCCCCATTCTCATCTTCTAAAGGACCACTGTTTACTTTAGCCACTCTTTGTCGCTTTATGTATTTGTAGAAACTTTTGCTTTCTTTTTTTCATATTCTGAGCTAATGTGCTCTCATAATAAGAACATAAGAACATATGAAATAGTAGCAGGAGTCGGCCATCTAGGCCCTCGAGCTTGCCCCGCCATTCAATAAGATCATGGCTGATCTGAAGTGGATCAGTTCCACTTACCCGCCTGATCCCTATAACGCCTAATTCCCTTACCGATCAGGAATACATCTATCCGTGATTTAAACACATTCAACGAAGTAGCCTCCACCACTTCAGTGGGCAGAGAATTCCAGAGATTCACCACCCTCTGAGAGAAGAAGTTCCTCCTCAACTCTGTCCTAAACTGACCCCCCTTTATTTTGAGGTTGTGCCCTCTCGTTCTAGTTTCCTTTCTAAGTGGAAAGAATCTCTCCATCTCTACCCTATCTAGACCCTTTATGATATTATATGTCTCTATAAGACCCCCCCTCAGCCTTCTAAATTCCAACGAATACAAACCCAATCTGCTCAGTCTCTCCTGATAATCAACACCCCTCATCTCTGGTATCAGCCTGGTGAACCTTCTCTGCACTCCCTCCAAGGCCAATATATCCTTCCACAAATAAGAGGGCCAATATTGCACACAGTATTCCAGCTGCAGCCTCACCAATGCCCTGTACAGATGCAGCAAGACATCTCTGCTTTGATATTCTATCCCCCTTGCGATATAGGCCAACATCCCATTTGCCTTCTTGATCACCTGTTGCACCTGCAGACTGGTTTTTTGCTTCTCATGCACAAGGACCCCCAGGTCGCTCTGCACAGCAGCATGTTGTAATTTCTTTCCATTTAGATAATAACCCAATTTGATATTATTTCTTCCAAAGTGAATAACCTCGCATTTGTTAACGTTATACTCCATCTGCCAGATCCTCGCCCACTCACTCAGCCTGTCCAAATCTCTCTGCAGACCATCCATCGTACTTTTCTTCATAGCTTTTCATCGTGACTTTCTGTTGACCTTTAAAGATTTACCATTCCTCTCGTTTCCAACTAATCTTTGCTACTTTGTATGCATTTTCTTTCAGTTTGATACCCTCCTTTATTTCCTTCGGTATCCATGGCTGATTATCTATTTTTTCTACAGTCCTTCCTTATCACTGGAATACACTTTTGCTGGACACCAAAAAAATCGCTTTGAAAGCCCTGCACTGTTCCTCAATTGTCCCACCATAACGTTTTTCCTCCCAGTCTACCTTCGTCAACTCCTCCCTCATTCAATTGTAGTCTCCTTAGTTTAAGTGCAAGACACAGTTATTGGATTTTACCTTCTCCGCTCCACATGTATTTTAAGTTCAACCATAATGTAATCGCTTTTTCTAAGAGGATCCCTAACTGTAAGATCATTAATTATTCCAGTCGCGTTGCACAGGAACAGGTGTAGGATAGCTGCTCCCTCGTTGGTTCCATTACACACTGTTCAAGGAAGCAATCGCGGATACATTCTATGAACTCCTCCTTAAGTCTGCCTTGACCGACCTGGTTTGACCAATTGGCATGTACATTAAAATACCCATAATAATTGCTGTACCAGTTTTACATGCATCAATTATTTCTTTGCTTATTTCTCGCCACACCATGATGTTATTATTTAATGACCTATAGATTACGTCTATCAGTGACATTTTCTACTGACTATTTCTGACCCAAATGGATTCAACTATTTTTTCCATCGAACTTATATCATCTCTCACTACCGCCCTTGATGTCATCCTTAAATATCAGAGCTACACCATCTCCCTTACCTTCCTGCCTGACCCTCCAAACAGTCTGATACGTCTGGATATTTAACTCTCAGTCATGACCATCCTGCAAACATGTCTCTGTAATGGCCACCAAATCATACTCATTCACAATCATTGGTGCCGTCAACTCATTTACCTTGTTTCGAATGTGATGCACATTCAGATAAAGCGCCCTTATGCTAGTTTTTGTGCCTTCTTTTTGAATTTTGACACTCCCATTAATAACATCTACTGAGTTCTCCTTCCCTTTCACATTTGTTTTCCTGATTATTGATTATAGTCAATAAACGGTTATACTTTATTTTAATAAAAATAATGGGAACAACCCGTTAGTCCAGCAGTACTCGCAACACAGACCGCTATTTTCACTGGACTGCCCTAGCTTCGTCCAAAATACCTAACCCTCCACCGCAGGTACACTCAGACATTTTGAGTCATATCAGCTGACTCAATGTATCACCGCTTGCTAATCCATCACCTGCAGGAACCTTGCAAAGCCATATTCCCCATTCAAATTCTCCTCCATAGATGCCCCAGCATTTCTCTCTGCTCACCATCATCCCTTGTTTCTACTTGACATGGATTTATGAACTGTCTACCCAATCTCTCACCATCACTTCATTGACCAACTCAGTACTCCTGAGAATATCCGAAAAGAAACTCAGCACTGGCCCTCAGTTCATCCTTTATTCCCCACCTTTGCATTCCGCCGCCATATCTGGCCCCCACACGGCTCCAGCACGCCGTTCATCATTGCTTTCAGTCATTTTTTTCAGTTCAGCTGTGATTAATTTCATCAGCTGACAGTCCCTGTTATTTTATTTTTCGTTCATGGGCGGCACAGAGGCACAATGGTTAGCACTGCTGCCTCACAGTGCCAGGGACTCTGGTTCGATTCGTGGCTTGGGTCACTGTCTGTGTGGAGTTTTCACGTTCTCCGTATGTCTGCATGGGTTTCCTCTGGGTGCTCCGGTTTACTCCCACAGGCCAAAGATGTGTGGGTTAGTTCTATTGGCCATGCGAAATTGTCCCTTCCTGTCAGGGGGACCAGGTCGAGTAAATTATTGGTATTATGAGAATAGGGACCTGAGTGGGATTGTGGCTCGTGCAGATTCGATAGGCGGAATGAACTCCTTCTGCACTCTAGGGATTCTATGTACAATAATTTAGACGTATCTGTTGATATGGTAACACATGCGATAGTCTTCATATATCTTCTATCAATCTAACTCATTTATGGTTGATCAGTTGCATCATTTCATTGTCTTTTTCTCATTTTCACAGTTAACATGGTGACGATTGCGATTCTATCTGGTGGAAAGTGTGCCCTCTCCACATGTGTAACTCGATACCTGGTGGCCATGTCAGTTTCGGATCTGCTGCTCATAATCCTCGATTTGATATTCAGACACATTCCGATTGTTTTTAAGGAAGGTTTTCTTTTCCTGAAGTCTATCCCTGTGTGCAATGTTCACGCCGTTCTGCTTTATGCAGCCACTGACTGTTCAGTCTGGTTCACTGTCACTTTCACCTTTGATCGGTGTGTGGCCATTTGTAGCCAGACACTGAAAGCTAAATATTGCACTGAGAAAACGGCAGCTGTGGTTCTGGGAACAGTGACTCTGCTGAGCTGCTTGAAGAACACTTTCTGGTATTTCATGTTATCAGGTTTGTACAACATGCAAAATAATCCTAAATTTTGTTACATGACATTCGAGAATCTGTTCTCATTTGTCTGGGTGACGATTGTCTTCCTCCATAACATTTTCACCCCTGGGATCCCATTTGTCCTGATTTTGCTGCTGAATATTTTCACCGTAAGATTCATTGCGATGAACAGCAGAGCCCGCAGGAGACTTCGGGCTCACAGCAGTGGTGAGAGTTCCAAAGACCCAGAAATGGATAGTCGACGGAAATCCATCATCTTACTGTTTGTGATCTCAGGGAATTTCATCTTTTTATGGTCAACTCTCATGGTGTATTCTATATGGAGCTCTCTGTTTGGAATCAATCCGAGTAAGTTCATATTTATGTATTCTTATGTTCAAGAATTAAGCTTCATGCTGCAGCTTCTGAGTTGCTGCACAAACACCTTCATTTATGCCGTGACCCAGGTTAAGTTCAGAGAGCAGTTCGCGTTTATTTTAAAATGTCCCTTTACGACAACTATTAAATTAACCAGTAATTAAAATAAACGCAGTAATGTGTCATTTTAATAGCATTTTCACATTTCACCTTTCTGTTTGGACATTTGCAATCGAGCAGCAGGAAGTGCCTGATTGATCACAGACCACGAACGGTGGTTGTTGAAATGATATGGGAGTGGGGAAGGCCCTGTGCATACTGATGCAATCTCATTATGGGTTTGGGGCAATTATTGAGGGTCAGCATGGAGCAGAGGAGTTGTCAAAATTAGGAAAGGAGCAGATCCATTTTGCAGCTCATTCCGTTCAACCACTGACATTCTGGACTTCAAAAACTCTCGCACAAAGTGCACACACAAGTTATCATTCGTTGCAACAATTTGCTATATGTTTACCACTTTGTGTATCCATTATCCACACTCTCCCTCTGTTTCCCTATTCGGATGATTTTTGATGGTCACATCAATTTTGAATCTTTATCACCCCAAATCTGATACGCCAACGCAAACATAGAAACATAGAAAAACTACAGCACAAACAGGCCCTTCGGCCCACGAGTTGTGCCGAACACATCCCTACCTTCTAGACCTACCTTTCACCCTCCATACTATTAAGCTCCATGTACTCATCCAGGAGTCTCTTAAAAGACCCTATTGAGTTCGCCTCCACCACCACAGACGGCAGCCGATTCCACTCGCCCACCACCCTCTGTGTGAAACAAATACCCCTGACATCTCCTCTGTACCTACTCCCCAGCAGCTTAAACCTGTGTCCTCTCGTAGCAGACATTTCCACCCTGGGAAAAAGACTCTGAGAGTCCACCCGATCTATGCCTCTCAACATCTTATACACCTCTATTAGGTCTCCTCTCATCCTTCGTCTCTCCAAGGAGAAAAGACCGTGCTCCCTCAGGCTATCCTCATAAGGCATGCAACTCAATCCAGGCAACATCCTTGTAAATCTCCTCTGCACCCTTTCAATCTTTTCCGCATCCTTCCTATAGTGAGGTGACCAGAACTGAGCACAGTCCTCCAAGTGGCGTCTGACGAGGGTCTTATATAGCTGCATCATTATCCCTGGACTCCTAAACTCAATCCCTCGATTGATAAAGGCCAGCACACCATACGCCTTCTTAACAACCTCCTCCACCTGCGGGGCCGATTTCAGAGTCCTATGGACCCGGACCCCAAGGTCCTTCTGATCCTCTACCGTACTAAGAGTCTTTCCCTTTATATTGTACTCCTTCATCCCATTTGACCTGTCAAAATGGACCATGACACATTTATCTGGGTTGAAGTCCATCTGCCACATGTCCACCCAGTCTTGCATCCTATCTGTGTCCCTTTGTAACTTCTAGCATCCCTCCAGACTATCCAGAACCTCACCAACCTTCGTGTCGTCGGCAAACGTACCAACCCATCCCTCCGCTTCCTCATCCAGGTCATTTATGAAAATGACAAACAGCATGGGTCCCAGAACAGATCCCTGGGGCACACCACTGGCGACCAACCTCCATTTAGAAAAAGACCCATCTATACTCACTCTCTGCCTCCTTTAGGCAAGCCAGTTCTGGATCCACAGGGCAGCAGCCCCTTGGATCCCATGCCCTCTCACTTTTTGTAGAAGCCTTGCATGGGGGACCTTATCGAACGCCTTGCTAAAATCCATATAAACCACATCTACCGCCTTCCCTTCGTCAATGTATTCAGTCACATTTTCGACGAACTCCACCAGGCTCGTAAGGCACGATCTGCCCTTAACAAAGCCATGCTGAGTATTCTTGAGCATACTAAACCTCTCCAAATGCTCAGAAATCTTGTCCCTCAGGATCTTCTCCATCAGTTTACCAATGACTGAGGTTAGACTCACCGGTCGGTAATAACCTGGGCTATCCCTATTCCCCTTCTTGAAAATAGGAACCACATCCGCAATCCTCCAATCCTCTGGCACCTCTCCCGTCTCCATCGACGACGCAAAGATCATCGTCAGAGGCTCTGCAATCTCTTCCCTCGCCTCCCACAATAACCTGGAGTACATCCCATCCGGACCCGGTGACTTATCTATCTTGATGCCATTCAAAGATTCCAGCACAACCTCTTTCTTAAAGTCCACATACTCAATCCTGTCAGTCCACCGCACGCCCGCAGTACATCCACCCAGGTCCTTCTCCTCTGTGAAAACCGAGGCAAAATACTCATTGAGCACCTCTGCCATTTCTACCGGTTCCGTACACAATTTCCCGCCTTCACCTTTTATAGGCCCTATTCCATCACGTCTCATTCTTTTACTCTTCACCTATTTATAGAACGCATTAGGGTTCTCCTTAATCCTACCTGCCAGGGCCTCCTCGTGACCCCTTCTGGCTCTCCTAATTTCCTTCTTTAGTCCCTTCTTACAAGCTGTATACTCTTCTAAATCCCTATCTTCGCCAAGCTCTCTGAGCCTTTTGTACACTTTCCTTTTCTTCTCGACCACGTCCCGCACAGCTTTCGTTCCTTTAACCGACCAACACCTTTCTGTCTGCTCGGAACGTTGTCCTGTTGAACTCTAGACAGACATTCCTTGAAAGACTGCCACTTCCCTTCAGTACGTTTACCCGAGAATACCTCCTTCCAATTTACTCCTCTAACTTGCAGTCTAATGTCTTCATATTTCCCCTTACTCCATATAAACACTTTCCTAGCTTGCCTCATCCTCTCTTTTTCCAATGCAAGCCGAAAGGAGATAGAGTTATGATCGCTATCCCCAAGATGCTCTCCCACTGAGAGACCTGACACCTGTCCAGGTACATTGGTCAGTATCAGATCAAGTACAGCCTCTCCTCTTGTAGGCTTGTCCACATGCTGTGTCAGGATACCCTCCTGAATACACCTAATGAACTCTTCCCCATCCAATTCCCTTACCCGAGGGATATTCCAATCTATGTTTGGGAAATTAAAGTCTCCCATCACAACAACTCTGCTATTATTGCAACTCTCCAGGATCTGTTTCCCTATCTGCTCCTCCACCTCCCTGTTACTATTGGGCGGCCTATAGAAAACTCCCAGCCAAGTGACCGGTCCCTTCCCACTCTGAGCTTCCACCCACAGAGACTCGGTGGACAATCCCTCCACAGCATACACCTTCTCGACAGCTGTGACACTATCCCTGATCAGCAGTGCCACTCCAGCCCCTCTCTTGCCTCCCTCCCTGTCCTTCCTGAAACATCTGAATCCCGGCACCTGGAGTATCCAGTCCTGTCCCTGAGAAATCCAAATCTACGTAATGGCCACCACATCATACTTCCAGGCATCGATCCATGCTCTGAGCTCATCCCCTTTATTCACTATTCTCCTGGCATTAAAGTAAGCACAACTCAATCAGTCCCGGACCTCCCCCCAACCTATCTACTTTAAACTCGACCCAGTAGCCTTAGCCAACCTTCCCGCCAGGATATTGGTCCCCCTGGGATTCAAGTGCCACCCCTTTTTTGTGTACAGGTCACACCTGCCCCTGAAGAGGTCCCAATGGTCCAGGAACCTGAATCCCTGCCCCCTGCACCAGTCCCTCAGCCACATATTCTTCCTCCACCTCACTCCATTCCTGTCCTCACCTTCCCGTGGCACAGGCAGCAATCTTGAGATTACTACCTTTGCTTTCATCCTTCTCAGCTATCTCCCTAATTCCCTATACTCTCTTTTCATGACCCCTTCCCCCTTCCTACCCACATCAGCGGTACCAATATGAACCGCTACCTCCGGCACCTCTCCCTCCCACCTCAGGATTTCTGGGACTCACCCAGCGACGTCCTGGATCCCAGCCCCAGGGAGGCAGACCACCATGCGAGACTCCCGCCTGCCTCTGCAAAATCGCCTGTCCATCCTCCTGACTGTTGAGTCCCCGATTAATACTGCCTTCGTCCTCTTTTCTTTAGCCCTCTGAATTACAGGGCCGGACTCCACCCCAGAGACACGGCCACTGCTGCTTCCCCCAGATGGGCTGTGCCCCCCAACAGTACTCAGGCAGGAGTACTTGTTGTGGAGGGGCATATCCACCGGGGTGCTCTCAATCACCCGAGCTTTACCCTTCCTGGCCGTCACCCACTTGGCCTCCTCCTGTGGCCCTGGTGTGACCACCTGATGATAGCTCTTGTCTATCACCACCTCATTCTCCCTTAACAGCCTAAGATCCTCGAGCTGCTGTTCCAGCTCCCAAACACGGTCACTCAGGAACCGCAGCTCGACACACCCCTCACAGATATGGATGTCCGGGAGGCCAGGTGCATCCAGGACCTCCCACATACTGCACTGCGAACAACACACTGGCTTAACACTCATATTTCACCCTTTCTACCAAGGTACACAGAGAAAAGTAAATTAGAAATGAAAGAAAAGAAACTCACCCCTGCCCCGAAGCCCTGTGAGCCAATGCCCTTACAGCTCACACTCTACTCCCTGCTCAGTGTGCTGCTCGCTCCCGACGCTGCCAGCTCAAAAGTGCGGCCTGTTTTTAAACCCTCCAAAAACCTTCCCAGGCTTCCCCTTGGCCTACTTCCTGTTTTGGATTTTAAAAAACCTCCGATTTTTTTACACAAATTTAACTGAAAAATAAATAAATAATTCACATGCACAAACACACTGCCTTACCCTCTGCCTGCTCCTGTGGAACAATGAGCAAAGATGAAAGAAAAACTCTTAAAGTATTAAATAATACGTATGGCAAAGGTGGATGTCGTTGTCTGCACTTCCAGAAGGCGTTTGGTAAAATCCCACGCAGGAGATTGTTAGCTATGGAAACCATAGAAACCAAGGTACATTGCTCACATTGTAGGAAATTGGTTGAGCAACAGGAAGCAGAGCATTGTGGAATTGGGCAATTACTCAACTTTGGAGGTTATGACCAGTGGTGTCCTACAAGGATCTGTCCTGGAGCTTCAATTATTGACAATATTCACGAACAATTTTGATAAATACACCAAATGTCAAATATCCGAATTTTCGAACAACAAACATTTGGGCAGCATTGTGGATAGTGTTGAGTACAGCATGGAACTACAAAACGATATCAACAGATTGTGTGAATGGGTCAAACAAATAGATTTTAACATAAACAAACAAGAGTTTATTCATGTTGGATCAAAAATGATAGCTGAGGATAATTTTTAGCAGGCACAAAGCTAAATTCAGTGGTGACCAACGCGATTTGGAGATTCAGGTGCACAGCTCTGTAAAATGTCACGAACAAGGGCAGAAAATATTCAACAGGGCCAGCGGGTGCTGGCCTTCATATCGAAAAGGCTGGAGTATACGGATGCAAATGCTATTTTGCAGTTGTGCAAACCCCTATTAGACCCCAATTCGAGTACTGTGAGCAGGTATGGGCACCACACCTCAGGAACGATGGTTTAGCCCTCGAGGGACTTCAATGAAGTTGTACAAGTATTATACCTGCACTTCAGGGCTTACGTTACGAGGAGAGATGAGAAAAAAATAGACCTCTACTTTCTCGAATTGGGGGATGATCTGATAAGTTCTCTGAAAGATTTACAGGGAATGACAGGGTGGATAAGGATGAATTATTTCTATCAATTGGAGGCTCCGGAATCAGGTGCCATAATATAAAAAATAGGATCAAGCCATTCAGGAGAGATTTTGGGAAACACTTCTACAAGCAGAGAGTGGTGGAGTATTGAGACTCTCGTCATCAAAAAGCGGCGGATGCTGATTGAATTGTTCGGTTTAAGAGTTACTCAGTGAATATTTATCGTCTGTGTTGACCGTGGAAAAAGACATGAACATTTGGGAAATTAGTGGCGATATTTTCGAGACAGCCCACATCACAGTAGCGGAGATGTTGGACGTATTAGAATGTATGAAGATGGATAAATTTCATGGACCTCATCAGATATAAACCAAAATCATACAAGAGGCTAGAGAGGAAATTGCGAGGGCCTTGGCTGGTATATTTGCATTAGCGTTAACCACGGAGGAGGTCCCAAAAGAATAGAGAGGAAAGTGAATGGTTTGTCCATATTTGAGAGGGCTGCAAAGACAAACCTGGGAACTATCGACCAGTAAGCCTAACATCTCTGGCAGGTAAGTTGCTTGAGAATATTCTGAGGGATAAGATAGCCAGGTTTGCATTGGGAAGAGTCATCATGGCTTTGTGCGTGGGAGATCATGCCTTACAAATTTGTTAGAGTTCTTTGATGAAGTACCAGGAAGGTTGATGAGGGCAGGGTGGTAGAAGTAGTCTATATGGATTTCAGTGAGGCCTTTGATAATGTTCCACAAGATCGACTGCTCTGGAAGGTTAGGGCAAATGGAACCCAGGTGATCCAGGGAGAGCTGGCAAATTGGATACACATTTGGCTTAATGGTGGGAAGCAGAGGGTATTAGTGGAAGGATGCTGGTCGGACTGGAGGCCTATGACTAGTGGTGTGCCTCAGTGGTCAGTGTTGGGTCCATTGCTGTTTGTTATCTATATCAATGATATGGATGTACAAGGCATGATTAGTAAGCTTGTAGATGACCCCAAAACAGGCGGCATCATGGACATTGAGGAGGATCTTGATCAGCTGGGCAAGTAGACCTGGAAATGGCAAATGGCGATTAATATAAAGAAGTGTGAGGGTTTGCATTTTGGAAAGTCAAATCAAGGTAGGAGTTGCATGGTGAATGGTAGGAACTTATGGTGTGCAATCGAAAAGAGGGACCTTAGAGTTCAGGATCCCAGTACAGTCACAGTTAGACAGAACATTGCAGAAGACTTCTGGCACACTGACGTTAATCAGTCAGGCCATTGAGTATAAAAGCTGGAAAGTTATGTTGCAGTTGTGCACGACGTTGGTGAGGCTGCAGTTGGAGTATTGTGTTCAGTTTTGGTCACCTTGCTATAGGAAGGATTTTATTACACTGGAACGAGTGCAAAAGCAATTTACAGCCGTGTTGTCAGGACTCAAGAGACTGTGTTACAGGGAGAGACTGGGCAAGCAAGGATTTTTTTCTTTAGAGTGTAGGAGACAGAGGGGGGATCGCATAGAGGTGTGTAAGATCATGAGAGGATTGGATAGGATGAATGCTCTCAGTGCTTTTCCGAGGGTTCGAGAATTGAGGACGAGCGGGCTTCAGTTTAAGATAAGAGGAGAAAGAATAAATGGGAGCTTGAGGGGCGACCTTTTTACACAGAGGGTGGTATGCATATGGAATGAGCTGCCAGCGGAAGTGGTTGAGGTGGGTACATGAACAATACTCAAAAGGCATTTGGACAAATACATGGATAAGAAAGATTTAGAATGATATGGGCCAAGTGCAGGGAAATGTTAGCGTGGATGGACGTTTTGGTCGGCCTGGACCAATTTATGCCGAAGGGCCTTTCTCCCTGCTGGAGGACTCTATGTCTCTGTGACTCTAAGCCTGAGATAGACATTTTTTATTTTATTGAGCAGTGATATCAAAGGAAATGGGGGTAGGATAGGTGCATGGACTTAGGCCACAAAACAACCATAATCTTACTCAATAGTGGATCGGGCTCGATGGGCTGAATGGCCTACTCCTGTCCCTGTGTTCCCAATCAACAGCATGGAATGTAAGTTACGTGTCCATTATTTCATTGTTATTTTTGGGAACTTAGCCTTACATATTGGCTCTTACACTACTTTGACGTATGCATTTCAGAATTCTCCCGTTATACTCAAAGTCCGCTGAGGCACCAATTGATCGCAAAGAAGCTGTAAAAAATATAAACTTGGTTTTTCGAACGACCAGAAAACACTGGGGTTGATTTAGCTTACTTGACAGGACAGCTGGTTAGTGATGGGTCCAATTGATATTTCACCTCAGGGGAAATGTTCCTTCTGATCTGTATCTGCCATAATTTTGTGCGCCTCGATCATGCACGGGTCCAATTCCTGTACTGGCTGAGCTTATTAATGAAAACCTTCTTTCTCAACCTTGCCCAGAGCTTGAGGTGTATTGACCCTCAAGTAAAGTCACCACCAATCAGCTGTCACCTCAAAGGGGAGAGCAGCCTCTGGCCTTTTGGGACTGTGACATCTTGAGCTTTATTCATCTTTATCAGCATTACAATTATGCTGACGCTTATTGAACAATGGGCAGTTTGCAATTTTGCCTTTCATTTACCTTTTCACAGCTTGGAGCACTTCCAAGATTAACCTCATCTGGAGAATGTGCTTCCTTAGCTGCTATGCAGATTTGTAACATGTAGCAGGAAAATAAGGGGTTCGAAAAATTATCGAGGGCAGTCTAAGATATTTCTTCCTCCACTACGGTTAAACAACTGTTGAGCACTACTTTATGTATCCTGTGAAACATTTAATTCCCTACCCAAGGGAACGGAGTTCAGTTATCCACGGTCTCTTTTTTAATTTCCATTGATGGGATGTGGTCATCACTGCGTGGGACAGGATATATTGCTCATCCCTAAGTGTCCTTGCTTTGTTCGGCTTCCGGCCACTTGAGAGTGAATTGAAGAGATAACCGAAATCTGGAAATCTGAAGCCAAGTGTAGGACAGAGAAGCTAAGAATTACATTATTGCTTCTGGAAAGGACGTTTTGGAACGAGCTGTTATTGCTTTTAGAAGAAAGCAGGACAGTTTCATGGTCACCATTGGACTTATAATTTCACCTTATATGTGACGCAAATTTCTCCAGCTAATCATGGTTTCCCAGAACATTGCCTACCCCCTCTGTATTGCTCGTCCTGTGACAATATCACTACGGCAGGGGTGACATGCCACTTTCACAATTGTCACTAAGAATTCCGTGTTTATCTCTGTTGACTGGACGGCTGTTTCGTGCCGCAGGGCGATGCGAACAGCGCGGGTTCATTTCTTGTACTGGCTGAGAATATTCACGGAAGCCCTGTCTTCTCAAAATTGCCCCTCTCAAGACGTATGGTGACCATCAGACAGTTCTCAATAACGAGAGTCCTCTGGGACTGTGGTGACATTTACATTTTCCTTGCACTCGAGAGGTTGCACAGATTTACCAGGATGCTGCCAGTGATGCAGCAACGAAGGGATCCTGGATAGAATCGCGATGTTTTCCTTACAGCAGAGAAAATGCAATCTGGCATATCATTGAGGCACACACAATTATGTCGGGCATAGATTGGGTAGATCCGAAGGAATATGTCCCCTTAGTCGAGGGATCAAGGATCATTGGAGTACAGATTCAAGTTTAGGGACAGCGGTCCACGAGGGGATTTGAGAAAGAAATCGTGGGAATCTGTAAGACACTGCTTGGAAGGATGGCAGACGCGGGAAGCTTCAGAACAATTAAGAAGCATTTGGACAATCACTTGAAACACCATAGCATACACGGCCACTGTCTAATTGCAATATAAATTGATTGCAACAGATAGGGAATTGATTGATAGAACAGAAACGATGAGCCGAATGACCTTTTCTTGTGCCAAAAAAATCTCTGACTCAATGAACATTTCTCAGTCATGACCCCAGCCTCCTTGGGTGTAAGTCCTTTATGTTGTCATACCAGACATAATACTACCTCTCACAGATTTTTTCTCAAGTAATACCCTTACAGGATATTGGAATTATTGTTGGTTACAAAGTAAATTTTCGTCTTTTCTAGTAGCGATTAGCATGTAACACAAACACATCTCCTGTGCTATACGGCTCCAAGCATGGCCGACCAGCAGCAACTGCAGTACTTATCGTCTGCCACTGGCGTGTGGCAATATTTTGTGCCTTCTTAGTCAGTCCCTTCCCATGCTCTAGTTTCACTTCTTTTGCTTTTTTTCTTGTTCACTTACAATTTAAACCTTTTTCATTTAAGTGATGGAATCTATGTTCAATGATACAAATATCACACAATTGTAAATTTCAGACTCTTGACAGACCAGTCCAGAAATAATGCAGCTATTAAGAAGTGCAGAGTAAGAGCTATTGAGTGAGATTCAGTGCGTTCCTTGTGAACATGGAGCACTGTGTGTAGTTTTGGTTGCTTTACCCCAGAAGGAATATTAGTGCCATGGAGGGAGTGCAACAAAGTTTCCCAAATTTGTTCTAGGGTTGGCGGGACTGTCTTATGAAGAGAAATTGGGCAAACTGGGCATGTATTCTCTAGAGTTTCGAAGAGGCGATCTCATTGAAACCTACAAAATACTGAAAGGAATAGAAAGAGTAGATGCAAGTATGATATTTCCCTTGGTTGGGGAGTCTAGAAACAGAGGCATAATTTCAAAATAAGAGGAAAGACACTTGGGAATGAGATAGGGCGAAGTTACTTTACACGGAGAGTTGTGAATCTTTGGAATTCTCTACCACAGAGGGCTGTGGGAGTTCAGTCATTGAGTATGTTTGAGGTAGAGTTTGATAGACTTCTGATTAACAATAGCGTAAATGGCAATGGGGATAGTGGGTGTAAAAGGCATTGAAATGTCTGATCAGCCAAGATCCTATTGAATGGCAGAGCAGGATCGATGGGCTGAATGGCCTACTCCTGTTTCTGTGCTCCTATGAGTGAGTGTGAGAAAGTGTGCATGTGAGAGAGTGAGAGTTTATGTGAGAGGGTGTGAGTGTGAAGTGAATGAGTGAGCATGAGAGAGTGAATAAGTGTGTACATGCATGTGAAAGCGTGAGTGCATGTGAGAGAGTGATAGAGTGAGTGTGCATGAGAGAGTATGAGTGTGAGAGTGAGTATCAGAGTGAGTATGAGAGTGAGTGAGTATGTGTGCCTATGACAGAGAGTGGGTGTGTGTTCGAGAGTGAGTGTGAGAGTGAATAAGTGAGTGTGAGTAAGTGAGTGTTCAGGAGTGAGTGAATCTGAGTGAGTGTGTGAGTGCATGTGTGTAAGTGAATTTGTTTGAGTGTGTGTTTGTGTGTGTGAGTGTTGGAATATCAGATCATGAACCCCAAGGTATATTATGAATTCAGACTAGATCCCAATAATTTGTTATTTTGGCATTAGTGTGACAAGTGGCGTCCCTCAGGGATCAGTGCTGGGACCTTTGCTGTTTGTAATATATATAAATGATTTGGAGGAAAATGTAACTGGATTGATTAGTAAGTTTGTGTTCGACACAAAGGTTTGTGGATTTGCAGATAGAGATGAGGACCATCAGAGGATACAGCAGGATATAGACCAGTTAGCGACTTGGGCGGAGAGATGGCAGATGGAGTTTAATCCGGATAAATGTGAGGTAATGTATTTTGGAAGGTCTAATACAAAGAGTAAATGTACAGTAAATGTCAGAACCCTTAAGAGTATTGATAGGCAAAGGGATCTGGGTGTACAGGTGCACAGGTCACTGAAAGTGGCAATGCAGGTGGAGAAGGTAGTCAAGAAGGCATACGGCATGCTTGCCTTCATCGTTCGGGGTATTGAGTTTAAAAATTGTCAAGTCATGTTGCAGCTTTATAGAACCTTAGTTAGGCCGCACTTGGAATATAGTGTTCAATTCTGGTCGCCACACTACCAGAAGGATGTGGAGGCTTTGGAGAGGGTACAGAAAAGATTTGCAGGATGTTGCCTGGTATGGAGGGCATTAGCTATGAGGAGAGGTTGGAGGAACATGTTTTATTCTTACTGGAACGACGGAGGTTGAGGGGTGACCTGGTAGAACTCTACAAGATTATGAACAGAGTGAATAGTCAGAAGCCTTTAGCCAGGGTGAAATAGTAAATTACTAGGGGGCACAGGTTTAAGATGCGAGGGGCAAGGTATAAAGGAGATGTACGAGGCAGATGTTTTACACAGAGGGTGGTGGGTGCCTGGAACTCGTTGCCGGGGGAGGTAGTGGAAGCAGATACGGTAGTGACTTTTAAGGGGCGTCTTGCCAAGTAAATGAATGGGATGGGAATAGAGGGATATGGTCCCCGGAAGGGTAGGGGGTTTTAGTTCAGTCGGGCAGCATGGTCGGTGCAGGCTTGGAGGGCCGAAGGGCCTGTTCCTGTGCTGTAATTTTCTTTGTTCTTTGTTCTTTGTTCTTATTTAGCCTGGATCGTAATTAAATTATGCACCCGATAACAATCCAACGTTTCTGCTTGATTTGATGCTCCTTATTTTACACAATGCCAGGAGCTCTTGCATTGTTGGCACTTACTTTCCCACTCTGGGAGTGTCCCTTTAATGCACCCGAAACATCTGCTCTGAAAATGTCAGTAAATGCTCAGTAAAAATCCTTGATTCCAATTTACCATGCCCAACTCATTCACAACGACGTGAACTTGGCACTTGTGCATTTCCTTACTTATTTCGTTATTCTGGATTCGTGACTTGGAGTTATCATCGCTAAACTAAACGGTGTAACACAGTGAACACTGCCCACCAAACGTTTCCCCCACTGGTACTTGATTAATTTCGCTCATAACCTCACCGACTGTGAAATGCAGCAATGCCATCTCCTTCCTTGGGCTGTGAACTTACAGATTGAGACGATCTCCTGACCAGGTTGTAGGAATTGTTTCCAGTTTCTCCCCTTTACCTGTTTAATAACGTTGTCAATTTTAGACTCTGTGGTACATTATGAGAAACTCCGTTATGCTGTTATGAATAAGTTATTATAAACTTCCCGTCGGCAGTAAACCAGGTAATAAACCGAACAATTGAAATGTTATTCTGCTCTCAGATAATCGATCCTATCCTTGATCCTGCTCTGTCAGTATTTCTCTCCAGTACGGTAATCCTTATTTCTTCCTTCCACATTTATTCCAAGGAACATCTTGTGTGTTGGAATAAATTTTATGTGGTGCTCGAATTTTTTGAGCATTTTAAGTTATTGCTGCCGCATCATGTTCTCACAGCCGATCTGTGTCAGCAGACAATCAAAAATACTTTGCACAATAAATGCACTCTACAGCAAATCCAGGTTTTTTAAATGGAAATATCTGCTACCTCGGCAGTTATGTAGAGTTCATTTGAACTTGTGACACAATAGTTCCATGGGGATCTTGTGCACGTTGTTGACGCTAACGTAATTACCTTTAAATGAACATCCTTAACACCCTCACAGTCATTAATTGTTCTTTCTTGTCAAATTCTAACGATTTTCGTTGACCAACTTTGATCTCCTTTTCACCAACATGGCTTGTAGCACCGTGACCTAATTAACTTGAACATGGTGTAACTGGGGTGATCAGTAAGTTTGCGGACGACACGAAAATGGTTGGACTTGCAGATAGTGAGGAACATTGTCAGAGGCTACAGAAGGATATAGATAGGCTGGAAATTTGGGCAAAGAAATGGCAGATGGAGTTCAATCCAGATGAATGCGAAGTGATGCATTTTGGTAGAAATAATGTAGGGAGGAGCTATACGATAAATGGCAGAACCATAAAGGGTGTAGATACGCAGAGGGACCTGGGTGTGCAAGTCCACAGATCCTTGAAGGTGACGTCACAGGTGGAGAAGGTAGTGAAGAAGGCATATGGCATGCTTGCCTTTATAGGACGAGGCATAGAGTAGAGGAGTTGGGGTCTGATGTTGCAGTTGTATAGAACGTTGGTTCGGCCGCATTTGGAATACTGCGCACAGTTCTGGTCGCCACACTACCAGAAGGACGGGTAGGCTTTAGAGAGAGTGCAGAGGAGTTTACCAGGATGTTACCTGGTATGGAAGGGCTTAGTTATGAGGAGAGATTGGGTAAACTGGGACTGTCCTCACTGGAAAGACGGAGAATGAGGGGTGACCTAATAGAGGTGTATATAATTATGAAAGGCATAGATAGGGTGAATGGTGGGAAGCTTTCCCCAGGTCGGTGGTGACGTTCACGAGGGGTTATAGGTTCATGGTGAGGGGGGGGGTGGGGGAGCTTTAACACGGATATCAGAAGGACGTATTTTACACAGAGGGTGGTGGGGGCCTGGAATGCGCTGCTGAGCAAGGTGGTGAAGGCGGACACACTGGGAACGTTTAAGACTTATCTCGATAGCCACATGAACGGAGTGGGAATGGAGGGATACAAAAGACTGGTCTAGTTTGGACCAGGGAGCGGCACGGGCTTGGAGGGCCGAAGGGCCTGTTCCTCTGCCGTATTGTTCTTTGTTCTTTGTTGTTCTTTGTTCTATGTCTACATACCGACGAAAAGACGATTTGCTTCATTTTAAATTGTGCATTTCCTCTTTGTGTGCCACTTTCAAACATACAATGCAAATAAATGGTGCTCTGAACTTTCGCCTTGAATTTCCAAATAACATCCACACATTTCTCAAATGTAAGTCCATTATAGCTTCATATGCCGTTGGTTGCACAACTAAATACGCTCGGAAACAGAAATCAAAGTATGTCAAAGCCACAACTTCCAGTTCACCTACGGCAATTTGAATTGGTCAATTTACAAGAAGTTGTTGTTTACAAAAACACTTCTTATTTGGATTAATTGCAAGCTCCAACAATGTGTTGTTTCATGTTCTGCTGAATGGTGCAACTTGTTTTAAACTGATTTGATAAAGTCTGTGGGTGTCACTTACAAGGGCAACATTTTTGTCAGCCAGTGCTAAAGTGTTAAGTTCTACGTCCATTGGCGCATGGCTCAGAATCTTAAACGCAGAGGAACTACATTTTAGTGTTGAACCGAGTTCCAAAAGGTTCCTCAGCAGACCAAAATGGGGAATGAAGGAAATCAGGAAGGCAAAAAGAATGTAGGAGCTGGATCGGGCAGGTATGGGTTCATAAAATCCCAAGAGGTTCTATAGTTATATTACGACTAAAACTGAGACTGGAGATAGGATATGTTCCCTTAAATATCAGTACTGCCGTCCATGTGTACAGAGATGTGTACAGAGATTTCCACTCCATCTGACGAAGGAACAGTGCTCCGAAAGCTTATGGTATTTGCTACCAAATAAACCTGTTGGACTTTAACCTGGTGTTGTGAGACTCCTTGATGTGTACAGCCACAAGAGATGGGTAAGATTGTTGATCAATACATCTCCTCGGTGTTTACTGTGGAGAACATTCTGGGTGCTGAAGAATTAAGGGAAAAAAGTGGCGATATTTTGGTCCACATGCATTTTACTAAGGATGAGTTATCTGTACCTTAAAGAGCATCCAGCTGGATAAATCCCTTGGGCCTGATCAAGTGAATCCTCAGATCTTGTGGGATGCCAAGGAATAAATTTCAGAGGCCCTTACTTAGTTCATTTAATTTTCAACTGGCGAAGTTCCCGAAGAGCGGACGGTAGCTGAAGTATTACCGTTCTTTAAGAAGGGCAGGGAAGACAAATCAAGGAATTACAGGCCGGCGAGCCATCAGTGGTGGGCAAGTTATTGCAGGGAATTCTTAGGGACAGGATTTGCCAACATTTGGAGAGTCAAGTTCCGATTAGGGACAGTCATCGTGGCTTTGTGTTTGGAAAGTCATGTCGAACGAATCTTGTAGTGTTTTCTGGGGAGAGATAACCAAGAGGATAGGGCAGAAGATATTGTTTATAAAGAACAAAGAACAATGAACATTACAGCACAGGAACAGGCCCTTCGGCCCTCCACGCCTGCGCCGCTCATGTGCCTAACTTGACCATGCATTTGTATCCCTCTATTCCCAGTCTGTTCATGTGGCTATCTCGGTAAGTCTTAAACGATCCCAGCGTGTCCGCCTCAATCACCTTGCTTGGCAGTGCATTCCAGGCCCCCACCACCCTCTGTGTAAAATACGTCCCCCTGACATCTGTGTTGAACCTTGCCCCCCTCACCTTGAACCTGTGACCCTTTGTGTTCGTCACCTCCGACCTGGGAAAAAGCTTCCCACTGTTCACCCTATCTATGCACTTCATAATTTTATACACCTCTATGAGGTCGCCCCTCATCCTCCGTCTTTCCAGGGAGAACAACCCCTGTTTCCCCAATCTCTCCTCATTGCTAAGACCCTCCATATCAGGCAACATCCTGGTAAACCTTTTCTGTACTCTCTCCAAAGCCTCCACGTCCTTCTGGTAGCGTGGCGACCAGAACTGGACGCAGTATTTCAAATGTGGCCTAACCAACGTTCTATACAGCTGCAACATCATATGCCAACTTTTATATTCTATGCCCTATCTAATAAAGGCAAGCATGCCGGATGCCTTCTTCACCACCCTCTCCACCTGTGCTGCCACCTTTAAGGATCTGTGGACTTGTCCACCCTGGTCCCTCTGTGTGTCTATACTCCTGATGGTTCTGCCATTTATTGTATAGCTCCCCCTTACATTAGATCTACCGAAATGCATCACTTCGCATTTATCTGGATTAAATTCCATCTGCCATTTCTCCTCCCAATGTTCCAGCCTATCTATATCCTGCTGTATTCTCTGACAATGTTCATCACTATCCGCAACTGCAGCAATCTTTGTGTGACCCGCAAACTTACTGATCACGCCAGCTGCATCTTCCTCCAAATCATGTACATATATATATATATATCACAAACAGCAGAGGTCCCGGTACAGAGCCCTGCTGAACTCCACTACTCTCACCTGACGAAGGGGCTTGGAGCTCCGAAAGCTTGTGTGGCTTTTGCTACCAAATAAACCTGTTGGACTTTAACCTGGTGCTGTTAAACTTCTTACTGTGTTTACCCCAGTCCAACGCTGGCATCTCCACATGAGAACTCCACTAGTCACAGACCTCCAATCGGAAAAAGACCCCTCCACTGCTACCCTCTGTCTTCTATGGCTAAGCCAGTTCTCCACCCATCTAGCTAGCTCACCTTTTTTTCCCGTGAAATTTAACCTTTTGCACAAGCCTGCCATGAGGGACCTTGTAAAATGCTTTACTAAAACCCATATAGACGACATCCATGGCCCTTCCCTTGTCAATCGTTTTTGTCACCTCCTCAAAAAACTCAACCAAATTTGTGAGGCATGACCTCCCTCGTACAAAACCATGCTGTCTATCGCTAATGAGATTATGCAGTTCTCAATGCGCATATATCCTATCTCTAAGAATCTTCTCCAACAATTTCCCTACCTCGGACGTCAAGCCCACCAGCCTATAATCACCCGGGTTATCCTTGCTACCCTTCTTAAATAACGGGACCACATTTGCTATCCTCCAATTCTCTGGGACCTCACCTATGTCCAGCGAAGAGACAAAGATTTGTGTTCTGGGCCCAGCAATTTCACCTCTTGCGTCCCTGAGGAGTCTAGGATCGATGCCATCTGGCCCTGGGTATTTGTCTGTCTTAACGTTTCCTAAAAAACTTAACACTTTCTCCCTTGTAATTGAGATTTTTTCTAACGGGTCAACACATCTCTCGGAGACACTCCCAGTCAACATGTCTCTCTCCTTTGTGAATACTGATGCAAAGTATTCGTTTAGGATCTCACCTACTTCCTTGGGTTCTAAGCATAATTCCCCTCCTTTGTCCCTGAGAGGTCCGATTCTTTCCCTAACAACCCTCTTGTTCCTAACGTATGTATAAAATGCCTTAGAATTCTCCTTAATCGTGTCTGCCAAGGACATTTCGTAACCCCTCTTTGCCCTTCTAACTCCCTGTTTAAGTTATTTTCTACTTTCTCTGTTTCCTCCAGTGCTCCATCCGTTTTTAGCTGTCTGGACCTCATGTATGCCTCTTTTTTCTTTTGATTAGACCCACAATTTCACTGGTTATCCACGGCTCTCGAATCCTACCTTTTCTATCCTTCCTCTTTACAGGCACATGACTGTCCTGCAGTCCTATCAACTGCTCCTTAAAAGACTCCCACATGCCAGATGTGGATTTACCCTCGAACAGCCTCTCCCAATCAACAGCCACCAAATTCTGCGTAATCCGGCTGTCGTTAGCCTTCCCCCAGTTCAGCACCTCACCCAGAGGACAACACTCATCTTTTTCCATTACTATCCTAAAGTTCACAGAATTGTGGTCACTATTTGCCACATGTTCCCCCACTGAAACATTGATGACCTGACAGGGCTCCAGGTCCAGTATA
Source organism: Mustelus asterias (assembly GCF_964213995.1). NCBI lineage: Eukaryota > Metazoa > Chordata > Chondrichthyes > Carcharhiniformes > Triakidae > Mustelus > Mustelus asterias. The sequence continues at coordinate 227,611 of NW_027590109.1, forward strand.
GCCCCCTCTCTAGTTGGACTGTCAAGTTATTGTTCCATAGAACCTTCCTGTACGCATTTTATAAATTCTTCCCGGTCCAGGCCCCCAGCCCTAAGCGATTTCCAATCTATGTGAGGGAAATTAAAGTCTCCCTACAACATCCCTATTTTTTCTGCACCTGTCCAGAATCTCCTTACATATCCGATCCTCAACTTCCCGTGGGCTGTTGGGAGGCCTGTAGTATACCCCCAGCATAGTGACTGCGCCCTACCTGTTTCTGAGCTCCACCCACAGTGACTCGTTACCTGACCCTTTCAAATTGTCCACCCTCTGTACCGCTGTAATATGCTCCCTAACCTAGTGCATGAATCGCTCACAACGAGTGTGCAGGTACAGCAGGTAGCAAACAGGGCAAATAGAATCTTGGCATTTATTGATAAAAGAATAGACTATCATAGTAATGAATGTTTCTGATACTGTTCTGCACATTAGTGAGAATGCACTTAGAATATTGTGTACAGTTTTGGTCAACTTTCTTGAGGAGGGATGTAAGAGTTTTGGACGTGGTTTGATTTACCAAGGAAGACTGGGGAGATGAGGCCTACAGTTCAGGTGTTTAGGATAAAATGAGAGGGGATTAAATTGTGGTGTACAAGATGAAACGGGCGATTGACAACGTAGGCGTGGAGAGAACTTTTTTCTCCTGCAGGTCAATCTTGAACAAGATGTTACACTTAGGATAAAGGGTTTCAGCTTTGGTGTAAAACAGTGATGAAGAGAAATTACTTATTTCAAAGGGTCCTGAGTTTGTGAAATTAATTACCCCAGAGAGTGTTCGATGCTGGGCCTTTGTGTAAATTTATGGGAGGGGTGGACAGTTTGTTTTAAAATTACTAATGATTTGAAGAGCTCTGGCGAACGGGCAAATCAGTTAAATCGAAGCGTGATGAGATCAGCCATGTTCGAAGTAAGGTGGTGGTGTAGTGGTGAGCATGGCTACTTTCCAAGCATTTGACCTGGGTTCGAGTCCTCGCCATCACAAACTTTAGTTTCATAAGAGCGGCACGGCAGCACAGTGGTTAACACTGCTACCTCACAGCACAGACTCATAGAGTAATAGTGGTTTACAGCACTTCGGCCCAACTTGTCCATTCTGCCCATTTTATAAAAAAACCCAGAGCTAATCCCAATGCCCGCATTTGCTAAATTGCCCCTTAGTGTCGAACGATGTGCAGGATAGGGGGATTGGCCATGCTAAATTGTCCCTTATTGTCCAAAGGTGCGTAGGTTACGTGGATTGGCCATGCTAAATTGCCCCTTAGTGTCCAAAGATGTGCGGGTTAGGTGGATTGGCCATGTTAAATTGCCCCTTAGTGTCCAAAGATGTGCAGGTTAGGTGGATTGGCCATGCTAAATTGCTCCTTAGTGTCCAGAGATGTGCGGGTTAGGTGGATTTGCCGTGCTAAATTGCCCCTTAGTGTCCAAAGATGTGCGGGTTAGGTGGATTGGCCATGCTGAATTGCCCCTTAGTGTCCAAAGATGTGCAGGTTAGGTGGATTGGCCATACTAAATTGTCCCTTAGTGTCCAAAGATTTGCAGATAAGGTGGATTGGCCCTGCTAAATTCATAGAGTCATAGAATCATAGAGGTTTACAGCATGGAAACAGGCCCTTTGGCCCAACCTGTCCATGCTGCCCAGTTTTTAGCCACTAATCTAGTCCCAATTGCCCGCATTTAGCATATATCCCTCTATAGCCATCCTACCCATGTAACTATCTAAATGCCTTTTAAAATACAAAATTGTACCCGCCTCTGCTATTACCTCTGGCAGCTTGTTCCAGACACTCACCACCCTCTGTGTGAAGAAAATGCCCCTCTGGACTCTTTTGTATCTCTCCCATCGCACCTTAAACCTATGCCCTCGAGTTTTAGATTCCCCGACCTTTGGGAAAAGGTATTGACTACCTAGCTGATCTGTACCCCTCATTGTTTTATAGAACCCTATCAGATCACCCCTCAACCTCCTACGCTCCAGAGAAAAAAGTCCCGGTCTATCCAGCCTCTCCTTATAACTTAGTCCATCAAGTCCCAGCAGAATCCTAGTAATTCTTTTCTGCACTCTTTCTAGTTTAATAATATCCTTTCTATAATAGGGTGACCATAAATGCACACAGTGTTCCAAGTGTGGCCTTACCAATGTCTTGTTCAACTTCAACAAGACATTCCAACTCCTGGATTCAATGTTCTGACCAATGAAACCAAGCATGCCAAATGCCTTCCTCACCACTCTGTCCACCTGTGACTCCACTTTCAAGGACCTATGAACATGTACCCCGAGATCTCAATGATCTCCCCAGCGCCCAACCATTAACTGAGTAAGTCCTGCCCTGGTTAAATCTACCAAAATGCATCACCTCGCATTTCTCTAAATTAAACTCCATCTGCCGTTCGTCAGCCCACTGGCTCAATTGATCAAAATCCTGTTGCAATTGGAGATAACTTTCTTCACTGTCCACTATGCCACCAATCTTCGTATCATCTGCACACTTAGGAATCATGCTTCCTATATTCTCATCCAAATCATTAATATAAATGACAAATAACAGTGGACCCAGCACTGATCCCTGAGGCACACCGCTGGTCACAGGCCTCCAGTTTGATAAACAACCCTCTACAATCACCAGGAACCCAGGTTCAGTTCTGGGCCTGAGTGGAGTTTGCACGTTCTCCCCGTGTCAGCGTGGGTTTCCTTCGGGTGCTCCAGTTTCCTCCCAGACTTCACAAGATGTGCAGTTTAGATTCATTGGCTATGCTACATTGCCCCTTCGTGTCAGGATAAGTACATGGGATTATAGGGAGAGGGCCTGTGTTGGATTATTTTTGGTATAGGTTAGATGGGCAGAATAGCATTCTGCTGCAGTTTAGGGATTCTATGATCGTTTTATTAAATAAATGGTGGAGCAGGTTCGAGGGACTAAGTTGTCTACTCCTGCTGCTAGCCCTTATGGTTTTATAATATCAATGACGGAGGCTTGGCATTTTGAGGAAGATATTAGAAAACAAAAAAACTAACAGACACAGCTCAAAGGGACATGAATCAGGGACAAGGATCTGCATTCCACAAAATCCAAATCTTGATCGTGTTTAATTTTTTAAAAAATTAACAGAGTCCATAAAATTTACCAGAGATTCAGTCAATTCAGGAACCCATTTCATTGGGCATCAGATTCGGCAACTCTTATTGGAGCAAGATCTGAATGTTATTTCTGTTTTATTTTCTCTTGGGTTCTTTCTTTGTCTCTTCCCTTTGTTGACTGGGTGCAGTTCAGTTCAGTGGTTGCCAAATTTGATTCTCAGGAGAATCTCCTCGCTCTCATATACAGGTTTCACCATTCCTTCCAATTCGTGACTCCCTGATAGAAAGGCAGCATATTAAAGAAATACGGAGCACTTGCCACTCCATCACTGATAATCGGAGCAGCTACCAGTCCATCATTGTCATTCGAAGCAGCGACTAATCCATCACTGATATTCGAAGCACCTACCATCCCATCACTGACACTCGGGGCAGTTCCGAGCCCATCACTGACACTTGGAGCAGCTACCAGCACATCACTGTCACTCGGAGCAGCGACCAGTCCATCTCTCACACACGGAACAGCGACCAGTCCATCACTGACACTCGGAACAGCTACCACTTCAGATAAAGCAGCCTCAAAGCAACTTCTCGACTACCAAATATGCCTCAGTCAGAAATAATCCTGAGGATTAAACACATCTACTATCCTGTTCTCGTAGCTATCGGTGTTCCAGGTAAGGCAGGGTTTGTATTTGCTATTCACCTCCCCTATATTCACCCTGAATTGTTTTATTATTTCTCCAGTTGAAAATGAGCCCTGACCTGGAGAGCGCCATTCAATTCAACTTTCACTGACATGATCTCTGGCACCTCTGAGTCAACTGTTCGCTATGGCCTCTGTAATGACAAGTATTAATGTTTTTTTTTTAATTCTCACTCGTGACCTCAAGGAAATGAACTCGCACGTCATTCCAGACCAGAACGATTGGTCTTAAATGCTCTCAGAAATTGTTAACAAAATAATGGGTTGTTTAAAAAAAAGCCATAATGCTAAAAACAAATGAAGGCAGATGTAGCAACAGAGATCAACGCAGACATCAGAATTGACAACAGGGTAACCAGCGCTGACATCCCTGTAAAGTCTTCATTAGTGGTATGTGGGATTTGTCCCGCAATTGAGAGAGTTGTCCCACAAAATAATCAACGGCGAGCCTGAATTAGTATTCATCAAAAAAATCATACATTACTGACAATGCCGCCCCCCCTCCCCCCACACCCACCGCCCTCTGGTATCACTATCGACACCCCAGATTAAGTATTTTCCCGAGAACAGTTCATATGCACCAATGGTGAGAACACACTGCCACACGGTCGGGGGGGAATTTGCCTTTGGAGCTTTCAACAACTTATCTGCACCACAAAAAGCCTCTCGTCATGGGGTCACACATGGGCAAGAACACCTCAGGTTGTTTACCATGTACTGTACCAATTGTCGGTCCCCACCCATTCAGCACATCAATTAAGCCATCTCCATGCTTCTTCCTTCTTGGATGAAGTTTTAAGAGTTTGTAACAAAAAACATTGAAATTAGTCTCAGTGGGATATCTCATATCCACCACCAAGAGCGACTCGGTATCAGCATTACTGACTGAGCTGGCCAGTCCGAAGGGACTTGTTTGGTCGCCTGTATCTGCGACCGGAAGTAAGAGAAATAGAATGTGGGGGGGAAATAATGCATTCCTTTGTCCTCACATATCTACCTTCCTCAGATGCATGTCTCCATCGTCGTATCAGAAAGTATCGTCCAATGGTGTTATATATTATAAATTGACAAGATTACATTAGCAGATTTAGTCACTGACAATCTGTCTTTTTTCTCCGTTTATGAGCATCGCTGCAAATATTTGCCAATTATTCCTAATAGACAGGGTGATTCTCACGAAAATGTCTTAACGCCGAATGTATTCCCTGATTGTGATATGCCCGGGCATCACTAAGTGTCCAGGGTTTTAGATATTCCTCTCTCCGCTGTTGTTGCAGGAACATCCGAATATTTCCTGCTGTTTTCTCATATTTTTCATTTAAAAAATCACCAGGATCATCCTAATTTCCCTACCAGGATTCCACTCATTTATTTCACGCTAATGTGGTGCAATAGGACGCCCGATTTGAAAGACTAGTGTCGTTATTCTTGCAAATCTTTCATTGATTCCTCTAAGAATGAATTTATTGGTGTGTAACTCTCTCCTTTCTTTGATCACAGTTAACTTCCTGACCATTCTGATCATGGCCCGGGGAAAATGTGGCCTTTCCAAATGCATCACTTATTACCTGGTGGGCATGGCAGTATCAGACTTACTGGTCATTTTCATCGATGTGATTTTGGCATCAAATTTTCCACTGACGTTTCTGCACATCACGCCCGTCTGTGCTTTCAGACGAACTCTCCTCCTGGCAACCACAGATGCTTCTGTTTGGTTAACAGTTGCCTTTTCCTTCGATCGTTTTGTGGCCATTTGTTGTCAAAAGCTAAAAACGAAATATTGTACCGAGAAAACAGCGGGAATCGTTGTGGGGACGGTCAGCACACTGAGCTGTTTGAACAATGTGCCCTGGTATTTCACATTTGAAGCTGAATATGCCATTAACGATGTTCCTTGGCTCTGTCTCAGAAAATCCAGTTTTTATAACTCTCTTGCATGGATTGTATTTGCTTGGTTTGATGTAATTTTAACCCCTTCTGTCCCGTTTTTCCTGATTGTGTTACTTAACGCCTTGACAGTCAGACACATTTTAATGTCCAGTCGAGTCCGCAGGGGATTGCGGGGCTGCAACCAAGGAGCAAATCAGACTGACCCAGAACTGGAGAACCGACGGAAGTCCATAGTTTTACTGCTGAGCATATCGGGAACATTTATACTACTATGGATGTTGCATGTTTTGCTATTCCTCTATACCCGCATTGCAAACCATCATAATTCCAGCAGTTACAATGACCCTCTATACATTGCACAGCAGACTGGGCCCATGTTGCTGCTCTTGAGTTGCTGCTCAAACACATGCATTTATGCAGTGACCCAGGCTAAATTCAGGGAGGAGCTCAAGAATGGGGCACAATATCCATTCAAATTGATGTTTAAATTTCTGAAAAGAAATTAAATTCAAGGATGTAGAAACTGAGAGAAAAATCCGGCCTTTCATTCCAGGATGTAATTCGCCCCTCAATAACGCCCCACCACATTTTCACCCAAAGGGCATATTCGTTTCTTCCGAGATATCTAATGAATTACAGAAATGACACCCCTCCCCCCACCACCACTTTTCTCTAAAATAACTATTTCCCAGTCTGCCCCTGCAACACGTTGCATTCCTCTGACCAGTTAATGCCATTCCGTCCCCTCAATATATCCCAGTTATCGTGTGCACCTAATGCACACCAGTGCAACCCCTCAGCTACAATCCTTCAGTTTTGCGCAGAATAATTAAAATGACTGCCGCACCATTTCTTCGCAATCCAAAACTTTTCCAGCCTTTATTTTGGGATAGATGTACGCGTGGATGAATGTTCTCAAGCCTGATTCTCCGAATTAACAACTTTTTCTCCAAACCAACGGACGCCAGCCTGTTAATCTAAGGTACATTTGCTCTCCGAATCGAAATAAAATCATCCCAGGGCCATATATGTTTCTTATGGACAGATGAACTAATGTCCTTCAGGGCACTCCAACGTGGGCATTGTTTCGACATCAAAACATGTCCAGAAAGTCCCTTGAAGATATTCTATATATCCTACCATCAGCTCACATTTATTCCTTCCAAATCCGTCACTCTGATCCATGTGCATTAAAGCATCACTTTAGCTATAAAAAGATAATTCCAAATTCACTTTATCGTCCTGATGTGAAGTAGGGGGTCTTTCATGTGTTGTCAACCAAACCGATGGAGACAGGGGGGGAAGTTAAAATTTGAGACCACGCCTGAAACTGTGACACTCACAAACGCAGCCCCTTCTTCAGTTTAACTCATGCTTTCGCAGTTCCCCACCATATTTCAACTCCCTCCTCATTGCGAACTGGAGGTTCCCATAATTCGCCCAATGTCCCCGGCCAGAACCTCCTGTACCAAGGCTCAAAGCTTCTTCCTGCACTTCCCATCTTTATGTGGTTGTTCAGTAACTCAATTCAGCTCATGCCACTTTTACCCAAGTGTGCCAATGACGAAAAGTTCTGATTCACAATGTGAATTCCCACAATCACGATAATACAACTGAAGACATGTCCAGTGCGTTCTTCAGGATAATTCCAGTCAACTCATTGGGAACTGCTGATCAAGGAAAGGAGTCTCTAAGCAACTGTTACTGATATTCCATGGTTCAATCCACCTTACCCTGAGCAATAACAGGCAATTCTAGTTAATGATTCTGAATCATGATCGATGTTTCAAATAATAAAAAAATCCATATATATTGTTGAATTGTTATTTATATTATAAACTTTAAAATTAATTTGAATGTTTTTTACATAATTATGCTAACATATCAAATCAATTCTTAAGCACGAGAAAGACCGAAACGTGAAGAGAACAGTTCGCCCCACGTAATTTGAGTGCGAGGTAATGTGTAATGTCCAGATGTGGGGTCTTTCCTGTCATTGTGAACATCAGATCAATGTTGGTAGGATTCATTTTGGTAGGACTAATTTAAATGTGGATTGCAGGGTCAAAGGTAGGGTTCTGAAGACTGTGGAGGAACAGAGAGATCTTGGGGTTCATATCCACAGATCTCTAAAGGTTGCCACTCAAGTGGTAGAGCTGTGAAGAAGGCCTATAGTGTGTTAGCTTTTATTAACAGGGGGTTGGAGTTTAAGAGCCGTGGGGTTATGCTGCAACTGTACAGGACCTTGGTGAGACCACATTTGGAGTATTGCGTGCAGTTCTGGTCACCTCACTATAGGAAGGATGTGGAAGCGCTGGAAAGAGTGCAGAGGAGATTTACCAGGATGCTGCCTGGTTTGGAGGGTAGGTCTTATGAGGAAAGGTTGCGGGAGCTAGGGCTGTTCTCTCTGAAGCGGAGGAGGCTGAGGGGAGACTTAATAGAGGTTTATAAAATGATGAAAGGGATAGATAGAGTGAACGTTCAAAGACTATTTCCACGGGTGGATGGAGCTATTACAAGGGGGCATAACTATAGGGTTCGTGGTGGGAGATACAGGAAGGATGTCAGAGGTAGGCTCTTTACGCAGAGAGTGGTGGGGGTGTGGAATGGACTGCCTGCAGTGATAGTGGAGTCAGACACTTTAGGAACATTTAAGCGGTTATTGGATAGGCACATGGAGCACACCAGGATGATAGGGAGTGGGATAGCTTGATCTTGGTTTCAGATAAAGCTCGGCACAACATCGTGGGCCGAAGGGCCTGTTCTGTGCTGTACTGTTCTATGTTCTATGTTCTAATGTTACCTTTATGTGTGTATATCGTATGCATATGTACATTATGTTGGTTTGGATTCCAATATGGAAAATATAGCGTCGAATTGATCACTGGGATAAAGTATATATTGGACAGCTCAGAGGACAGACAGACAGTATTTTGGTCACAAATTCCCCCAGCTTTGGAATTTCCTGAATTAAGATCCATCAGGTTGTTTTCTGAACAAAGAAATTGTAATGCTGTTTATTGAGAGTCATTAATCTCTAACATGACTGCACAAACATTTGGAATCGATTTTACGTTAGTTTAAAGACAACATAAGAATATTGCATTCAACACAATAAAGATTCAGGTAGCCTCACACCTAACGGCTGCTCATCATCTACAGAACACACATATTTAGCCCACTATTTCAGTGAGACGAGAAAGGCAATCAGCTGATCTGATACATAAAGGCCAAAAGAGTAACGAGGGAGAGAGTAGGGCTTCTTAAGGATCAACAATGTCATCTATGTGCGGATCCACAAGAGATGGGTGAGATCATAACTTAATATTTCTCATCAGTATTTGCTGTTGTGAAAAGGATGGATGTTGGGGAACTTTGGGAAATAAATAGTGATGTCTTGAGGAGTGCACATATTACAGAGGAGGTGCTGGAAGTCTTAAAGCGCATCAAGGTAGATAAATACCCGGGAACTGATCAAGTATATCCCTGGACATTGTGGGAGTCTGGGGAGGAAATCGCGGGTTCCCTGGCAGAGATATTTGAATCATCGATAGTCACAGGCGAGGTGCCTTAAGATTGGAAGGTGGCAAATGTTGTGGCTTTGTTTAGAAAGGGCGGCAAGGAAAAGCCTGGGAGCTGCAGGCTGGTGAGCATCACATCTATTGTGGGTAAGTTGTTGCAAGGTATTTTGAGAGACAGGATCTACAGGCATTTAGAGATGCAAGAACTGATTAGGGACAGGCAACATGGATTTGTGAGTGGAAAATCATGTCTGACAAATTTGATTGAGTTTTTTGAAGGGGTACCCAAGAAGATAGATCTGGGCAGTGCAGTTAATGTTGTCCAAATTGACTTTAGCAAAGCCTTTGACAAGGTACCACATGATAGGTTATTTCATGAGGTTAAATCTCACGGGATCCAGGGTGAGGTACTTAAATGGATACAAAATTGGCTGGATGACAGAAGCCAGCGGGTGGTTGTGAAGGGTTGTTTTTCAATCTGCAGATCTGTGATCAGCGGTGTGCCTCAGGGATTGGTGTTGGGTCCACTGTTATTTGTCACTTACATTAATGATTTGGATGAGAATGTAGGAGGCATGGTTAGTAAGTTTGCAGACGACACCGAGATTGGTGGCATAGTGACAGTGAAGATGGTTATCTCGGATTGCAATGGGATCTTGATAAAATGGGCTAATGGGCTGACGAATGGCAGATGGAGTTTAATTTAGATAAATGCGAGGTGATGCATTTTGGTAGACTGAACCAGGGCAGGACTTACTCAGTTAATGGTGGGGCGTTGGGGAGAGTTACAGAACAAAGAGATCTAGGGGTATAGGTTAATCGCTCCTGGAGGTGGAGCCACACGTGGACAGAGTGGTGAAGAAGACATTCAGCATGCTTGGTTTCATTGGTCAGAACATTGAATACAGGAGTTGGGACGTCTTGTTGAAATTGTACAAGTCATTGGTAAGGCCACACTTGGAATACTGAGCACAATTCTGGTCACCCTACGATAGAAACGATATTATTAAACTGGAAAGAGTGCAGAAAAGATTTACTATAATGCTACCGGGACTTGATGGTTTGAGTTATAAGGAGAGGCGGGATAGACTGGGACTTTATTCTCTGGAGCGTAGGAAGCTGCGGGGTGATCTTATAGAGGTCTGTAAAATAACGAGGGGCGCAGATCAGCTAGATAGTCAATATCCTTTCCCAAAGGTAGTGGAGTCTAAAACTAGAGGGCATAGGTTTAAGGTGAGAGGGGAGAGATACAAAAGTGTCCAGAGGGGCAGTTTTTTTCACACAGAGGGTGGTGAGTGTCTGGAACAAGCTGCCAGAGGTAGTAGTAGAGGCGGGTACAATCTTGTTTTTTAAAAAGCATTTAGACAGTTACATGGGTACGATGGGTATAGAGGGATATGGGCCAAATGCGGGCAATTGGGATTAGCTTCGGGGTTTAAATAAAAAGGACGGCATGGACAAGTTGGGCCGAAGGACCTGTTTCCATGCTGTAAACCTCTATGACTCTCTCTCTCTCTCTCTCTCAGGGAGATATCTGTACGCTGACTGGTGTCTCTCAGTCCCCTCTCTCTCTCTCAGGGAGATATCAGTACGCTGACTGATGTCTCTCAGTCCCCTCTCTCTCTCTCTCTCAGGGAGATAACTGCACACTGACTGGTATCTCTCTGTCCCCCCCCCGCTCTCTCAGGGAGATATCTGTGCAGTGACTGGTGTCTCTCAGTCCCCTCTCTCTCTTTCTTAGGGAGAGATCGGTACACTGACTGGTGTCTCTCAGTCTCCTCTCTCCCTCTCCCAGGGAGATATATGTACAGTGACTGGTGTCTCTCAGTCCCCTCCCTCTCTGTCAGGGAGATGTCTGTGCACTGGCTGGTGTCTCTCAGTCCTCTCTCTTAAATATATGAAGGGCAAAAGAGTAACAAGGGAGAGAGTAAGGCCTCTTAAGGATCAACAAGGTCTTTGATATGCGGATCCACAAGAGATGGGTGAGATCCTAAATGAATATTTCTCATCCGTATTTACTGCTGAGAAAAACATGGATGTTGGGGAACTTGGGGAAATAAATCGTGATGTCTTGAGGAGTGTACATTTTACAGAGAAGGAGGTGCTGGAAGTCTTAAAGCGCATCAAAGTAGATAAATCCCCGAGACCTGAGAAAGTGTATCCCAGGACATTATGGGAGGCGAGGGAGGAAATTGTGGGTCCCCTAGCCGAGATATTTGAATCATCGATAGTCACGGGTGAGGTGCCTGAAGATTGGAGGGTGGCAAATGTTGTGCCTTTGTTTAAAAAGGGCTGCAGGGAAAAGCCTGGGAACTACAGGCCTGTGAGCCTCACATCTGTTGTGGGTAAGTTATTGGAAGGTATTATGAGAGACAGGATCTTCAGGCATTTAGAGATGCAAGGACTGATTAGGGACAGTCAGCATGGCTTTTTGAGTGGAATATCATGTCTGACAAATTTGATTGAGCTTTTTGAAGGGGTACGGAAGAAGGCAGATCAAGGCAGTGTAGTTGATGTTGTCCAAATGGACTTTAGCAAGGCCTTTGGAAAGATACCGCATGGAAGGTTATTGCATGAGGTCAAATCTCTCAGGATCCAGGGTGAGGTAGCTAAATGGATACAAAATTGGCTGGATGACAGAAGCCAGAGGCTGATGGTAACTGCAGATCTGTGACCAGCGTTGTGCCTCAGGGTTCGGTGCTGGGTCCATTGTTATTTGTCATTTATATTAATGATTTGGATGAGAATATAGGAGGCATGGCTAGTAAGCTTGCAGATGACAGCATGATTGGTGGCATAGTGACATTGAAGAAAGTTATCTCCGATTGCAATGGGATCTTGATCAATTGGGTCAGTGGGCTGACGAATGGCAGACGGAATTTGGTTTGGATAAATGTGAGGTGATGCATTTTGGTAGATTGAACCAGGGCAGGACTTACTCAGTTAATGGTAGGGGGTTTGGAAGAATTAGAGAACAAAGTGATCTAGGGGTACAGGTTAATCGCTCCTGAAAGTGGAGTCACAAGTGGACAGAGTGGTGAAGAAGGCATGCTTGGTTTCATTGGGTCAGAACATTGAATACAGGAGTTGGGACGTCTTTTTGTTGTTGTACCAGACATTGGTAAGGCCACACACTTGGAATACTGTGTACAGTTCTGGTCACCCTATTATAGAACGGATATTATTAAACTAGAAAGAGTGCAGAAGAGAATTACTAGGATGCTACTGGGACTTGATGGTTTGAGTTGTAAGGAGAGGCTGGATAGACTGGGAGCTTTTTCCTCTGGAGCGTCGAAGGCTGAGGGGTGATCTTAGAGAGTTCTATAAAATAATGAGTGGCACAGATCAGCTAGATAGTCAATATTTTTCCCAAACGTAGGGGAGTCTAAAACTAGAGGGCATAGGTTTAAGGTGAGAGGGGAGAGATACAAAAGGGTACAGAAGGGCATTATTTTCACACAGAGAGTGGTGACTGTCTAGAACAAGCTATCAGAGGTAGTAGTAGAGGCAGGTTCAATGTTGTCTTTTAAAAAGCGTTTCGACAGTTACATGTGTAATATGGATATAGAGGGCTATGGGTCAAATGCGGGCAATTAGGACCCGCTTAGGGGTCATGGACAAGTTGGTCAGAATGGCCTGTTTCCATTCTCTAAACCTCTATAACTGTAACATGGTAAAATGAGCCATTAATCTATCTATATCAGTGATAAAAATGTATTTCAAACTGATCGAAATAATGAAAAATCCGATGACACTGGAGGCATTTTGTGTCAACTAATCTCAGGAGTTCTTTTCAAGTTTCATTATTAAATGACACTTTTGAAATATTCCTCGTTAAATTCATACTCCTTCACTCGACACCGCTTTTTATGGATAATATACTGCTCTCCATGTCTTCTGTGTTTGGAGGTATTTTCATCCACAGCAGGGCTAACGCACCAGAGCTGTTAGCGAGTCAGGAGTAACTGGACATGCGAATCGTCAACATTGAAGTTGGAGGCCCCAAACAGAGACAGGAACATCAAGACATCGGTACAAAATCCTCCTGCTCGTTTCCGCCTACTGCCTCGCTGCAAGTAATGTATTTGTAGTCCATTCTGACAGCAAAATGGAAGAAGCACAATTGTTCGAAAATATAATGTGTGTAACACTGCAATGAACACTGCCATCGATGGTTCAGTAGCACCACTAATGACAAAAGTGGCCCAGCAATTCTTAATTGAATTCCTGCATCTATGAGACGTTATGGCAGCAACAACATCAGCGGCAATCCAAAATGCCCTCGTACTTCCTAATCTACTTGTTGCAAAAGCATCAGGTAATGACAGTATTTGATAGCAGTGATGACTGCGACGTTCATGTGATGTCAAAATCGTATTTCCACATTCAGCATACACTTGGTCACGTTGTGCCCCACGACACACCATCTAAATTAAAAGAAGAAAGAACAAAGAAAAGTACAGCGCAGGAACAGTCGCTTGGGCCCACCAATCCTGTGCTGCGCATGATGCCCTCACTGAACTAAAAAAAGAACTTCTGCCATTTCTCGATTCATATCCATCTACTCCCTCCCTATTCAAGCACCCATTCTGAGAGAGCAGGAATGGAGAGAGGTGGAGGATGGATGTGTGGCTGAGGGACTTAGGGGCAGGTGTGAACTGTATAAAAAAGACGGGTGGCACTTGAATCCCACGGGGACCAATATCCTGGCAGGAAGGTTGGCTAAGGCTACTGGAGAGACTTTAAACTAGAAAGGTTGGAGGGAGGGAATCGAGATGAGGTGACGAGGAGCGAGGAGGGTAGCCCACATATAGCGAGGGATTGTAGGCAGCGAAAGAGAGAGAATAAACGGGTGATGGAGAAGGGGAGAGCTCAGACCAATGGTTTGAGATGTGTCTATTTTAATGCCAGGTGTGCAGTAAATAAAGTGGATGAGCTTAGAGTGTGGATCGATGCTTGGAAGTGTGATGTGGTGGCCATTACGGAGACTTGGGGACAGGGACAGGACTGGATACTTCAGGTGCCGGGTTTCAGATGTTTCAGAAACGGCAGAGAGGGAGGCAGAAGGGGGGGGAGTGGTACTGCTGATCAGGGATAGTGTCACAGCTGTAGAGAAGGTGGAAGCCGTGGAGGGGTTGTCTACGGAGTCTCTGTGGGTGGAAGATTGGAGCGGGAAGGGGTCGATAACTTTGCTGGGTGTTTTCTATAGGCCGCCCAATTGTAAAAGGCTGTTGAGGAGCAGCTCGGGAAACAGATCCTGGAGAGATGTAGTAAAATAGGGTTGTCGTGAAGGGAGACTTTAACTTCCCAAACATCGATTGGAATTCCCCTAGGGTAAGGGGTTTGGATGGGGTGGAGTTTGTGAGGTGTGTTCAGGAGGGTTTCCTGACACAGCATGTGGATAAACCTACAAGAGGAGAGGCTGTACTCGATCTGGTACTGGCTAATGGGCCTGGACATGTGTCGGATCTCTCAGTGGGGGAGCATCTTGGGGATAGTGATCATAACTCTATCTCCTTTACGCTAACATTGGAAAGAGATAGGATCACGCAAGCTAGGAAAGCGTTTATCTGGAGTAAGGGGAAATATGAAGCCATCAGGCAGGAGATTAGAGGCGCAAATTGGAAGGAGGCATTCTCGAGGAAAAGTACTGAAGTAAGGTGGCAGATTTTCAAGGAATGTTTGTCTGGAGTTCTACATGACAACGTTCCGATGAGACAGTGAGTTTTTGGTAGGTTACGGGAACCGTGCTGAACCTAGTCAAAACGAAAAGGAAAGCGTACAATATGTTCAGAGAGCTCGGCATAAATGGGGATCTAGATGAGTATACGGCTTGTAGGAAGGCACTTAGGAAGGAAATTAGGAGAGCCAGAAGGGGTCACGAGAAGGCCTTGGCAGGTAAGATTAAGGAGAACCCTAAGGCATTCTATAAATATGTGAAGAGTAAAAGGATGAGATGTGAAGGAATAGGACCTATAAAATGTGAAGGTGAGAAAGTATGTACGGAACCGGAAGAAATAGCAGAGGTGCTTAATGAATACTTTACCTCGGTATTCACGGTGGAAAAAGACCTGGGTGGTTGTACTATAGGAATGCTGTGGACTGAGAAGATTGAGTTTGTCGACATTAAGAAAGAGGATGTGTTGGAAATTTTGAATACCATCAAGATAGATAAGTCGCCGGGACCGAATGGGATGTACCCCAGGTTACTGTGGGAGGCGAGGGAAGAGATTGCAGAGCTTCTGGCGATGATCTTTGCATCGTCGATGGAGACGGGAGAGGTTCTGGAGGATTGGAGGATTGCAGATGTGGTTCCTATATTCAAGAAAGAGAATAGGGATAGCGCAGGAAATTACCTACCGGTGAGTCTAACCTCAGTGGTTGGTAAGTTGATGGAGAAGATCCTGATGGACAGGAATTATGAACGTTTAGAGAAGTTTAGTATGCTCAAATGTAGTCAGCACGGCTTTGTCAAAGGCAAATCGTGCCTTCCGAGCCTGGTGGAATTCTTTGAAAATGTGACTAAACACGTTGACGAAGGAAAAGCGGTAGATGTGGTTTACATGGACTTAAGCAAGGCGTTCGATATGGTCCCCCATGCAAGACTTCTCGAGAAAGTGAGAGGGCAAGGGTTCCAAGGGGCTGTTGCCTTGTGGATCCAGCACTAGCTGGCCTGCAGAACGCAGAGAGTGCTTGCAGATGGGTCGTTTTCTGAATGGAGGTCGGTCACCAGTGGAGTGCCCCAGGGATCTGTTCTGGGACCCTTGCTGTTTGTCATTTTCATAAATGACCTGGATGAGGAAGTGGAGGGATGGATTGGTAAGTTTGCCGACGACACGAAGGTTGGTGGTGTTGTCGATAGTTTGGAGGGATGTCAGAAGCTGCAGCGTGACATAGATAGGATGCAAGACGGGGCGGAGAAGTGGCAGATGGACTTCAACACGGATAAATGTGTAGTGGTACATTTTGGCAGGTCAAATGGGATGAAGGAGTATAATATCAAGAGTAAGACTCTTAGCAGTGCAGAGGATCAGAAGGAACTTGGGGTCCGGGTCCGTAGGACTCTGAAATCGGCCTCGCAGGTAGAGGAGGTGGTTAAGAAGGAATATGGTGTGCTGGCCTTCATCAATCGAGGGATTGAGTTTAGGAGTCGGTAGATAATGATGCAGCTTTATAAGACCCTCGTCGGACCCCACTCAGAGTACCGTGCTCAGTTCTGGTCGCCTCATTACAGGAAGGACGTAGAAATGATTGAAAGGGTGCAGAGAAGATTTCCAAGGATGTTGCCTGGATTGGGTGGCATGCCTTATGAGGATAGGCTGAGGGAGCTCGGTCTTTTCTCCTTGGAGAGGCGAAGAATGAGAGGTGACCTGATAGAGGTGTACAAGATGTTGAGAGGAGTAGATTGGGTGGATTCTCAGAGGCTTTTTCCCAGGGCTGAAATGGCTGCTACGAGAGGACACAGGTTTAAGGTGCTGTGGAGGAGGTACAGAGGAGATATCAGGGGTAAGTTTTTCACTCAGAGGGTGGTGGGTGAGTGGAATCGGTTGCCGTCGATGGTGGTGGAGGCACACTCGATAGGGTCTTTTAAGAGACTTCTGGATGAGTACATGGGAATTAATAGGATTGAGGGTTATAGGTAAGCCTGTATATAGGCCGAGGTATGTCGGGACATGACCGGCGCAACTTGTGGGCCGAAGGGCCTGTTTGTGCTGTAGTTTTTCTATGTTCTATGTTCATTCGAGAAGCATCTTAAATTTTGCTGATGGGCCTGCTACCATCACCTCCTCTGGCAGCGTGTTCCAGGCACCCACCACTTTCTGCGTGAAAAACCTCCCCGCAAATATGTGTTAAACTTTCCCCCTCTCACTGTGAAGCTGAATGCATTCGGAAAGGATGTAATGGATCAGTACTGCTCATTGATCAAATTATTAGGAAACATTTCAAAAGCCTAATTCAGCTTCATCTGCCGTGTTGTGTCGAAATATGTGTTGCAGATTTTATGGAACATGGGAATGTTTTAGTGAGGGTGTTAACGAATATTCGTATGAGTACCACCTGATCTGACATACATGCAAACGCAGGTACACATCTGTTCACCCTTACCTTCCCTCTGTAATGGCCCAGCAGGTGTCTTTATTCAGATCAATATTCGTTGAAAACCAAAGGATTGTGGCGTAACGGCCCGCAGTGTTTGAACCTTTAATACGCTGAAAGATGTTTCAACAAGCAAACTTGACTTTTGGTTAAATTTTGTTTCACTGTGCTGTGGTTTTCTGCGGTAAAGCTGGCCTGGAACTTATCAAAGGGCACAAGGTGCTAGATGTAACCTGTTGTCCTGAGCGGAAAGGAGTTGGTAACTCACTTTTGGAGTCAGTGTTCCTTATATGGTGATTGAAATGTAATTTATGTTCACTTAAGGCCTAAACATCATGGGGTCTAGAGTGATCGTTGCCTCCATCCCGGCTATTTGATTGACCTCATCAAACGATGCAACTTGTTTCCTGATAAATTCATTGGCAGAATGCCAAGGAACATTTGTGCTTGAACCATGCTTACCCAAAGGGCCTGTGGCATTGTGAAAATCCCGTGGACCAAAGCTCACAAGGAGAGGTCACATCTGAAAAGAAGAAAATAAAGACTGATTCCATTTGGCAAAGTTGCTTTATCCTTTGCAAGTATTTACTGTTATTTAAGTTGCTATAAAATAAAAGACATTATCTTCAAGTAATTAAAGTCAAATTTATGTCTTTATTCTCTAGTAGAGTTTAAAAATCAGGTTTGTGCAACATGATGGTCCTGGAGGAGACACCCATATCCCATGTTGGCATAAAATGAGTAAAATTGCATTGGAAACAACAGACCAAATTAAATATATGAGGAGAATGACACGTTGCAAAGCGAGATGTTGCCATCATGAAGGTGCTACCTGATAGAATAATGCAAGCGGATTTAATGATAACTTTCAAAATTGGAATTGTGTCATCAATTCAAAGGGAAAATAATGAAGGAGTTCTGGAGAAAGAGAAGATCATCATACTCAACCGGACAGTAGATCGACGATAGACCAAATTCCCCTCCTCACCAAAAACATGCTTAATATAAACACGGCTCAGACTTATTTGAATCATTCCCGGATTCAGACATGACACCGTTCAGTCTCGTCTTCATGAATAACAAAGCAGTGATGAGTGACGCATTCTCCCTTTGATGAACCATTCACTGTACATGGTATTGATGTACATGGAATGATTCGAAATGATACGATGTTTAACAGCAATGTACCTGCACGGATCAAGACAATGGACATGCGAAGTGGGGAATCCTAAAAAGTTACTCCGATTTTTAAACATTAGACATTAAGGCACTCACAGAACTACCAGTAAAAATTTAAATGAATCTTAAAACAAGTTCTTAAGCTAAGAAGAGAATAGTTTGCATACATGTGAATGCAGTAAGAGATTTAAGCAACTAATTATGATTTAAAAGACATATGCCGCTATTTGAAATGTATTTTAAATATTATATGAATCATTGTTCACTTTAGCCGAAGGCAAGTTATCACAAACTGTGATGGTAAAGGCGAATATTTCATCAAAAAACCCTGGAAAACTTACTGCTCGCAAAATTCGTACCAGAAAGTTTCTTATGCAGGAACATATATTTTAAATTCACGAATTGCTGTATTCATTATCCAGATTTCAGATGGAAACGTGCCCAGACACGGGATCACGTGTTTCTGTAGTTTAGCAATGATCCTCTGGGAACATACACTTTGACCTTTGTAGTTAGCGTCGAGGGTAACCTGGCAATGGGGAAGTCACTTTAGACAAGATGGCAGTTAGCGTTCGGATTTAATGGACAATGAGACATTGTTATGCTGGATGGTAGGACGCAATTGGCTGAAGTGCATGGCAGGGAATATTGTTCATATGTGTATGCTGAAGATGATTGATTTTAAGGTAATGTAAGGTGGGAATAATTGATCAGAAAAACTAGATTTGATCTGTTCTGAATTGTAACTATCAGATCTATTGGTAGTGTTCCAGCTGCTCCATCTGAGTGCTCTCCTGACCCTCTGGTGATCTCTTGGCAGCTGCTGGTTGAATAAAGTTACGTCTTTCGCGCAGCAACACTGTCTTTGTGAGTCTTGTATTTTCTGAGATTGTCTGACAGTACTGGTCACCTCGGATATCCCACCAAGAGTCTGTTTGACGACGAGCGATGGGATAGAGTCACCGGACTCTGACGGTGGGATGTGCCTCATAAGATTGAATATCTTTACATTAGCACTCGAGTTAGTGAGAAGGAGAAACTTGTCATGTCGTCGGATCCGTAGAGTGACCTATCTGAATGTATATTTGGGGTCGCAAAGACAGTGTCGCTGATTAAAGACTCCGCACTAAAGGTGGAGAGGGTGAGAGTGGAATTTCGCTACATGACTGTAAGCGGAGCGAGAGGGTGACGAGCGGTTGGGGGAAGGAGTAAAATTTGTCGGGTGCACTCAATCTGAAAGGCCAGGGACGGAATCGTCGTGCTGTGCACTGAGCAGAGCCAAGAAGGCCACGCATGTAATAATATAAGAGGATAGAAGCAATTGTTGCGGGCAGCAGTCAGCCGAGACATTAGAGCAAAGTATATTTGAGTTATTGGGTCCCCAGTAAGGAGAAGTCAGAAAGGAAGGGTCGTGCGATCAGTGAAACGCTAAGGAATTTAATCGAGAGAAATTCTCAGAGAGGGGTCTGCGGAATTGGGGAAAGATAAAACATGCAAATAAATAAGACAAAGAACTCGAAGCCTGTCCGCTGGAAGAGAGAGAGAGAGAGAGAGAGAGAAAGAGAGAGAGAGAGAGATTGGACAGTCTCGAGGGTCCTCGTGTGGTCTTGTAGTTTAAAGGACCAGAATGTAGATTTGACTTGGGGAGGAGTATATTGGTTAAGACTCGACAATAGAAATGGAACACGGTAAATTATTTAGGAAAATAATAGAGAACACATATGATACAGACGCTTCCAAGCCTGAGCAAAAACATTGGCAGAAGGGCCAGACTGAACAAAAATCAGAAATCGCAAATCATAGAATCATAGAAACACTACAGTACCGAAAGAGGCCATTCGGCCCATCGAGTCTGCACCGACCACAATCCCACCCAGGCCCTACCCCCACATATTTATCCACTAATCCCTCTAAAATACGCATCTCAGGACACGAAGGGCAATTTTTAGCATGGCCAATCAACCTAACCCGCACATCTTTGTTATTCTTTGTTATTATTGCCGCAATGATGAGGAACCGCCTTCAAACGAGACATTTAGCAGGCAGTTAACCACGACAGATGCTGTCCAGGAAGATATTAAAAGTGGGCCCACAGGAAGGATGGTAACAAATTAATTTCTTCCCCCAATCACAGAGGAGTCCAAAGAGAAGTAAGTAGTCAGGAAGATTAATTAGGAAAGGTAACACAGGAAGACGGAGAGTCCCTTACCGGTGATGAGATGCCCGTTTCTGCAGCACCATTTCCGTACTATAATGAAAGCATCCGGGCGAGGGCGGGGAATGACCTCAATATCAACTGAGGAAGTGCCATTATCCGTGACTTCAAAGCAGATGTTCATGGACAAATTAGGCCTATAACGGGGCAATCACCAAAATGTGGCTTTCTGGAAAAATATGGATGAGTTGAGCGGGGTTCATCATCTGACTTGGATGAGATAAAAATTTTAGGAAAGGGAAAGTTGGGAGGACTAGCATGGCAAGTGATAAACGAGGCGTTAAAAGGGGAGATTGAATATTTGCAACAGATGAAAGTGAGGGCCACAGATGTGAACAATTTAACTGGGCAATCGGTGAGAGATACTAAAGGACACGCTAATTGGGTTAAATAAACCTTAGTTAAACAAAACGCGAAAGAATCTGTCGAAGAATACACAGACAGGAAATTCAGGGCTGATGTCGATAACGGAGGGATCAAAATCCTCGCTCGGGATGACGATATGTTTTTGGGTATGCTCAATGAGGGGTTCAGTCCATCTCTCGCTCAAATTGGAGATTTGGGTATTCCAAGAGGAAGAAATGTTTGGGACGTTAAAAATTGGGCTATGAAAACAGAATCAAATCTTCAGATGTATCTTAAAATGACTAATACAAATTGATCAGCCACAACCAAGTATTCTTAGATCGTGCTTTGTGTGCGATTGTGGAGGCTTAGTCATCCCAGCTCCAGGACATTTCAGTCGGAGTCCCTCAGGGTAGTGTCCGAGGCCCAACAGTCTTCAACTTCTTCATTCAAGACCTTCCGTCCATCGTCAAGTCAGAAGTGGGTATGCTCGCCGATGATTGCACAATATTCAGCACCATTCGCGACTCCTCAGATACTGAAGCAGCCCATGTTCAAATGCAACATGATCTGGACAATATCCAGTCGTGGGCTGACAAGTAGCAAGTAACTTGCGCACCACACAAATGCCAGGCAATGACCATCACCAATAAGAGACAATCTAACAACCACCCCTTGACATTCAATGGTGGAACCATCAATGAATCCCACACTGTCAACATCCTTGGGGTTTCCATTGAACAGAAACTCCACTGGACTCACCACATAAACACACTGGCTAGAAGAGCAGTAAGAAGTCTCACAACACCAGGTTAAAGTCCAACAGGTTTATTTGGTAGCAAATACCATAAGCTTTCGGAGCGCTGCCCCTTCGTCAGATGGAGTGAAATTCTGTTCTCCAACAGTGCACAGAGACACAACTTCAAGTTACAGAATACTAATTAGAATGCAAATCTCTACAGAATACAAATATCTACAGAAGAGCAGGCCAGAGGCTAGGAATACAGCGGCGAGTAACTCACCTCCTGACTCCCCAAAACATATCCACCATCTACAAGGCACAAATCAGGAGTGTGATCGAATACTCCCCACTTGCCTGAATGGGTGCAGCTCCAACAACACTCTAGAAGCTTGACACCATCCAGGACAAAGCAGCCCATTTGATTGGCACCACACCTACACACATTTAGTCTCTCCACCACCGACGCTCAGTAACAGCAATGTGTACTATCTACAACTTGCACTGCAGAAATTCACCAAAGATCCTTGGACAGCATCTTCCAAAGCAAGGACCCACTTCCATCGAGAAGGACAAGAAAAGTGGATAAATGGGAACACCACCACCTGCAAGTTCCCCTCCAAGCCACTCACCATTCTAACTTCGAATTATATTGCCGTTCCCTTGCAGTCGCTGGGTCATAATCCTGGCCTAACGGCATTGTGAATCAACCCACAGCACATGGACTGCAGTGATTCAAGAAGGCAGCTCACCACCACCTTCTCAATGGGGATCGGCAATAAATTTCGGACAGCAAGCGATGCCTGTATGCCAGAACGGAATTTTTAAAAATGCGACCCACAGGGTGCAGGAATGGTAGAACGAATGAATCCAACATTGAAGGAGTTTAGCCAAGGCCATTTTAGAAGCAGGAAGAATTGGGTACAGGCTTTGCCTGCAATATTGCGACGGCAGAGAACTACCCCATCCTGAGAAACAGGGTTGACCCCTTTTGAACTGATGACTGGTCGGGCAATGAGCCTCCCAGAGGATTTGATAACAGTGGGAGAGGAACTTGAAGTTGGCTGAGAAGAAGCGTTTCAATGCATGACAGATTCAATAGACCGTCTACATTCTCTCAAAAAGCAGGTGATCCTTCAACAGCAACATAGAATGTTGATGAAATTGGCAGAGGAAGGCACTCCTAAATTACGTAAACCAGGGGATAAGGTAATGGTCAAACTCATGACAAACAAAAAAGTGCTCGGGGTCCTATGGGAAGGGCCTTTTAATGTCATTTTCACAGGACAAACATGGGTTTAATTGATGAGGAGTACAGCTCAAGGCAGCGACACTGGACCCAACTGAAACCATATCCTCATGAGAAATCCAATAATAGCCAGAATGTACAGATGAGTGAATGATCCAGTAGAACAGGGATCATCATGGCTATTGCAGCTGCATTAATGATAATAGAATTAATTTGGATTTGCAGACGAGTTATGGGTTAGACCAGATTATGGCGCAGGGTAATCAGGGTAACATTAGAATAGAATAAATAAAAATAAATTAGTTAATGTGATACTAACCCAAGTGCTTTAGGACACTATTTATTTTACACAATTTGTATGAACATATCCGGAGAATATCAGTCAACAGAACATCAGATCCAACACTGAAGACGCGAGACAGATTGTCAAACTCCAGATCTGAAATTGAAGGTGGTGTATTTGTGCGTGGTCCTGTAATTGATTTTTATTTAATCTTTTTTTCAAATATTGGCCTGTAGCTGGGAGATAAAAGAGAGAATATTGCGAATGTCAGTTGATAATTATCATAATGGTTTTAGTTTTTCTGTTCTTATTTTTTTTCATTTATTATCTTTCATATAGACACTCCATCGGGTACTACATACTAACACAATTCTGCATATGCCATATACTTATGCTGGAACTGCCAATATATCTAAATTTTGGAAGGGATATCCTTACATCCAGTGCCTTTGTCATTCTCAAACCTAATTGTGTGGGATCAGCTGACTCAGTCTTATCAACGTCATAAGACAGCAGCATCAGGATTTCCAAGAGCTTCAACAGAGCAGAATTTCTTTTAGAAATAGATCTTGTACAGGGGGGCCAGATCAGACGAATGGCTATTCACCTTTGTTTAACACATCCAGTCCAGCATGCAACCTTATTTTAAATGAAGCAAAATGAAAACAAAAAGGAATGTCGTGTGTTGAGAATTTAAAAAATGCACCGATGGGAACTTGGGCACAAGCAAGTGTCAAGGCTCCGTAGATGTAACCAGCCGGATTTGTTTCAATCCACCCAGCAATGATCGATCCTGCAATACCACATATTGCTTTCAAGGGGAACACACTTATCCGACCCTCAATGGCACTTATTGGACTTGTGGGTACAAGGCGTATCCATGGCAACCTATTTGATGGAAAGATCGTGTTACCTTCATCGTGTAGTCCTTTGTCATTTTCACTGGCTTCCTTCTGCAAGAAATCAACGTGCCCTTTTGGGAAAGACAATTTTTCCTTGGTGTAATGATGCCCCCGGAAGATTTAAGGCGGTTTTGGAACAGGTTGCCAATGATACAACTCCAGCCCTCAGTGAAATTCGTGATGAGATGGTTGCAGTGGGCACTGTTGTGCTACAGAATAAAATGACACGAGACTTCATTCTGGCAACTAAATGCGGAACATGTTTTTTGATTGGATCAAAGTGCTGCACAGATATAACTGACTCTGCAGAAAACATAACTAATTTCGTCTCACACATTAGAAAAAAGATTGACAAACTTTAACAACCAACATCCTTCCCTTTGTAGAACTAAGCAATTGGCTCGCTGTATTCTTTGGGACCAAACAGAATACAAGGGATAGTGATTTTCTTCATTGTTATCTTAAAGTTCACTGTGATTATACAAATGTTTAAATGCTGCTGTCCTTTAGCAGCAAAATCCATAGGAGCTGCAACAGTAGTGGCATCGATGAACAAGGAGATGGCACTATTACCAAACGCTCCTCCGGCACATGAGATTATATATTGCCAAACATCTATCAAATGAATTACATGAGGTTATATTACTTTTCACAATGGTATTTAGCATTAGTGGGGATTATGATTCAAATGCAGTTGTGCACAACTAATATAGTGTTACTAATGACAATAAAGGTAAAGTAGGAAGAAATCAAGAAGCCAATCACTTCTTAGGATTTAAGCAATTTTTATTTATGGCCGAGTATTGGTCTAGCCAATGTTCAGAAGGGGGGTTTATCTGGAGTCATCCTGAAAAGTTAACACGATTTTTAAACATTAGACATTAAGGCACTGACAGACCTTCCAGCTAAGAGTTAAATGATTCTTAAAACAGATTATAAGCTAACAAGAGAATAGTTTGCACACATTTAAATGCAGTAAGAGATTTATCAAGTAATTATGATTCCTAACATATCTGCTGATATTGTAAATGCATTTCAAGTATTGTATGAATCATGGTTCACTTTAGCCAAAGGCAGGTGACCGCAAGGTGTGATAGTAAAGGCGAATAGTTCAGAGCCAAAACCCTGGGAACCGTAGAGTTAGCAAAATTCATATCAGAAATGTTATTATGTTGGAACATATATTGCAACTTCATGAATTGGTTTATTCATTGCCCAGACTCAGGATGAAAGTGTGCCCGGATGCTGGAACACGTGTCTATCTGGTTTGGCAATGATCCGGTGGGAAAATTCACTTCGACCCCTACAGTGAGCGTCGAGGGCAGCATAACAACGGGAAGTGACTTTAACCAAGATGAGAATTAGCGTCTTTAATTACTGGACGAATAATATATCATTATTCTGTGTGGTAAAATGCTATTGGTTGAGGTGCATGTCAGGGATTATTATTGATAGGTGTAACTAAAGAAGATTGATTAAATTTGATGTAAGGCGGGAATGATTGATTGGAAAACGGAGAATTGATCCGTTTTGAATTGTAAAGGTCAGATCTATTCATAGTGTTCCAGCTGTTCCATCTGACTGCTGATTCGACTCTCTGATGATTTTCTAGCAGCTGTTGGTTAAATAAAATTTCGTCTTTGTTCAGACACACTGGTTATTGTCTGAGATTTCCTGGCAGCGCTGTTCACCTCGTGTACCCCACCAGCGGTATTGTTTCTATCCTGTTGATGTGAAGGAAAGCAATCATGGCAGAAAGACTGAAAAATAGGAGGACTGTTTTTTTCACCATCTGCTTTTCTCTCCAGCCTTTGTGACTGAACGATGTGACGAACAGTTTCAACATCCAATGTGAGTGAACGAATGCTCGAGTTTGTTTTGTAATCCGTCGCTGGAGATGTGGAATAAAAGTGAATATTTCTGGAAACTGTCAATAGTTCCTATTGCTTCATCTTTGATTGAGATGAAAAATTGAGATAAACGGATATTTCAGCACATTACTTAAATGCTCTCTGAACTTAGTCTGGGTCAGGGCATAAATGGCTGTGTTTGTGCAGCAACTCAGCAGCTGCAGCATCAAGCCTAATTCGTGAACATATCCACGTATCGAAACAGAGTCATACCCCAAATATAGCATTCTTGTCCATATTGAATAAACCATTAACATTGACCATAACAGTACAAAATTAGCTGAGATTACAAACAGTAATACTATGGATTTTCTTCGACTTGCCATCTCTGGGTCTCTGAGACTCTCCCCACTGCTGTCATTCCGGAGTCTCCTGCGGGCTCTGCTAGTCACTAAGATGTGTCTGACGGTGAAAATGTTGAGTAGCAAAATCATGACAAATGGGACACATGGGGTTAGAATGTTGTGCAGGAACTCGATTGCTGTCCAGATCGGAGATTCCAGAACATCATCCGTGACATGACAAAACCAGGGTTCGTTGGTGAGCACGTACCAGCGCGTTAACATAAAATACCAAAAAATGTTTTTTAAACAGCTCAGCACCGTTACTGCTCCTAGAACTGCAGCCGCAGTTTCCTTGCAGCAATATTTATTTTTCAGCTTCGGGCAACAGATTGCGACAAATCGATCAAATGTGAAAGTGACTGTAAACCAGACAGAACAGTCGGTGACTGCAAAAATCAGGACGGCGTGGATATTACACACAGGGACATCCCACAGAAAATCAAATTGTTCACGAAAAATAATCGGAATGTGTCTCAATATGAGGTCGAAGATAATAACGAGTAGATCTGCCACTGCCATGGCCACCAGATAATGAGTGACACATTTGGACAGTCCACACTCCTTGCATTTCAGGATAACAATTGCTACTAAGTTCACTGTAAAAAAAAGGAATAAATATTGAAATTAAACATGTCAGGAAAAAGTTTACAGATTGATAGGGGAATTGCTTATAATTCCATATCTGTGAATTTCTTTTCTGTTTTCTTGAAGTAAATGGGCCTGAAGGAACAAACAAGAAAACCAGAGATGCAGAGGAAGGAAGACGAGCATAATTAACGAATGTTTGACGTGAGGAGGGAGGTGAATGTGGAGAATGAGATGAGATTGGGGAATTCAGGAATAACGAACGAGTCGCTGTTCGCAGAGATCGAGGGACCTCAGTTGTGTTAAAGGCAGGCAAGATATGTGGAATTCTTCATTCGTTTTACCACTTCCCACATGGCTGCAACAAGATGATTTTCTGAGAAGGAGACATCGAACTCTCCAGTGTTGTAATTTTCAGGAACATTCGAAAAACTGGCTAAAACAATAACATCCAAATGGAAAGTAAACTTTTAGTTTTAAAAATGTGAAATGCAAAAACAAAGCGGTTCCTCCTTCAGCACACTCTTAAGAAATGATGATTGCTAGAAATATAACACGTGCTTTGATTATCAGAAGTACAGAACAGATCTCTTCTAGACATTTTCAATACAATGGATGAACGTTTTTGCAGAACTGAAGAAGTCTCTCTGTTATGAAGATGAGCAAAAGTATAATATTTCTAACAATAAGCATATTAGCCCTTTCCATTGCCTATGGTGACTACGAAATATGATTCTTCTATTTACAGAACTCAGGGTCTCCTTATTTCGATTGACTTCCGGAAAGTGATTGAAAGTATAGAAGGAAACCGTAGGTACTAGTAATACAACGTCATGACAAAATGTCTGCTTCGTAAAATGTCTATGAATCCATATTCCTGTCAAGAACCGGCTTCCATCCTTTCATACATCGTCCTAACAATTCTACGGTGGTTGGAACAGGACACAGAAACATAGAAAGTTTTACCCCCGGTGCCCTTATTCGCGAGATGGACAAAGGACAAACACCAGTAAATGTTCAATAAGTTTATAGAAACATAGAAAAACTACAGCACAAAACAGGCCCTTCGGCCCCACAAGTTGTGCCGAACATATCCCTACCTTTTAGGCCGACCTATAACCCTCCATCCTATTAAGTTCCATATACTCATCCAGGAGTCTCTTAAAAAACCCTATTGAGTTTGCCTCCACCACCACTGACGGCAGCCGATTGCACTCGCCCACCACCCTCTGTGTGAAAAACGTACCCCGAACATTTCCCCTGTACGTACCCGGCAGCACCTTAAACCTGTGTCCTCTCGTAGCAGCCATTTCCACCCTGGGAAAAAGCCTCTGAGAGTCCACCCGATCTATACCTCTCAACATCTTATATAACGCTATTAGGTCTCCTCTCATCCTATGTCTCTCCAAGGAGAAAAGACCGAGCTCCCTCAGCCTATCCTCATAAGGCATGCCACTCAATCCAGGCAACATCCTTGTAAATCTCCTCTGCACTCTTTCAATCTTTTTCTCATCCTTCCTGTAATGAGGCGACCAGAACAGAGCACAGTACTCCAAGTGGGGTCTGACGCGGGTCTTATATAGCTGCATCATTATCCCCGGACTCCTCAACTCAATCCCTCGATTGATGAAGGCTAGCACACCATACGCCTTCTTAACCACCTCCTCCACCTGCGGGGCCGAAATAGAGTCCTATGGACCCGGACCCCAAGGTCCTTCTGATTCTTTACCGTACTAAGAGTCTTTCCCTTTATATTGTACTCCTTCATCCCATTCGACCTGCCAAAATGGACCACGACGCATTTATCTGGGTTGATGTCGATCTGCCACTTCTCCGCCCAGTCTTGCATCTTATCTATGTCCCTCTGTAACTTCTGATATCCCTCCAGACTATCCACAACCCCAGAACTGAGCACATGCAGGATGGGGGGATTTGGGTGATGCTGGGAGCTAATTGCGACTGGGAGAACCTGGAATTAAGTTTAACACTGACACAGGGGTTGCAGTGGTGAAACGTAAAAGAGGACATCTCTCCTAACGTGGGAAAGGTAAGTGCACACAGTCAAACGCACACAGAAGCACACGGACATACATGCGTACAAATTACCAAAAATAAACACAGTCAGAGACACAGACATGTACACACAGGATGACGCAGAAATGAGATTATTCAAAAACATACAATAATAGAATGGATTTATAGACTCCCGACAGTGAAGAAGGAGCCATTCGGCCCATTGAGTCTGCACCAATTCTATGACAGATTATCATACCCATGCACTCCCTCCCGGCCCTACCCCTTTAAATCCACACATTTACACTCACTAATCCTATACTGTACACATCTGCAGACATTAAGGGACAATTTAGCATTGACAATCCACCAAACCAGCAGATCTTTGGACAGTGGGAGGAAACTGGGGCATCCAGAGAAACCCACGCAGTCGAGAAGAACGTGCAGTCATCACAGATACAGTTACCCAAGGCCAGCACTGGATCAGGGTCTCTGGAGCTACCAGGCAGCAGTGCTAACCACTCTGCCACCATGTCCAATGTCCACACGCAGAACAATCCACAACGTCACAGACACACACAGAAACAAAACACAGAGACAGAAATAGAGAAGTTTACGCAGTTGCAAAACCACAGAAACAAAGACGCAAACAGGGAACCAAAAACAGAAATGAAAAACAGAAACTCGGGCACAAACACACTTGCAAGAGCATAGCAAGCCATAAATGCAACTGCACACACAGA
Organism: Mustelus asterias; assembly: GCF_964213995.1. NCBI lineage: Eukaryota > Metazoa > Chordata > Chondrichthyes > Carcharhiniformes > Triakidae > Mustelus > Mustelus asterias. Next base: position 257,447 of record NW_027590109.1, read on the forward strand.
CCCAAACACACACACACACACACGTGCGCGCGCATGTGCACACACACACACACAGGCAAAATCATGCATGGTGTTAGAACCCAGGCCATAATCCCCAGGGTGTTTTGTGGAAATAAACTCAATATTAAGGTTTTACTTCTGAAATTGGCACTGGTGATGGTAAGGTGCTTAAATTCACCAACGAGTCAAGTGACCCAAGAGGAAGCCTTTATCAAACTTAGTTTATTTAAGAACATAATTAAAAAATCAAACATAACAGTGTATAAACCTTAATAGCTAGTCATTTATGATGTTCCATGCCAAATGACATCCACAAACATCCTCGACATGGGACAAAAAGCAATACGCACTATTGATGCTGGATGGATTTTGCAGCTTTTTAACACCTGCTGTGAAATTGTGCTTTGAAAGTTGGATTAAAACTGCAAGGTCTCCCAGTCGAGGAAAATTTCCAAATAGCCTCTGGAATCAGATAGAGACAAAGGCACTGCCAACAACTCAGAGACAGCAAAATTTCCAACTCCAGAAACAAGAGACACTGCTCTCTGTCGCAAGTCCAAACAGCATCTGAGAAACGAAAATGAAACTAAAACCTTGAACCAAAAAGAAACTGTCACAGGCACCTGGCCTGTCAGTCATGCTGCACCAAACAATTCCAGAAGGATCATGCAACACCAGGACACAATTATTTCAGATTTTATATAAACATGATGTCCATTATATTGATTCAGTGAAACAAAATAGAGGATACTGGTCGCAGGCAAAACAATAGCCAAATAAAATACTCGGAGCTGCTTGTAAACAAAACTGCAAATGAACATTATTTGAATATATTTCTTAAAGGCTCAGTATCGTCAGAAACGCGGAAATGGGCATACACATGCAGACGTAAAAACAGTAAGAAAAATGCACAGATTCACATAAACACAGAGAAGTACATTGTTAGAGTAACAGATCAGGAAACCTCAGGTATTTTAGGAAGTTAGACTGGACATCAAATACGTGCTATTTTGGTATTTCATTCAACGTGTGATTCTATTGAAATACTGGTTTGCTTTTATCAAAATACTTTGTCTTTACCAACACAGTGCAAGTAACAAGTGAAATAGCTTAATAATATTTCAAAATAACACGATACAGTTCATTACTGCAACTTTTGTTAACACTCTGGAAAGAGAGCGAGAGCGAGAGGTGAGAGAGAGAGAGAGATCCCTGTCTTCTCACAGTCCCCAACATAAAGATCCACTGAGACAGAGAGAGAGAAGCTGCTTTCATGACAAGGCAGAAACGAACCGTTTTAAAATAACAGAGAACTGTATATTTTCCATGCTAGCTTACCTCCGGTCATTCAAATTATTGTGCGTCTGACAATCAACCAAATCAAAACCCTGCTCTGCAAACTTTCAAAAAGTCAATGAAACATAATGGCATGAACTCAGATTTTTTTAAAAATAAATAAACACCACTTCAGCTCAAATCAATTCAATGTGAAATGCCTCATGTAGAAAAATCGGCATCATGTAAAAAAGAGCAGAATGTTATATATGTGTCTCAGGAGAATAATGATCTGAATACATTTCTGGAAGGAATTGTATGATCTATCCTCCCCCTTTAAAAATGTAGCAACAGTATGAAAAGATGGCTTCATGTTGCAACACCACTGGGTTTTACATTATTAGTACTCCATATAAACAATATATATAAAAGTTTGCACAGAATGCAAACTGGCACGAACCGATTGGATTTGCTTCTTACTTGCGAGTGCTAATTCCAAGTAGTTCTCCTGAGTTTTAGAGTCCTCGAATGTCAAACCAAATCTTTCCTGTTCAGAACGTTGAGAAGTTCACAGATTTTGACAACAAAACCTACCTCTTGTCATGCTGTATGTCCTTCATATGTATGTGTTCAGGGTCATCGAGAAAGTCACCTTATCATTGTCACCTGTCTTGCTAACTGGCCTTAGTTACCCTGTAAGACGTCTCACAACATCAGGTTAAAGTCCAACAGGTTTATTTGGTAGCACAAGCTACAAGCTTTCAGGGTGCTGCTCTGAATTTACAAAACAATGGTTGGAATGCGAGTCTTTATAAAGACTCGTATTCCAACTATTATTTTGAAAATTGAGTCTGTGTCTTTATATGACCTGTGTGTAAACAGAACTCCCACTCACCTGATGAAGGAGCAGCGCTTTGGAGGCTTCTGGTTTGTGCTACCAAATAAACCTGTTGGGCTTTAACCTGGTATTGTGAGACTTCTAACTGTGCTTACCCCAGTCCAACGCCGGCATCTCCACATCTTAGTTCCCCTGTCAGGAATTCCAACTCCCGATCCTGATGCGAAATGTCAGGTTCAAAATTCTTTCCAGAGTCTCAAATTGGAGGCCTGTGACTAGTGGTGTTCCGCAGGGCTCTGTATTGGGACCTCTGCTGTTTGTGATTCATATAAATGATCTGGAAGAAGGTGTGACTGGGGTGATCAGTAAGTTTGCGGACGACACAAAATTGGCAGGACTTGCAGATAGTGAGGAGCATTGTGAGAAGCTACAGAAGGATATAGATAGGCTGGAAATTTGGGCAAAGAAATGGCAGATGGAGTTCAATCCTGATAAATACGAAGTGATGCATTTTGGTAGAAATAATGTAGGGAGGAACTATATGATAAATGGCAGAACCATAAAGGGTGTAGATGTGCAGAGGGACCTGGGTGTGCAAGTCCACAGATCCTTGAAAGTGACGTCACAGGTGGAGAAGGTGGTGAAGAAGGCATATGGCATGCTTGCCTTTATAGGACGGGGCATAGAGTATAAAAGTTGGGGTCTGATGTTGCAGATGTATAGAACGTTGGTTCGGCCGCATCTGGAATACTGCGTCCAGTTCTGGTCGCCACACTACCATAAGGACGTGAAGGCTTTGGAGAGAGTACAGAGGAGGTTTACCAGGATGTTGCCTGGTATGGAGGGGCTGAGTTATGAGGAGAGATTGGGTAAACTGGGGTTGTTCTCCCTGGAAAGACGGAGGATGAGGGGAGACTTAATAGAGGTGTATAAAATTATGAAAGGCATAGATAGGGTGAACGGTGGGAAGCTTTTCCCCAGGTCGGTGGTGACGTTCACGAGGGGTCATAGGTTCAAGGTGAAGGGGGGGGGGGGGAGGTTTAACACAGATATCAGAAGGACATATTTTACACAGAGGGTGCTGGGGGCCTGGAATGCGCTGCCAGGCAATGTGGTGGAGGCGGACACACTGGGAACATTTAAGACTTATCTCGACAGCCATATGAACGGAGTGGGAATGGAGGGATATAAAAGAATGGTCTAGTTTGGACCAGGGAGCGGCGCGGGCTTGGAGGGCCGAAGGGCCTGTTCCTGTGCTGTATTGTTCTTTGTTCTTTGTTCTTTGTACATATTCCTCATCCAACGTAGCTTATTAGTTCATTCGTTTGTTCGGAATCTTGATCGTAATTTCCGGTTCGTTGTTTCGCAGATTGTGTTCACTGGTGTCAAGATTTCTTGTGATTATTGTTTTAGCGATCAATGTGGCAGTTATGCGAAATACACCGTAATTTACCCGAACATCAGCTATGAACAGAACAGTTTTGAGCGGGATCAATTTCTCTACAAGCTGTATTTATTTATCCCGGCAGCTCAGCTGATAAATAGTGCAATTTCATTAAACAGTCACATTTTACATCGTTGCCCATTGCCTTTGTCTGAAGCAGAGCAACACCTCTGCCCCTCAATCTCCAACATTTTTTTATTCATTGATTCGTGGGACATGGGCATCGCTGGCTGGACAGCATTTATTGCCCATCCCTAGTTGCCCGAGGGAAGATGAGAGTCAACCACATTGCTGTGTTCCTGGAGTCACATATAGACCAGACCAGGTAAAGGACGGCAGATGTCCTTCCCGAAAGGGCATTGGTAAACCAGATGTTTTATTTTTCCAACAATTGACAATGATTTCATGATCGCCAGGAGATTCTAAGCTGCAGATTCTTTTTTTATTGAATTCGAATTCCACCACCTGCCCTGCCGAGATTCGTACCCGTGTCCCCTAACATTGGCTGAGTTCCTGGATTAATAGTCTAGCGATAGTACCACTAAGTCATCGCCTGCCCATGAGATCATACGTGGCAGCTCGTTGATCTATATTTATCTTCTCATGGATGATGAACTGTTGTTGACAATCCTGCAATTTATGGTCAGTTATTTGCAACAACTCAGGAGCAGCTTCCAAATCAGGCACAACATCTTGCATCTGCCTCTGCAACTGCTCAATTTCATCTTTTAAAACAAAGCCCAGTAACTGGGTCTCCTTTATCACATTCGTCAGTTTCACATTGCGGTCATCTACCTCCATTCGTGTCTTCGTTATCTGAGGTTTGTAATTATCCACCAGTCTGTCTGTGTTTTGTCTTTTGCATTTCACACTGATCAATCATCAGCTTCTCCAACAGAACCTGTGCCAATTTAAGTGGATTAAGTCTATACGGACATTGCTTAATTAGAACACCATTTTCTACATCTATATCATGCACAAATAAATGATTGCAAACCAATTTGTTCCCACATACATACCCATGTGATTTCAATAACACTTTCACTTCATTTTCATCAGGAAGGTAACACTTCATTTTTTTATTCCAATTTTTAATGACTTTCTCATTATCCAATCTGGTTTGAGGAATATGAAATTCCGAATCAGAATTATCTCGGTTGTTTTCTCTCCCTGAGTTCTAAGACTATCACATCCTCTTCTGCTTTCCTTCCTATGAAAAGACCACATGAGCATATTCACACGTTGCACTCTGGGCCTTCCTTGTATCTGGCGTTCTAATCAAATAATCTATCTCACTCGGTTTTAATTCCATTATATTATGCTCACTAAACTTTGGTTTTAGTGTTTCACTTGTCACTGTTAGCAAAACCCATTTTATCCCCAATATGAAAACTCTGAACGGGATTTGAAAGGGATTTGTTATCCCTTTTTGCATCACATGCTGTACCACTTTAAATTATATTTAGCCAAATCATTAGCCCTCGTTAATATGTCCTTAAAGATTGACACATCGTTCAGCAAGATAGTCTCAGAGCGCTGACTCATAAATTTCTCATTGACCAATTTAAGTCGTCTTCTTCATGACAAAAGATCAATTCAAATGGACTGATTTTAGTTAATTCATGAGGTATTTCGCGAATGGCAAAGAGTACAAATATGATTCATGCATCTCAATCCTCTTGCTAATCCTGACTTTTGGCCCTCAACATGGTATTTAAAGTGTAATGCCACCGTTCCGAACATCTTTGTGATTCAGGGTGGTATGCAATTGATTTAATTGCCCCCACCCCCCACTCTTTCCCACTATTTTATCCACCCACCCCCCCCCCCACTCTTCGTTTACTTTTCCTCCCCCTTTGCTTCTCGTTTCCCTCACTTCCTCAATTTTACCTCTCTCCCACACACCGAACCCCTCCACCCACAACTTCATCTGTCACACCTTCTCCTCTGATTTCAGTTTCTCTGCCATTTGGGCACTCACACCTTCTAATCTCTCCATGGACTGTCATTAGCAGCCTTTCCCCTTGGTTTTGCGGCTATTACTCATCTTTAATTCCTTCACCCTACAGTATAAATATCTCCAACTTTCTATTTATTTTAGCTTTGACAAAGGGTCATCGGGACTTTAAACGTCAGCTCTTTTATCTCCTTACAAATGCTACCACACCTGCTAAAAATTTCCAGGATTTTCTCTTTTGCTTTCAGATTCCAGCATTCGAAGAAATTTGCTTTTAGACAGTCACCCAATGTTGGATTCGGAATTTGGACCCTGATACTGTTAGGCAGCAGCGCAAAACACTTTTCCACAGTGCTGCTGAGAGACGATTCAACACCATTCGAGAGATCGAGCGAGAAAGAGACTGATTTCTTCTTTCAAGACCAGGCATTGCCCTGCCCATTCACATGCCACTACCACGGTCAACCTCATCAAAACGCTTCTTTGAAAACGCAGGTGAAAAAAATCAGATAAACAAAAAAAAAACGCATTGATTAGATTAAGGCAAACAATCCATTCGCTAACATCTATTGTTTGCCTGCATTCCCACAATGTGAACAGTCGAGTGCAGACAACAGAGCTGTATAAAACAGAGCATGATTTTATAATTGCCCGAAAATAATTCACAGCAAGGTATGCTCTCTCTCTATTTCACGTGCTCACACTCAGGCACACATTTCCGCACATGCAATCACTGCCAGTCACAACTTCACAGTTGCGCACACACAGATGCACATAAACGTTACTACAATCAATCTAACACATAGACACAAACAAACATATTCAGAGATGAACAAACAAACACATGCAGAAACAGTCTCTCAAAAATAAAACATTATGCAGCCTTCTCTCTCTCATTTGCAAACACATACACTCACAGTGAGAGAGAGAGAGAGAGAGAGATACAGAACATGAAATATGGGGATAAATGGGCATATAATAACATTTTAACAGTCAGATGTGAGCACACACAGTAAAACAAATAGTCACATTGATATGGAAACAAACATGGAAACTCATGTACTCATTGCTTAGATGAATAGATTTGAACATACAAAAGCATATAACACACACCTAAACATACTCAATAACAGATGCACATTAATACAGAAGCAGGCACCGAGAATCGCATATACAGACGCAAAACCACCCACAAACGCACACTATCACTCTCTCTAATACATACACATACACAAACACACAGGCACACACACACACACACACACACACACACACACACACACATTGGATAACAGACACAGTTAATCAAATTCTCATAGGAAGAAAATTCACACAAGCACAAACAACCGACACATAGGGAGGCACAACAGGAACAAAATACGCAGGAACACACACACACACAGACACGCAGAAGAGCGAAAACAATAAAAACTGACATATAGAAACACACACGGGGTTAGGCTCATATGCAAACACAATCATATAGACACAGAAACAAATGCCAGTTCTACATGTCTAATCAAGAAACAAACGAAATCATATAAACACATTCAAACAAAGACACGCAAATACGAACAAATGCACTCACAGAAAAACACAGGCACTTACAGCTCTCACAGGCAAAAAAAATATACAAGTTACACGACGGACATGCATACACAGTTACACTCACGCACAGATATAGGCACACAAAATATCACACAGACGCAACCACACCCGTACGAAGAAATCCCACACTGACAAGGAATATTCGTCAAACAATTATTCAAACTCACGCAAAGAATCGAGAGCATGGAACCTGACACAAACACGGACTATTAGACACATACATCGTTAACGCACACACACAGATAGCCATTTACACACGCATGCACATGCGCAAGACACACGAACACACACACTCGTTTTGTTAATGACTCCAACTTTAACACAGGCACAGTAACAAAAATGCAAATGAACCATAAACACAGATCAACACTGTCAGAGGGAGAATCTTAATGAGTTACTAAGGTTTTTAACTCATTAAATATTAAGGCGAAATGAATTTAAAACCGGCTTTTGTTCTCAGGTTGCTCAGGGTTACAGGAAGTGGGGTCAGCCAGCAAATGTGTTGGGTTCAGGATTCTATGGAATATTGAAATGCCAGAGGTTAAGATGCGATTGGCTACCGTATTGAAGATGATTGATTTAAAGCTTTTGAAAGGCAGGAGTAATTGATAAGAAAACCTATAATTGATCTTCGTTAAATTGCAAACGACAGAACTCATGGGAGAGGTCGAGCTCCTCTACTTCAGAGCTGCCCCGACCCTTTGATGATTTCTCCGAGCAGCTGCTCGTTAAATAAAGTTAAGTCTTTGGACTGATACACCGGCTTCATGAGTGTTGCATTCTCTGAGATTTATGACAGTACCGGGCACTTTGGAAACCCCACCAACACACAAGAACCAACTGAATAAACAAAAACAGGGACACACGTATTAAAATGTGCCCAGCGGAAAAAAATGATGTGTGTACACGCATTTTCTCTCCCATGCACACCCAGTCACATGCATACAAACGTGAATGCCGAAATGCACACACAAAATGACAAACCGTCACACACATGCATGCAAACGTAAGTGCATGCACAGAAGCCCAGGCAGGCGCACCCACCCACAGATACGGAAACACGCAGGCACGTCCAGTCTCTCATAATGTCACAGGTAAAAACTCGCAGTCACAACATACATAAACCAACATTAATATTCACAACAGCAAGAAAACAAATGCTCTTACATGCACACATAAGCACACCGAATGACACACACATACACATGCATACACATATGCAGGCTAACAGTCACGCAAAATTTGCAAAGTAAAACAAAATTACTCCCATGCTGTTTTGTGAACGAATGCTCACACAAAGAATCACACAAAAACCTGCATTCGCACACACACACAAGCACGCACTCCACATCCATACTCACTCAGTCACAAAATTGCATGTAATCTTAACCCTCAGCCCATCATTCCTCAGCTGTTTTGTCGTAAAATCAATTGTTTCTCTCTGATGATTGCAGTGTCCATCGCCACTGGTCAGATACTGAAGCAGTCCATGTCTAAATTCAAAATGACCGGGAAATATCCATGCCTGATCAGACACGTAGCTAATAACAACCAAGGCACAATAGTGCGTGGCAATACTCATCTCAAAAAACACTGAATCTAACTATCACTTCCTGAAAATCAACGGCATTATGTTCGCTAAGTTCCACATGAGCAACATCGTAGGTCTTACCACTGACAATAGATTTATATCCATATAAATTTTGTTGGTGAGCCTTTCAAAGAGTCGAAATTATGCGATGAACAGCTCACATCCTGCCCTCCAGAATCATGCCTTATATATATATATATATATATATGTATATATAAGGACGAAGCAGGATTGTGGTAGAATATTTCACTTCTGCCTGTGTGATGACATGTTAGTTTGTTGTATTTCTGTATTGATATATTATTCCGTGTCGGTAAATGTCACATTAAACTTTCAATATCAAATTTGAGATTGGTTGAGTTGGATTGTCTGTCGCTTCCAAGAAATCAACACTTCAATCCGTTATCTTCTTGTATTGTGTAATAAGGTCTTGTGTTGGGATTTAACATAAAATGACCAGACCATACCAGAAATTAGCATGCAGAGATTCGTTTTTATTTCTAGTTGTTACATTTTCAAAGCCTTCCACATTTTAAAAATATGATTATGATTGTTCAGAATCCTGAGTCAATGAAGGCAGCCATTTTGAAATGTATTCGCCCAAGATAGAGGTTAAAACAAAGAGTGACAGGTTTCAAATTTTAGGAGCCTGTATTTTCAAAAGAAATATTTCAAGACAATGCAGACCACAGATAAAACGGGTGCAAACTGTTGCGAGGTTGGGTAGAGTAACTGTAGATGAGGAAGTAAGAAGTTTGAATTTGGTGTTTGTAAAATTGTAAAATGCTAGGGGGGAAATCATTGCATGGTCCCATTAAACGGTGGTGCTTTTACTGTGCTTAGCGATTTAAAATAAAAGTACACAGAGAACCCAAACTGAAACAATAGTATCAAAAGACTAAGCAGCAGTTTTTACCAAGACAACAGGCTTTTGAATTTAGCCAATCAATTGGAAAAGACACTTAGATACCAAAAGCCTATTAAATTTAAATCTGACGGCTCTGACAGTCTAGAACCAAACTTATTTTGGGAAATATTGATATGTCATCACTTGTATTAAAGAAGGGGGCAGTGGGACAATTGGGGACGGCAACTGCCATTTGAAAAAGTTAACGCTCTCAGCTCTCAACTCTCTCTCTCTCCAGAGAGAGAGAGAGAGAGAAAATCGCTGGCTCTCATAGCTTCATCTCTGTCTTAGAGAAAGGAAAGGTAATAAGAGGAAAGAAGTTGCAGAAGAAAAATAGACAGAGAAAGCCCAGAATATTCCTGAAGACACAGAGCCTGGTTGTAATTTCGAGAGCGACTAAATTCTATTTCTGTTAATGAGTGGGAATTGTATTTATTTGAACTGCATAACGTTAGAATCTTGTTTTATACGGGAATAGTTAATAATGAGAAGGCATTTATTTAGGTTGTTAATGATTTAGTTAATTGTTTCACTGTTAGTTAGATAAATAAAATGTTACGTGTTAATTTTAGTGACTGTCAGGGACTTTTTAAAATTATCCACTGGATGTTGCTGAAGAGCAGGTCACCCCACTTTCCACACGTTTTTTTACAGATTATAGTGCTAGGTACTCCTCTTTGGGTGTTTTGTTGTTAGTTCTCAGAAGTGGAATCCACGTCTGCTTTATAAAAAAAACATATTTAGGCACACAATCTTTCGTCTGTATTATTTTCTGTGGGGCTCAGGCCACCATTAGCCACCAATTCCTTTATTTTGTACGATGTTGAAATACTGTGAACGTCTTGCAACTGAAAACCGCAAATGAAGCTTGGGTCAAGAGAATGTTTCTTTTTCTACTAACCTGTTGGTTTTGCATCGATTTTTTGACAAATTACACAAGTATGAATTAGTTCGGTTTTTTTTTTCATACAATCCTTATTTTGTAAGTAGGTTTTAATATGAACTGCATGTCATCATTAGTTTTATATTGTCTGGTTAAGTTTGATATTTCATTGTCTTCATTTTAATGAATAGTTTAAGGTTTGTGAAAGTAGCACAATACTTCACGCAACCCAGGCTCCCATCCATTGACTCCATCTACATTTCCCGCTGCCTGTGAAAACCAGATAGCATAATCAAGGGCGCCACACACCCCGGACAGACTCTCTTCCACCTTCTGACATCAGGAAAAATATACAAAAATCTGGGATCATGCACCAACCGATTTAAGATAAGTTTCTTTCCTGATGCCAAAAGACTTTTGAATAGACCTACCTAATACTAAGTTGATCTTTCGCTACACCGTAGCTGTGTCTGTAACGCTATGTTCTGCACCCTCTCCTTTCTTTTTCCCTCTTTAATCTATGAATGGCATGTATTTATGTATAGTGCGCCAGAATCAATACTTTTCACTCTGTCCCAAAACGTGTAAAAATAAGAAATCAAAACAACTAGGTACAGGGGAGATGTCAGGGGTAAGTTTTTCACTCAGAGGGTGGTGGGTGAGTGGAATCGGCTGACGTCGGTGGTGGTGGAGGCAAACTCGTTGGGGTCTTTTAAGAGACTTCTGGATGAGTACATGGGATTTAATGGGATTGAGGGCTATAGATAGGCCTAGAGGTGGGGATGTGATCGGCGCAACTTGTGGGCCGAAGGGCCTGTTTGTGCTGTGGCTTTCTATGTTCTATGTTAACTCAGTTTAATTCTTCACAAAAATTCTTTAGCTGAGGAATCCTCAGTGCTCGTTCGCGCAGCATTAAGTTCCGTTGTGGTTTTAAAAGACTGGGTGATTTCAGCTCCAAACGCCTGACACAAAAGTCACACAAACTCATACACACACACCAAAACTCTCATACAAAGAATAACAGTCACACAAATATTCAGGCTCAAACAGAGAGTCACGAGCACAGAACCTGACACAGACATAGACATGATGTGGAGATGCCGGCGTTCGACTGGTTTAAACACAGTAAGAAGTGTAACCACACCAGGTTAAAGTCCAACAGGTTAAATACACGCATGTAGTGAATGACACAAACATTAACACATAGCATGACGGCGTCCAACACAAAATATCTCAGTTCATATGTCGCCAAGAACAAACATTCATTCCCTCTACCGCCGACGCTGAGGGCCAGCGATTTGTACCGCCTACAAGATGTACTGCAGCAATTCCTTATCCCACGACCATTCATTCCAGAAGGACAAGGGAGCAGACACACAGGAACACCGAATCTGTTATTTCTCCTCTATGGTACTCACTATCTTGATTTGGAAATGAACCATCGCTTTTTCCCTCTCACTGGTCAGAAATGTGACTCCCCCTCCCTATCAGCACTCAAGGCAACTCTCCACTACGTTTTGAATGACAGCTCTGCAGCTATCTACACCGACATCCCCATATTAATTATAACAATTTACAAGTTGCCAGACAATAACTCATAGCGTGCCATTTATTCCAAACTCTGTCAATCCGGTATGAGAAAAAAACCATCGAGAATAACGTCAAAGCCTGGGAACCATATCTTGTGAAATAAACAATTTAAACAAGGACTTGGAAAATATCTTATAGGGACGCGTTTCAGAGTTGTGGCAAAAGGGAATGTGACTCATTATAGGTTTGAGGCCAGGAAAGGCAATGGAAAACAAGAACCAGAATAATAACATTCAGCAATTGTTAAGTTGTGAAATATTTTGATTGATAGCAGATTCAGACTCTCGGCCGCTTGAGGCATTCGCTGGCCAGCATGACAAGATTTAAAGGCGACATCTATCGTGACCAAAAGATGCAGCTGGCAAAATGTATGCATCTGCATTTCAGTCGCGCTGTACAATGCCTTCTGTGACGTTATTTTAAGTATAAAATTTGTTACAGTCAACGGGAAGGGAGGATGCTGCGGCGAGGGGTTAGTGTGAATTTGGATATTGGGAAAGCGGCAGTGAGTTTGTTAATAGGAAGAGCAAAGTCATGGAGGGATTGGACAACGTAACTGGGCATATTAAAAATAAGCCAATGCCAGAGCTGCTGCAAATAGAGATAACTGAGCAACATGATGATGGAGGGATGGGATTTGCTGTGAGTTCATATCTGGATAGCAAAGTTTTGGATAAGTTTTGTTTCTGCAGCTTTCTATCTCGGGGGGGGGGCGGGGTGGTTGGGGGGCTGGGGGGCGTAGTTGGCAGATAATTTGTGTCCTATGTTATGGGCAAATTGGCTTGCCTCAACTGTTAAATAAAGAAGGAAAATTATTAGAGGGCACGTGACTCAGAAGGCTCATGGCCATGACGAGCAATAAAACGATGCAGGGAACGATCCACTAATGCAATTCTCCAAACTATTGGAAATCTTTTGTTTGTCATTAACATTGACACAAATGGAGTTTATGTAGCAGCCTCCGTTGAACCAGTGGATGATATTGTTTCGGTGATAACTTGGGTTCCGGGTCCATAGGACTCTGAAATCGGCCCCGCAGGTGGAGGAGGTGGTTAAGAAGGCGTATGGTGTGCTGGCCTTCATCAGTCGAGGGATTGAGTTTAGGAGTCCGGGCATAATGATGCAGCTATATAAGACCCTCGTCAGACCCCACTTGGAGTACTGTGTTCAGTTCTGGTCGCCTCATTCCAGGAAGGATGTGGAAAAGATTGAAACGGTGCAGAGGAGATTTACAAGGATGTTGCCTGGATTGAGTGGCATGCCTTATGAGGATAGGCTGAGGGAGCTAGGTCTTTTCTCCTTGGAAAGACGTAGGATGAGAGGAGACCTGATGGAGGTGTGTAAGATGTTGAGAGGCATAGATCGGGTGCAATCTCAGAGGCTTTTTCCCAGGGTGGAAATGGCTGCTACGAGAGGACACAGGTTTAAGGTGCTGGGGGTAGGTACATGGGGAAATGTTAGGGGGAAGTGTTTCACACAGAGGGTGGTGGGCGAGTGGAATCGGCTGCCGTCAGTGGTGGTGGAGGCAAATTCAATTGGGTCTTTTAAGAGACTCCTGGATGAGTACATGGGACTTAATACGATGGAGGGTGATAGGTAGGCCTAGAAGGTAGGGATATGTTCGGCACAACTTGTGGGGCCGAAGAGCCTGTTTTGTGCTGTAGTTTTCTATGTTTCTATAATCTGTGGGATTGGGATGGCAACCATGTGTGGATAGAAATCAATCCAGGATCCAAGGGGCAACGGAGCTTGTAAGGAGTCTCCTTCAGTCTCGGATATTGGTTGGACAAAGGACTGAATTCATAGTTAGTGAACAGAGCTTTTGAGTGGGCACGAAGACAAGTGACTCCATGGTCTCAATGACATGGATTGCAGCTGCAATATCTAGGTACAGTGCTAAACTTGAAATCCCAACAGGAGTAATGAAGATAAATTGAATCAGTAAAACCACGGACAATATTATCAAAGTTTATAGCATTAACTATTGGATACAGGGACTCATCGGAATCAAGCAGCAAGAACATTTGATGAGAATATTTATCGAGTTAAATAATGCTTATGTGCTTAAAAGGGGACGAATACACTTACCAGGAACACCAGTAATGGCCAAGATGGGAAAGTAAAAGAACTCAATAATGTAAAGTGCATATTCGAAACGAACGGCTGTTGTTATCCACGAATAATCAACAGAAATCCAGTAAATCCAATAGGATAAACTCTTCTCCATTGCTGGGACATTCCAACAGATTTTTGTGAGATTCTGATCTGTTGTTCTTGAATGACAATCCATTGTTCCTAGGTTCAAACGCGTCGTTGGAGAATTCCAATCTGCTGCCCCAAGGTCCTGATCCATCATTGTCAAACTGAACTCTGCAGCTTTCAGCATCCGATCATTCTTATCCCTTTCCCTATCGCCAGTGTTTCTTGTCGTAGTTGTTCTTCCTTCTCGCAATATGGGATAGAACACCGAAGGGGTACCTTATTAACACTTCAGATAATCCCTCGAGTGAAACATTTGTGATCCTTGGAGAAATGCGTTCATGAAAATCTCTGAACAAACACGTCCAGTTAACTGCTTCCAATCCAACACTTTTTGAACCGTAATAAAATAGAAAATATACTGGACTAAAGGGGATGTATGATGGTTACTGAGGGCAGCGGTGAGGTAAATAAAGCATGAACTGAAACAATACTTTGCAATGCTGTGAGTGAGTGGTATGATGCAAAGAACTGGATGATTTTTAGTGTGCCAACCTGTTTTGAAAAGGAAGAGGAGAAAAATCCTGGACGAACAGAGCATTGAATAAAATGTCAGTGCAACATTGGAAAATGACAGCCTTCTGTAACTTCGGAGAAAGCAAATCATGGCTTGGGAAAAAACTCACTTAAATGAATAGCAGCATATATTTATTAATGTTAATCCCTGACAGATGAAGATAATGGAATTATTTGTAGAAATGAAGAGGACGGATCAGGGCAGTGTGGTTAATGTGCAGATCGTCTCTAAAAAGGAACGTGGTCACATGCCACTTCATGGAATTGTTGTATACACTGGAACCATTGGATGAAAGGGGCAGTGGCAGTGTGGCGAAGACATTGGCTAAGTTATGGAAAGACCGACTGAAATGGTAGACAGTATTTATTCCGACTGGAGTGGACTTTAATTTGACGTGGCCAGGTTTCAACGAGTACACACAACATGTGCTTTGTCAACATTGAACAAAATGAGGATGACCGCTGCGTTTGGTAGACGCACGCAGATTTGTGAAATGCAGTAAACAGTAAGGAAGATAGCGGCATGATTTGGGAGGATAGAGATAGGTCGGTGTTCTCTGTAAAACGGCGAATAATCTAACAGCAGGATTTTCGAAAACACTTTAATATTCGCAAAATGTAACAAATAGAGACCCACCGCAGGAATGGGAAGGACACAAATAAAAATTGTCGCAAACAGTGAGGAGGCTATCACTCATAGAAACATAGAAAAACTACAGCACAATACAGGCCCGTCGGCCCCACAAGTTGTGCCGAACATATCACAGGCCTCCAGTTGGAAAAAGACCCTTCCACTACCACCCTCTGTCTTCTGTGACCAAGCCAGTTCTCCACCCACCTTGCCACCGCCCCCTTTATCCCATGAGATCCAACCTTTTGCACCAAGCTACCATGAGGGACTTTGTCAAACGCTTTACTAAAGTCCATATAGACGACATTCACGGCCCTTCCCTGGTCAACCATTCTAGTCACTTCTTCAAAAAGCTCCACCAGGTTAGTGAGGCATGATCTCCCTCTCACAAAACCATGCTGACTATCGTTAATGAGTTTATTCCTTTCTAAATGCGCGTACATCCTATCTCTAAGAATCCTCTCCAACAACTTCCCTACCACGGATGTCAAGCTCACTGGCCTATAATTACCCGGGTTATCCTTCCTACCCTTCTTAAATAACGGGACCACATTAGCTATCCTCCAATCCTCTGGGACCTCACCTGTGTCCAGCGATGAGACAAAGATTTGTGTCAGAGGCTCAGCGATTTCATCTCTCGTCTCCCTGAGCAGCCTTGGATAGATGCCATCAGGCCCTGGGGATTTGTCAGTCTTTATATTGTCTAAAAAACCTAACACTTCCTCCCTTGTAATGGAGATTTTCTCTAACTGGTCAACAATCCCCTCCGAGACGCTCCCAATCAACACACCCCTCTCCTTTGTGAATACCGACGCAAAGTATTCATTTAGGATCTCCCCTACTTCTTTGGGCTCCAAGCATCATTCCCCACTTTTGTCCCTGAGAGGTCCGATTTTGTCCCTGACAACCCTTTTGTTCCGAACATATGAATAAAATGCCTTGGGATTCTCCTTAATCCTGTGTGCCAAGGACATTTCCTGTCCCCTTTTTGCCCTTCTAATTCCTCGTTTGAGTTCTGCAGAGCTCCCTCCGTTTTTAGATGCCTGGACCTAACGTACGCCTCTCTTTTCTTTTTGACCAGTCCCTCAATTTCCCTGGTTATCCACGGTTCTCGAATCCTACCCTTCCTACCCTTTTTGACAGGCACATGCCTGTCCTATAACCCCAACAACTGTTCCTTAAAAGACTCCCACATGCCAGATGTGGATTTACCCTCAAACAGCCTCTCCCAATCAAGAGCTGCCAATTTCTGCCTAATCCCACTAAAGTTTGCCTTCCCCCAATCCAACACCTTACCCTTGGGACACCACTCATCCTTTTCCATCACTATCCTAAAGCTAACAGAATTGTGGTCACTATTTGCCACATGTTCCCCGACCGAAACTTTGAAGACCTGACCGGGCTCATTCCCCAGTACGAGGTCCAGTATAGCCCCCTCTCTAGTCGGGCTATCTACATATTGTTCCAAAGAACCCTCCTGTACACACTTTACAAATTCCTCCCCATTCAGAGTCCCAGCTCTAAGCGATTTCCAGTCTATACCAGGGAAATTGAAGTCTCCCACGATAACAACCCTATTTTTCCTGCACCTATCCAGCATCTCCTGACATATCCGTTCTTCCACATACCTTGGGCTGTTGGGGGGCCTGTAGTATTCCCCCCACATAGTGACTGCGCCCTTCCTTTTTCTGAGCTCCACCCACAGTGACTCGTTACACGACCCCTCTCGATTGTCCTCCCTCTGCACCGCTGTAATATGTTCTCTAATTAATACTGCTACTCCCCCACCTCATTTGCCCCCTCCTCTGTCTCTCCTAAAACATTTGTACCCCGGAATATTCAGCTGCCCGTCCTGTCCCTCTTTCAACCAAGTCACTGTCACCGCAACCACATCCAAATTCCTCTCAAGCATTAAGGCCCTAAGATCGTCTGTCTTACCTGCTACGCTCCTTGCATTGAAGTCGATGCACTCCAGACCTCCAGGCCCAGTGAGGTCATCCTCCCCCAGAGTGCCCTTTTTTGCCAGCCTTGTCCTGGCCCCAAGCTCATCCCCAGCCTCTACAGTTGTCGACATAATTATTTGATACCCACCCCCCCTGCTATCTTTAGAGCTATCCCCCGGAATCAGCAGCTCAGTCAGGGCACGTTTAACCAACACCATTGCTGGAGGTTTACCAAACATTTCATTCAAACGTGCGTCCTTTTCTGCTACTGTAACTGGACTTGCATTTACTATCCAATAATCTTCCTCAATAAGTCGCTCACTGTAACAATGGAAACAATTTGCCGTCAAATGACCCTTTTCAGAATAATTGCAAATGTTCCACCTCTCCCTTTACAATTTGTTTTGTTTTCTCCTGTCCACCTGATATCCTTTTCTTCTTGAAAACAATTTTGGAAACATACAATATTCCTCTATGGACTAATTTGAAATAATGAGCCAACTCTGCTGCCTGTCTAGCAGTTTTACCCCTTTCTTCATCAACATTTGTCCTGGTAACCAAAGGAAGTATATCTTGAAATTCTTCAAACAGATTAATCTCTCTCGGGGTAATTGCTTTTTTATAAATGCCTCAAATTCAATATGACTTTGTTCTGACTATTTTATTGCATTTGAAATTTCTGCTCCCTTGCCTCACGAACCACCGCACTAACGAAACTTTTCTTTAGAACATCACACTGAATGGATTCCACTTCGGATAATGATTAGCATTATTAATTATGGAATCAGTTACTGCAGTAAGAAGGGATGATAACTTGGTCGGGCCATCAAATGAGGCTTGTTGGGCGTACTTTAGGAATAAAAACGGACAATCACATTGCTGGGAGTTTATTGTTGGCCCACAGACATTTGTCTGTCTATTAAGGAGCAGTTATGCTGACCATTTACTTGAGCATAATTATTAAAAGTAGGTTAATTATATTAGGGGAGTTCAACTACCCGAAAGCTAATTGGGATGGCCATAATGTCAAAGGTTTCGAGGAGATGTTGCTTGAAACGTATTTGAAGAGCATTTTATATCCATGTGTAAAAGGTCCAACAAGGGATGATGCAGTGCTGGATATCATTCTGGAAAACGAAAGCATGCACGTGTTCGAGGTAGACGTGGGGAACATTTCAGTGATAACAGCCACAAAGCAGTACGAATTCAGCTTGCCATGGAAGGGAAACGGAAATGTTGATGTGCAAAAAAAGGGTTTTTAGGCTGGTGGAATGCGTAGTTTGTGAGGATAGGGCAGGATGTGGCCAAGCTATTCAGGGAACAGCTTCTTGTGGGATAATCGACAACAGGGCAGATCAGGAGGGGCAGTTAGAAAACAGGAAATGTCAACATCTCTTTAGGGTGAAATGTAGGAGCAACCATAACGGAAACAGCCAGATGTATGAATATTCAGGATTCAATAGCGCAACATAGAGAGGTTTTTAGCAGTTGCAAAGGGAGCGAAACAATGGAGGCCTGACTGGAGCATAGCATCTGTAGGGGGATCATAAGTAATCAAGTAGGAGAGCCAATAGTGATCATAAGGAAGCACTGGCGAGGCAAATTGTGTAGAAGCCCAATATATCATCTAAATATGTTAAGCGCAGGAAGGGCCGTGTAGGTTAGAGGGATTAGTGGGTAAAATATGTAGGGTTTTGGGGGTAGGGCCTGGGTGGGATTGTGGTCGGTGCGGACTCGATGGGCCGAATGGCCTCTTTCTGTATGGGCTGAGAACAGTGACATACTACTCCATGATATTGTCAATTTCTTTGTTGATTAATTAACTTAATGAATTGCACTGCATGATATGTCACCGCACCCGTTAGTTGCTCCCTGAACTTAGCCTCTGTCGCCCCGTAAATGAAAGCATTTGAGAAGAAACTTAATTTTCGCAACGTCAACCCAATTTCTCAGAACCATAAGATGAACCATTATATTTAAAAGGATCCGTTCCTGTAATTCTATAACATCAGTAAACTGTTCATCCACAAAAGTGTGAAGCTATCCGATATGGTGAAGAGTAAAATCATTGACCGCTTTGTACTTTCCATCACTGGGTCACTCTGACGATTTCCCTCTCTCTGACCTCTCAGTCCCTTCCACAATCGATTGCAAGTAAAATATCTCCGACAGTCAAAGCTTTGGGCAGCACAATGATGGCGAATGGTAGCAATGGGTTTATACTGCAGCGAAATCAGTCAAATTCTCGACACACAAGTTTGTTATAATAGTTTGGTCTCTTTGATCAGAACCATGGCACATTGTCAATTTTTCCCATAAAAGGAACATTCTTTTGCACAGAACAGAATTCTGGTTATTCCTGGGACCACAGCCATAGTTCCCCTGGTCCAATATTTTATTTTCAGATTCTGCAGCAAATGGCGAAAAGGCAATTCAATGTAAAAGTCACAGTAAACAATACAGCACAGTCTGCAGCGACAGGAGCCATGCAATACGTAACACTACATATGGTGGTGATGCCCAGGAAACATTCTGAAGAGTATTAATGCCGGAATTGCCTAGTATGACCTCAGTGATAATGACCATCAGAGCTGCCATAAACATTGCCAACAGGTAGCTGGTGTTGCTCATGGAAAGGCCGCACTTTCCTTGCGACAGGATGGCAATTGACACGACATTCACTGAAAGAGAAAAAAATAGGATAATGTGCACGAATATTCAAAGCAAATATTAATTGTGTCTGTATCGAGAGAGCAGAATTAGCATTTCAACAACAGCAGCTATTGAGTTGGGATTATGTCAGATCTTAGAGACTTTCAACTCCCCTTCGACGCGTTAAATTGCAGTTTTAGCAGAGGATGCACGGGAGTAGGTCCCAGAAAGCACACATGATGAACATCGACATGATTCATATTATAAAGTGCAAACTGGATGTCGTGGTTCTCCGGCTAGCCAGGTCTTGGATCTCGTGACCTGAAGGACGGCAAAGAGATCTTAAGATAATAGCTTCTGCAGCCTGGATCTTTGACTCGACAGCTGGAATCATCTCACCTAATCCGCAATAGCAGCCCCATTCAGACTCCTGGAGGCAAGGAGCTGAAGTGCGGGGCTGTTGCTCATGATATATTTTTTTTTCACCTCAGTGGTTTTCTGCCGCCAGATGACTGGTTGCTAATTGAGAGGAAGAGAAAAGAAAAAAAAATGCTTCGGTTCTGACCAAAGAGAAAACAGAGGGGAAGGCAGAAGTAAATTGACAAGCGCTTTGAAGCTGTGCATTGCTGATGGCAACTAAAAGTTGTTTTCATCAAAGCCATCCCTTAATCTCTGTCAAACTGTCTTCACAGTAAAGGACAATAAATTGTGTGAGGACAATAAATTGTGCGAATACAATACCAGAGTAGAATTGGAACGGGCACTTCCATCTTGATGGATAGATTTCAGGCTCCCAGTTGTGAGATGGACGAAGATGTAAAGTCAGGTTTTGCTACTGCTGGGTTGGCATAAAAATGCAGTTTTAACAGAGGATTCACAGGATGCAGTGTAACGGTGCAAGGGTGAGGAGAATTTCTGATCGACCTGAAAGGAGATTGCAGTGGGAGAGGAGGATGCAATCGTTGCTGTCCACGTTGGGACAGAAAATAGGCAAGGCTAGGAAAGAGGACCTGTTTGGGCGTTATCAGGAACGAGGAACCAAATTAAAGAACAGGTCCTCAAGGGTTAAAATCTCTAGATTTCTACACGTGTCACGTGAGAATTGGCAAAGTGATGTGAAAATTGGGGAAGTAAGCATGTGGCTAAAGGAGTGGCGCAAGAATGAGGGGTTCCATTTCATAGGGCATTGCCATCAGTATTGGAATGGGAGGGAACTTTTGGGGCGGTCTCCACCTTAACGAATCTGGGACCAGTGCTTGAGGGGAAAGGAAAACAGAGTGGTCACAAGGAATTTAAACTAACAGGTGGGCGGCGGGGGTAAGAGAAGGGTAAAACGACAAGAAGTATCATGGCCTATGGGAAACAAAGCATGGTAGCATGTTAGGGAGGGGGAGTGGATGGGGGGGCAGTAACTGCATGGAAAATTATGAAAAAAATATTAAAAGAATGGAGATCTTAGGAGCATTTATTAATTCCTCATTGTTTGTGCAGTTACACAATTACAGCGTTGATTCTGTGCTCAATACGTCGTCCAATGGAGAATTTTTTTTATTATGCTGCCCTTGCACATTTAGTTCCTGTCCTGCCACCTGCAGGGGTCTGCATTTATGCACTACCAAGTTCATTCCTTCCTCTCTACCCCTTGCATTTTCTTGCCGTTTATTGAGTTTTCACCTTGTGTTGCTTGTCTCACCTCAACATTCGCCAAACTTAATTTCATTTTCCACCTTCCCACTCCCAGAACCAAACGATCGACATTATTCTGGAGACAACAGTTATCAACTTCATCATTTGCGTCTGCTGCAAATTTTGCGACCGTGCCTCTCTCATTTCAGTCCAAATTATTAATGTATAAGGCTTTGATTAGCGGTGTTCCACACGGAATAAGACTGTGACCTTTGATGTTCGTCATATATATAAATGATTTGATGAAAAATGTAGCTGGTTTGAATCGTAAGTTTGCATAGGATACAAAATTTTTTGGAGTTTCAGATAGTGAAGAGTAGTTTCAGAGGATACAGCAAGAGAAAAACCAGTTGGAAACTTGGGCAGAGAAATGTCAGCTGGAATTTTATTCGGACAAATGTGAGGTAATGCATTTTGGAAGGTCCAATGCGTGTAGGAATTATAAAGTATTATACTCACTTAGGAGTATTGACAGGCAGAGAGATCTGAGCATACTTGCCCACCAATCGTTGAAAGTGGCAAACGCAGGTGGACAAGATGGTCAAGAAGGCAGACGGCATGCTTGCCTTCATCGGTTGGGGCACTGAGTATAAAAATTGGCATGTCACGCTGCAGCTGTGCAGAACATTAGTTCAGCCTCATTTGGATTATTAACGTACAATTCTGGTTGCCACATTACCAGAACGATGTGTATGATTTGGAGAGGGTAGAGAAGAGGTTTAGCAGGATCGTGCTTGGTCTGGAAGGTATTAGCTATGAGGAGAGATTGGATGAACTCGGTTTGTTCTCATTGGAAGGACGGAGGTTGAGGCCCGACCTGATAGAGGTTTACAAGGTCATGAGTGGCGTGGGTTGAGTGGGTAGCTACATGCTCTTTCCTGGGTTCTTTCCTGGGTTAAGAGAATGTCAACTACGAGCTGACATAAGTTTAAGATGCATGGGCAAAATTTTGTGAGGCAAGGTTTTACACAGAAGGTGTGAATGTCTGGAGCTTGCGACTCGGGGAGGAGCAGGAATAATCGTGGCATTCAAGGGCATTTAGCCGAATACTTGAAAACGTTGAAAATGGAAGGATGTGGACTCTGTAAGTGCTTACGGTTTTAGCTTCGGCCGACATCTTAATCGGCGCAGGCTTGAAGGGCCGGAGAGCCTGTGCCTTTGCGATGCTGTCTTTGTTCTTTGTTCTTTCTTCTATAGAACGATGATCACGGCCTGTAACATCAAACCCATGGAACGTCACTGGAAACAACTTTTCGTTCACAAAAAAATAATTAATCTTTGCTTCTTGTAACTAGTCAAATTCTGGATCCATCGCATCACCTTGGCCTGACCTCATGGAAATCCATATTTTGAGCAATTATCACCTGGGAATTGTCAAGTTGCTCACGAAAAGCAATGCAGAAACTGTCCACGGCATTATTTTCTTCATTTCTCCGTTTCACTTCCTAACATATGCTATTCTCCCAAATGACAATCCCTGATCAATCATTCTTTCTCAGTTACCATTTATTTCCTCTTACTCAGAGTTGATCACAAATACTTGGCCACGCACTGACTTCAAATTGAAAGGTCTATAATGTTTGGACTATCCTTCGGGTGTCGATGCAGTGATCAATTAGGAGGGGGGAATTGCATTTCTGTCTTTAGTGCAGGTTTTTTGGAGAAGTTCTTTTTTCAAACACTCTGTAATATTGTGCAAGATGCAGTCTTTGTATCTGGAAAATAACATGCATTATTTGGAACACCAGAGTGCGAGTGAGTAAATGGTTTATGATCGTTTACTTAATTTGTTAAAGGCTGTCTAACGTGTTTCCTTTACGCTCTTGAGTTTGGACAAATGAATGCCAGGTGAACACATTGTACCACAAGGATATAATGGGCAATTATTTGAGCGTCAATTGCGAAAATAATTCTTCAAGAAATGATTCTCAAATCTTTGAGACCCCCTTTCCAACCGCACCCTCGACCGCCCCCAGCACACCCCCCACCCCTCCACCCCCTCGCCTCCACCGGCATATGTTATGTTCGTTCCAATATTCAATGTGTTCATGGCTGAGATCAGTTCCTATCTCACAGGCAACAAATGTGGGAGTTGGGAAGGACCTACCACTTTACCACTTACTGCACCATCCCATTGTTATCATTTTAAGATCATATTTTTAATCGTGTCCCTCACATTCCCATTCAAATCTATAACAACAACAGCAAAAGTCCCAACACGACACCTTTTGTGACACCTCTTGAACCAATTTTCCAATCTCAATGCATCGACCGACCAGTACCCTTTTGTTTCCTGCTACTGAGCCAACATTTCATCTAGTTTACCACATTATTCTGTATCCCGTGGGACTTGAATTTTTTTACCAATCTGCCATGTCAAGCGCCTTGCTAAAATTCATGCACATAACATCAACTGCACTACCTTCATCAGCCCTCCTTGTCACTTCCTCAAATCGTTTATTCAAGTTTATGAGGCATGACCTTCCTTAACCAAATGCTTGCTGACCATTCCTGACTTGCCCATGTATTTGTCCGTGACAGTTATTCCTAATTTTCAGAATTGATTCTGCTAATTTGCCCACCACCAAACTAAGTCTAACTGGATGATAATTGGCTGGCATTTACTGTGATCCTTTATTAAAAAACGGAACTTTGTTTGCATTTCTGTATTTCTCCTTTACCTCTGCTGCATCTAGTGCAATCTTGAAAATCAACCTCAAAGCATGTTCTGACTCCTCCCTGACCTCATTCAGCAGCCATGTACATTGAGTTGCTTAAAAAAAAAAAATCACATAATATGTACTATCTTCGATCACTGGAGCAGTGCTGACTAATGAATTATAATGTGGAGATGCCGGTGTTGGACTGGGGTGAACACAGTAATAGTTTTAACAACACCAGGTTAAAGTCCAACAGGTTTATTTGGTAGCAAATACCATTCGCTTTCGGAGCGCTGCTCCTTCGTCAAATGGAGTGGAAATGTGCTCTCATTTCCACTCCATCTGACGAAGGAGCAGCGCTCCGAAAGCTAATGGTATTTGCTACCAAATAAACCTGTTGGACTTTAACCTGGTGTTGTTAAAACTGTTACTGTAATGAATTATACACAGACTCACTGTGAATATTCAGTTTGATCACATTCTTCTTCCTCATTTTGACGCTTATATTTTATTTAACTCACAGTTAACATACTGACGATCGTGATATCGTCACGGGGAAAATGTGGCATTTCCGGTTCAACCACACGCTAACTGGTAGCCATGGCAACGGCAGATCTACTGGTAGTTATTCTGGACCTGATTTTGCGGCAGATTCCCTTTGCATATGAATTATCAATTCTGTGCTCCATTCCAGTCTGTAACATTCACGCTGTTCTGCTTTCTGCGGTTACTCACTGTACTGTCTGGTTCACCATCACTTTCACCTTTGATCGTTTCGTGTCAATCTCTCGTCAGAAGCTGAAAAGTCAATACTGCATCAAGAAAATAGCGGCCTTGTTGCTGGGGACAATGGCGGTTTTGTGCACATTAAAGGACAACAGTTGGTATTTTATGTTGACCAGTTGGTACTGGTTGAACAACAGCCCTTGGTTTTGTTTCATGAGTGTCCTTATTAAGCTCTCACTAGTGTGGGGAGCTATCGAGTTATTCCATAATATTGCCAAGCCAGGGATCCCATTTGTTCTGATTCTACTGCTCAACGTTTTAACGATCAGGCAAATTTTAGTAACCAGCAGAGGCCACAGGAGACTCCAGTCTTAGTTTAAGCGGACAATCGCAAGGACAAAGAGATGGAAATTTGAAGGAAATCCCCAGTTTTATTATTTTCCGTATCGGGGAATTTCATCATCTCATGGTCAGTATTCATGGTGTATGCAATGTGGTGACAATTTTTTAATATTGGTTATTATCTTATCGACATTTCAATTTAACTACTGGAAATAGGCTTCATGCTACAGCTACTAAATTGCTGCACAAACACTTGTATTTATGCCATCACACAGATAAATTTCAGCCAGCAGTTGAAAAATGTAGCAAACGTTCCACATTCCAAAATAGTCCACTATATTAAATGCTGCTTATAAAATAATAAACCAGAAGAATATTGTTATCCACAATCATTAAAAAATGTATTTCATTTCCAGGCAAGCCGATGCTGCCCTCTGATTTGTGACAAGAGTGGACAAAATACTGTTA
Source organism: Mustelus asterias (assembly GCF_964213995.1). Lineage (NCBI taxonomy): Eukaryota > Metazoa > Chordata > Chondrichthyes > Carcharhiniformes > Triakidae > Mustelus > Mustelus asterias. Next base: position 283,423 of record NW_027590109.1, read on the forward strand.
GCTCAGAATCTGCCCATGGTTCCTCCGGTATTGACACCCAGAGACACGAGTTGATAAAATACTGAGCATGAAGCTGCACACAGCAATATAGAGAGCATAAATATAAAGTGGCGAAACTGTACAGAGCGAGGCATGAAATAAACTCAGTAATACAGAAATACTTTATTCTTCATCCAACTCGTGAATCCCGTGCTATCCATTGTTTAATGGGAACATTTCAGAGGAAATTGTATTATATCTGAGCCTTTGGTTCAATCTGCCCATGTTGCTTGGATGATGGATGACATCTGGACATTTACAATTCCAGCTCGTGATGTTATGCCAACACCGGTAGAGTTCTGTGTGGTTCAGTGCATGTATATCCAAATTCGTTTAACATGTGCTCACTCTGCCTCTTTTACCTGGAAATGTGCAGGACAGGTCTAACTGTATGAATAAAGGGATCTTTGTCTTGTAAATCATGTCATTTTTTAACGGTATTTTCAACCAGTTTGCGACATAACAGAGATGCCTTGCAGGGGAGGCAGGCTGAACATTTTTCCACATATAGCCACCTACTGCATTAGCAATAAATGATAAATGTGTAGGATTGTGTTTAATGTTTATCTCGATGTGCTTTAAATGCCTGTGCTTGCTGTCTTGGAGAGTGCAAAGTGAAATGCACTCTGTAGCGAACCAATATTGTTTAGTATTGGGCCAGTTTATTACACAATTTGGATGCAGTTTTACTGACTATCCCTTACAAACTTTACTGACGTGGCAGATTCGGAAGAAGCTGTCATGATGGAGCTCAATTCTGATCATCTCATCCCCTTCTCATGCACTCGGAAATGTTGTACCGGACAGAAATGAGGCAGATCTACTCCTTCAGGATCTGCAGCTTCGTGTACATCCTGAATGTTGTTTTTATTTAACAGAGAATGTTGTTTTTATTTAACAGAGAACCAGAGTTAAAGCATCTTAAGGAGGTCTAATATGAGATTGTCACGTGAATGGAAGAGTGCTACTCGAAGAGTGAAATATTGACGAAAGGACAGCACGAACTTTCGAAATAAATAACACGCAGCAATGTTGCACTACACAGTAGAGGCATATATTGTACACTGCGACACATATAAGAGCTAAGCTCCCAATATGAGAGTCGGGCACGTTTCACAGATACACATAACGCGTGTAACAAATCCAAACTGGGAAATGTACATACCGAGCAGCGCTGAAGATGATCAAAAATAAATTATGTACAATAAGAGCCAGGCACTGATAAGATAAGCATTGCATGGTTTTGTGGCAGGTAGGTCGTGCCTTACTAACCTTATTGAGTTTTTTGAGAAAGTGACCAAGGAGGTGGATGGGGGCAAGGCAGTGGACGTGGTATATATGGATTTTAGTAAGGCGTTTGATAAGGTTCACCATGGTAGGCTTCTGCAGAAAATGCAGATGTATGGGATTGGGGGTGATCTAGGAAATTGGATCAGGAATTGGCTAGCGGATAGGAAACAGAGGGTGGTGGTTGATAGTAAATATTCATCATGGAGTGCGGTTACAAGTGGTGTACCTCAGGGATCTGTTTTGGGGCCACTGCTGTTTGTAATATTTATTAATGATCTGGATGAGGGTATAGTTGGGTGGATTAGCAAATTTGCTGATGACACCAAAGTCGGTGGTGTGGTAGACAGTGAGGAAGGGTGTCGTAGTTTGCAGGAAGACTTAGACAGGTTGCAAAGTTGGGCCGAGAGGTGGCGGATGGAGTTTAATGCGGAGAAGTGTGAGGTAATTCACTTTGGTAGGAATAACAGATGTGTTGAGTATAGGGCTAACGGGAGGACTTTGAATAGTGTGGAGGAGCAGAGGGATCTAGGTGTATGTGTGCATAGATCCCTGAAAGTTGGGAATCAAGTAGATAAGGTTGTTAAGAAGGCATATGGTGTCTTGGCGTTTATTGGTAGGGGGATTGAATTTAGGAGTCGTAGCGTTATGTTGCAACTGTACACAACTCTGGTGCGGCCGCACTTGGAGTACTGTGTGCAGTTCTGGTCCCCACATTACAGGAAGGATGTGGAGGCTTTGGAGAGGGTGCAGAGGAGGTTTACCAGGATGTTGCCTGGTATGGAGGGGAGATCCTATGAGGAGAGGCTGAGGGATTTGGGATTGTTTTCGCTGGAAAGGCGGCGGCTAAGAGGGGATCTTATTGAAACATATAAGATGATTAGAGGTTTAGATAGGGTGGATAGTGATAGCCTTTTTCCTCTGATGGAGAAATCCAGCACGAGGGGGCATGGCTTTAAATTGAGGGGGGGTAGTTATAGAACCGGTGTCAGGGGTAGGTTCTTTACCCAGAGGGTGGTGAGGGATTGGAATGCCCTGCCAGCATCAGTAGTAAATGCGCCTAGTTTGGGGGCGTTTAAGAGATCCGTAGATAGGTTCATGGACGAAAAGAAATTGGTTTAGGTTGGAGGGTCACAGTTTTTTTTTAACTGGTCGGTGCAACATCGTGGGCCGAAGGGCCTGTCCTGCGCTGTAGTGTTCTATGTTCTATGTTCTATGTTCTATAAGGGGCAGGGGACCTCTGTGGAAAAGACTCGCATGCAACATGGAGTGTTTGCCAGAAAATCGTACTTCCCTGTTCGAGCGACTTACACAGCAAGCAGAGGTAGCTGCTACACAGTTAAATACACATTGACAGGAAGGAAAATGAAGATTTCCGGCGGGACGGAGGTCCAGTGGTGTTGTCATGGATCTCCCCATCCAAAGACCAAAGGTGATAATTTGGGTAATGGGTGAAAATCCCACTAGGATGCTGCCTGGGACGTAACATTTCATTCATGAAGGGAGCTTGGATAGGCTTGTTTTATTTTCGTTAGAGCAGCAAAGACGGAGAAGTGACATGATGTGGATGTTCAGGATTATGAGGGACATGGACAGAATGGATAGGGAGCAGCTCTCCCCCTTAGTTTCAGGTCAGCAAAGAGGGGAAATATCTTCAGGCTGAGGGGCAGGAGGTTTTGGGGAATATGGGGAATAACTGTTTTAACAGAGGGTGGTGGTGATCTGTCTGGGAGGGTGGTAGAGGAGGGTTGCCTCACACCCTTTAAAACGTTAATCGATTGGCATTTGGCACGTCAAAACATTCAGGGCTATGGACTGGTAAATTGGATTAGGTGTGGGCTCACCTGTTTATCGCGTGTTGGTACAGACTCCATAGACATAAGAGCGTCTTCTGCATATTGTGATTATATGATTCTTTGATTCTGTGTATCTGGTGGACACAAGGCTCCAGACGTTTGGCCTTGTTGTAACTAAAGTAATTGGAGTTCAGAAGAACAGTGGTGATTAGAATGAAAATGAGTCTAGATTTGAAACAGCAGGTGCTGTCCCGTGCACAAATGTAGATCAAGTTACTAGAGTCATAGAGTATTAGAGGTTTGCAGCATGGAAACAGGCCCTTCGGCCCAACTTGTCCATGCCCCCCCTTTTTTTTAAACCCCAAAGCTAATCCCAATCGCCTGCAGTTGGCCCATATCCCATCGTACCCATGTAAGTATCTAAATGCCTTTTAAAAGATAAAATTGTACCCGCCTCTACTACGACCTCTGGCAACTTGTTCCAGACACTCACCACCCTCTGTGAGAAATAATTGCCCCTCTGGACACTTTTGCATCTCTCCCCTCTCACCTTAAACCTATGCCCTCTAGTTTTAGACTCCCCTAACTTTGGGAAAAGATACTGACTATCCACCTTGTCTATGTCCCTCATTATTTTATAGACCTCTATCAGTTTACCCCTCAGCCTCCTACGCTCCAGAGAAAAAAGACCCAGTCTATTCAGCCTCTATAACTCAAATCTATCAATCCATCAAGACATTATTAATAAGGTGCCTCCAATTAAAGACGAATAAGAGGAACAATATTTCCACATTCATTCACCTTTGTAATTCCCCACCGCAGAGAACAGACAAAAATGTAATCATTGATTTATAGCGAGCTGATCACAGGAAATTCAGGATAGGTTAGGATCACCTTTATTCAAGCATATGCATGGAGGGTGCAACTTCAGTGAATTCTCAAGCCGAATCTGATGTTTACACGAACCATGCTTTGTATTCACACAGACATTTTTCAAATTTCGATCGAGCAATGCAGATATGTTCCACATGGCACATCTTGCATTCATCGCATTGAAGTCTGTCCGCATTGCAGAATTCTAACATATCTCGGTGTGCCTACCACAGTTATCTCATTCTGTCTGACTTCAAAACTCCGTTATCACTAAAAAGAAATGCCATCTTGTTCGGAATTCTGAGAAATTTAAGATGCTAACCTTCCTATCAGAGATGAAGTTGGCTTTCTATAGGAAAGGAACTTTAACCATACTTCTATCATAATTGTCCTATTAATTTTCATTGCACAATCACATTCAAATCTCAAACGTAGTTATTTTTATTCGCTCACTCCTAACACTACCTCCTTTTGGTTACGTTGGCCGAGCCCAGAGTAGTCAACTCTGAAACTTTGACTGTTCCCTTTACTCTCCGGTACCATGGAAATTGGCCAGGTCTCCAGCTGCGGTTCCCAAAAGCATGTTGTCAGACAATCTGTATTAACTTAACTTTTATCACATCAACTTCTAAATCTATCATGTTGTATGCCGTTCCAATATGGAAAATACGCACGTTATGTACATAATAAATATGATTTAGATTATGACCAGGACATAGGAGATAACGTGAATCCATGAATGTATTTGTATGGTTAGAAGAACATAGAACATAGAACAGTACAGCACAGAACAGGCCCTTCGGCCCACGATGTTGTGCCGAGCTTTATCTGAAACCAAAATCAAGCTATCCCACTCCCTGTCATCCTGGTGTGCTCCATGTGCCTATCCAATAACCGCTTAAATGTTCCTAAAGTGTCTGACTCCACTATCACTGCAGGCAGTCCATTCCACACCCCAACCACTCTCTGTATAAAGAACCTACCTCTGATATCCTTCCTGTATCTCCCACCACGAACCCTATAGTTATGCCCCCTTGTAATAGCTCCATCCACCCGAGGAAAAAGTATTTGAACGTTCACTCCATCTATCCCCTTCACCATTTCATAAACCTCTATTAAGTCTCCCCTCAGCCTCCTCCGCTCCAGAGAGAACAGCCCTAGCTCCCGCAACCTTTCCTCATAAGACCTACCCTCCAAACCAGGCAGCATCCTGGTAAATCTCCTCTGCACTCTTTCCAGCGCGTTCACATCCTTCCTATAGTGAGGTGACCAGAACTGCACACAATACTCCAAATGTGGTCTCACCAAGGTCCTGTACAGTTGCAGCATAACCCCACGGCTCTTAAACTCCAACCCCCTGTTAATAAAAGCTAACACACTATAGGCCTTCTTCACAGCTCTATCCACTTGAGTGGCAACCTTTAGAGATCTGTGGATATGAACCCCAAGATCTCTCTGTTCCTCCACAGTCTTCAGAACCCTACCTTTGACCCTGTAATCCACATTTAAACTGTCCAACCAAAATGAATCACCTCACATTTATCAGGGTTAAACTCCATTTGCCATTTTTCAGCCCAGCTTTGCATCCTATCTATTTCTCTTTGCAGCCTACAACAGCCCTCCACCTCATCCACTACTCCACCAATCTTGGTGTCATCAGCAAATTTACTGATCCACCCTTCAGCCCCCTCCTCTAAGTTGTTAATAAAGATCACAAAGAGCAGAGGACCAAGCACTGATCCCTGCGGCACTCCGCCAGCAACCTGCCTCCAATCCGAACGCCAATTCCACAGATCATCCAACCATGTGGATGTGTCGATCTGATCATTACTGTACGGGAAGTCACAGGCCTGTTTTTCAATTGCGTAATGTGCATTATATGCCTTCAATCTGATGATTCAGCGAATCTGATTCAACCCAGTATCAAAATGCTCATCAAAATTTTCTTCGATGTGAAAGTTAACAATTCCTCTCTTGTCTCATTCTGCTTTTCCACCTCCTCTTGAAACAGATTATTAACAAGGTGCACAATGAATTGTTCCCACCGGGGAGGTTCCGCTGCCATTTGGTCATTCAATATCTCCTTTCGAACACGTGTGCAATGTGAGTTCGTTTCTTTGAAGCCCACAGGGCCTCCTTTATCCAACTTATTGTCACAATAAACCCGTGCATTGCCTCTTTTTCATATATTTGACGTGTATACATTATTGAGGCGACCTCTATTCTAAACCCATTCAAAGTTGGACTGATTATGTTTCCCTCTATTTCCACAGCATAGAAGGGACATTATATTATTTCATATAATGATTTCCTATAATTATCCTAATATTTTTAAATTTATATCACACGCGTCCAGGTGTTAACATAGATGCATAGCATAGGCTACTGATAGAGTACCGATTAAAACCTTGCTCTCCATAAGAGTCAAAATTACTTGTATAGACCCACATGGTAAACAGCTGAACTGGCATCAGGTCAAACCATGTTTTGTACGTTTTCAAATGTTAAATTGCTGTTCATTTCAAACACAGTATGGGACAATTCACTCTCTAGTTTGCCTCTGATTCTCCCATGTCTGTTCAGCCACCCGTTATCCATATTTACCGCTGACATCGCTCCTCCTTTCAGCATCCAAAATATTATGTCCTATCCCAATCAGTTTATTGATGGTGCCTGTATGATTCTCCAGTTTACAGGATAAGTTCTGAATTGCCTGCGTCTGCTCTTGGTCTACACTCAGTTGATTTTTCTTAATCCATTATCTCTTAGCCAGAATCTGTTTTTAGTTTTCTGATGCAGGCTTACAGTCTGGACGTTGTAGGCAACAGTAACTAAATAAATTGAATTAATTATTGATGTCCCGGCACTGAATGCTGTATGGGTATCACTTATCAAGCTGCAACCTGATTAGTTCTTTGCTTCCCGGGACTGGGAGCGCAAATATTGGCTGCGCCCCGTTGTGAGTCAAGGCAGTTTCAGTCACGAACTGAATCATCAAGGCCAGATATAGTGCGAAAGAGTTGGTTGAACAGCATTGCGATATGGTTGAATCAATTTGAGGTTTCGGACAATGGGTACCAGCCAGTGGTTGAAATTATCATACGACATCTGAACAGTGTGACACAATTCATTTTACCTGGACTCACAGTCGGAGAAGGTGTGTAATTGGGCGTTGGAGGCGATAAGGCCTTGACTGCCTCTGACTGGATTGATGCTATTGTTTCGCGCTGGTGTAATGGTGACAACATTCTCGTTATGGTGTAATTCCCACACCCATCTATTATCGAAATGTGTCGAATTTAACATCATTAGGGCTACATGGGTCCATAGCTTTAAATTGAGGGGTGATCAGATATAGGACAGATGTCAGAGGTAGGTTTTTTTACTCAGAGAGTAGTAAGGGCGTGGAATGCCCTGCCTGCAGCAGTAGTGGACTCGTCAACATTCAGGGCATTTTAATGGTCATTGGATAAACATGGGTCCAAACTGATTTTTTTTTTTGCGATGGGTGTTCGGACTCTGGGCAGATGCTGTTCAGAAATTCGTGTAAACATATCCCTCCTTTTCCACAGATAAATGCTAGTCCAACTTCGCATCCTGTGTATTTAAAGCATAAGGCACTTCTTCTTTTCCGAAACAAATGCTGAGCCAGATGTCCCATTCACCCCCGCCGGCACGCATTGTCATAGAAACATAGAAAAACTACAGCACAAACAGGCCCTTCGGCCCACAAGTTGTGCCAAACACATCCCTACCTTCTAGACTTACCTATAACCCTCCATCCTATTAAGTCCCATGTACTCATCCAGGAGACTCCTAAAATACCCTATTGAGTTCGCCTCCACCACCACTGACGGCAGCCGATTCCACTCGCCCACCACCCTCTGTGTGAAAAACATACCCCCAACATCTCCCCTTTACCTACCCCCCAGCACCTTAAACCTGTGTCCTCTCGTAGCAGACATTTCCACCCTGGGAAAAAGCCTCTGAGAGTCCACCCGATCTATGCATCTCAACATCTTCTACACCTCTATTAGGTCTCCTCTCATCCTTCGTCTCTCCAAGGAGAAAAGACCGAGCTCCCTCAGCCTATCCTCAAAAGGCATGTCATTCAATCCAGGCAACATCCTTGTAAATCTCCTCAGCACCCTTTCAATCTTTTCTACATCCTTCCTGTTATGAGGCGACCAGAACTGAGCACAGTACTCCAAGTGGGGTCTGACGAGGGTCTTTCTAGCTGCATCATTATCCCGGGACTCCTAAACTCAACCCCTCGATTGATAAAGGCCAGCACACCATACGCCTTCTTAACCACCTCCTCCACCTGCGGGGCCGATTTCAGAGTCCTATGGACCCGGACCCCAAGGTCCTTCTGATCTTCTACAGTACTAAGAGTCTTTCCCTTTATATTGTACTCCTTCATCCCATTCGACCTACCAAAATGGACCACGACGCATTTATCAGGGTTGAAGTCCATCTGCCACTTGTTCACCCAGTCTTGCATCCTATCTATGTCCCTCTGTAACTTCTGACATCGCTCCAGACTGTCCACAAATCCCACCAACCTTCGTGTCGTCGTTGTCAATTCACTGATAATTCAACTGCAGCAGACGTAGATTGCGTTTTAATGTCATTGGCTCTCCTACTGTCACAGTCAGCAACGCTTCTGGTGTGTTGCATATGGCATTGATCTCAGTGTATGAGAACCTGTTGGTGGTTCTGAGTTGTGACAATACTCTCCGCTCCCATGGCCAGCATCACCAGTTCCTGAAGTGGTAATATGGTAAATTAATCCTGTAATATAAGAAAACAACCACAAGTAATCAGCAGTCCTCCTATGTTACTGCTGTAAAACTAATCAATTAGTGAAGCACTTTATTATTGTTGAGTGTTGTCTCAATCCATACAGCTGTTTGCACAGTTCACTTGCGAAACAGTCCGGTCTCAATCCCACCTATTGATACAGCCCCTTGCACTCTTAAACCACTCCTGGTCAACACATCAGTCATCCTGCTATGTGTTGCCCTATGTCACATTAAAAAGGACACTAAATCTCCTTAACCTCCCCTGCATCCTGGATGGCCTGATCGAGCCCAAGTCATTGGGGCTAGATGTGGGGCGGCACGGTAGCACACTGGGTCGCACTGCTGCTTCACAGCTCCGGGGACCTGGGTTCGATTCCCGGCTTGGGTCACTGTCTGTGTGGAGTTTGCACATTCTCCTCGTGTCTGCGTGGGTTTCCTCCGGGTGCTCCGGTTTCCTCCCACAGTCCAAAGATGTGCGGGTTAGGTTGATTGGCCATACTAAAATTGCACTTAGTGTCCTGAAATGCGTAGGTTAGAGGGATTAGCGGGTAAATATGTAGGGATATGGGGGTAAGTTCTAAGTGGGATTGTGGTCGGTGCAGACTCGATGGGCAAGTGGCCTCTTTCTGCACTGTAGGGTTTCTATGATTCTATGATTTGCGAATTTCGTTGAGAAATTACCCAGGGAAATGCGTACCCTGATGTAAATTAGTCTGCGAATATATGCCCTACCAGGGAACAATGTGCTGCAACATTCTTCGCTCCACAGCGTTGGCTGAGTAGTCTCGTGTGGCAAAAGCTTCTATCCATTTCCATTCTTTCTTTACCGGTGCACATCTTGTGCACAATTCTTATTAATTATTTCTGTTCTTCTTGACATTCAAATTGTTTCAACCAAAATGCATTTTGAACTTATCTCTCTCATGATCATCTTATGAATCTGTCAATGTCGTTTTCACTATTATCTTGATTTTCTTTCGCAAATAATTTTTTCTCTCATAATTTAGGGAATACTATCTGTTAATGGGAGTCTCTTCGTCTAGATTTTAGCGTATCTCCTCCTGTATAGTTCCAATGATTCAGATGATGACACAATTAACAATCTGAGTATTCCTAAAGATACTTAAATTATGTCCCATTCCCCTGACTTGATTTCCTGTTTCCGAATACCATTTTACATCTGCATTAGAATCGCAGGTTGTTGATGGCACTGAAGAAGGCATGTTCGACATTGCGTCTGTGCCAGCTCTCTCGAACAGCAACTTAGCTAGCCCCAACCCCTGCACTTTCCCCTTAGCGCTGTTACATTTTCTCATCTGGTGGTTACCCAAGTCCGTTTTCAAATCTCGAATTGTATCTGCATCCATACTCCTGTTTACCGATCCTAACCAGCTGTTGTATATTATTGTTATTATTTTGATTGCAGTATGTTATTTCGCCAATCAACTTAATTTAGTCATCTCTGGTCCTTCCTCCATATACAATCAGAACGGTTTTTATATGTTAACACTTTCAAAGCCACGCAAGCTTTCGAATAATTTGTCCAATCTCCTCTGAAAATTCTCGCATTGAAGGAGAACAATGAAGCCCCTCATCCCGAAAGCCATTCTCATCAACCATTTCTGACGCTCTCTAAAGCTTCCACATCCTTCCTAAATCCGGTGACCAGAATTGGGTGCAATAATCCAGTTGAAGTCGAAACAATGCATTATATTTTTTCCCCGAATTTGCTTTTACACTCCATGCCACGTAATATAAATCCCAGCAATCTATATGCCTTTCAATTTCACTGTTAACCTGCCCTGTCACCTTCAACCAATTATGCGCAGATATCCTCAGATTCCTTATCTTTTATACGACCAGCGCGCACTGCAAGTACAGGAGTGCATCGTCATTCTCCTGAATGTTACTGAAATTTAAGTTTCATCATTTTTATTTTAAAGTTTTGGATTGACAGTAGTTCACCTTTCAGAGGTTAGTTACTGTCTCTTCACATTGTGTTTAGCTGGAGGGACAATCCAATGAAGTATTGTCATAATTAGTTTCAAACATAAATCAAACACCCTGACTACAATCCGAAAAGTTTTTTTTTTGTTCCTTACCTTCGGTTGCATCAATTCAAAGTAACTCACAAATTACATTGTACCATTTATATCTTAGAATTGTCTCAATTCAAATAAAATTGTTGCTAGGCTGGCACATTTATATAATGTTTCATTCTATTTCTTCAAAAGAAACATGGTTCTCATATTCATAGAGGCCACATATTCTGAATATGTGTTATCGTTTTCTTAAAATCTCGATAAACTTTTTATTTTCAATTAGTTTTTTTCCAAAAATACAAAAGCGTAGGAATTGACATAATTAATTCAATTCCAATTTCTTGCCAAGGCTTAGTGACCAATGGCTTAGTGACCATTAATAATCGGATACTCATTGGTGGTTGTCTTTGCACGAGATTCCCATAGCAGGAGCATTCTGGCTTTAACATCCCAGCATGCAGCAAACTGGGTTAACTCATCTGAACATATCTAACAATTCCGAAGTTAAGATTGTCTAATTTCCAATTCCCTTAAATATAAATCCATCTTCATTTGCTAACAAACAGGAGCTAGATCTCATCTAGATTGCAAAGAGTGGGGTATACGTTCTCAGATGGGCATCCTTATTCACCATCATTCTTTTATTTGAATTGGAGAATAACCCGGTCTGGAATTTATTGTTTAGTCAACCATATTTCCTCTTGAACTTTTTGCTCAGCATCCAAACTCAAAAAAATATATTTCTGGTTGTGCCATTTGTGTCAGGAATAACTCTTTAAATCTGGAAATGGAAGTCAATTCCATCAGGACCTCTTGTGGTTATTCTTTTTTAAAATTTCAATATTTCTGCCATTAAAACTCTAGAAAAGAGTAATTCTCTGAAAGATAATCCCAAAACAGTGGTAACAGAAATCGGTGAACACAATCTGTGAATGTAAACAAACGAAACTCACAGATCCTCAAAGCTCATGAGTTTCATCAATAGTTTGCAGGTATCGAATCCCTACAATGCAGAATGGGGCCATTCGGCCCATCGAGTCTGCACCAACCGCAATCCCACCCAGGCCCTATTTCCGCAATCACAGATATTTACTCTGCTAAGGGCAATTTAGCATGGCCAATGCATCTAACCCACACATCTTTGGACTGTGGGAGAAAGCCGGAGCATCCAGACGAAACCCACGGAGAGAACGTGCAAACTCTGCACCGGCAGAGAAAAGAACCCGGGTCCCTAGCGCCGGTGAGGCATCAGTTCTAACCACTGTTCCACCGTGCCACGCAATGTAGCTCATTGAAGAGACGGCACACTACCAAAGCACAGTCCCATTACTAACATAAAATGAACAGGGTCCTCCACTGTCCTTCATTAAAACTAAACGTGTTAAAATGCCTGATGTTAGTGACATAACCCAGATGTTGATTCAAAATCTCAAACGCATGCTCAACCAAAAGCATGACTACAATTATCCCAAGTTCCTCCAGGGTGAGCTTAAACTTTCCATATGTAAAATGGTGCCGTTGAGATTTCACAAATTCAAAATTAAAACTTAAACACATTGCTTCGATTCATACATTAGCAGAGACAAGTACGTTTCTGGGTAATGTAACAACAATCAATTATCTGCTGAAATGGTTCCTTTTCTCCAGTAACTAATCGAGCGGGCAGCATGCAGAGATCTTCAACTGCAGAACATTGCGTAATTTAAAATAAAAAAACATTTTTTGTTCTCTCGTTTCAATTTTACTGAAGTTCAATCTCTGTTGAATTTCATTTTGTACTTTAAACGGCTTTATAATTTCTAATATATGCGACTGAAGCAACTGTCAAACAAATCTTAGCAAATTAATTTTCTTCGTCAATCGATTGGTTGGTGTGAAAAGTCTAAATTGGATTGCTGCCAAACTATGCCCTTATCTTGTCTTTTGAGAGCAAATTGCTCTTTCAACCTCAAATATTTTGACTTCCTTCGGAACAGGAATATATAGCAGCTTTAAAATGAAAAAGTTTAATTTTGTATCAACTAATTCTGCATTTTTTTGCCGTTGTGGATGAAATACGACAGTAAATAGCAATTTAGCTGGCCGAACTCAAAATGAAACAGTAAACTGCTTTGCTACGTTGAGCGTTAACTGTTCTGAACTGTCTGATGCATGGAAAAGGGAGTATTCATAGAAACCCTACAGTCCAGAAAGAGGCCATTCGGCCCATCGAGTCTGCACCGACCACAATCCCACCCAGGCCCTACCCCCATATCCCTACATATTTACCCACTAATCCCTGTCACCTACACATCTCAGGACACTAAGGGCAATTTTCCGCATGGCCAATCAACCTGACCCGCACATCTTTGGACTGTGGGAGGAAACCGGAGCACCCGGAGGAAACCCACGCAGACACGAGGAGAATGTGCAAACTCCACACAGACAGTGACCCAAGCCGGGAATCGGACCCCGGTCCCTGGAGCTGTGAAAAAGCAGTGCTCACCACGGTGCTACCGTGCCGCCTCGACTAACTGTTTATTATACCCAGAGAGACTTCAAAAGTTGACTCAAAGCTGGGTGGTATTTCTCGTCTTGGGGTCAGACCGCGGAAAGCTTTGCCTCTCGTAGCTGCATTAAGAGCTGGAACTTCACTATCAGCTTGCGTGCAGCTCGGAACGGCCTTCGACTGAAATTGCAAAAAGTTCTTCCACAGCAAGGGAATTGTTTGACACAATTCTTTATATTTTTCGTAATTTGGCCAACCTTTTTTTTTCAATAGGTTTCCTTTGTCTTCCATCTCTGGAGCCAGTCTCGGCCCTGCTTCATTCTTGATGACCGTTATCTGCAAACCTACTTCTGCACAATCTGCTCTGCGATCACTCTTCGCTCACTCAGTTCCACCTTTCTGGCAATGAAGGCTTTGACCTGCTATGTGTGGCTTGCGAACAATAGTCCAGCTTCGCAACTCCACCTCCTCTCACGGTGCCAAAAATTCAGAGAGGCCGGGACTCAGTTTCGCTTTATTAACTTATTTTTTTCCTGCTCATATATTATATTTTCAAAAAATGTTATTAATTAATTTGGTATTTTTAATACTTGACCACACTGTTCACGGGCGGGCTGATTGCACTTCGTGGTAGGTAAATGTATTCACTCGCTTTGCAGAACCGTGCCGGAGGTCTGATGCCAGTCTTCTGCCGAACCCGCCAGATTACTGTCGCTAGTTTCTTTATTTTATTTTAGTTATTATTGTCACATGTCGTAGCGTACAGTGAAAAGTATTGTTTCATGCGTGCTGTACAGGCAAAGCATACCGTTCATAGAAAAGGAAACGAGAGCGTGCAGAATGTAGTGTTACAATCATAGCTAGGGTGTAGAGAAAGATCAACTTATTGCAAGGTATGTCCATTCGAAGGGCTGTTGGCAGCAGGGAAAAAGCTTTTCTTGAGTCGGTTGGTAGGTGACTTCAGATATTTCCATCCTTTTTCCGAAGAAAGAAAGTGGAAGAGAAAAAGTACTGGGTGCGGGCGTCCTTAATTATGCTGGCTGCTTTGCCGAGGCAGCAGGAAGTGTGGACAAAGTCGATGCATGGAAGGCTGGTTTGGACGAGGCTACCTTCACGACGTTTTGTAGTTTCTTGCGGTCTTGGGCAGAGCAGGAGTCATACCAAGTTGTGATACAGCCTGAAAGAATGCTTTCTATGATGCAGCTGTGAAAGCTGATGAGAGCCATAGCGGACCTGCCAAATTCCCTTAGTCTTCTGATGAAGTAGTGGTGTTGGTGAGCTTTCTTATCTATAGTGTCGGCATGTGGGAACAAGACAGGTCGTTGGTGATGCGGACACATGTCTACTTGAAAGTCTCGACCCTTTCTACTTCATCCCCGTTGATGTAGACAGGGGTATGTTCTCCTCTACGCTTCCTGAACTCGATGAAAATCTCCTGCATTTTGTTGACATTGACGGAGCAATTACTGTCGCGCAACGAGATCACCAGATTCTCTATCTCATTCCCGCGCTCTGTCTCGTCACTATTTGAGATCCAACCCACCACGGTGGTGTCGTTAGCAAATGTGAAAATCGAGTTGGAGGTGAATTTGGCCACACAGTCATAGGTGTATAAGGAGTATAGTAGGGGGCTGAAAACACAGCCGTGTGGGGCAATGGTGTTGAGGATGATGGTAGAGGAGGTGTTGTTGCCTATCCTAACTGATTGTGGTTTGTGAGTGAGGATGTTCAGGATCCAGTCGCAGAGGGAGTAGCCGAGGTTTGGGCCATGGAGTATGAAGATGAGTTTCGCAGGAATAATTGTGTTGAAGACTGAGCTGTCGCCTATAAATGTGAGTCGAACATACGTGCCTTTGTAATCTAGGTGTTCCAGGGTTTTCTGATAGGAAATCCAGAATAATTTGGATCATCATTATTCAAGCAATTGCAGGGAGAGCGATAATTCAGATAATTCTGAACCAGACTCTGATCTTTCCAGAAAAGCTGCATATATTTATATGATGATCTGCATGAACACAGATAATGGATTACCAAAGCAGGCATATTTTGCATTCTTCACATGAAAATTCAGTGTGTTGCAGGGAATTCTAACTTATGTCAGTGTGCCTTGGCCGCTACCTCTTGTTGTCTGACTAAAAAAAAATGTTTTTCGCTAAAAACAACTCATCTTCTGCAGTTTTTGCAGTTCGAAATTCTATCGAGATTTCTACCAGAGATTAAGCTGCTTTGCTGCAATAAAGGATTATGCAACTTTTTAAATATTATTCTCGTATTGATTATTGATTATTAAAAAGCACTATGCAATCATATTGTAATCAAACTTTTGTTCCTTGACTCCCAATAGTCATTGGATATATTATTGAAAGAACTTTTATTACTTAATATGGGCGTCATCGGTTAGGCCAGCATTTATTACACACTTCTAGTTGCCATTCAGAAGGTGGCGGCAACCTGACGTAACCACTTGGCTGCCAATGTTTGTCGGTGGTAGAGGAATTAAATGTTTGTGGAAAACATAATAAGCAAGCATGTTGTGTTGTTCTCGATGGTCTCAACTTCTTGAATGCTTCTTTAGCTCCTAGCAATCCGAGCAAGAAGAGAATATTCCATTACACTCCGGGCTTGTGGTTTGTAGATGCTGGACAGTCTCTGGTGAGTCAGGATGTCAGTTACTCTCCGCAAGATTCCTAGCCTTTGACCGTCTCATATTGTGACATTGTTTATATGGCTAATGGTGTTTCTGGTCATTGGTAACCCCCAGGATATTCAGAGTAAGAGAAACAGTGATGGTACTGCCATTGGTTCCAATTCGGCGATGGTTAGATCCTCTCTGGCTGGAGACTCTCATTGCCTGAGACTTCTGTGGCAAAGTTGTCTTTTGCTACATGTCAGTCCAAGCCTGGATATTTTCTCAGTGTTAGTGCATTTAACAAGGAATTTTTCAGTAGCTTAGGAGTTGCAAATTGTGCTGAACATTGTCCACTCGCATGCAAACATCCCCACTTCAGATTTACAATGTAATTGAGATCAATAATGAAGCAGCTGAAGCTTGTTCAGCCTCCAACACTGCCGTGAGGTCTTCCTGCAGGGATCCTCTCCAAGCACCACAATAATGTTATCTTTGTGTCAGGCATGACTTGGAGCAGCGGAGATTGTTTCCCTTTATTCCCATTGAATCAAGTTTTGCAACAGTCGGCCTAATGCTGCCGTCATGTCAAGGCACGTCACTGTCACCTCACCTCTGCCTTTCTGCTCTTTATTCCGTGCTTGCAGTAAGACTGTAATCAGGGCAGGAGCTAACAGACATTGATGGTACCAAAACCGGATGTAAATGAGTAAATGAGTATTCCTGACTAGCTTTTGAGCGTCTGATGAAACTTCCATAACTTTGCAGATGATCGAGAGTACACTGATGGGGCAGTGATTGGCCCTGATGGCTTTGTCCTTTTCCTTGTGCACAGGATATGCCTCGACAATGTTGTACATCGTCATACAAATATCATTGTTGCAGCTTCACGGTAGAAACTTGTGTAGGGGCGTGAAATGTTCTGGAGTACAACTCTTCAGTAATAAGAACAAAGAACAAAGAAAATTACAGCTCAGGAACAGGCCCTCGAGCCCTCCAAGCCTGCACCGACCATAGAACAAACAAAGAACAAAGAACAGTACAGCACAGGAAACAGGCGCTTCGGCCCTCCAAGTCTGTGCCGCTCCTTGGTCCAACTAGACCATTCGTTTGTATCCCTCCATTCCCAGACTGCTCATGTGACTATCCAGGTAAGTCTTAAACGATGTCAGCGTGTCTGCCTCCACCACCCTACTTGGCAGCGCATTCCAGGACCCCATCACCCTCTGTGTAAAAAAACATCCCTCTGTTATCTGAGTTATACTTCGCCCCTCTCACCTTGAGCCCCTGACCCCTCGTGATCGTCACCTCCGACCTGGGAAAAAGCTTCCCACCGTTCACCCTATCTATCCCCTTCATAATCTTGTACACCTCTATTAGGTCTCCCTCATTCTCTGTCTTTCCAGGGAGAACAAGCCCAGCTTACCCAATCTCTCCTCATAGCTAAGACGAGGCAACATCCTGGTAAACCTTCTCTGCACTCTTTCTAACGCCTCCACGTCCTTCTGGTAGTGCAGCGACCAGAACTGGACACAGTACTCCAAATGTGGCCTAACCAGCGTTCGAGACAGCTGCATCATCAGACTCCTGCTTTTGTACTCTATACCCCGTCCGATAAAGGCAAGCATGCCATATGCCTTCTTCACCACCTTCTCCACCTGTGCTGCCACCTTCAAGGATTGCTAGATTATTTTTAGTGCTCATACCCTTTGCTGTATCCAACTATTGCCCATTTCTAGCTGTCAGATTGAGTGAATGGAAATGGCTTAAGACTGACAACTGTGATGCTGGGGACTCGGAAAGAGGCCGAGAAGGTTCATGAGCAAGGCAATTCTGGCCGATGATGTTTGTGAACGTTTCAGCCTAATCACAAGCAAAGGCGTACTGGGCTCGTCGATGCAAGAATATTAGCGCATTTATGGAGCCTCCTCCTTCAGTGAGATTTTGAATTACCCAACACCATTCGATTAGACTGCCAGGACTACAAGGCTTGGATCAGATTCATGGGTTGTAATATTGCTTATCACTGTCTGTTAATTGTGCTTTTTGCTGTTTGCATTGTAACTCGTCCTGTATTGTAGCTTCCGAGATGGTCCACACATTTTTTGATATGTCTGGCAGGCGCTTTTGCAGTTGTAATTGAACCAGTGTTGATCCCATAGCTAATGCATTACTTGGCACTTGCTAAAGGAATGTACTGGGTGCCTGCCGAGTTCACCAGTTTGTCTGTGTCCTCACTGTTTAATAACATTTAGTATTTATTTCAGCAATCTAGAAATTGGTCTCGAGGGGAGCCCCACACGAACCTCCCTCCTGCCCATGAGAGGACGAACTTTAACTATCAACTTTCTGGTTCCAAATCAAGGCTCTCAGCCATGCACTAATCCCAATCAATATATTCTGATGAAGGTAACACATCGGTTCACTGGTTCTTTCTCAAATGTATGTTGAATGGACCAGGGAAATCAGACTTTATGGGGCAGTATAGGGCATAGAATTTAGAAATGGAGTGGGCAAGCAGGACATCATTCTTGCAGATGAAGCTGTGTGAAACATTTTCAACTGATGGCAGCGAGGAAATGCAAAGTAAAAGTTCGCTTTGTATTCCTTTCTTACGATTCTCGATGGGACACCACGGTGTGATTTTGCCATTTTCATTCGAAGTGCTGAATCTGGGAATATTTCAGATCCGACATTTAGACCCGTCCTCAGGCCCCCCACACGCACTCTGCCTGAACAAAAGCAGCAGCGATTCTGAATCGCGCTGCAGAAGCCTGTGGGTGGGGCTCATCGCAACTGAAACGCTCCAGCTCTGATCGGAGCCTTCAATTGTGCATGCGCAGTAAAACAAATGAACCCCCCCTCCCCACGCCGTTCCCATTCCCAAATCATTCCCAAGACGGATAATATCTTCTCCCCCAGCACACACGGACATTGCCCCACGCCCACAACATTACTGACCCCCTTAGTCCCTTAATGCCCCTTTGCCCCCCTTCCCCCCAACCAATTTCATGCAAATTGGCAATGGACCCCCTTCCACACCACCGATCACAAGCAGAGTGGCAGCGGGCGCCCCCTTACCCCACGAGAGAGCGATCTGACCCTTCTCCCTCCTGCCCCCACCCCCACCAGAGAGCCATCTGACCCGCCTCCCTTTCCCCACTCTACCAGAAAGCGATCTGACTCGCCTTCCTCCCCCACACCAGAGAGCCATCTGACCCGCCTTCCTCCCCCACACCAGAGAGCCATCTGACACACCTCCCTCCTGCCCTCCGACCAGAGAGCCATCTGACTCGCCTCCCTTTTCCCACTCTACCAGAGAGTGATCGGACCCACCTTCCTCCCCCGCACCAGAGAGCCATCTGACCCGCCTCCCTCCTGCCCTCCGACCAGGGAGCCATCGGAAACGCCTCCCTCCTCCCGCCAGAGAGCCAGCTGAGCCGCCTCCACCCCCCCCCAGCCCCTCCCCCCACCACCACCACCACCGATCTGAGTTAGAGAGCCGCCAAAAGCTCTGAACGTACCTGCTCAGAAGCTGCAGAGCCGGAATCGGACTTTAATGAACTATGTTTGTTTCACGCTGAATCTAGATGGGTGACCACGTTGGCAAAGTGGACGTTGGGCGTCCAGCCCTTGGAATCAATTTAAATGCATGCAAATGCATTTAAATTGCAGTTGCGCCCGTCTTGGGTGCGGTCCTGATTGCGGTCATTTTAGGCGCGTGCTAAAGAGGGAACGGGCATGGAGGCAGTCGCGGATCGCGCTCCTCGCCTCATGCCAGACTTTACCAAGTTTTCACGCCTGAAAACGACCAGAATGTGATAGTACAAACAGGCCCGATGGGCCCGATTTTACCATTTTCATTCTATGTGCCGAATCTGGGCGTCGTACAGATCCGAATTAGAAATCCGCTTTCAGGAGCCCCCATCCGCTCGCAGCCATCACCATTCCCATTCGCGCTGTGGGTGAGGTTTAGCGCTGCTGGAACGTTCCGAGCTCAGGACTGCGCATGCAAAGTTAGAAAAAAATTGGAAAAAGCGCACCCGTGTCGGATCACTGCCGAGCCGCAGAAAGCAGAGAAAGTGAACCGGCAGTGACAAGCGGGAGTGAGGGTGTATCTCGGGGCTGGGGGGGCAGGGGGGCACAGATGGATCTCTGGTGGGGTGGGGCAGACGGATCTCTGGTGGGAGTGCGGGGGGGGGGGGGTCCGCTGCCACTCTGTGGGCAATCGGTGGGGGGGAGGGGGAAGGGGTGGCGATCGGTCTGGGAAGTGGGGGGTGGGTAAGGGGGACACACACACATCACCCCCCCACTACACAGACCGATTGCCTCCCATGCCCCCTCCACCCCACCGATCGCCCGCAGAGTGGCAGCAGAAACCCATACCCCCCACCAGAGATCCATCTGCCCCCCCACCAGAGGTCCATCTGCCCCCACCAGATATCCATCTGCCCCCCCACCAGAGATCCATCTCTCCCCCACATGAGATCTATCTGCCCTCCCACCAGAGATCCATTGCCCCCCCCCCAGAGATCCATCTCTCCCCACATGTCATCCATCTGACCTCCGACCAGAGATCCATTGCCCCCCCCCCACCAGAGATCCATTGCCCCTCCCCCCCACCAGAGGTCCATCTGACCCCCTCTCCGTGATACATCTTAGCCACCTCCCTCCTTCCCCCTCCCCCAAGACAACGATCTGGCCTCACTCCCTCCCTCACCACGCCTCCCCCAAGACAAGGATCCAACCTCACTCCCTCCCCCCCCCTCTCTACGACAACGATCTTGCCTCACTCCCTCCCCCACGAGCCCAAGACAACGATCCGGCTCACTCCCTCCACCACCCCCCCCCAAGACAACGATCTGGCCTCACTCCCTCCCCCATCCCTCCCAAGACAGCAATCCGGCCTCACTGCGCCCCCCCCCCTCCCCAGGGAGAATGATCTGGCCTCACCTTCTCCCACCCCCCTACAGCGATCTGGCTCACCCCCCGCCCCCCCGCAGACGACGATCTGGCCTAACTGACCCCGCCCCCCCATCCCCAGAGAATGGTCTGCCCTCACTTTCCCTCCCCTCCAGAGGAACATCTGACCCGCCTCGCCCCCCCCCCCCCCACCCCCACCACCAGACAACGATCAGCCCTTCCCGCAACCAGACAACGATCGCCACCCTCCCACCCACCCCCCACCCCCGGCGCCATGGATATATCTGACCCGCCTCCTCCTCCTCCCCCCCAACCAGACAACGATCACCCCCCTCCCCCCGCCACAGAAATATCTGACCCGCCTCCACCTCTCCCCCACAACCAGACAACGATCTGATATCACTCCCCTCCTCCTCCCACCAACCAGAGAATGATCTGACCCACCTCCCTTCTCCCCGCCTCCCGCTCCACTGATCTGAGCCAGAGAGCCGTTGGAAGCTCTGAACTCGCTCTGCAGAGGCGGCAGCGCCCGCGTCAGACTTTTATTTAGCAGGTCGCTAGAAGCGCGGTTCCGGATCGGTAAACGCGGTGGGTAAGGGAGAAATGCTGATAGAGTTTGGCGGGCAGTTCATTAATTCAATTTAAGTGCATGCTAATGCATTTAAATCGTCGTTGCGCCCAATTTGGGCGCAGAACGGATCCCCGCCATTTGCGGGTCTCGGTAAAGTGGCGATCTGCGCGCTCGCGTGTGCAGATCGTGGTACAGGCCTCACACCCGATTTTGCGGCCGAAAACGTGCGCAAATCGTTGGTAAAAGCGGGCCCTATGTGTCCTCCATATGTGAAATGTTTCCTTTATCTCCTAACATGGACCGGAAATGTTGCAGGATGCAGCAATATCGATAAATCTTCAGTATTTCTGGACATCTGCCACTGTTTTCTCAAACGCGCCATCAGCGCCGCAGACTAGCTAATTACTTCCAGTTATTTACTGCATCCTTACATTCTAATTTGAATGATGCTGGGAAGAGACACTTTGTCAAAGTTTTTGATTGGCGTTCATCAGGAAAACTCTCAAGAACGTGTATTTGATAATGTGAACAATTGTCCAGCAAGATGGCAAGATCAAAAGTTTTGGAAACACGTGTCTTGTTACAATGCTCAATTTTTGTGTTAGTCGACTGTGGCCCATAACCTTTGGGCCGCATCCCGGTTTAGTGGGATTGTGCGCTGCACAAACCCGTCAGGACAATAGGGATGTCTTGACGCATGAACTTGCGCACTGAGCCTTCGCCATGTTTAAATCTGTGTTTCGCTTTTGTCGAGATACTGTGCAGTTGGGAAAATTATTTTAATCATGTTCACTGCATATCTTTTAGCAGTCCCTGTGTTCTTGTCGTAGCTATGTTATATGTGGCCAGTGTCCGTTTTTTTTAGTGAAGCATCATGATTAACTTCATGTTGGTTTTAATCTGAACTAATGCAGTGCAGTGTTGTTTCAGTGTTTCCCCTGGGATGGCAGAGTAGAGGTTGCTTGAGTGTGACTGACAAGTCAGGTCATGTCGCTAGTGATGGCTATGCTTTTCAGAGAGAATTTCAGTTTAGTTTCGTTTCCATAAGCTGCTTAAAGCTGAGATAAATTGCAATATTTTTCTCCTCTTTGAAGTTGGAGATTTTGCTGTCTTAGTGTTGCTGATCAGATGCTGCTTTTGAGTTAAGGGAGATATTTCTCTCTTTTTTCCCCTCTCTGAAGTCTGGCTTCTGGAAGATGGTCGACACTGGGTTCACCTGTCTGAGCTTTCGCACTTTTGAGGATATATCCTTCCCTGAACACTGCTGGCTTGGAATTCTGTCCATCGGTGCTGCAAAGTTGGAAATCCAGCTTTACGGAAGCATATTTGTGATTTTGCTAACTTATTCTGAAGACGGGTGTATATCTGTATCATGTTGTTTGGAATTGGAACGACATAGATAGCTACCTGGTAAGTATTATACTGGGGCATGTTTAAATTGGGAAAACAAGTTATGCTCAGTCATTTGTTGTTATATCCTAACCGTGTTCTTAATTTTTTGATGAAAGCACCCTAGTGGGCCACTTGAATCATACCTGGAGTGCAACACCTCATGCTCATCGATTCCAAAATCAATTGTAAGACCGAGGGTCGAGATGAACTTCACAAAACACCTTGGAATTCCTGGACTGACTCTTTGGCAAGTAGTTTTGACTGAACTGCTGTACTTCATTCTCTCACGGCCTTCACTTATTGCTCCCATATTAGTTGATTTCTCTTTTATTTGCCCACTCTTTTTCTGCCCTATCTGCAGCAAGTGGAGGCAGAAGATATTTTTGGGCGAGCTGATTTTTTTTGTGTGAAAGTTTAAAAGATGTCTCAAATATCCGTATTGTACAGAACGTGAAAAAAAGATTGTTTTCACAACTTTGTCATGACATATGTTTTTCTATTTATGGATGTCCCTCACGTTGCTTTCCCCCCACAAGATAGAAACATTCATCATAGGAGTGTCCAGAAATTCCCTCAAAATTGATATTTTTGCGACTGTTCGCCGGTCGATGGTCCCCTTTCTCTTGTTAGAAAAACAATATCTATCATTTAAGCATTCCATTTTCTGGCACAACACCGATATCCAAGGACAATGTAAATGTTTCAGTCATTGTATCCGCCATGTCCACCATCCCTTATCCTCAGCAGCTCGCATACATCGCTTCCAGAGGCGGTAAATGTAATGTAAAAGTTCGAATTTCGTGACGAATCATAGGAACCCTACAGTGCAGAAAGAGGCCATTTGACGGATCGAGTCTGCACCGACCTCAATCCCACCCATGCCCTACCCCAATATCCCTACGTATTTAACCGCTAACCCCTCTAACCTACGCATCTCAGGACACTAAGGGGCAATTTTAACATGGCCAATCAACCTAACCCGCACATCTCTGGAATGTGGGAGGAAACCGGAGCACCGGGAGGAAACCCACGCAGACACGAGGAGAATGTGCAAACTCCACACACAGTGACCCAAGCCGGGAATCGAACCCAGGTCCCTGGAGCTGTGAAGCAGCAGTGCTAACCACTGTGCTACCGTGCCGCACTTTGGCAGGGGTTAACTGACATGTTTGTTCAGTGACTGCAATTAAGGTAAATCTCCTTGGATCCTAGTTGTGTCTCTGGGGCATTTACTTTGTGTGTTTATAAACGACTCATTTCAAGGTGTCGCTCTATATTTTGGCTCGGGCCATCAACTCTGACACTGCGACTGCTCAGCTGCTCCAGAGTGAAGAAGAGGAGGGATCAGAATCTGCAAACAATAGGTTGAAGTTTTGGAACAATGGATCCGCATCTGAGAACAATCGATTGGAATGCTACAATGGTCAGTCAGGACCTGAACAATAGACAATTGGATGGCTCAGCCATGGATCAACATCCAAAAACAATAGACAGATATCTTAGAAGAGTGGAGAAGGATTTATTCTATTGGCTGGACCGTCTTTCTGCGGAGTATCCACGAATAAGTTTCACAACCAGAATTTATTACTCACTCTCGGTGATTCAACACTTCTATTATCCCATCCTAGCTATTGTTGGTCTCCCGCGTAAGTCAATATATTCAGACATTAACTTGAGAAAATATTTCAAACTCTATTGCTGTTCTTAATCTGCTCTGTTTACTGCTGCTGTTCTATAAATCCAGAAATTGATTCCAGACCATCGATGTATTAATCCGCTTCGCGGTTAATGAATATGAAAATGAAAGCCCTTGTCTTCATTCATTGTCGCAAATTTTGCTCCCCATCCACTGACGTAATTTGGCCAATCTCTGAGAACAAAGAGTAATATTAAGAACTTTCACAGTCTGTGGCTGTGTTTGCTCTTGGTCTGATTTGGGAACAGGTGTCACTGTGGCACAATGGGTAACACGGCTGCCTCACATGGCCAGGGGCCTGTGCTCGATTCCTGGCTTGGGTCACTGTCTGTGTGCAGTTTGCACATTCTCCCCATGTTTGCGGGGATTTCTTCCCGGTGCTCCGGTTTCATTCCAAGGATGTGCAGATTAGGTGAGAGGATAGGACACGTCAAATTGTCCCTGGGTGCGCCCCAACAAGCGCCGGAGTGTGTCTATAGGGGAGTTTCACAGTACCTTTATTGCAGTGTTAATGTAAGACGACTTGTGAGTGATAAATAAACGAAACCATATTGACTCCATCAGCAACGGCTGCCTGTTCTCACACACGATCCTATTCGCATTCCCCTGAACATTTCCGGTGTTTTTTTCAACATTTGTTATCAATATGGCTTTCTATGTTCTAATATCTAGTTATCCTTGTTATCAATATCTAGTTCCATTTGAAAGCGATTTCCCAGACGTTATTCGCATATATATATATGCTCTTTCTACTTATTCTGATATTGTATCAGATCCCTGTTGCCATTTCCCTCCCCGACATTCGTTTATTGGATCACAGATTGCTGTAGCACCGAAAAGTGCGATTCAGCGGATTGTGTGGGTCCTGATATTTTGTAAGGCTTTTCGTAAATAGTTCTATTAATTCCTCTGCACTGCTGAATCGCCAGACTCAAGCGTTTCTCCCCATCAAGTGCATATACAATTCCTGTTGAAAAAAATGTTGATTTTACCTTGTTTTCAGCACGTCAATGTTTGATCGCAGAAGCACGATGCTTAACGTAATTTCCTTCGTTCCATCTTATTTCCAATTCCTGAAATTACATTCACTGTTGTTAATTTATTTATTCCTGCTCCTGTACTCAAATTTATTACATTTCACTTCTAGTTGTCGAGAAGGTGGTGAACTGTGTTGTATGCACACCTACAGAGGTTGAAGCAGGGGTTCAATTATTTTTATCAGGAGAGAGAGAATGATGGTGATAGATTCCACATCAGTTTTGTAAGCGGGTTGAAGCGGAATGTTTCGATTGCTTCTGATACCTTTCTCCGAGTTTGTAATTGTGGTGGTTTTGAGGCTTTGGGAGACTTGATCAATTATTCTAGTATCTCTGCGAAAAGATATAAAGTGCTGTCACTGAGCGTGATTAGTGCAGTGAGTGGATGCTGGGGGAACTAATTGCAGTGCTAATCATGTGGACTGCAGTGTGCTGTATTGTGTCGACCTCTTTCACGACTGTTGAAGCTTCAAACATTATGCCAAATTGAGAATATTCAACTCAACAGGTGGTAGATGTTCGATGCCTTGCGAGTAGCGTACAGCTGAATTACTTGAAGCAGGATTCCTAGCCACTTACCTGCTCCTGTGGGCACCCTTCTACATCACTAAACAAGTTTAGTTTTTGGTCATTGATAACCACCGGAATTTTTGCGGTTCAGCACTCCTATTCCCATTGAATGTCAGGAAGTTATCGTTCGCCTTTATCTTGGGGGAGAAGTCAATAGCTTTGATCTTTTGAGGCCAGATTCTAGATTTGATAAAGTGAAGTGAGGCAGAATTGATAAGGGCGATGAAGGTGAAGGAATACTTAGGAGGCAGTGACCGTAATATTATAGAATTCACCCTGCAATTTGAGTGGGAGAAAATGGAATGAAATGTCACGGTTTTGCAGTTGAGTAAAGGAAACTACAGAGATGTGAGGGAGGAGATAGCCAGAGTTGATTGGGAGTGAACATAGCAGATAAGATGGTGGGACAGCAATGGCAGGAGTTTCGGGCTGCCATTCGGGAGACACAGCAAAAATGTTGTCCGAATGAAGAAGAAGCATACGAAGGGGAGAACGATGCAACGATGGCTGATGAAGG
The DNA here is from genome assembly GCF_964213995.1 of Mustelus asterias. NCBI lineage: Eukaryota > Metazoa > Chordata > Chondrichthyes > Carcharhiniformes > Triakidae > Mustelus > Mustelus asterias. The sequence continues at coordinate 310,085 of NW_027590109.1, forward strand.
AAGTCAGGGACAGCCTAAAAGCAAAAGAAAATGCATATAATGTGCCAAAGATTCGTGGGAAATCAGGGGATTTGGAAAACTTCAATCACCTACAGAGGGCAACTGAAAAATAAATAAGCGGGAGTGGGGGGCCGGGGAGGGGGGGAGGTGAGGAGGGGGGCGTGAAGGGAGTGGGGGAAAAGATGAAATATGAGGGTAAGCAGCCCAGCAATATTAAAAAAGACCAGAAGAGATGTTTTATATTTATATATATAAAGGGTACGAGAGAGAGAGAACAGATATACAGGGTATGAGAGAAGCAAGAGTGGACTTTGGACCGCTTTGAAATGATGCTGGAGGAGAAGTAAGGGGGAACGAAGAAATAGTGGAGGAACTGAAAAGGGATTTTGTGTCAGTCTTCACGGTGGAAGACACCAGTGACACACCAACATTTCAAGACAGCCAGGGGACAATGTGAGTATTGTGGCCATTACTCAGGAGAAGGGAAACTGAAAAGTTTAAAGGTGGATAAAGCCCCAGATCGGATGGACGACACGCAAGAGTTCTGAAGGAGATAGCAGAAGAGACATTGGAGGCATTGATGGTGATCTTTCAGGAATCAGTGGAGTCAGGGAGGTTCCCAGAGACTGGACTGGCAATTTGCTGATGTAACATTACCTGCTGAGAAGGGGGATGTTGGTGGCCGGGGGCGGGGGGGGGGGGGGGGGGAGGGGTGAGGAAGGGGGGGCAGGGGGTGTTGAGAAAACGCGGACAATTACAGGCTAGTTAGCCTGACCTGGTCGTTGGTCAGATTTTAGTGCCATTTTTAAGGATGACATTTCAGAATACTAAGAAGTTAGCATGATCTCATCAAGGGAACGTCATGTCTGACGCACCTGTTAGAATTTTTTGAGGAGTTAACGAGCAGGTTAGACAAAGGTGAGATACTGGATATTGCATACTTGGATTTCCAGAAGGCATTTATCAAGTTGGCACACAGAAGGCTGTTGAAAAAGATTAAAGCCCGTTGTGTTCGACACAATGTAGTGGATGGATAGAAGATTATCTGACTGGCAGAACGAGAGAGTAGGCTAAAAGTGTCATTTTCGGGATAGTAGCTAGTGACGAGTGGAGTTCTGCAGGGTTCAGTTTTGGGACCACAACTTTTCACTTTACACATCAATGATCAAGATGAAGGAACTGAGGACATTGTGGCTACGTCTGCGGATGATACAAAGATACGTGGAGGGACAAGTAGTATTGTGGAGATGCAAAGGCTGCAGAAGGACTTGGACAGGTCAGGAGAGTAAGCAAAGTAGTGGCATATGGAATACAATGTAATAAACTGTGTGATTATGCTCTTTGGTAGGAAAAAAAGAAGCATAAACTATTTTCTAAATGGGGAGAGAATCCAGGATTCGGAAATGCAAAATGAACTTAGGTGTCCTAATTAAGGATTCTTCAAACGTTGGAGGTTGAGTTGATAGTTAGGAAGGCAAATGCAATGTTAGCATTCATTTCGAGCGACCTAGAATACAAAAGCAAGGATTTACTGCGGAGGCTTTATAAGGCTCTGTTCAGACCACGTTTGGAGCATTGTGTGCAATGTTGCACCCAGTATCTAAGGAAGGACGTGCCGGCCCTGGAGAGGGTCCGGAGGATGCTCACGAGAATTATCCCTGGAATGAAAAGCTTTGGGTATGAGGGCTGTTTGAGGACTCTGGGTCTGCACTCGATGGAGTTTAGAAGGATGGGGAAGGGTCTCATTTAATCTTACAGAATACTGAATGGCCTGGATAGAGTGGGCATGGGAATAATGTTTCCATTCGGCGGAGATAGTAGTATCCGAGGGCACAGCCTTAGAAAAAAGGGACGATACTTTCAAACTGTGATGAGGAGGATTGTTTTTTTCATCCAGACGTTGTTCAATCTGTGGAATTCATTGCCACCGAGGTCCCTGGAGGTCAGCTCATTGAGTGTATTTAAGGTAGAGATACAGATGTTCTTTATTTGTAAGAGGACCAAAGGTAACAGGAAAAGGCTTGAGAATGGGTTTGAGAAACGTATCATCCACGATTGAATGGTGGAATAGTGCCGATGTCTGAATGGCCAATTTGTGCTCCTATATGTTATGGTCTCATGATCTTATGAGATTGTAACTAGACAATTGTCATCCCAAGGCCGTCAGTTGTTCAGACGTTTCCATCTTTGGCTATTGATGGTGAATTGTGAAAGGTGCTGAAAAATACACAATCATTATTAGACACCATTACCTCTGGCTATATGTTGGCAGAAAAATTATTGATGAATCATCTGAGGATGGCTGGGCCATTGACTGGAGCATGAAATACTCTTGCGATGATATACTGGAATGAGCCACGAATGACAAGAGCCCAATTTAATTGTGATAGATCCTACTAACCAGCAGAATTTTGTCCCCGACCGAATCAACTTCAGTTTTTCTCGTGTTCGTTGATACCACAATCGGTGAAAAGCTGCCTTGGTGTTAAGCACAGTGACTCTGATCTCGTATCTGGTGCTGAGCTCTTTGTCCTTGTTTGCACGAAGATTATAATCAGAAGAGGATGTTACAATTTCCAGAGGACCCCAAAATGATTGTCACTGAGTTTTCTTTTGCTAGGCAAGCGGCTTCATAGCCCTGTCATTGACACAATCGCCCTATTCTATGATAAGACAGAATAGACTGGTGGAGTAGTGTTTCGGCGATTTGGATTAGGACTAGTTTTGGTTAAAAGACGTGCAAGGGCAAAGGTGAGATGAAATTATTATTTAGCTTTCCTGGGATTGCGAGTTCTGGAGCACCAAATTGCAGTGCTATTGTTGGACTATTGGCAAGGCGCAAATACTTTGCATCATCCAATTCGCTTGGTGTGATCTGTTGGTTTGGATGGGATTGATGTTCATAAGGAGGAGGTGTTAACAATTCTGGAAAGGGTAAAAATAGATAAGTCCCCTGGGCCGGATGGGATTTATCCTAGGATTCTCTGGGAGGCGAGGGAGGAGATTGCAGAGCCTTTGGCTTTGATCTTTGTGTCGTCATTGTCTACAGGAACAGTGCCAGAAGACTGGAGGATGGCAAGTGTTTTCCCCTTGTTCAAGAAGGGGAGTAGGGACAACCCTGGTAATTATAGACCGGTGAGCCTTACTTCTGTTGTGGGCAAAGTACTGGAAAGGATTATAAGCGATAGGATTTATGATCACCTAGAAAGGAATAATTTGATTAGGGATAGTCAACACGGTTTTGTGAAGGGTAGGTCGTGCCTCACAAACCTTATTGAGTTCTTTGAGAAGGTGACCAAAGAGGTGGATGAGGGTAAAGCGGTTGATGTGGTGTATATGGATTTCAGCAAAGCGTTTGATAAGGTTCCCCATGGCAAGCATTTGCAGAAAATACGGACACATGGGATTGAGGGTGATTTCGTGGTTTGGATTAGGAATTGGCTAGCTGTAAGAAAACAAAGGGTGGTGGTTGATGGGAAATATTCATCCTGGAGTTCAGTTACTAGTGGTGTACCGCAAGGATCTGTTTTGGGGCCACTGCTGTTTGTCATTTTTATTAATGTCCTGGATGAGGGCGTGGAAGGATGGATTAGTAAATGTGCGGATGACACTAAAGTCGGTGGAGTTGTAGACAGTGCGGAGGGAAGTGGCAGGTTACGGAGGGACATAGATAAGCTGCAGAGCTGGGCTGAGAGGTGGCAAATGGAGTTTAATGCGGAAAAGTGTGAGGTGATTCACTTTGGAAGGAGTAACAGGAATACAGTGTACTGGGCTAATAGTAAGATACTTGGTAGTGTGGATGAACAGAGGGATCTGGGTGTCCATGTGCATAGATCCCTGAAAGTTGGCACCCAGGTTGATAGGGTTGTTAAGAAGGTGCACGGTGTGTTAGCTTTTATTGGTAGAGGGATTGATTTTCGGAGCCAGGAGGTCATGCTGCAACTGTACAAAACTCTGGTGCGGCCGCATTTGTAGTATTGCGTAGAGTTCTGGTCGCCGTATTATAGGAAAGATGTGGAAGTGTTGGAAAGGGTGCAGAGGAGATTTACCAGGATGTTGCCTGGTATGGTGGGAAAATCGTATGAGGAAAGGCTGAGGGGCTTGAGGTTGTTTTCTTTAGAGAGAAGAAGGTTAAGAGGTGACTTAATAGAGGCATACAAGATGATCAGAGGATTAGATAGGGTGGATAGTGAGAGCCTTTTTCCTCGGATGGTGTTGGCTAGCACGAGGGGACATAGCTTTAAATTGAGGGGTGAGAGATATAGGACAGATGTTAGAGGTAGGTTGTTTACTCAGAGAGGAGTAAGGGCGTGGAATGCCCTGACTGCAGCAGTGGTGGACTCGTCAACGTTGAGAGCGTTCAAGTGGTTATTGGATAAACATATGGATGATATTGGAATAGTGTAGATTAGAGGGGCTTTAGATTGGTACCACTGGTCGGCGCAACATCGGGGGCCGAAGGGCCTGTACTGCGCTGTAATGTTCTATGTTCTATGATCTGGAAAGAACTGAGTTGGCTGAGTATCTGTGATGCTGCAGAGGCATTGTGGCGAAGGCTGAGACGGATCACCAAACAAATATTCTCTTTGAAGATCATTGCAAATGTTTCAACTTTAACTTTATTTAAAAGCTGTTCTGCTGTGTTTCCCGGACATTGACCATGTGAAAATATTGTATCACACTCCCCCAGCACGTTGTTTGATTCTGCATAATAATTCACAGCTCCATATGGCATTCGACACCCTTTCGGTGTGGAATAGTTCAGCTCTGCCTTTCACTTACTGCAAATACTACACTTGGCACACTATTAATCCTGTGCAGTATTTTCATCATCTGCACATATCATTTTAAGGTATGCCGAATGTCTGCTTCAGCACTGCTTTCTAAAACTCTCGGGACCTGAATTCGATTCCAACCTCTGGACACTATTTGTGTGTAGTTTGTGCATTCTCCCCTTGTCTGCGTGTATTTATGACAGGAGCTCCGATTTCCTCCCTTTCTCCAAGTATGTGCAGGTTAGGCGGATTGACCCTCATCATTTGGGCCTTCGATGTCCCGTAACTGTAGTTTAAACGGATTAGCCATTGGTAAATGTGTGGGGTACCGGGAGACTGCGGAGGGGAGGACATGTGCAAGATATTTTGTCAGAGACTCGCTGCAGAATCGTGAGAAGAATGGTCTCTTCATGCACTGTAGCGATTCTATAATTCTTTGTGGATTCTTAGCAACATGCAATCCCAACAGTACAGAACGAGTGTATTCGGCCCGTTTATTTTGTACCGAATCTCCAAAAGAGCATTTTACCAAGGACCACTCCACATACGTTTGCATTTACCCTGTTCATTTAACCGAGTTAATCCACCAAATTTGCTAATCCTTGGGCTGTGGGATGAAGCCAGAGAATTTGGAGGAGACCGACACAGACACGGGGAAACGCTGGAAATTGAAGTCTATGTCAGCTAAGACTGGCATCAAATCCGATCCCCTGGCCCTGTGAGGACGCAATTCCACTGTGTTGCCGTTTGACCTCATTCTTGGGTAATGGGAGAGCGGAAATATGCCGAGTTATAATGTTGCAAATGTTGTTTTTGCACCCGGCTGTTTGGCGCTGCTCATTGTTTCCCAGTTTCAGTTTCAAGACCCGTTGAATATCCAGCCTGTTGAACATGGTGGTTGTGCCAAACAGCCCACATCAGGGCGCCCTCAGTGTGGAGACGTGGACTTCATCTCCATAAGAATTCTCATTCACTCACGGCTCGATAGCTCAGCAGCATGCACCTCGGTGAGGCTGTTATCAGGTAGGTGCTTCTTATTCTTGTTCGCTACTTCACCAGAAGAACACACTGCAGCATCTGTTACCCGCCGCTCCATCTGCTGTGGTGCTACCGAGGTCGTCGCAGTGACGGACGTTGACATCCCCATCCAGCGTGCTTTGCGCGGCATTGTCCTGATCAATGCTTCCTACAAGAATCTGAGTATCGAAACGGAGGAGTAGCTGATTCATTGGCTGAGCGCTGAAGGAAGCCATACGTGAGGGGGCGGGGATGGGTGTGGAAAGGTGGGGAGAGTGATGCGCTTGTGCGCAAGTTGTACAAGATAGTAAGCAGTCGGATTCCGTCTTCTTGAGATCCAGTGTCAATGTTTAGGGCTGCCGGGACAATTCCCTGTGTAACAACCTACAAACTGGATACAACTTTGGCGCCATGGACTCCAGGTCTCCTTGCCGTTCTGATGCTTATGGAGATGCATATAAAATTACGATTGGTGTGATTATGTCAGACATTTGCTTGACTCGTATGGGTGGCAGCCATCCCATTTGATACACTGTTAATAAGGAGAATATTGCATGGTGGTAGGATTGAGTTTACCGCTATTGTGTTCAGTGCCGAGGTCGATACTTCTTGATTTTGAACATTTTTTTTTATTTGATGCATTTTTATACTTTTCTGACTGAACCATATTATTGCGGGTCCAGTGTCTAATGCCGCAGGAGATATGAACGTTTCTCTTGCTAATGCACATTCGTGAAACAGAATGGCATCAACACCATTTGACTTTTCGTGCCATTTTTCATTGAAATAAAATGTCAGTACTTGCTCTCGTGGTAAGTAAATGCTTGTTCATGTATCATTGGATCACTGATCGTTTCATGATGCCACATGTGACCGCCTGCCAGACATCAGCCACTTATGCTTGAATTAGTTGTCAGAAAACCATTATGGATTTGAGCTTCCTAATTAAATCTGCCATTATCCTTCCCCTTTGGAATCACTGAATCTCCAGATCACTGCAAAAGTCGAATACTTCATCTCAGCAACTTTGCGAATTTAGTACAATTCTGATCGATGAGTGATGATTCGAACTGGACACAATCCTCCAGCTTCGAACTTATAATCTGTAAATAATTATAATTTCTCCCACATATTAGCTTTATTTGCCTCTCTTTGATAGCAAAACTTTATGTTGTTTTTAGAAGCGTTTTCTACTTTTTGGGCACATTCAAGGACCTGGTTTGAGAGATGACGGCTTAGTTTAGTCTCCTCCCCACAACAGAACTGGATTCTGATTGCAATTGAGTATGATTTTTAAGCTCTTCTCACAGAGGGTTTTGAGGCCTTGAGCAAGGCGTGGGGAAAGGTGGGTGGGGAAGGGTCTTTAATGGCAATATGCAAACTGTCCACCACCTAGCCGCTTTCCACTGACCACTCACCGTCACCCATTTCGGAACAACATTACCAGCGCAGCAAATATTTCGGAAAGGCCTCCAAAAACACTCTGTAAGCTTACTGCAAGAGCACTCTGACTGGTGGGGAGGTGTGGAAGGGGAGCAGTCAATTGAGGCCACGCCCATCCTCAAGTTGCTCGGGACAGGGCGTCACTGTTGCCTCAATTTCGGCAGCAGTCAGCTAATCATTGACAATACTCTCTTTGACCATCGTGAGACCATCTCCAGTACAGAGAGGCTCTGCAGCAATCGGAGCCAGTTGGAGGGGTCCATAGTTGAGAGGAGAATCAATGCTGGCTCCCTGCAAGAATAAAAGGCTTTGCTGTTTAAAATATTACCCGCGATACATTTTCTGCAAAAGGAGATGCAATCACGGAGGGACAAACAAATGTAAAGGCAGACAGAGGCTGCGATTTTACAAAAAGGTCCAGGCTGAACTCTGTGCCCTTCTCCTCAAAGATCTATATCAGTGAAGCTGAAGCTCAGCTTGGTTCTTATCTTCTTCAAATCCATGCAGCGACTCGTGTGGCAACTCGCAGTTAGCTCTGCGCGTTTGTGACGTAAACCATTTTTCAATAATATGGCCCATTTCAGCTCTTGAGGAGCTGTGGACGTATTTCACGCAGATAAGTTGTTTGAATTTCCCTATACAGCTATATTTCGACAAGTGGGCGGCGTGATCGAATACTCACTCTTTGTGGGAAAGGCTCCAACTCAGAATGGACACTTCTGCGTGAACCAAAAGTATTGCCATTGTGTGAATGTGCGGTTGCTCGTTTATAATCACAATGAATTAGTTATTACCTGTGCCTGTCAGCTTGGCAGTGTTACAAACTCGTTTATTCCTCAAGAGTGGCTTACATGTTCACAGTACAAGGAAGCTGCATGAGTGGCAGCTTCGCGGTAAGATCTGCAGTTGAGAAGGCAGCTGCTCACACATAAACTTCATGTGTCAGCCACTTTTAAAAGTAATTCAGCAATTTGCAACATTCGCCTAATAATTGTTAGCTTAATTCAAAAACATGACCGAGAATTACTTCAGTGGACAGCTTTGAAAGTGCAGCATGTTCAACAAAAGGCAGTAAAAGTATAACATTACAGTGCAGCACGCTTTATTGTGCATCCAACCTTAACAACCAAATATAATACGCATTTAAGACAAACCTAACAAAATAAGCGATTTACTTTGGTTAACACTCAGAGAGTTATCCTTACCCACAGACCTGGAACATTTCGCGATTTTATTATTTTAACATTATGACCGTATTGCCTCCACGAAGATACTTGCATTTAAGGCAGGGCATTTTCCTCGACTATATATACAAATTTAACTTTGTGCAACTGTGTACATTTACTTTCAAAAAAGAGCAACTTGGTTCATTACATTCATAACTGTTGATTACAAAACATGCCAAATGCAACATTACAGATGGAGGAAAGTTCAACATCTCTACGTACCTCATGGTCCATTCTGCGTTGGCTCCGTAAATTTATCATAGTCCCGATACTTACAATATACCTTGATTGCCAGGTGCACAGGAGTTTCGGCACAGAATCTAATCCTGCCAGTAGACTTGGATAGGAAAGTCGGAGACAGTTTATTTTCTCCAATGCGTCTCTCTGGTGCCTGCCCGACAGTCACGGTTCCTCAGTACACAGTCATGAACGATATAATTTTTCAGCCTCCAGCGCTTCTTCATGGAAAAGTTTCAGCAGTATAATACCAGCAAGCTTCAGGCCCATCAAAGGGCATGTTTCACCTGTTGCTGAGTCTTTCCAAGGAGCAATGGTGGCACAGTGGCTATCATTGCCACGTCACGCACCATGGACCTTGGTTTGATTGTGGCCTGGAGTCACTGTCCGTGTGGAGTTTGCACATTCTCCTCAGTTCTGCCTGCGTTTCTTCCAGGTGTCTTTGGATGACATATATCTGTAGAATATGGAGATTATCCGTTGTAAATGTGCACAGATACCGGGTTAAGTTGGATGCAAGGAACTGGGTAGGATATTCTTTTGAAGAGTTAATGCAGGTGCGATCGGCTCAATGGCCTCTTTCGGCACTTTTGGGATTCTGAGTATTCTATGGTATCATGGTGTGTCCCACTGCAATAGATTGCAGAGCACAGTGTCCCGCGTCACAGGCGTGGCCCGGATGGACCTGGACAATGCGCTACAGTTATCTCCAGAGCATGTTGCAAAGGCACATTCTATCAGAAGGCTGATATATATTTCTCTGCCCCAGCACAACCAAATCCAGGATAACGATTTTTTTTTCAGAATTTAGGATAATCTGAGAGAGATGGAATCTGTCGCCACAAGGCAAAAAAATATTGGTGATGGCTTAAAAGTCTTGTGATGAGGAATCCGTCCAAGTGACTTTCACTGTTATTTTGTTGGGCTATGTGGAGAGGGCATGGGATCCAAGGGGCTGTTGCCTTGTGGATCCAGAACTGGCTTGCCTGCAGAAGGCAGAGAGTGGTTGTAGATGGGTCTTTTTCTGAATGGAGGTCGGTCACCAGTGGTGTGCCCCAGGGATCTGTTCTGGGATCCTTGCTGTTTGTCATTTTCATAAAAGACCTGGATGAGGAAGTGGAGGGATCGGTTGGTAAGTGTGCCGACGACACGAAGGTTGGTGGTGTTGTGGATAGTTTGGAGGGATGTCAGAAGCTGCAGCGGGACATAGATAGGATGCAAGACTGGACGGCGAAGTGGCAGATATACTTCAACCCGGATAAATGTGTAGTGGTCCATTTTGGCAGGTCAAATGGGATGAAGGAGTATAAAATCAAGGGTAAGACTCTTAGCTGTGTAGAGGATCAGAAGGACCTTGGGGTCCGGGTCCATAGGACTCTAAAATCGGCTTCGCAGGTCGAGGAGGTGGTTAAGAAGGAATATGGTGTGCTGGCCTTCATCAATCGAGGGATTGAGTTTAGGAGTCGGAAGATAATGATGCAGCTTTATAAGACCCTCGTCAGACCCCACTTAGAGTACTGTGCTCAGTTCTGGTCGCCTCATTACAGGAAGGATGTAGGCATTATTGAAAGGGTGCAGAGAAGACTTACAAGGATGTTGCCTGGATTGGGTGGCATGCCTTATGAGGATAGGTTGAGGGAGCTTGTTCTTTTCTCCTTGGAGAGACGAAGGATGAGAGGTGACCTGATAGAAGTGCACAAGATGTTGAGAGGTATACATCAGGTGGATTCTCAGAGGCTTTTTCCCAGGACTCAAATGGCTGCTACGAGAGGACCCAGGTTTAAGGTGCTGGGGAGTAGGTACAGAGATGTCAGGGGTAAGTTTTTCACTCAGAGGGTGGAGGATGAGTGGAATCGGCTGCCGTCAGTGGTGGTGGAGGCAAACTCGATGGGGTCTTTTAAGAGACTTCTGGATGAGTACATGGGACTTAATAGGATTGAGGGTTGTAGGTAAGCCTATATATAGGCCTATGTAGGTAGGGTCATGACCGGCGCAACTTGTGGGCCGAAGGGCCTGTTTGTGCTGTAGTTTTTCTTTGTTCTTTCTGTTCTAAGATCCAAGAACAAAGAACAAAGAACAGTACAGCACAGGAAACAGGCCCTTCGGCCCTCGAGGCCTGTGCCGCTCCTTGGTCCAACTAGACCAATTGTTTGTATCCCTCCATTCCCATCCTGCTCATGTGACTATCCACGTAAGTCTGAAACGATGTCAGCGTGCCTGCCTCCACCACCGTACTTGGCAGCGCATTCCAGGCCCCCACCACCCTCTGTGTAAAAAACATCCCTCCAATATCGGAGTTAGACTTCGCCCCTCTCACCTTGAGCCCGTGACCACTCGTGAACGTCACTTCTGATCTGGGAAAAAGCTTCCCACCGTTCACCCTATCTATCCCCTTCATAACCTTGTACACCTCTACTCGATCTCCCCTCATTCTCCGTCTTTCCAGGGAGAACAACCCCAGTTTACCCAATCTCTACTCATAGCTAAGACCCTCCATACCACAACATCCTGGTAAACCTTCTGTGCACTCTCTCTAACGCCTCCACGTCCTTCTGGTAGTGCGGTGACCAGAACTGGACGCAGTACTCCAAATGTGGCCTTACCAGCGTTCTATACAGCTGCATCATCAGACTCCAGCTTTTATACTCTATACCCCGTCCTATAAAGGCAATCATACCATATGCCTTCTTCACCACCTTCTCCAACTGTGTTGACACCTTCAGGGATTTGTGGATTTGCACACCTAGGTCCCTCTGTGTTTCTATACTCCTGATGACTCTGCCATTTATTGTATAACTCCTCCCTATATTATTTCTTCCAAAATGCATCAAATCGCATTCATCCGGATTAAACTCCATCTGCCACCTCTCCGCCCAATTTTCCAGCCTATCTATATCCTGCTGTATTGCCCGACAATGCTCTTCGCTATCCGCAAGTCCAGCCATCTTCGTGTCATCCGCAAACTTGCTGGTTACACCAGTTACACCTTCTTCCAAATCATTTCTATATATCACAAATAGCAAAAGCCCCAGTACAGAGCCCTGCGGAACACAGACCTCCAGCCGGAAAAAGACCCTTCGACCACTACCCTCTGTCTCCTATGGCCAAGCCAGTTCTCCACCCATCTCGCCACTTCTCCTTGTATCCCATGAGCCTTAACCTGCTTAACCAACCTGCCATGTGGGACTTTGTCAAATGCCTTACTGAAATCCATATAGACGACATCAACCGTTTTTGTCACGTCCTCAAAAAACTCCACCAAAGTTGTAAGGCACGACCTCCCTCTTACAAAACCATGCTGTCTGTCACTATAACATAACATCAAGCACGAACCTTGTCGATCACTGTGTAATGGGGATGTGGCCAAATAGTTTTTATTAAAGAAAATATTCTCCAAGCGATAGGTGGTGTGGCACTGTCCACTTGCTTGTGGAGTTCCTCAGCAATGATCTGGAGCATTTTTAAATAGAGGTTTTATCCTGTGGAACCATTTCGTGTTTCTTTGTGGTCCAACGTCCTCCCAGATGCTCTGGGCTATATATCGGTGCCGCAACAAGACGGGGAGAGTGTTGTGATAATTCACTGCACCAAGGGAACTACACATTGTCATTGCCACCTGAGCTGCCATTCCAAATTCTCAGCCCACCACTCTCCCAAACAGGCCATGTAACCAGTCGCAGAAAAAAAAAATCGGCATAACTGCCAAATAATCCGAGCAGCAAGAGATTCATTGAGTTTACAGCACGGAAACATGCCCCTCGGCTCAACCTGTCCAAGCCGCTATTTATTAACCACTAAGATAGAAACATAGAAAAACTACAGCACAAACAGGCCTTTCGGCCCACAAGTTGTGCCGAACACATCCCTACCTTCTCGACCTCCCTATAACCCTCCATCCTATTAAGTCCCATGTACTCATCCAGGAGTCTCTTAAAAGACCCTATTGAGTTTGCCTCCACCAACACTGAAGGCAGCCGATTCCACTCGCCCACCACCCTCTGTGTGAAAAACTTACCCCTAACATCTCCCCTGTACCTACCCCCCAGCACCTTAAACCTGTGTCCTCTCGTAGCAGACATTTCCACCCTGGGGAAAAAGCCTCTGAGAATCCACCCGATCTATGCCTCTCAACATCTTATACACCTCTATTAGGTATCCACTCATCCTTCGTCTCTCCAAGGAGAAAAGACCGAGCTCCCTCAGCCTATCCTCAGAAGGCATGCCACTCAATCCAGGCAACATCCTTGTAAATCTCTTCTGCACCCTTTCAATCTTTCCCACATCCTTCCGATAGTGAGGCGACCAGAACTGAGCACAATACTCTAAGTGGGGTCTGACGAGGGCCTTATATTGATTATATAGTCCCAATTACTCGCGTTGGGCCCATATCCCTCTATACCCATCTTACCCATGTAACTGTCGAAATGCTTTTTAAAATATGAAATTGTACCCGCCTCTACTACTGCCTTTGGCAGCTTGTTCCAGGCACTCACCACCCTGTGTGAAAAGATTGCCCCTCTGGACCCTTTTGTATCTCTCCCCTCTCATCTAAAACGTATGCCCTCTAGTAATAGACTCCCCTACCTTTTAAAAAATACGTTGACTATCTAGCTGATCTGTGCCCCTCATTATTTTATAGACCTCTATAAGATCACCCCTCAGCACCATCAGCTCAACGGAAAAACGTCCAAGTCTATCCAGCTTCGCCTTTCATGTCAATCTGGCATATCCTGGTAGCATTCTAGTAAATCTTTACTGCCCTCTTTTTAGTTAACAATATCGTTTATATCATGTGGTTACCAGAACTGTGCAAAATGTTCTAAGTGTTGCATTACCAATGGCTTGTACAACTTCAACAGACGTCCGAACTCCTGTATTCAATGAGTTGTGAGTTGCTGTCACCCACGCGTTCCTTGGATGAGGAAATTTATATTTTTCTGTACTCCAGCAACAACATTTCATGGTGCTTTCTGGTTCACCGTCCTCCCGGTTGCTATGTGTCCCTTCTGGCTGCTGGAACAAGAGGGAAAGAGTGTTGTGGTTATTCATCGAGCAAATGGAGCATATTTCCTCCATTATTTTACCCATCCTCATATTGTAGAGGGTGGAGGGCACCTATAAGCTTCAGGGGTCAGAAAGTCCATTGAACAAAGAAAAAAGAAAGAACAAAGAACAGTACAGCACAGAAAACAGGCCCTTCGGCCCCCCAAGCCTGTGACGCTCCTTGGCCCAACTAGACCAGTCGTTTGTATCCCTCCATTCCCAGGCTGCTCATTTGACTATCCAGGTAAGTCTGAAACGATGTCAGCGTGTCTGCCTCCACCACCCTACTTGGCAGCGCATTCCAGGCTCCCACCACCCTCTGTGTAAAAAACATCCCTCTGATAAGAACATAAGAACATACGAAATAGGAGCAGGAGTAGGCCATCTGGCTCTTCGAGCCTGCCCCGCCATTCAACAAGATCATGGCTGATCTGAAGCGAATCAGTTCCACTTACCCGCCTGCCCCCCATAACCCCTAATTCCCTTATCGATCAGAAAACTATCTACCCGTGATTGAAACATATTCAACGAGGAAGCCTCCACCACTTCAATGGGCAGAGAATTCCAGAGATTCACTACCCTCTGAGAGAAGAAGTTCCCCCTCAACTCTGTTCTGAACCGCCCCCCCCCCTTATTTTGAGGCTGTGCCCTCTAGTTCTTGTTTCCCTTCGAAGTTGAAAGAATCTCTCCACCTCTGCCCTATCCAGCCCCTTCATTATCTTATATGTCTCTATAAGATCACTCCTCATCCTTCTAAACTCCAACGAGTACAGACCCAATCTGTTTAATCTCTCCTCATAAGCTACACCCCTCATCTCCGGCATCAACCTGGTGAACCTTCTCTGCACTCCCTCCAAGGCCAATATATCCTTTCGCAAATAAGGGGACCAAAACTGCACACAGTACTCCAGTTGCGGCCTCACCAGTGCCTTGTACAGTTGCAGCAAGTCCTCCCTGCTTTTATATTCTATCCCCCTCGCGATAAAGGCCAACATTCCATTCGCCTTCTTGATCACCTGCTGCACCTGCAGACTGAGTTTTTGCGATTCGTGCACAAGGACCCCCAGGTCCCTCTGCACAGTCGCACGATGTAATTTTTCTCCATTTAAATAATATTCCAATTTACTATTATTTCTTCCAAAGTGGATAACCTCACATTTGCTGACGTTATATTCCATCTGCCAGATCCTCGCCCACTCGCTCAGCCTATCCAAATCTCTCTGCAGACTTTCCGCATCCTCCACGCAATTCGCTTTCCCACTCACCTTCGTGTCATCAGCAAACTTGAATACCCTACATTCAGTCGCCTCCTCCAGATCATCGATGTAAATGGTAAACAATTGAGGCCCCAGCACCGATCCCTGCGGCACACCACTGGTCACCAACTGCCAACCAGAAAAGCACCCATTTATCCCAACTCTCTGCTTCCTGTTAGATAGCCAATCCCCAATCAACGCCAACACCTTACCCCTAACTCCATGTACCCCGATCTTCTGCAGCAACCTTTTGTGAGGCACCTTATCGAACGCCTTCTGGAAATCTAAAAACACCACATCCACCGGTTCCCCTCTGTCAACCGCACTAGTGACATCTTCATAAAAGTCCAGTAGATTCGTCAAACACGACTTTCCCTTCATGAATCCATGCTGCGTCTGCTTGATTCAACCATTCTTATTCAGGTGCTCTGTTATTTCCTCTTTAATAATCGACTCTAGCATCTTCCCAACTACGGACGTTAAGCTAACCGGCCTGTAGTTACCCGCCTTTTGTCTACTTCCTTTTTTAAACAGCGGCGTAACAGTAGCTGTTTTCCAAGTCAGCCGGCACTACCCCAGAGTCCAGCGAATTTTGAAAAATTACTACTAACGCATCTGCTATTACCTCAGCCATTTCTTTCAGTACCCTGGGATGCATTCCATCCGGGCCCGGGGACTTGTCTACCTTCAGTCCTATTAGTCTACCAAGCACCACTTCCTTTGTAACAGTAATTGTATTAAGTACCTCCCCTCCCACCAACTCTCGATCTCTAATATTCGGCAAACTATTTGTGTCTTCCACCGTGAAGACCGACACAAAGAACTTATTTCAAGTCTCAGCCATTTCCTTGTTTTCCACTATTAAATCCCCCCTCTCATCTTCCAAGGGTCCAACATTCACTCTAGCCACTCTATTTCTTTTTATATACTTGTAAAAACTTTTACTATCATTTTTTATATTTTGAGCTAGTTTAGTTTCATAATCTATCTTTCCTTTCTTAATCGCTTTCTTAGTCGTTCTTTGTTTTTCTTTAAAGCTTTCCCAATCCACTAATTCTCCACTATTTTTGGCCACTCTGTACGCATCTGATTTTATTTTAATACTCTCCTTTATTTCCTTCGTTATCCACGTCCGGTTATCCTTTATCTTACAGTCCTTCTTTATCACCGGAATATATTTTTGCTGAGTACTTAAAAAATTCTTTAAAATCCTCCACTGTTCCTCAGCTGTCCTACCTACCAGTCTGCTCGCCCAGTCTACATTAGCCAATTCCAACCTCATCCTATCGTACTGCCCTCTGTTCAAGCAGAGGACACTGGTTTGGGACCCTACTTTCTCACCCTCCATCTGTATCAGAAATAACACCATATTATGATCACTCATCCCAAGAGGATCCTTCACAAGAAGATCCTTCATCCTACCTGTCCCATTTCACAGAACCAGATCCAATATAGCACGCTCTCTCGTAGGTTCTGTAACATACTGTTCAATGAAACAATCCTGACAGTATTCCAAGAACTCTTCCTCAAGCCCTCCACGTCCAAGTTGAGTCGACCAATCAATATGTAGGTTAAAATCCCCCATGATTATTGCCGTTCCACTTTTGCACGTATCCATTATTTGCTTGTTTATAGCCCTCCCCACCTCTAAGTTATTATTTGGGGGCCTATAGACCACGCCTACCAGTGTCTTTCTCCCCCTACTATTCCTTATCTCCACCCACAACGATTCCACGTTTTGCTCCTTAGAGCCTATGTCGTCTCTCACTACCGTCCTGATATTATCCTTTATTAACAAAGCTACCCCACCTCCTTTTTCTACCTGTCTATCCTTCCTAAATGCCTGATAACCCAGTATATTCAGTCCCCAGTCCCGGTCACCCTGCAACCACGTTTCTGTGATGGACAGTAGATCATATTCATTTGTATGGATTTGTGCCATCAACTCATTTACTTTGTTTCGAATGCTTCGTGCATTGAGGCAAAGTGTCATTATGCCAGCCTTTATCTGGACCCGGTTTGTTGAAGCGCTATTAACATCTCCCAAGCCCTTTCCTACTTTAGCTAGTTGTTCATTCACTGTACTCCTGGCATTAGAGTAGACACATCTCAATCCCACGGTCTGACCTTTTCCCTTCTCTGTTACCAGTCCACCTGCCCTCTTGCACTGCCTATAACCCTTCTCTGTTTCCTCACTCTCAGTCACGTCACTGTGATCCCCTCCCCCCAACCTATCTAGTTTAAACTCTCCCCAGTAGCCTTAGCCAACCTTCCTGCCAGGATATTGGTCCCCCTGGGATTCAAGTGCCACCCGTTTTTAGTATACAGGTCACACCTGCCCCGAAAGAGGTCCCAATGGTCCAGGAACCTGAATCCCAGCCCCCTGCACCATTCCCTCAGCCACACATTCATCCTCCACCTCACTCCATTCCTTTCCTCACCTTCCCGTGGCACAGGCAGCAATCCCGAGATTACTACCTTTGCTTTCCTTCTTCACAGCTGTCTCCCAAATTCCCTATACTCTTTTTTCATGTTCCCTTCCCCCTTCTTACCTATGTCATCGGTACCAATATGTACCGCTACCTCCGGCTCCTCTCCCTCCCACCTCAGGATTTCTGGGACTCGCCCAGCGACATCCTGGATCCCAGCCCCAGGGAGACAACCATGCGAGACTCCCGCCTGCCTCAGCAAAATCGCCTGTCCGTCCCCCTGACTGGCGAGTCCCCGATTAATACCGCCTTCCTCCTCCTTTCCTTAGCCCTCTGAGTTACAGGGCCGGACTCCACCCCGGAGACACGGCCACTGCTGCTTCCCTCAGATGGGCTGTCCCCCCCAACAGTACTCAGACAGGAGTACTTGTTATGTAGGGGCACTTCCACCGTGGTGCTCTCAATCACCCATGTTGTACCCTTCCTGGCTGTCACCCACTTGGCCTCCTCCCGTGGCCCTGGTGTGACCACCTGATGATAGCTCTTGTCTATCACCTCCTCATTCTCCCTCACCTGCCTAAGATCGTCAAGCTGCAGTTCCAGCTCCCTAACACGGGCCCTCAGGAACCGCAGCTCGACACACCCCTCACAGATGTGGATGTCCGGGAGGCCAGGTGCCTCCAGGAACTCCCACATACTGCACTGCGAGCAACACACTGGCGTAACACTCATATTTCACCCTTTCTTCCAAGGTACACAGAGAAAAGTAAATTATAAATTAAAAGAAATAAGAACCTTACCCCTGCTCGCCCTATCTGCCTAAGCCCATGAGCCAAAGCCCCTCAGTTCTCACTCAGCTCCCTCTCACTCCGCTGCGCGCACCCAACGATGCCCGTTCGATAGTGGGGCCTGCCTTTTAAACCTCCCGTGCACTAAGAAAAACTCAAAAGACCCTTCCCAGTAAACACCGCGGCCACTGCCGGTTTCGCGCCAAAATTTAAAAATATTTAAATAAATAAATAACACCCGCGAAAAAGTACTTTAAATTAAATCTTACCCCAAAAATCCTGTCACCAGTCACACCTCTGCCTTTCTCCAAAGCAACAAAGAGGATTATCCCCCCAACTAACTGACGAACTAATACACCTCTGCCTTTCTCAGATATCTGAGTTATACTTCGTCCCTCTCACCCCGAGCCCGTGACCCCACGTGATCGTCACCTCTGATCTGGGCAAAAGCTTCCCACCGTTCACCCTATCTATACCCTTCATAATCTTGTACACCTCTATTAGATCTCCCCTCATTCTCCGTCTTTCCATGGAGAACAAGCCCAGTTTACCCAATCACTCCTCATAGCTAAGACCCTCCATACCAGGCAACATCCTGGTAAACCTTCTCTGCACTCTCTCTAACGCCTCCACGTCCTTCTGGTAGTGCGGCGACCAGAACCGGACGCAGTACTCCAAATGTGGCCTAACCAGCGTTCTATACAGCTGCAACATCAGATTCCAGCTTTTATACTCTATACCCCGTCCTATAAAGCAAAGCATACCATATGCCTTCTTCACCACCTTCTCCACCTGTGTTGCCACATTCAAGGATTTGTGGACTTGCACACCTAGGTCCCTCTGTATTTCTATACTCCTGATGACTCTGCCATTTATTGTATAACTCCTCCCTACATTATTTCTTCCAAAATGCATCACTTCGCATTCACCTAGATTAAATTCCATCTGCCACCTCTTCACCCAATTTTCCAGCCTATCTATATCCTGCTGTATTGCCCGACAATGCTCATCGCTATCCGCAAGTCCAGCCATTGGTCTGCCATGTTGCGATAAGTCTCTGGAACGATAGTGAATGATAAGATGTGCGCCATCATTACCTTCAGGTTATTTTTTAGATCAGGTAAAAGTGCTGCTCTACTTGTGCCAAATGAGGAAAGGATAAGCAGACCACTGGTTGGGTGGCTGAATGCTGAGTGACAGGATGTTCAGCTCTGTCGAACATCTTCAATTTAGGGCCCAAGGTCGTCAAGGATTTATTGTAACTTATTTTTCCTTGAGGTCTGCGGGTAAGAATTAAGTGTAATGTCTTGTGTAAATGGCAATGCATTCAGAAATTTGCTTTGGGAGTCAGTGGATGTTTGTATTAAATATGGACAAACATTTTTGAAGATCTTAAAAAAAATCAATCAAAATTGTTATTTTGTCGAAAATCTATTTATTTACATATGCAATTTATTTGTCATTTCCTGTCATATAGTTAACCTCGTGACTATTGCAGTACTCGCTCGACAAAAGTGTGGTCTCTCCAAATGTGTTACCCGTTACCTAATGGCCATGGCAATGGGAGATCGACTGGTCATTATCCTCGACTTAATATTGAGACATATTCCAATTGTTTTCCGGGAACGGTTTTATTTCCTGATATACATCCCCATGTGTAATATCCACGCTATTTTTCTTTATGCAGCAACTGACTGTTCTGTTTGGTTCACAGTCGCTTTCACATTTGATCGATTTGTGGCTATTTGTTGTCAGAATCTGAAAACGAAATATTGCACTGAGAAAACGGCGGCTGTGATTCTCGGGACAGTGACTGCACTGAGCTGTTTGAAGAACATTTTTTGGTATTTCATGTTCACGTCTCAATATTGGCTTGTAAACTCTCCGTCGTTTTGTAACATTTCCGGCGATGTTATGTGGTCACCTGTGTGGGGATCAATCGAGTTTCTCCATCATATTCTAAATCCATGTGTCCCATTTCTCCTGATACTGATGCTCAACATTTTCACCGTCAGGCACATTTTAGTGAAGAGCAGAGCCCGAGAAAGACTCAGGGCTCGTACAGATGGCGAGAGACCCAAAGATTCTGAGATGGAGAGTCGAAGGAAGTCTATCATTTTACTGTTTGTTATATCAGCTAATTTCATCCTGTTATGGTCAGTGCTTATGGTTTATTTTATATGGATTCGGATGTGGGTTTTGAGGCGTTCATTCATATTTCTCGATGTTTTTGTTCAGGAAATGGGCTTTATGCTGCAGCTCCTGAGTTGCTGTACAAACACTGGAATTTACTCTGTGACGCAAGCTAAATTTAGAGTGGAGTTCAAAAATGTATTGAAATATCCCTTTACTCAAATTCTTCAATGCAGTAAAATTTGAGATCATCTGACCCATAGTCAGTTTGGAGAATTTGCTCATTTAATTTGAGAGGAAAGTGAGGGCAGGAGCTGCACTCATGTGTGAACTCAAACAAAACAAACTTACATAAAGTTCTCATTTCATGGGAAATATACAGCAAAGATAAGAGATCTCCAATTATTTAACATGTTTCACGTTAAAATCCGAGAAGGCAGCCTGGCTTGATGAATCAGAAGAGTAAAAGCGCATCATTGGAGCAGTGGTGTTCTGACCTGCCCAGACAAAATGCCGAATCTCTGCTTGAAAAAATAAAATTCTAGTGTGCTCCGAAATCCAGGGGAAACAAATCACGAAATGAAACATTCAACACAGAAGTTCGCTCTTGGAACCCTTCGAATATGAACGATTCTTGGAGAGAATTCCAAGGCGAATTCTTTGGCAGTAGTTAGCGCGGAAACCCTCATGGGAAACATAGTGCTTTAGTGAGACTGTTTGCCTTGTGTTGGGGCAAGCCTCTCAGTGGATAATTCCAAGTCCATGGAGTTCGCTTCGGTTGTAAATGTCAATTAGTTTGGAGTGCATTGTGCTGGACGATAATGATCCTGGTAATTCAAACACAACAATTGCTTAGCATGAATATTAGAGTATCAAGTTATGTTGTTTTTACTTCCCGATTTCAATCATCTGTAAGAGAGGTCGAGAAGGAAGAAACAATCAATATTTGCCTCATTGTATTTACTTATTGAAGATCGTTCCAACTGTTCCGTCTGATGTCATACACTTGTTTAGTTTCCCCTATCTATGAAAGAAAATACTTTGAGTTAAATGCATATCAGTCGATCAATCAGAATTTGTCCAGTGAATATATTCCACAGTTCTGCATATGCTACAAAACATCAAGTTACGTTTCGCTTCTGGTTCCACCTTGATCAGTGGTGAAATATGATGTGATCAAAACGTCATTTTCGTGGGCAATAAGTGGATTACACCCTTTCGACAGAGAAATAGAACATAGAACATAGAACATAGAACATTACAGCGCAGAACAGGCCCTTCGGCCCACGATGTTGCACCGACCAGTTAAACAAAAAACTGTGACCCTCCAACCTAAACCAATTTCTTTTCGTCCATGAACCTATCTACGGATCTCTTAAACGCCCCCAAACTAGGCGCATTTACTACTGATGCTGGCAGGGCATTCCAATCCCTCACCACCCTCTGGGTAAAGAACCTACCCCTGACATCGGTTCTATAACTACCCCCCCTCAATTTAAAGCCATGCCCCCTCGTGCTGGATTTCTCCATCAGAGGAAAAAGGCTATCACTATCCACCCTATCTAAACCTCTAATCATCTTATATGTTTCAATAAGATCCCCTCTTAGCCGCCGCCTTTCCAGCGAAAACAATCCCAAATCCCTCAGCCTCTCCTCATCGGATCTCCCCTCCATACCAGGCAACATCCTGGTAAACCTCCTCTGCACCCTCTCCAAAGCCTCCACATCCTTCCTGTAATGTGGGGACCAGAACTGCACACAGTACTCCAAGTGCGGCCGCACCAGAGTTGTGTACAGTTGCAACATAACGCTACGACTCCTAAATTCAATCCCCCTACCAATAAACGCCAAGACACCATATGCCTTCTTAACAACCTTATCTACTTGATTCCCAACTTTCAGGGATCTATGCACACATACACCTAGATCCCTCTGCTCCTCCACACTATTCAAAGTCCTCCCGTTAGCCCTATACTCAACACATCTGTTATTCCTACCAAAGTGAATTACCTCACACTTCTCCGCATTAAACTCCATCCGCCACCTCTCGGCCCAACTTTGCAACCTGTCTAAGTCTTCCTGCAAACTACGACACCCTTCCTCACTGTCTACCACACCACCGACTTTGGTGTCATCAGCAAATTTGCTAATCCACCCAACTATACCCTCATCCAGATCATTAATAAATATTACAAACAGCAGTGGCCCCAAAACAGATCCCTGAGGTACACCACTTGTAACCGCACTCCATGATGAATATTTACTATCAACCACCACCCTCTGTTTCCTATCCGCTAGCCAATTCCTGATCCAATTTCCTAGATCACCCCCAATCCCATACATCTGCATTTTCTGCAGAAGCCTACCATGGTGAACCTTATCAAACGCCTTACTAAAATCCATATATACCACGTCCACTGCCTTGCCCCCATCCACCTCCTTGGTCACTTTCTCAAAAAACTCAATAAGGTTAGTAAGGCACGACCTTACTATAAGGCACGACCTTATAAATGTCACAGAGAGGAAACGGATCACAGATTTGTCACTGATGTTGCAGGTTTAATTTGGCCAAGCGTGGTGTCGGAAAGGGGAATTTTAGAGTGCACAGTGACTAGTTAGTTTTTAACCAGGAGAGATAGACAATGCCAATCAATGTAACACGATATGATCAATATAAAAAGGAAAAGAGAAAGTGGAACGAAGGAAGGAAGAATGAATGAAAGCGAGCCAGAGGGAAAGAGAGGGTGAGTGTTAAACAGCCAAGCGGAGAGAAATGGCGAAGCAGATCAACTAACAAGAAAAAAAACAGGGGGAAGGATACAGTGATGGGCAGAGAGGGTGTCAATGATTCATTATCTATAGATACAGACGAGAACAAAATAAACAAGGAAGAAAGAGAGAAGGAGATAGACTGAGACAGAGTACAAAAGAGATGGTGAGAGGAATAAATGGAGAAAAGGAAATAAATGCAAAGACATACAATGTGTGGGAGGGGGAGGAGCAGAGAGAGACAAGGAGAGTCACATAACTGGAGGGAAAAGCGTGAAAATTACAGAGATAGAGAGAGGTGTCGTGGGTGCAGGGGTGGGTGTGCGGTTGCAGAGAGGAAAAACAAAATAGAGAGAGTCTCTTAGAGTCTCAGAGGGAGTGGGAGGGATAGAGTGAAAGTAAGAGCAGAGCAGCGGAGGAAATATGAAACAATACAGAGAAATATAGCAATAGACAGAAGCAGGAATGCTCTTAAATAGACAGAGTGAGAGACAGAGATTTTGAGGGAGACAGCTTGAAGATGCAGGGATGGAGGGAGACGCAGACGGAAAGCGGGAGAGAACTGGTGTGAAAGCAAAATGAAATATAGCAAGATTTTAAGCGAGAGACATAGATACAGAGAAAGAGAGAGATAGAGAATCAGAGTGAGAGCTGCAAAGAGGGGCGGAGAGAGAGAAATAACATAACAGTGACAAGCCAGGTGTATAATAATGGGAGAAAGAATATAGACCAAACAGAGAGCAAGAGAGAGAGAGAGATGGGGAGAGAGAGGGCGACAGAAGGCCATGGATAAGATGATAGGAAAACGGCGAGAGATATAGATATACGAGATGAGAAAGAAGCGTGGAAAGGTGGATTGAAGGAGATTCAATGGAGAGAGAAGGGGAGCGACAGAACGTTCTTAAGAGAGAAGGTGAAATTGGAACAAACACAGGGATCGAAAGAGAAGGAAATTATCAAATGAGAAAGGAGGGAAAGATAGAGAGAGAGAGAAAAGGAGAGAGAGAGGAAAGCAGAGTGACGTAACGTCAGATGCAGTTCGATACATAGACTGGTACACTTTTAGGGATAAAGCGAGAAGGAGAGCTGGTCGAGAAACCAGCAATGAGAAATTCTAAAAAGGTGGTGATCAGAGAAAGGGTGGGAGAGGCAGAGGAAAAGTGAGAGGAAAAGGGTGGATGGAAGATAAATGTAACAAAAGTGAGACGAAGGAGCATAGAAGGATGAGATTAGAGGGAGACATAAGAAGTTTGATACAGGCAGAGAGCAGGGAGCTAGAAAAATAAATAGAGGCACATGAACATTTGCAAAAAGTGGCACAATCCACAATGATACCTGCTTCTCAGTGAAACAGATCCCAAGCAACATCTGGAAATAATAATACACTCTTAAATGACCCATTCAAAATAATAAAGCTGTCCCAGCAATCATTTCCCGAGATTTACACACTGATACACTGGCGAGGTGGAGAGCGAGGGCGAAGGTTGGTGGGGGGCGCGGGGGGGAACCAACTGTAACTGTTATTTCACACCGGAGTGTTCGCAAAGATATATTCCCTGGGTCCAGCTGCAAAGTAAGAAGTCTCTTAACCGGGATCTTGGGTTCATGTCACACTGTCGGTAATCCCCACGACTTGCCTGGACTTGCAAAATCTCACCAACTGTCCTGTCTGGAGACAATCCCACACCTCTTTAACCTGTGCTTTACCCTCTCTCCACTCACATTCTCTGTACACAATCCCACACCTCTTTAAACTGTGCTTGACCCCCTCTCCACTCACATTGTCTGTACACAATCCCACACCTCTTTAACCTGTGCTTCACCCTGTCTCCACTTACACTGTACACAATCCCACACCTCTTTAACCTGTGCTCCACCCTCTCTCCACTCACATTGTCTGTACCTTTAAGACTTGATGAGCTGTAAAGACTCGCATTCCAACCATTATTCTGCAAATTGAGTCTGTGTCTTTGGGCCCTGTTTATGAACAGAACTCCCACTCACCTGACGAAGGAGCAGCGCTCCGAAAGCTAGCGGCGTTTGCTACCAAATAAACCTGTTGGACTTTAACCTGGTGTTGTGAGACGTCTTATTATGTTTCCCCCAGTGCAACACCGGCATCTCCACACACAGCTGTAAATGCAGACAATGATCCTGATGACGAAATAAACTGAAACAATGTCCGATGTTACCTTTTAAGCAATGTCCACATTTCCCGGGAGGTCCTGTAAATACTCCTGTAAATTCATTCCCGGGATGTTCTTTGAATAATAATACACTCCATTGTCAGCACGTAAATACTGATCAACTCCGAATGTCGCTCTTCAATAATAAGAGGATGCAAGAAGATCACTTGTAACTTCTGACACATTCACCAAATATACATTCGAATCACTGAAACGCCCTTGAGGAGCCGCTATATATATTGACACTCATCTCACCATGTGCGAAAACTACATAGAAATCATAGAAACCCTGCAGCACAGAAAGAGGCCATTCGGCCCATCGAGTCTGCACCGACCACAATCCCACCCAGGCCCTATCCCCATATCTCTACATATTTTACCCGCTCATCCCTCTAATCTACGCATCCCAGGACACTAAGGGGCAATTTTTAGCATGGTCAATCAACCTAACCCGCACATCTTTGGACTGTGGGAGGAAACCGGAGCACCCGGAAGAAACCCACGCAGACACAAGGAGAATGTGCAAACTCCACACAGACTGTGACCCAAGCCGGGAATCGAACCCAGGTCCATGGAGCTGTGAAGCAGCAGTGCTAACCACTGTGCTACCGTGCCGCCCATAGCCGAGAGCTCCCTGTAAATACCAGAATGATCCGGGCGACACCATTTGCACATTGGTACATTCCCCAGACACCATTTCATTGTGGACACCCGTTCTGGAAGTAGTCTGTAAACATGCACACATTTGATCTGGAACTGGGAAATCACGTAGTCTTCTTGAGAGACTGTTTAAATTACTGATACACTTCAAAAGTGAAGAAGGTTGCAATTATACAAGTTTAAATACTACATTACCTACCAATTACTAAAATTCTCAAACACAGAGAAACTGCAGGTGAAAAAAGCAATTGCCTTAGATGCAGCTACCAGTCAAGAATCAAATTGAATTAATTATAAATACGGTTCTCCACGCAACCTGCGCACAATTATCCAATTGAAGTCTGCACAACTGCAGCTGCTGTGTTCCAATCAGACGAGAGGCAATGCACGAGTGCACACCTCACGAGTCAAGCACAGTTTTTCATACTTACGTCTTCATGGAAGGAGAAAGAAAGGAAATAAATACGGATTTCATGTTAATATAAATAAGTAGACATGGTCAGTTTGTTAATGGAGAACTATACTCATGTGTTCTCCATTGTATAACCCGAATTATGAGTTGAGAACGGACAAGGATATAGAAAATAATTTAAAGCGAATAGACACTTTTGATTGGCGTATGTAAATCACTTGTAACTGAGCCTGAATGCATAATTGTCATGGCACGTCATAGAAAGAAACCTTACAGTGCAGAAGGAGGCCACTCGGCCCATCGAGCCTGCAACGACAACAATCCCACGCAAGTCCCATCCCCGCAACCCCAGACATTTTCCCCGCTAAGTCCGGAGGAATGAGGAGAAGAACTGAATTTCTGAGAGTTTAGAAAATTTAGTTTATATTCCAATTTTTTCTGATAACTGATGATTGGTGAAATGCATTGCATTCGCATACGATCAGCAGGGAGACTACTGCGAATGTGGTAGAACAAAGAAGCGTGCTATTTATAGGGTAACAAATCTTGGATGGCCAACTTTTGCGTGATAACCTGTCAGAGATTCTGTCACAGAGCAGATGTAGTGGTCTGTTGCTATGATCACTGATTGAGGCAGAGAGCAGTTTCTGTCGCGATACATCGGGTTGGGGAAATCTTTCCTCGGGTAACTGATCAGGGCCGAGTGACTTTCCATGGGGCGGATTGGTTCGGATGGTAACATATCCAATTTACCAAATGCAAATGAGAAATAGAGCATTAACTGCTGGAATTGGCCGGAGATACCAAGAACAGAATAAAAAAGAACATTTTTCCTTCAAACAGTTTCACAGCACCGAGTGAATTCCATTATGAATCAGAATTCACCACAAACACGCTTTCATATCCGACATTTCCAAAATTAGCTCTATTCAACATGTGTTCAAAATGCTTTATTAAAGATAAACTGGTGTTTTTGTCGGTGAATAAATATTATTATTTTGTATCAATTTCAGCAATGCTTTGGAATTCTGTAGCAGAATTGTAGATTTGATTTGGCTGAAAAGCAAGTGGTGATTATACACCTGACTGTTGCACATTGCAGTCATCATCTCCCTGCAAAGACAAAAATGGATCGGAAATAATTTCTGGCTCAGCCAACGCAGCCCAAATTAAGAGAAGTCATAGAAAAATATGCACGCTTTTCATGGGTCTCAATAATACATACAATTCACTTAATAGTTATTTGTGCAGCGGTTGACCCAGCTTAATAACTTTACCGCCCCGCCTACCATTGGAACCGGACTTGGTGGGTGATGGACAATAGGATGATCCGTTGACCTCGGACAGGATTTTCCGATCTGTGGACGAGCGAGGCCGAATAATCCCGTCTGTCGGATCTCTATAGTGCAGAAGGCGGGGGGGGGGGGGGGGAATAGTAACAATATATAATTAATAATTAATTAATTATATAATTAACAATGTCAAACTGCCATTCTGACAGAGTATTTTATCCAGGCCCGCTGTCCCACCCTATCCCAGTGTCCCCATGCGATGGCGAATCAATCTAACTTACGAATCTTGGAAACCTAAGGGGCCATTTCGCATGGCCAATCCATCTAGTCTGCTCGTCTTTGCATGCCTAAGTATTGACTCGCTAACAGCAGGATTGAGGGACGAATTTCAATAAAACTAAACGGCATTGAGAAGCCTCACAGCGACGTACGTTATGAAGTGAGATTATACATAGTGGATTTATCTGGAGTTTGGAAGGTCAGGGGATGATTTGATGGAAGTCTCCAGGATATTAACAGGAAAGGAAAGGATAGATAATGATTAATATTTTGCTGATTCTACAACTATGATGCGGAGTCCAAAGATACGGGCTCGACCGTTCAGGAGAAATGTTAGAATGCACTTGTATACAAAAAGTGAGAGTGGTTTGGAACTTTCTTCCAAAAACGGCAGCGGATGCTACATCTATGGCAATCCGTGAGGTAGATACATTTTGTTAAGTACAGTTATTAAGGGATACATGTCAAAAGAAAGTTTATGGATTTGGACATACATTGGTCATACATTATCTCACTCAATGTTGCAACAATCTCGGGAGACTGAATACCCTACGACTGGTCCGATGTACTTATGTTTCCTACGGTCCTAGGTCTGCCAGTTGCCTGCGCAGACACATAAATATTATTTGACCTTCCCAGATTTTTGTTGCAGATATTCATTAAAGTAAAAGAATTGATCAGAGACAATGTTATGTCATTCAGAATGAAATGTTTTATTTCAAGTAGTCTCTTGTGCAAACATCTGTCAGATTGGAACGGCCACCAATGAGGCAAGATCCTGGAGCTATCGCCTCAAAGCAATGACAAGACGTACAAATAATTGCTTTATATGTTTGCTGAAAGTACAAATGCAAATATTTGAATAGCAAACATTTAATTTAGGTGGATCTGAATTTTACTGTATTTAAGACCACTGAATCAGTTTAAATTTCTTACTTTATACCCTGCATGCTTGTAACCATTACAATAATGTAATTCAACATGTAGACTTTTAATAAGATATTATTAATTAGACATAGCATTAAGTTGCTGCCGCACTTTGTAAAGCTTAATGCCATAATTGTTCTAGCATGAAATTACAACGCCAGTATCTTCAGAACAAAACCGTGCAGGATCTCCTTCGCGGGTGATCAGCCTGCTGAATGAATTCTTCCAAACGTATTTCTATGAATTCACACTTCCTGTTTGAAGCAACACCGTGACTGTGCAGTGTGATTGTATGCACCACTCTGACCGTGGTCCCATAACTAATAACGTCATGCATCGAGTCGAGTCATCCGATTGGGTTGTGGCATCTAAAGCAACATTCCTGTACGTGACTGTCTTCATGGAGCAATTTCTTGCTCCCATCAGGATGCAGGGTGCCTCGATGTGTGACTCAGCGACTGGCTGATGTCTGCATCATGATAATCGATGAAGAAAGCTATTCACAACTGCTGAGAAGACATTGTCATTGACAGCTGTCGGAGCCAAACTGTTGGGTGTTAATCCACTGGCACAGTTTGTATGTGCATATTTTCGGTTGCACAGTTGTTATGTCATGTTCAGCCATACAAAAATGCAAAATATACCAAAAAATGGAACAAACACCAGCCGGGAAAGGGATCCAATTATCAGACCCTGCATTTTGACCTGTTGAGGGCGAATACTCTTCACATGCGCAGTGTCACTATCAATTTTCTTCATTTTCCATCTTCACAACGGGCAGACTCTCACCTCTCTCTTGATTCTGATGAGTCATATCTTCGAATTTCAGGTTAGCATCCCACAGAGCCACTGACCATGATCATCCACACGGTTTGGAAAGAGCAACGGAGGCGCAGCCGGAGATCCAGTACACTTGGAGGCTGATATCTCGAACCACTCTTTGGGGATCTTGAGAGATCACAGTCTTCCCTATCCGCAGGCAGACTTTGAGGACTATGATCCAGATGCTGGTAATAATCCGGAGGCAGTTGTCCCCAGGATAATGAACATTAGATTTGAAATTAGGCAGAGAAAAACGTCCATGCAACGGAAAACCCCGAATAAAAGTGTTGCAATTCATGTATCATGTATTTCCAATGTAAACCTCTCACAGAATCCCCTTCAAAGATTCCAACAATTAAAGTGTTCATAATTATCCGTGGTTCTAAATGTAACAGCCTCTCCTCCCACCCAGGAACCTGAGTGGATTACATCTTGTAGCTTTTCTCAGTCATAGCGAATGCAAATTGATGTATCAGTCCGTTAGCGTTCCGAAACTGCTACTGTTAACTCGGTTCACGAATCTCCAGGTTTACGTGAAGGTGTTGATCTGTCTGACCGTGAGTGCAGAGAACCGAATGCATTCTTACTGGCTGCCGATCTCTGTCGTGAGGTGGTAGAAGCGCTTGATGACTCTGTGGCCGGGCATGAGAGATTGCATCCGAGTTAATTTCTGTGTTGGCCAACAACCAATCAGCCAATCAAGTCAATGGCAACCACAAGTGGATATTGTAATCTCCTCGCAATTGACCTAAGAAAGGGAAGTTGAGAATTGGCATGACGATGGCTGTGATCTAATTAGAGATGGGGTGATATTACTTTCTCTTCTGCGGAAGTGAAAAATGCAAATAAAATTGGGAACCTGAAGTTTTATCTGGTTTTGTTAAGAACGGCACAATGATGGTCACGACTCACACAATGTCCCGAGGCTGGGAAAGGATTGTATCAAGGGCACGATGAGGGCGGACACTCTTCACATGCACAGTGTCACTATCAATATTCTTCATTATCCATCTTTTCAACGGCCAGACTCTCGCCTCTCTTGATTCTGATGAGTCATATCTTCGAAATCCAGGTTAACGTAATTGGGACGCTGTGATATTGATGAAATGCCGGACAGTAACGGTAGCACAGTGGTTAGCACTGCTGCCTCACAGTGCCAGGGATCAAGGTTCAATTCCGATCTTGGGTGCCTGTATTTACGGAGCTTACACGTTCTCAGTGTGTCTTCCTGTGTTTCCTCCGGTGGACAGGTTTCCTCCCACGGTGTGATTGTGCGCATTTGCTATGTCTCTCAGTGGACCCCAATGGGAGCCGGAATGTGGCGGTTACGGGAGTAATCTCAGTAACCTCATTGCAGAGTTAATGCAAGCCTCTTTGTGACACTGATACACAAAATTAAAACATGGCCGCCAATAATGCCGTGAGGAGTCGATGACCGTGGGAGGACCAAAGGGATCTGAAGTTAATTTGTTCGGCTTTGTTCGACTGGAGCAGGACTGAGATGGAGAGATTCTTAGCAGAAGTGCTGAGGGAAAGCAAAGTACTGATTTATTTATTTGTTGTATTCCTTGTTTGTTCCGCGGGCTTTTTTTCAAGGTTTTAAATTAAGGGAAGTGACGTCAGCTGAAGGGGATTCTGGGAGGTTGAGTTCTTAGTACAAAAGTCAGTTAACTGGGGGGTTCGACCTCTTTGTTTGACTGGAGCATAAAAAGCAGGCCGCACTATACAGCGGGCAGCGTCGGGAGCGGGCAGTGGACTGAGTGGGAAGCAGAGTGAGAGCTGTAAGGGCTTTGGCTTGCAGGGCTTAGGCGGAAACGGGCGATACAGGACAGGTTTAAATTCATTCTGTTACCCTTCAATTTCGAATCCTTGTTCGTTCCCAGTGCACTCTGAGGAAGGGAAAAAGGGTTCTGTGTTGCATTGGAGCAATTCTTTTTCTTTGTAGCAGTAAGCTTTATATGGAGGGGATGGAAGCAAAGGCAGTGCAATGTACCTCCTGCAGAATGTTTGAGGTGAGGGACACCGTCAGTGTCCCTGCTGATTACACCTGTGGGAGGTGCACCCATCTGCAGCTCCTCCAAGACCGCGTTAGGGAGCTGGAGCTGGAGTTGGATGAGCTTAGGATCATCAGCGAGGCAGAGAGGGCCATATACAAGCTTCAGGGATATAGTTGCTCCAGGGAATGAAAATAGATGGGTGACAGTGAGAGGGGCTGGGAGGAAGCAGTCGGTGCGGGGATCCCCTGTGGTCGTTCCTCTTAGCAACAAGTATTCCACTTTGGACACAGGAAAGGGGGACAAGCTATCAGTGGTGAGCCGCAGTGACCAGATCGCCAGCGCTGAGTCCGTCCCTGTGGCTCGGAAGGGAAAGGGGGAGAGCGGTAGAGCTATAGTTATTGGGGACTCGTTTGTTGGAGGAATAGATAGGAGGATCTGTGGCAACAAGAGCGACTCACGGATGGTATGTTGCCACCCGGATGCCAGGGTCCGTGACATCTCCGACCGTGTCTTCAGGATTCTAAAGGAGGAGGGGGAACAGTCACAAGTCGTGGTGCACGTCGGCACCAAAGACATAGGTAAGAGAGGGGACGGGGATTTAAAACAGAAATTCAGGGAGCTTGGGTGGAAGCTGAGAGCCAGGACAAAACAGGTTGTCATCTCTGGTATGTTGCCGCTGCTACGGGATAGCGAGTTGAGGAACAGGGAGAGAGTGCCGTTAAACACATGGATGCAGGGATGGTGTAGGAGAGAGGGTTTCAGCTATGTGGATAATTGGAACACTTTTTGGGGAAGGTGGGACCTGTACCAACAGGACGGGGTGGACCTGAACCAGAAGGGCACCAATATCCTGGGAGGGAAATTTGCTACGGCTCTCCGGGGGGATTTAGACTAATTTGTCAGGGGGATGGGAAAAGGAGTTGTAGTCCGGAGGTCAGTGAGTTTAGTGAGGTACTGGGAAGGGTATCGTGGTCAAAGGTGGGTACCAGCAGACAAGAAGGTGGGTTGAAGTGTGTCTACTTCAATGCAAGGAGCATCCGAAATAAGGTAGGTGAACTTGGGGCGTGGATTGGCACTTGGGAATACGATGTTGTGGCCATTACGGAGACATGGGTAGAACAAGGACAGGAATGGTTGTTGGAAGTTCCGGTGTATAGATGTTTCAGTAAGTGTAGGGTAGCTGCTAAAAGAGGTCGAGGAGTGGTACTGTTAATTAAGGAGAGTGTAACGGCTGCAGAAAGGCATTTCGAAGGGGATCTGCCTACAGAGGTAATATGGGCTGAGGTTAGGAATAGGAAAGGAGTGGTCACGTTGTTAGGAGTTTACTATAGGCCCCCAAATAGTAATAGAGATGTGGAGCAAGAAATTGCTAAGCAGATTATGGATAGGTGTGGAGGTCACAGGGTAGTTGTCATGGGGGACTTTCACCTTCCAAATATTGATTGGAACCTTTATAGGTCGAATAGTTCGGATGGGGCAGTTTTTGTGCAGTGTGTGCAGGAGGGGTTCCTGACACAATATGTGGATAAGCCGCAAGAGTTGGGGCCACATTGGATTTGGTAATGGGAAATGAGCCGGGCCAAGTGTTGGATTTGGTTGTGGGAGAGCACTTTGGTGATAGTGACCACAATTCGGTGTCTTTTGTTATTGCAATGGAGAGGGAGAGGGCCATACGGCAGGGCATAGTTTACAATTGGGGGAGAGGTAATTATGATGCAATCAGGCGGGAATTAGGAAGCATAGGATGGGAACAAAAATTGTCAAGCAAAGGCATTAATGATAAGTGGAACTTTTTCAAGGAACAAATACTGCGTGTCCTTGATAGGTATATCCCTGCCAAGCAGAGAGGAAATGGCCGAGTGAGGGAACCATGGTTCACAAAAGAGGTGGAATGTCTTGTCAAGAGGAAGAAGGAAGCGTATGTTAGGTTGAGAAAACAAGGTTCAGTTGGCTCGATGGAGGGTTACAAGTTAGCAAGAAATGAGCTGAAAAGGGGGCTTAGGAGAGCTAGGAGGGGGCAGGAGAAATTCCTGGCGGGTCGGATCAAGGAAAACCCCAAAGCTTTTTACTCTTATGTGAGGAATAAAAGAATGACCAGGGTGAGGCTGGGTCCAGTCAAGGACGGCAGTGGGAATTTGTGCATGGAGTCAGAAGAGATAGGAGAGGTGATGGATGAATACTTTTCTTCGGTGTTCACCAAGGAGAGGGGCCATGTTTTTGAGGAAGAGATGGTTTCACGGGCTGATAGGCTGGTGGAAGTGGATGTTCGGAGGGTAGATGTACTAGCAAATTTGAATGAACTGAAAGTTGATATGTCCCCTGGGCGTGATGAAATGTATCCTAGGATTATTTGGGAGGCAAGGGATGAGATAGCAGAGCCTTTGGCATTGATCTTTGCGTCCTCACTGTCCAAGGGGGTGGCGCCAGAGGACTGGAGAGTGGCCAATGTGGTTCCTCTGTTTAAGAAAGGGAATAGAAATGACCCTGGTAATTAGAGGCCGGTTAGTCTTGCTTCGATGTTGGGTAGGTTGATGGAAAAGGTCCTTCGGGATAGGATTTACGACCATTTAGAAAGATGCAACTTAATCCGCGATAGTCAGCACGGATTTGTGAAGGGCAGGTCTTGCCTCACAAATTTGATAGAATTTTTTGAGGAGGTAACTAAGTGTGTAGATGAAGGTAGTGCAGTTGATGTCATATACATGGATTTTAGTAAGGCGTTTGATAAAGTCCCCCACGGTCGGCTTATGAAGAAAGTAAGGATGTGTGGGATAGAGGGAAGTTTGGCCGATTGGATAGGTAACTGGCTATCTAACAGAAGACAGAGTGTGGTGGTGGATGGAAAATTTTCGGACTGGAAACCGTTTACCAGCGGAGTGCCACAGGGATCAGTGCTTGGTCCTCTGCTATTTGTCATTTTTATTAATGACTTGGAGGAGGGGGCTGAAGGGTGGATCAGTAAATTTGCTGATGACACCAAGATTGGTAGAGTAGTGGATGAGGTGGAGGGCTGTTGTAGGATGCAAAGAGATATAGATAGGATGCAGAGCTGGGCTGAAAAATGGCAAATGGAGTTTAACCCTGACAAATGCGAGGTGATTCATTTTGGTAGCACAAATTTAAATGTGGATTACAGGGTCAAAGTTAGGGTTCTGAAGAATGTGGAGGAACAGAGAGACCTTGGGGTTCATATCCATAGATCTCTGAAGGTTGCCACTCAAGTGGATAGAGCCGTGAAGAAGGCCAATAGTGTGTTGGCGTTCATTAACAGGGGGTTTGAGTTTAAGAGCCGTGGGGTTATGCTGCAACTGTACAGGACCTTGGTGAGACCACATTTGGAATATTGTGTGCAGTTCTGGTCACCTCACTACAAGAAGAATGTGGAGACACTGGAAAGAGTGCAAAGGAAATTTACCAGGATGCTGCAGAGACAAGTACGTTTCTGGGTGATGTAACAACAAGTCAATTGTCTGCTGAAATGGTTCAGTTTCTCCAGAAACTAATCGAGCGGGCAGCATGCAGAGATCTTCAACTGCATAACATTGCGTAATTTAAAATAAAAAAACATTTTTTGTTCTCTCGTTTCAATTTTACTCAAGTTCAATCTCTGTTGAATTTCATTTTGTACTTTAAACGGCTTTACAATTTCTAATATATGCGATTGAAGCAACTGTCAAACAAATCTGAGCAAATTAATTTTCTTCGCCAATCGATTGGTTGGTGTGAAAAGTCTAAATTGGATTGCTGCCAAACTATGCCCTTATCTTTGTCTTTTGAGAGCAAATTGCTCTTTCAACCTCAAATATTTTGACTTCCTTCGGAACAGGAATATGTAGCAGTTTGAAAATGAAAAAGTTTAATTTTGTATCAACTAATTCTGCATTTTTTTGCCGTTGTGGATACAATACGCAGTAAATAGCACTTTAGCTGGCCTAATTCAAAATGAAACAGTAAACTGCTTTGCTACGTTGAGCGTTAACTGTTCTGAACTGTCTGATGCATGGAAAAGGGAGTATTCATAGAAACCCTACAGTACAGAAAGAGGCCATTCGGCCCATCGAGTCTGCACCGACCACAATCCCACCCAGGCCCGACCCCCATATCCCTACATATTTACCCACTAATCCCTCTAACCTACACATCTCAGGACACTAAGGGCGATTTTTAGCATGGCCAATCAACCTGACCCGCACATCTTTGGACTGTGGGAGGAAACCGGAGCACCCGGAGGAAACCCACGCAGACACGAGGAGAATGTGCAAACTCCACGCAGAGAGTGACCCAAGCCGGGAATCGGACCCAGGTCCCTGGAGCTGTGAAAAAGCAGTGCTCACCACTGTGCTACCGTGCCGCCTCGACTAACTTTATTATACCCAGAGAGACTTCAAAAGTTGACTCAAAGCTGGATTATATTTCTAGTCTTGGGGTCAGACCGCGGAAAGCTTTGCCTCTCGTAGCTGCATTAAGAGCTGGAAATTCACTATCAGCTTGCGTGCAGCTCGGAACGGCCTTCGACTGAAATTGCAAAGAGTTCTTTCACAGCAAGGGAATTGTTTGACACAATTCTTTATATATTTTTTCTAATTTGGCCAACCTTTTTTTTTCAATAGGTTTCCTTTGTCTTCCATCTCTGGAGCCAGTCTCGGCCCTGCTTCATTATTGAAGACCGTTATCTGCAAACCTACTTCTGCACAAGCTGCTCTGCGATCACTCTTCGCTCACTCAGTTCCACCTTTCTGGCAATGAAGGCTTTGACCTGCTATGTGTGGCTTGCGAACAATAGTCCAGCTTCGCAACTCCACCTCTTCTCACGGTGCCAAAAATTCAGAGAGGCCGGGATTGAATTTCGCTTTATTAATTTATTTTGTTCCTGTTAATAAATTATAATTTCAAAAAATGTTGTTTATTAATTTGGTATTTTTAATACTTGACCACACTGTTCACGGGCGGGCTGAATGCACTTCGTGGTAGGTAAATGTATTCACTCGCATTGCAGAACCGTGCCGGAGGTCTGATGCCAATATTCTGCCGAACCCGCCAGATTACTGTCGCTAGTTTCTTTATTTTATTTTAGTTATTATTGTCACATGTCGTAGCGTACAGTGAAAAGTATTGTTTCATGCGTGCTGTACAGGCAAAGCATACCGTTCATAGAAAAGGAAACGAGAGCGTGCAGAATGTAGTGTTACAATCATAGCTTGGGTGTAGAGAAAGATCAACTCACTGGAAGGTATGTCCATTCGAAGGGCTGTTGGTAGCAGGGAAAAAGCTTTTCTTGAGTCGGTTGGTAGGTGACCTCAGATATTTCCATCCTTTTTCCGACGAAAGAAAGTGGAAGAGAAAAAGTACTGGGTGCGGGGGTCCTTACGTATGCTGGCTGCTTTGCCGAGGCAGCAGGAAGTGTGGACAAAGTCGATGCATGGGAGGCTGGTTTGCATTGGGCTCCGTTCACGACGTTTTGTAGTTTATTGCGGTCTTGGGCAG
Organism: Mustelus asterias; assembly: GCF_964213995.1. Lineage (NCBI taxonomy): Eukaryota > Metazoa > Chordata > Chondrichthyes > Carcharhiniformes > Triakidae > Mustelus > Mustelus asterias. Next base: position 347,260 of record NW_027590109.1, read on the forward strand.
AGCAGGAGTCATACCAAGTTGTGATACAACCAGAAAGAATGCTTTCTATGATGCAACTGTGAAAGTTGCTGAGAGCCATAGCGGACCTGCCGAATTCCCTTAGTCTTCTGATAAAGTAGAGGTGTTGGTGAGCTTTCTTATCTATAGTGTCGGCATGTGGCGAAAAGGACAGGTCGTTGGTGATGCGGACACATGTCTACATGAAAGTCTCGACCCTTTCTACTTCATCCCCGTTGATGTAGACAGGGGTATGCTCTCCTCTACGCTTGCTGAAGTCGATGACAATCTCCTGCATTTTGTTGACATTGACGGAGCAATTACTGTCGTGCAACCAGATCACCAGATTCTCTATCTCATTCCCGCGCTCTGTCTCGTCACTGTTTGAGATCCAACCCACATCGGTGGTGTCGTTAGCAAATGTGAAAATCGAGTTGGAGGGGAATTTGGCCACACAGTCATAGGTGTATAACGAGTATAGTAGGGGGCTGAAAACACAGCCGTATGGGGCACTGGTGTTGAGGATGATGGTCGAGGACGTGTTATTGCCTATCCTTACTGATTGTGGTTTGTGAGTTAGGATGTTCAGGATCCAGTCGCAGAGGGAGGAGCCGAGGCCTGGGCCATAGAGTTTGAAGATGAGTTTTGCAGGAATAATTGTGTTGAAGACTGAGCTGTCGCCTATAAATGTGAGTCGAACATATGTGCCTTTGTAATCTAGGTGTTCCAGGATTTTCTGATAGGAAATCCAGAATAATTTGGATCATCATTATTCAAGCAATTGCAGGTTGAGCGATAATTCAGATAATTCTGAACCAGACTCTGATCTTTCCAGAAAAGCTGCATATATTTATATGATGATCTGCATGAACACAGATAATGTATTACCAAAGCAGGCATATTTTGCATTCATCACATGAAAATTCAGTGTGTTGCAGGGAATTCTAACTTATGTCAGTCTGCTTTGCCCGCTACCTCTTGTTGTCTGACCCAAAAAAAATGTTTTTCGCTAAAAATTTCTCATCTTCTGCAGTTTTTGCAGTTCGAAATTCTATAGAGATTTCTACCAGAGATTAAGCTGCTTTGCTGCAATAAAGGATTATGAAACTTTTAAAAATATTATTCTCGTATTGATCATTAAATAGCACTATGTAATCATATTGTAAATAAACTTTTGTTCCTTGACTGCCAATAGTCATTGGATATATTTTTGAAACAACTTTTATTACTTGATATGGGCGTCATCGGTTAGGCCAGCATTTATGACACACTTCGAGTTGCCATTCAGAAGGTGGCGGCAACCTGACGTAACCACATGGCTGCCAATGTTCGTCGGTGGTTGAGGTATTAAATGCTTGTGGAAGACATAATAAGCAAGCATCCTGTGTTGTTCTCGATGGTCTCAACTTCTTGAATGCTTCTGCAGCACCGAAAATCCGAGCAAGAAGAGAATATTCCATTACACTCCGGGCCTGTGGTTTGTAGATGCTGGACAGTCTGTAGTGAGTCAGGATATCAGTTACTCTCCGCATGATTCCTAAACTTTGAACGTCTCATATTGTGACATTATTTAAATGGCTAATGGTGTTTCTGGTCAATGGTAACCCCCAGGATATTAAGAGTAAGAGAAACAGCGATGGTACTGCCATTGGTTCCTATCCGGCGATGGTTAGATCCTCTCTTGCTGGAGACTGTCATTGCCTGCGACGTGTGTGGCACAGTTGTCTTTTACTACATGTCAATCCAAGCCTGGATATTTTCTCAGTGTTACTGCATTTAACAAGGAATTTTGCAGTAGCTTAGGAGTTGCAAATGTTGCTGAACATTGTCCATTCGCATGCAAACATCCCCACTTCAGATTTACAATGTAATTGAGATCAATAATGAAGCAGCTGAAGCTGGTTCAGCCTCCAACACTGCCGTGAGGAATTCCTGCAGTGATTCTCTCCAAACACCACAATAATGTTATCTTTGTGTCAGGCATGACTTGGAGCAGCGGAGATTGTTCCCCTTCATTCCCATTGAATCCAGTTTTGCAGCACTCGGTCTAATGCTGCCATCATGTCAAGGCAAGTCACTGTCACCTCACCTCTGCCTTTCTGCTCTTTATTCCGTGCTTGCAGTAAGACTGTAATCAGGGCAGGATCGAACAGACATTGATGGAACCAAAACCAGGTGTAAATGAGTAAATGAGTATTCCTGACGAGCTGTTGAGCGTCTGATGAAACTTCCATAACTTTGCAGATGATCGAGAGTACACTGATGGGGCAGTGATTGGCCCTGATGGCTTTGTCCTTTTCCTTGTGCACAGGATATACCTCGACAATGTTGTACATCGTCATACAAATATCATTGTGGCAGCTTCACGGTAAAAACTTGGGTAGGGGAGAGAAATGTTCTGGAGTCCAACTCTTCAGTAATAAGAACAAAGAACAAAGAAAATTACAGCTCAGGAACAGGCCCTCGGGCCCTCCAAGCCTGCACCGACCATAGAACAAACAAAGAACAAAGAACAGTACAGCACAGGAAACAGGCGCTTCGGCCCTCCAAGTCTGTGCCGCTCATTGGTCCAACTAGACCATTCGTTTGTATCCCTCCATTCCCAGACTGCTCATGTGACTATCCAGGTAAGTCTTAAACGATGTCAGCGTGTCTGCCTCCACCACCCGACTTGGCAGCGCATTCCAGGCCCCCACCACTCTCTGTGTAAAAAACGTCCCTCTGATATCTGAGTTATACTTCGCCCCTCTCACCTTGAGCCCGTGACCCCTCGTGATCGTCACCTCCGACCTGGGAAAAAGCTCCCCGCTGTTCAGCCTATCTATACCCTTCATAATATTGTATACCTCTATGAGATCTCTCCTCATTCTCCGTCTTCCCAGGGAGGACAAGCCCTGTTTACCCAATCTCTCCTCATAGCTAAGACCCTCCATACCAGGCAACATCCTGGTAAACCTTCTCTGCACTCTCTCTAAAGCCTCCACGTCCTTCTGGTAGTGCGGCGACCAGAACTGGACGCAGTACTCCAAATGTGGCCAAACCAGCGTTCTATACAGCTGCATCATCAGACTTCAGCATTTATACTCTATACCCCGTCCTATGAAGGCAAGCATGCCATATGCCTTCTTCACCACCTTCTCCACCTGTGCTGCCACCTTCAAGGATTGCTAGTTTATTTTTAGTGCTCATACCTTTGCTGTATCCAACTATCGCCCATTTCTCGCTGTCAGATTGAGTAATGGAAATGGCTTATGACTGACAACTGTGATGCTGGGGACTCGGAAAGAGGCCGAGAAGGTTCATGAGCAAGGCAATTCTGGCCGATAATGGTTGTGAAAGTTTCAGCCTCATCACAAGCAAAGGCGTACTGGGCTCCTCGATTAAAGAATATTGGGGCATTTATGGAGCCTCCACTTCCAGTGAGATTTTGAATTGTCCAACACCATTCGATTAGACCGCCAGAACTGCAAGGCTTGGATCAGATTCATTGGTTGTAATATTGCTTATCACTGTCTGTTAATTGTGGTTTTTGCTGTTTGCATTGTAACTCGCCCTGTATTGTAGCTTCCGAGATTGTTCAGACATTTTTCGATCTGTCTGGCAGGAGCTTTTGCAGTTGTCATTGAACCAGTGTTGATCCGACAGCTAATGCATTACTTGGCACTTGCTAAAGGAATTTACTGGGTGCCTGCCGAGTTCACCAGTTAGTCTGTGTCCTCACTGTTTAATAACATTTAGTATTTATTTCAGCAATCTAGAAATTGGTCTCGTGGGGAGCCCCACACGCACCTCCCTCCTGCCCATGAGATGACTAACTTTAACTATCAACTTCCTGGTTCCAAATCAAGGCTCTCAGCTGTGCACTAATCCCAATCAATATATTCTGATGAAGGTAACACATCGGTTCACTGGTTCTTTCTCAAATGTATGTTGAATGGACCAGGAAAATCAGACTTTATGGGGCAGTATAGGGCATAGAATTTAGAAATGGAGTGGGCAAGCAGGACATCATTCTTGCTGATGAAGCTGTGTGAAACATTTTCAACTGATGGCAGCGAGGAAATGCAAAGTAAAAGTTCACTTTGTATTCCTTTCTTACGATTCTCGATGGGACATTATGGTCTGATTTTGCCATTTTGATTCGAAGTGCTGAATCTGGGAATATTTCAGATCCGACATTTAGACCCGTCCTCAGGCGCCCCCACACGCACTCTGCCTGAACAAAAGCAGCAGCGATTCTGAATGGCACTGCAGAAGCCTGTGGGTGGGGCTCATCGCAACTGAAACACTCCTGCTCTTGTCGGAGCCTTCAATTGCGCATGCGCAGTAAAACAAATGAACCCCCCCCCTCCCCACGCAGTTCCCATTCCCAAATCATTCCCAAGTCGGATAATGTCTTCCATCCAGCACACACGGACATTGCCCCACTCCCACAACATTACTGACCCCCTTAATCCCTTAATGCCACTTTGCCCCCCCTTCCCCCCACCAATCGCACGCAAATTGGGAATGGACCCCTTTCACACCTCCGATCACGAGAGGCAGCGGGCGCCCCCTTACCCCCCGAGAGCGCCATCTGACCCGCCTCCCTCCTCCCCCCACCCCCACCAGAGAGCCATCTGACCCACCTCCCTTTCCCCACTCTACCAGAGAGCGATCTGACCCGCCTCCCTTTCCCCACTCTACCAGAGAGCGATCTGACCCGCCTCCCTCCTGCCCCCCCACACCAGAGAGCCATCTAACCCGCCTCCCTTTCCCCACTCTACCAGAGAGCCATCTGACCCGCCTCCCTTTCCCCACTCTACCAGAGAGCCATCTGACCCGCCTTCCTCCCCCGCACCAGAGAGCCACCTGACCCACCTCCCTCCTGCCCTGCTACCAGGGAGCCATTGGAAACGCCTCCCTCCCCCCACCAGAGAGCCATCTGACCCGCCTCCCCCCCAGCCCCTCCCCCCACCGCCACCACCACCGAGCTGAGTTAGAGAGCCGCCAAAAGCTCTGAACGTACCTCCTCAGAAGCTGCAGAGCCCGAATCGGACTTTTGCGAACTATATTACTTTCACGCTGATTCTAGATGGGTGACCACGTTGGTAAAGTGGGAAATGCCAGTAACGTTGGGCGTCCAGCCCATTGAATCAATTTAAATGCATGCAACTGCATTTAAATTGCAGTTGCGCCTGTCTTGGGTGCGGTCCTGATTGCGGTCATTTTAGGCGCTTGCTAAAGAGGGAACGGGCACGGAGGCAGTCGCGGATCGCGCTCCTCGCCTCACGCCAGACTTCATCAAGTTTTCACGCCTGAAAACGAGCGCAATGTGATGGTAAAAACGGGCCCGATGGGCCCGATTTTACCATTTTCATTCTACGTGCCGAATCTGGGCGTCGTACAGATCCGACTTAGAAATCCGCTTTCAGGAGCCCCCATCCGCTCGCAGCCATCAGCATTCCCATTCGCGCTGTGGGTGGGGTTTAGCGCTGGTGGAACGATCGGAGCTCAGGACTGCGCATGCGAAGTTAGAAAAAAATTGGAAAAAGCGCACCCGTGTCGGATCTCTGCTGAGCCGGAGAAAGCAGAGAAAGTGGCCCGGCAGTGACAAGCGGGAGTGAGGGTGTATCTCAGGACGGGTGGGGCGGGAGGGCGCAGATGGATCTCTGGTGGGGGGGGGGGGGGGCAGGTGGATCTCTGGTGGGGGTGCGGGAGGGGGGGCACAGGGAGGTCCGCTGCCACTCTGTGGGCAATCGGTGGGGGGGAGGAGGGGGCAGGGATGGCAATCGGTCTGGGAAGTGGGGGCGTGCGTAAGGGGGACAGTGATGTGTGTGCGTGTCCCTTATTCACCCCCCAATAACCAGACCGATCGCCAATCCTGTGCCCCTCCCCCCCACCGATCACCTGCAGAGTGGCAGCAGAACCCCCTACTCCCCCATCAGAGATCCCACTGCCCCCCCACCAGAGTTCCATTTGCCCCCCCACCAGAGATCCATCTGCCCCCCCACCAGAGAGCCATCTGCCCCCCCACCAGAGATCCATCTGCCCCCCCACCAGAGAACCATCTGCCCCCCCACCAGAGATCCATCTGCCCCCCACAAGAGATCCATCTGCCCCCCCCACCAGAGATACATCTCCCCCCACATCAGATCCATCGGCCCTCCCACCAGAGATCCATTGCCCCCCGCCCCCCACCAGAGATCCATCTGACCCCCCTCTCCGAGATACATCTTAGCCACCTCCCTCCTCCCCCCTCCCCCAAGAAAACGATCTGGTCTCACTCCCTCCCTCACCATCCCTCCCCCAAGACAAGGATCCGGCCTCACTCCCTGCCCCCCCGCCCCCCCCCCCACCCACGACAAAGATCTGGCCTCACTCCCTCCCCCAAACCTCCCAAGACAGCAATCCGGCCTCACTCCCCCCCCCCCTCCCCAGGGAGAATGATCTGGCCTCACACCCGCCCCCCCCCCCCACGGCACAACGTTCTGGCTCACCCCCCCCCCCAGCCCAGACGACGATCTGGCCTAACTGACCCCCCCCCCCCACATCCCCAGAGAATGGTCTGCCCTCTCTCCCCCTCCCCTCCAGAGGAACATCTGACCCGCCTCGCCCCCCCACCCCCACCACCAGACAACGATCAGCTCTCCCCTCCAACCAGAAAACGATCGCCCCCCCCCACCCGCCAGAGATACATCTGACCCACCTCCTCCTCCTCCCCCTCAACCAGATAAAATCTGACCCCACTCCCCTCCTGCCCCCTCCAACCAGAGAATGATCTGCCCGCCTCCCTCCTCCCCCACCCCCCTCCCCCACCACTGCTCTGAGCCAGAGAGTCGCTGGAAGCACTGAACTCGCTCTGCAGAGGCTGGAGCGCCCGCGTCAGACTTTTATTTAGCAGGTCGCTAAAAGCGCGGTTCCGGATCGGTACACGCGGTGGTAAAGGGGGAAATGCTGATAGAGTTTGGTGGGCAGTTCATTAATTCAATTTAAATGCATGCTAATCCCCGCCATTCGCGGGTCTCGGTAAAGTGGCGATCTGCGCGTTCGCGGGTGCAGATCGCGGTACAGGCCTCACACCCGATTTCGCGGCCGAAAACGGGCGCAAATCGTTGGTAAAAGCGGGCACTATGTGTCCTCCATATGTGAAATGTTTCCTTTATCTCCTAACATGGACCGGAAATGTTGCAGGATGCAGCAATATCGATAAATCTTCAGTATTTCTGGACATCTGCCACTGTTTTCTCAAACGCGCCAGCAGCGCCGCAGACTAGCTGATTACTTCCAGTTATTTACTGCATCCTTACATTCTAATTTGTATGATGCTGGGAAGAGACACTTTGTCAAAGTTTTTGATTGGCATTCATCAGGAAAACTCTCAAGAACGTGTATTTGATAATGTGAACAATTGTCCAGCAAGATGGCAAGATCAAAAGTTTTGGAAACACGTGACTTGTTACAATGCTCAATTTCCGCGTTGGTCGACTATGGCCCATAACCTTTGGGCCGCATCCCGGTTTAGTGGGATTGTGCGCTGCACACACCCGCCAGGCCAATGCGGATGTCTTGACGCATGAACTTGCGCACTGAGCCTTCGCCATGTTTAAACCTGTGTTTCGCTTTTGTCAAGGTACTGTGCAGTTCGGGAAATTATTTTAATCATGTTCACTGCATATCTTTTAGCAGTCCCTGTGTTTTTGTCGTAGCTATGTTATATGTGGCCAGTGTCCGTTTTTTTTTACTGAAGCATCATGATTAGCTTCATGTTGGTTTTAATCTGAACTAATGCAGTGCAATGTTGTTTCACTGCTCCCCAGGGATGGCAGAGTAGAGGTTGCTTAGTGTGACTGACAAGTCAGGTAATGTCGCTAGTGATGCCTATGCTTTTCAGAGAGAATTTCAGTTTAGTTTAGTTTCCGTAAGCTGCTTAAAACTGAGAGGAATTACAATCTGTTTCTCCTCTTTGAAGTTGGAGATTTTGCTGTCTAAGTGTTGCTGATCAGATGCTGCATTTGACTTTAGGGAGATATTTCTCTCTTTTCTCCCCTCTCTGAAGTCTGGATTCTGGAAGATGGTCGACACTGGGTTCACCTGTCTCAGCTTTCGCACTTTGAGGATATATCCTTCCCTGAACACTGCTGGCTTGGAGCTCCGTCCATAGGTGCTGCAAAGTTGGAAATCCAGCTTTACGGAAGCATAGTTGTGATTTTGCAAACTTATTCTGAAGACGGGTGTATATCTGTATCATGTTGTTTGAAATTGGAACGACAGAGATAGTTACCCGGTAAGTATTATACTGGGGCATGGTTAAATTGGGAAAACAAGTTATACTCAGTCTTTTTTTGTTATATTCTAACTGTGTTCTTAATTTTTTTGATGAAAGCACCCTAGTGGGCCACTTGAATCATACCTGGAGTGCAACACCTCATGCTCATCGATTCCAAAATCAAATGTAAAACCGAGGGTCGAGATTAACTTCACAAAACACCTTGGAATACCTGGACTGACTCTTTGGCAAGTAGTTTTGACTGAACTGCTGTACTTCATTCTCTCACGGCCTCCACTTATTGCTCCCATATTAGTTGATTTTTCTTTTATTTGCCCACTCTTTTTCTGCCCTCCCTGCAGCAAGTGGAGGCAGAAGATATTTTTGGGTGAGCTGATTTTTTTGTGTGAAAGTTTGAAAGATGTCTAAAATATCCGTATTGTACAGAACATGAAAAAAAGATTGTTTTCACAACTTTGTCATGACATATGTTTTTAAGACCATAAGACCATAAGACATAGGAGCGGAAGTAAGGCCATTCGGCCCATCGAGTCCACTCCACCATTCAATCATGGTTGATTTCAACTCCATTTGCCCGCTCTCTCCCCATAGCCCTTAATTCCTCGAGAAATCAAGAATTTATCAATTTCTGTCTTGAAGACGCTCAACGTCTCGGCCTCCACAGCACTCTGTGGCAATGAATTCCACAGACCCACCACTCTCTGGCTGAAGAAATTTCTCCTCATCTCTGTTCTAAAGTGACTCCCTTTTATTCTAAGGCTGTGCCCCCGCGTCCTAGTCTCCCCTGTTAATGGAAACAACTTCCCTACGTCCATCCTATCTAAGCCGTTCATTATCTTGTAAGTTTCTATCAGATCTCCCCTCAACCTCCTAAACTCCAATGAATATAATCCCACGATCCTCAGACGTTCATCGTATGTCAGGCCTACCATTCCTGGGATCATCCGTGTGAATCTCCGCTGGACCCGCTCCAGTGCCAGTATGTCCTTCCTGAGGTGTGGGGCCCAAAATTGCTCACAGTACTCCAAATGGGGCCTAACCAGTGCTTTATAAAGCCTCAGAAGTACATCCCTGCTTTTGTATTCCAAGCCCCTTGAGATAAATGACAACATTACATTTGCTTTCTTAATTACGGACTCAACCTGCAAGTTTACCTTTAGAGAATCCTGGACTAGGACTCCCAAGTCCCTTTGCACTTTAGCATTATGAATTTTGTCACCGTTTAGAAAATAGTCCATGCCTCTATTCTTTTTTCCAAAGTGTACGACCTCGCACTTGCCCACGTTGAATTTCATCAGCCAATTCTTGGACCACTCTCCTAAACTGTCTAACTCTTTCTGCAGCCTCCCCACCTCCTCAATACTACCTGCCCCTCCACCTATCTTTGTATCATCGGCAAACGTGGCCAGAATGCTCCCAGTCCCGTCATCTAGATCGTTAATATATAAAGAGAACAGCTGTGGCCCCAACACTGAACCCTGCGGGACACCACTTGTCACCGGTTGCCATTCTGAGAAAGAACCTTTTATCCCAACTCTCTGCCTTCTGTCTGACAGCCAATCGTCAATCCATGTTAGTACCTTGCCTCGAATACCATGGGCCCTTATTTTACTCAGCAGTCTCCCGTGAGGCACCTTGTCAAAGGCCTTTTGGAAGTCAAGATAGATAACATCCATTGGCTCTCCTTGGTCTAACCTATTTGTTATCTCTTCAAAGAACTCTAACAGGTTTGTCAGGCACGACCTCCCCTTACTAAATCCATGCTGACTTGTCTTAAGCCGACCCTGCACTTCCAAGAATTTAGAAATCTCATCCTTAACGATGGTTTCTAGAATTTTGCCAACAACTGAGGTTAGGCTAATTGGCCTATAATTTTCCATTTTTTTTCTTGTTCCCTTCTTGAACAGTGGGGTTACAACAGCGATTTTCAATTTCCTCTGGGACTTTCCCTGACTCCAGTGACTTTTGAAAGATCATAACTAACGCCTCCACTATTTCTTCAGCTATCTCCTTTAGAACTCTAGGATGTAGCCTATCTGGGCCCGGAGATTTTCTGTTTATGTATGTCCCTCACGTTGCTTTCCCCCACAAGATAGAAACATTCATCATAGGAGTGTCCAGAATTTCCCTCAAAATTGATATTTTTGCGACTGTTCACAGGTCGATGGTCCCCTTTCTCCTCTTAGAAAAACAATATCTATCATTTAAACATTCCATATTCTGGCACAACACCGCTATCCAAGGACAATGTAAATGTTACAGTCATTGTATCCGCCATGTCCACCATCCCTTATCCTCAGCAGCTCACATGCATCCCTTCCAGAGGCGGTAAATGTAATGTAAAAGTGCTAATTTCGTGATGAATCACAGCGACCCTACAGTGCAGAAAGAGGCCATTTGACCCATCGAGTCTGCACCGACCTCAATCCCACCCATGCCCTACCCCAATATCCCTACGTATTTACCCGCTAACCCCTCTAACCTACGCATCTCAGGACACTAAGGGGCAATTTTAGCATGGCCAATCAACCTAACCCGCACATCTCTGGACTGTGGGAGGAAACCAGAGCACCACGCTGAAACCCACGCAGACACGAGGAGAATGTGAAAACTCCACACACACAGTGACCCAAGCCGGGAATCGAACCCAGGTTCCTGAAGCTGTGAAGCAGCAGTGCTAACTGCTGTGCTGCCGCACGCCCTTTGGCAGGGTTTAACTGACATGTTTGTTCAGCGACTGCAATTAAGGTAAATCTCCTTGGATCTTAGTTGTGTCTCTGGAGCATTTACTTTGTGTGTTTATAAACGATTCATTTCAAGGTGTCACCCTATATTTTGGCTCGGGCCATCAACTCTGACACTACGACTGCTCAGCTGCTCCAGAGTGAAGAAGAGGAGGGATCAGAATCTGCAAACAATAGGTTGAAGTTTTGGAACAATGGATCCGCATCTGAGAACAATCGATTGGAATGCTACAATGATCAGTCAGAACCTGAACAATAGACAATTGGATGGCTCAGCCATGGATCAACATCCAAAAACAATAGACAGATATCTCAGAAGAGTGGAGAAGGATTTATTCTTTTGGCTGGACCGTCTTTCTGCGGAGCATCCACGGATAAGTTTCACAACCAGAATTTATTACTCACTCTCGGTGATTCAACACTTCTATTATCCCATCTTAGCTATTGTTGGTCTCCCGCGTAAGTCAATATATTCAGACATTAACTTGAGAAAATATTTCAAACTCTATTGCTGTTCTTAATCTGCTCTGTTTACTGCTGCTGTTCTATAAATCCAGAAATTGATTCCAGACCATCGATGTTTTAATCTGCTTCCCAGTTAATGAATATGAAAATGAAAGCCCTTGTCTTCACTCATTGTCGCAAATTTTGCTCCCCATCCACTGACGTAATTTGGCCAATCTCTGAGAACAAAGAGTAATATTAAGAACTTTCACAGTCTGTGGCTGTGTTTGCTCTTGGTCTGATTTGGGAACGGGTGTCACGGTAGCACAATGGGTAACACAGCTGCCTCACATGGCCAGGGGCCTGTGCTCGATTCCTGGCTTGGGTCACTGTCTGTGTGCAGTTTGCACATTCTCCCCATGTTTGCGGGGATTTCTTCCCGGTGCTCCGGTTTCATTCCAAGGATGTGCAGATTAGGTGAGAGGATAGGCCACGTCAAATTGTCCCTCGGTGCGCCCCAACAAGCGCCGGAGTGTGTCGAATAGGGAAGTTTCACAGTACCTTTATTGCAGGGTTAATGTAAGACTACTTGTGACTGATAAATAAACGAAACCATATTGACTCCATTAGCAACGGCTGCCTGTTCTCACACACGATCCTATTCGCATTCCCCTGAACGTTTCCGGTGTTTTTTTCAAGATTTGTTATCAATATCTAGTTATCCTTGTTATCAATATCTAGTTCCAGACGTTATTCGCATATATCTGCTCTTTCTACTGATTCTGATATTGTAACAGATCCCTGTGGCCATTTCCCTCCCCGACATTCGTTTATTGGATCACAGATTGCTGTAGCACCGAAAAGTGCGATTCAGCGGATTGTGTGGGTCCTGATATTTTGTCAGGCTTTTCGTAAATAGTTTTATTAATTCCTCTGCACTCCTGAATCGCCAGACTCAAGCATTTCTCCCCATCAAGTGCATATACAATTCCTGTTGAAAAAAATTTTGATTTTACCATGTTTTCAGCACGTCAATTTTTGATCGCAGAAGCACGATGCTTCACGTAATTTCCTTCGTTCCATCTTATTTCCAATTCCGGAAATTGCTTTCACTGTTGTTAATTTATTTATTCCTGCTCCTGTGCTAAAATTTATTACATTTCCCTTCTCGTTGTCGAGAAGGTGGTGAACTGTGTTGTATGCACACCTACAGAGGTTGGAGCAGGAGTTCAATTATTTTTATCAGGAGAGAGAGAATAATGGTGATAGATTCCACATCAGTTTGGCAAGCGGGTTGAAGCGGAATGTTTAGGTCGTGCATTTCGATTGCCTTCTGATACCTTTCTCCGAGTTTGTAATTGTGGTGGTTTTGAGGCTTTGGGAGACTTGATCAATTATTCTAGTATCTCTGCGAAAAGATATAAAATGCTGTCACTGAGCGTGATTAGTGCAGTGAGTGGATGCTGGAGGAACTAATTGCAGTGCTAATCATGTGGACTGCAGTGTCCTGTATTGTGTCGACCTCTTTCACGACTGTTGAAGCTTCAAACATGATGCCAAATTGAGAATTTGCAAACAAACCGCTGGGAGATGTTCGATGCCTTGCGAGTAGCGTACAGCTGAGTTACTTGAAGCAGGATTCCTAGCCACTTAACTGCTCCTGTGGGCACCGTTCTGCATCACTAAACAAGGTTAGTTTTTGGCCATTGATAACCACCGGAATTTTTGGGGTTAAGCACCCCTACTCCCATTGAATGCCAGGAAGTTATCGTTCGCCTTTATCTTGGGGGAGAAGTCAATAGCTTTGATCTTTTGAGGCCAGATTCTGGATTTGATAATGTGAAGTGAGGCAGAATTGATAAGGGCGATGAAGGTGAAGGAATACTTAGGAGGCAGTGACCATAATATTATAGAATTCACCCTGCAGTTTGAGTGGGAGAAAATGGAATAAAATGTCACGGTTTTGCAGTTGAATCAAGGAAACTACAGAGGTTTGAGGGAGGAGATAGCCAGAGTTAATTGGGAGTGAACCTAGCAGGTAAGAACGGTGGGACAGCAATGGCAGGAATTTCGGGCTGCCATTCGGGAGACACAGCAAAAATGTTGCCCTAATAAGAAGAAGCATACTAAGGGGAGAACGATGCAACCATCGCTGATGAAGGAAGTCAGGGACAACATGAAAGCAAAAGAGAATGCATATAAAGTGCCAAAGAGTAGTGGGAAACCAGGGGATTTGGAAAATCACTAACAGGGGAAAACTGAAAAATGAATAAGCGGAGTGGGGGGCGGGGAGGTGGGGGGGAGAAGATGAAGTATGAGGTAGGCAAGCCAGCCAGATGAAAAAAGACTACAAGAGTTCCTTTTTTATATATATAAAGGGTACGTGAGAGGCAAGAGTGGACTTTGGACCGCTTTGAAATATTGCTGGAGGAGAAGTAATGGGGAACAAAGAAATAGTGGAGGAACTGAATAGGGATTTTGTGTCAGTCTTCACGGTGGAAGACACCAGTGACAAACCAAAATTTCAAGAGAGCCATGGGGCAGTGTGAGTATTGTGACCATTACACAGGAGAAGGTTTTAGAGAAACATAAATGTTTAAAGGTGAATAAATCCCCAGTTCGGATGGATGACATACAAGAGTTCTGAAGGAGATAGCAGAAGAGATACTGGAGGCATTGATGCTGATCTTTCTGGAATCAGTGGAGTCAGTGAGGTTCCCAGAGACACTGGACTGGCAAATCGCTGATGTAACATTCTCTGTTGAAGAAGGGTGGTGGTGGGGGGGGGGGGGGGGGGGGGGGCTCGGGGAAGGGTGCAGCGGTGGGGGGATGGGGGGAGAAAAAGCGGAAAATTGCAAACTTGCTAGCCTGACCTCGGTCGTTGGTCAGATTTTAGTGCCATTATTAAGGATGAGAGTTCAGAATACTTAGAATTGTATGGTAACATATGGTGAAGTCAGCTTGGTCTCATCAAGGGAACGTCATGTCTGACACATCTGTTCGAATACTTTGAGGAGGTAACGAGTAGGTTAGACAAAGGTGAGACATTGGATGTTGCATACTTGGATTTCCAGAAGGCATTTGGCAAGGTGGCACACAGGAGGCTGTTGAATAAGATTGAAGCCCATTGTGTTAGAGACAAGGTACTAGCATGGATAGAAGATTGTCTGACTGGCAGAACGAGAGAATAGGCTAAAAGTGTCATTTTCAGGATAGTAGCTAGTGACTAGTGGACTTCTGCAGAGTTCAATTTTGGGCCCACAATTTTTCACTTTATACATCAATGATCTAGAATAGATGAAGGAACTGAGGACATTGTGGCTTCGTCTGCGGATGATACAAAGATAGGTGGAGGGACAAGTGGTATTGTGGAGATGCGAAGGCTGCAGAAGGACTTGGACAGGTCCGGACAGTGAGCAAAGAAGTGGCATATGGAATACAATGTAATGAACTGTGTGATTATGCTCTTTGGTAGGAAAAAAGAAGCATAAACTATTTTCTAAATGGGGAGAGAATCCAGGAATCGGAAATGCAAAATGAACTGAGGTGTCCCAATTAAGGATTCTTCAAAAGTTGGAGGTTGAGTTGATAGTTAGGAAGGCAAATGCAATGTTAGCATTCATTTCGAGAGGCAAAGAATGCAAAAGCAAGGATTTACTGCTGAGGCTTTAGAAGGCTCTGTTCAGACCACGTTTGGAGCATTGTGTGCAATGTTGCACCCCGTATCTAAGGAAGGACGTGCCGGCCCTGGAGAGGGTCCGGAGGATGTTCACGAGAATTATCCCTGGAATGAAAAACTTTGGGTATGAGAGCTGTTTGAGGACTCTGGGTCTGCACTCGATGGAGTTTAGAAGGATGGGGGAGGGTCTCACTTAATCGTACAGAATACTGAATGGCCTGGATAGAGTGGGCATGGGAAAAATGTTTCCATTCGTCGGAGATAGTCGTATCCGAGGGCACAGCCTTAGAAAAAAGGGACGATCCTTTAGAACTGTGATGAGGAGGATTGTTTTTTTTTCAGCCAGACGTTGTTCAATCTGTGGAATTCATTGCCACCGAGGTCCCTGGATGTCAGCTCATTGAGTGTATTTAAGGTAGAGATACAGAGGTTCTTTATTTGTAAGGGGACCAAAGGTAACAGGAAAAGGCTTGAGAATGGGTTTGAGAAACGTATCATCCACGATTGAATGGCGGAGTCGTGCCGATGTCTGAATGGCCAATTTGTGCTCCTATCTGTTATGGTCTTATGATCTTATGAGATTGTAACTGGACAATTGTCATCCCAAGGCCGTCAGTTGTTCAGACGTTTCCGTCTTTGGCTATTGATGGTGAATTGTGAAAGGTGCTGAAAAATACACAATCATTATTAGACACCATTACCTCTGGCTGTATGTTGGCAGAAAAATTATTGATGAATCATCTGAGGATGGTTGGGTCTTTGACTGGAGCATGAAATACTCTTGCGATGATATACTGGAACTAGCCACTAATGACAAGAGCCCAATATAATTGTTATCGGTAATACTAACCAGCAGAATTTTGTCCCCGACCGAATCAACTTCAGTTTTTCTCGTGTTCGTTGATACCACAATCGGTGAAAAGCTGCCTTGGTGTTAAGCACAGCGACTCTGATCTCGTATCTGGTGCTGAGCTCATGTTCTTGTTTGCACGAAGATTATTAGAACAGAATATTACAATTCCCGTGGGACCCCAAAATGATTGCAACTGAGTTTTCCTTTGCCAGGCAAGCGGTTTCATAGTCATGTTATTGACACGTTCGCCCTATTTTGTGATAAAACAGAGTGGACTGGTGGAGTAGTGATTAGGCGATTTGGATTAGGACTAGTGTTAGTTAAAAGACATGCAAGGGCACCGGTGAGGTGAAAGTATTATTTAGCTTTCCTGGGGCAGGTTGGTGAGAGGGGTTGCGAGTTCTGGGGCACAAAATTGCATTGTTATTGTTAGACTAATGGCAAGGCGCAAATACTTTGCATTATCCAAATTCGCTTGGTGTGATCTGGAAAGAGTTGGCTGAATATCTGTGATGCTGCAGAGGCATTGTGGCGAAGGCTGAGACGGATCACCAAACAAATATTCTCTTTGATGATCAACGCAAATGTTTCAACTTTAACTTTATTTAAAAGCTGTTCAGCTGTGTTTCCCGGACACTGGCCATGTGAAATTATTATACCCTCCTCCCCCAGCACGTTGTTTGATTCTCCATAATAATTCACAGCTCCATATAGCATTCGACACCCTTTCGGTGTGGAATAGTTCAGCTCTGCTTTTCACTGACTGCAAATACTACACGTGGCACACTATTAATCGTGTGCAGTATTTTCATCATCTGCACACATCATTTTAAGGTCTGCCGAATGTCTGCTTCAGCACTGCTTTCTAAAACTCTCGGGACCTGAATTCGATTCCTACCTCTGGACATTATTTGTTTGTTGTTTGTGCATTCTCCTCTTATCTGCGTGTATTTATGACAGGAGCTCCTATTTCCTCCCTCTCTCCAAGGATGTGCAGGTTAGGCGGATTGGCCCTCATCATTTGCGCCTTCGAGTTCCCGTAACTGTAGGTTAAATGGATTAGCCATTGGTAAATGTGTGGGGTACCGGGAGACTGCGGAGGGGTGGACTTGTGCAAGATATTTTGTCAGAGAGTCGCTGCAGAATCGTGGGAAGAATGGTCTCTTCATGCACTGCAGCGATTCTATAATTCTTTGTGTATTCGTAGAAACTTGCAATCCCAACAGGACAGAACGAGTGTATTCGGCCCGTTTATTTTGTACCGAATCTCCAAAAGAGCACTTTACCAAGGACCACTCCACGTATTTTTGCATTTACCCTGTTCAATTAACCTAGTTAATCCACCTAATTTGCTAATCCTTGGGCTGTGGGATGAAGCCAGAGAATTGGGAGGAGACCGACACAGACACGGGGAAACGCTGGAAATTGAAGGCTAAGTCAGCCAGGACGAGCATCAAATACGCTCCCTTGGCGCTGTGAGGACGCAATTCCACTGTGCCGCCGTTTGACCTCATTCTTGGGTAATGGGAGAGCGGAAATATGCCGAGTTATGATGTTGCAAATGTTGTTTTTGCACACGGCTGTCTGGCGCTGCTCATTGTTTCCCAGTTTCAGTTTCAAGACCCGTTGAATATCCAGCCTTTGAGCATGGTGGTTGTGCCAAACAGCCCACATCAGGGCACCCGCAGTGTGGAGACGTGGACTTCATCTCCATAAGAATTCTCATTCACTCACGGCTCGATAGATCAGCAGCATGCAGCTGGGTGAGGCTGTTATCAGGTAGGTGCTTCTTATTCTTCTTAGCTACTTCACCAGAAGAACACACTGCAGCATCTGTTACCCGCCACTCCATCTGCTGTGGTGCCACCGAGGTAGTCGCAGTGATGGACATTGACATCCCCATCCAGCGTGCATTGCGCGGCATTGTCCTGATCAGTGCTTCCGACAAGAATCTGAGTATCGAAACGGAGGAGTAGCTGATTCATTGGCTGAGGGCTGAAGGAAGCCATACGTGAGGGGGCGGGGCTGGGTGTGGAAAGGTGGGGAGAGTGTTGCGCTTGTGCGCAAGATGTACAAGATAATAAGCAGTCGGATTCCGTGACCAATTCGTCTTCTTGAGATCCAGTGTCAATGTTTGGGGCTGCCGGGACATTTCCCTGTGTAACAACCTGCAAACTGGATACAACTATGGCGCCATGGACTCCAGGTCTCCTTGCCATTCTGATGCTTATGGAGATGCAGAGAAAATTACGATTGGTGTGATTATGTCAGACATTTGCTTGACTCGTAGGTGCCGCAACCATCCCATTTGATACACTGTTAATAAGGAGAATATTGCATGGTGGTAGGATTGAGTTTACCGCTATTGTGTTCAGTGCCGAGGTCGATATGCTTCTTGATTTTGAACATATTTTTAAAATTTGATGCATTTTTATACTTTCCTGACTCAACCATATTATTGCGGGTCCAGTGTCTAATGCCACAGGAGATATGAACGTTACTCTTGCTAATGCACATTCGTGAAACAGAATGGCATCGACACCATTTGACTTCTCGTGCCATTTTTCATTGAAATAAAATGTCAATACTTGCTCTCGTGGTAAGTAAATGCTTGTTCATGTATCATTGGATCACTGATCGTTTCATGATGCCACATGTGACCGCCTGCCAGACATCAGCCACTTATGCTTGAATTCGTTGTCAGAAAACCATTATGGATTTGAGCTTCCTGATTAAATCTGCCATTATCCTTCCCCTTTGGAATCACTGAATCTCCAGATCACTGCAAAAATCGAATGCTTCACCTCTGCAACTTTGCGAATTTAGTACAATTCCGATCAATGAGTGATGATTCGAACTGGACACAATATTCCAGCTTCGAACTTATAATCTGTAAATAATTATAATTTCTTCCTCATATTAGCTTTATTTGCCTCTCTTTGATAGCAAAACTTTATGTTGTTTTTAGCAGCGTTTTCTACTTTTTGGTCACATTCAACGACCTGGTTTGAGAGATGACGGCTTATTTTAGTGTCCTCCCCACAACAGAACTGGATTCTGATTGCAATTGAGTATGATTTTTAAGCTCTTCTCTCAGACGGTTTTAAGGCCTTGAGCAAGGCGTGGGGAAAGGTGGGTGGGGAAGGGTATTTAATGGCAATATGCACACTGTCCATAACCTAGCCGCTTTCCAACGACCACTCACCGTCACCCAGTTCGGAACAACATTACCAGCGCAGCAAATATTTCGGAAAGGCCTCCAAAAACACTCTGTCGGCTTACTGCAAGAGCGCTCTGACTGGTGGGGAGGTGTGGAAGGGGAGCAGTCAATTGAGGCCACGCCCATCCACAAGTTGCTCGGGACAGGGCGTCACTGTTGCCTCAATTTCGGCAGCAGTCAGCTAATCATTGACAATACTCTCTTTGACAATCGTGAGACCATCTCCAGTACAGAGCGGCTCTGCAGCATTCGGAGCCAGGTGGAGGGGTCCATAGTTGAGAGGAGAATCAATGCTGGCTCCCTGCAAGAATAAAAGCCGTTGCTGTTTAAAATATTACCCACGCTACGTTTTCTGCAAAAAGAGATTCAATCACCGAGGGACAAACAAATGTAAAGGCAGACAGAGGCTGCGATTTTACAAAAAGGTCCAGGCTGAACTCTGTGCCCTTCTCCTCAAAGATCTATATCAGTGAAGCTGAAGCTCACCTTGGTTCTTATCGTCTTCAAATCCCTGCAGCGACTCATGTGGCAACTCGCAGTTAGCTCTGATCATTTGTGACGAAAGCCATTTTTCAATAAGATGGCCCATTAAGCTCTTGAGGAGCTGTGAACGTATTTCACGCAGAGAAGTTGTTTGAATTTCCCAATACAGCTATATTTCGACAAGTGGGCGGCGTGATCGAATGCTCACTCTTTGTGGGAAAGGCTCCAACTCAGAATGGAGACTTCTGCGTGAACCAAAAGGATTGCCGCTTTGTGAATGTGCGGTTGCTCGTTTATAATCACAATGAATTAGTTATTACCTGTGTCTGTTAGCTTGGCAGTGTTACAAACTCGTTTATTCCTCAAGAGTGGCTTAAATGTTAACAGTACAAGGAAGCTGCATGAGTGGCAACCTCGCGGTAAGATCTGCAGTTGAGCAGGCAGCTGCTCACACATAAACTTCATGTGTCAGCCACTTTTAAAAGTAATTCAGCAATTTGCAACATTCGCCTAATAATTGTTAGCTTAGTTCAAAAACATGACCGAGAATTACTTCAGTGGACAGCTCTGAAAGTGCAGCATGTTCAACAAAAGGCAGTAAAAGTATAACATTACAGTGCAGCACGCTTTATTGTGCATCCAACCTTAACAACCAAATATAATACGCATTTAAGACAAACCTAACAAAATAAGCGATTTACTTTGGTTAACACTCAGAGAGTTATCCTTACTCACAGACCTGGAACATTTCGCGATTTTATTATTTTACCATTATGACCGTATTGCCTCCACGAAGATACTTGCATTTAAGGCAGGGCATTTTCCTCGACTATATATACAAATTTAACTTTGTGCAACTGTGTACATTTACTTTCAAAAAAGAGCAACTTGGTTCATTACATTCATAACTGTTGATTACAAAACATGCCAAATGCAACATTACAGATGGAGGAAAGTTCAACATCTATACGTACCTCATGGTCCATTCTGCGTTGGCTCCGTAAATTTATCATAGTCCCGATACTTACAATATACCTTGATTGCCAGATGCACAGGAGTTTCGGCACGGAATCTAATCCTGCCAGTAGACTTGGATTGGAAAGTCGGAGATAGTTTATTTTCTCCAATGCGCCTCTCTGGTGCCTGCCCGACAATCACGGTTTCTCAGTACACAGTCATGAACGATGTAATGTTTCAGCCGACAGCGCTTCTTCATGGAAAAGTTTCAGCAGTATAATACCAGCAAGTTTCAGGCCCATCAAAGGGCATGTTTCATCTGTTGATGATTGTTCATCTGTTGCTGAGTCTTTCCAATGAGCAATGGTGGCACAGTGGCGAGCATTGCTACCTCACGCACCATGGACCTTGGTTTGATTATGACCTGGAGTCACTGTCCATGTGGAGTTTGCACATTCTCCCCAGTTCTGCCTGTGTTTCTTCCAGTTGTCTTTGGATGACATATATCTGTAGATTATGTAAATTAGCCGTTGTAAATGTGCACAGTTACGGGGTTAAGTCGGATGCCAGGAACTGGGTAGGATATTCTTTTGAAGAGTTAATGCAGGTGCGATCGGCTCAATGGCCTCTTTCGGCACTTTTGGGATTCTGAGTATTCTATGGTATCATGGTGTGTCCCACTGCAATAGATTGCAGCACAGTGTCCCGCGTCACAGACGTGTCCCGGATGGACCTGGACATTGCGCTACAGTAATCTCCAGAGCATTTTGCAAAGGCACATTCTATCAGAAGGCTGATATATATTTCTCTGCCCCATAACAAACAAATCCAGGATAACGAATATTTTTGCAGCATTGAGGAATAATCTGACAGGGATGGAATCTGTCGGCACAAGGCAAATAATTATTGATGATGGCTTAAAAGTTCTTGTGATGAGGAATCCGGCCAAGTGACTTTCACTGTCTTTTTGTTGGACTATGTGGAGAGGGCATGGGATCCAAGGGGCTGTTGCCTTGTGGATCCAGAACTGGCTTGCCTGCAGAAGGCAGAGAGTGGTTGCAGATGGGTCGTTTTCTGAATGGAGGTCGGTCACCAGTGGGGTGCCCCAGGGATCTGTTCTGGGACGCTTGCTGTTTGTCATTTTCATAAATGACCTGGATGAGGAAGTGGAGGGATGGGTTGGTAAGTGTGCCGACGACTGGAAGGTTGGTGGTGTTGTGGATAGTTTGGAGGGATGTCAGAAGCTGCAGCGGGACATAGATAGGATGCAAGACTGGGCGGCGAAGTGGCAGATGGACTTCAACCCGGATAAATGTGTAGTGGTCCATTTTGGCAGGTCAAATGGGATGAAGGAGTATAATATCAAGGGTAAGACTCTTAGCTGTGTAGAGGATCAGAAGGACCTTGGGGTCCGGGTCCATAGGACTCTTAAATCGGCATCGCAGGTAGAGGAGGTGGTTAAGAAGGAATATGGTGTGCTGGCCTTCATCAATCGAGGGATTGAATTTAGGAGTCGGAAGATAATGATGCAGCTTTATAAGACCCTCGTCAGACCCCACTTAGAGTACTGTGCTCAGTTCTGGTCGCCTCATTACAGGAAGGATGTAGACATTATTGAAAGGGTGCAGAGAAGACTTACAAGGATGTTGCCTGGATTGGGTGGCATGCCTTGTGAGGATAGGTTAAGGGAGCTTGTTCTTTTCTCCTTGGAGAGACGAAAGATGAGAGGGGACCTGAAAGAGGTGTACAAGATGTTGAGAGGTATAGAACGGGTGGACTCTCAGAGGATTTTTCCCAGAGCTGAAATGGCTGCTACGAGAGGACACTGGTTTAAGGTGCTGGGGAGTAGCTACAGAGATGTCAGGGGTAAGTTTTTCACTCAAAGGGTGGTTGGTGAGTGGAATCGGCTGCCGTCAGTGGTGGTGGAGGCAAACTCGATCGGGTCTTTTAAGAGACTTCTGGATGAGTACATGGGACTTAATAGGATTGAGGGTTATAGGTAAGCCTATATATAGGCCGAGGTAGGTAGGGACACGTCCGGCGCAACTTGTGGGCCGAAGGGCCTGTTGGTGCTGTAGTTTTTCTATGTTCTCTATGTTCTATATAGTTTTCACACATAACATCAAGCACGAACCTTGTTGATCACTGTGTAATGTGGATGTGGCCAAATTGTTTTTTTTTAAAGAAAATATTCTCCAAGCGATAGGTGGTGTAGCACTGTCCACTTGCTTGTAGAGTTCCTCAGCAATGATCTGGGGCATTTTTATATCGCGCTTTTATCCTGTGGAACCATTTCGTGTTTTTTTGTGGTCCAACGTCCGCCCAGGTGCTGTCGGCTATTTATCGGTGCCGCTACAAGTCGGGGAGAGTGTTGTGATAATTCACTGCACCAAGGGAGCTACACATTGCCATTGCCACCTGAGCTGCCATTCTAAATTCTCAGGCCACCACTCTCCCAAACAGGCCATGTAACCAGTCGCAGAAAAAGAAAATCGGCATAACTGCCAAATAATCTGAGCAGCAATAGATTCATTGAGGTTTACAGCACGGACACATGACCTTCGGCTCAAACTGTCCATGCCGCTCTTTATTCACCACTAAGATAGAAACATAGAAAAACTACAGCACAAATAAGCCTTTCGGACCACAAGTTGTGCCGAACACATCCCTACCTTCTCGACCTACCTATAACCCTCCATCCTATGAAGTCCCATGTACTCATCCAGGAGTCTCTTAAAAGACCCTATTGAGTTTGCCTCCACCAACACTGACGGCAGCCGATTCCTCTCGCCCACCACCCTCTGTGTGAAAAACGTACCCCTAACATCTCCCCTGTACCTACCCCCCAGCACCTTAAACCTGTATCCTCTCGTAGCAGACATTTCCACTCTGGGAAAAAGCCTCTGAGAATCCACCCGATCTATGCCTCTCAAGATCTTATACACCTCTATTAGGTCTCCTGTCATCCTTCGTCTCTCCAAGGAGAAAAGACCGAGCTCCCTCAGCCTATCCTCAAAAGGCATGCCACGCAATCCAGGCAACATCCTTGTAAATCTCCTCTGCACCCTTTCAATCTTTCCCACAACCTTCCTATAGTGAGGCGACCAGAACTGAGCACAGTACTCTAAGTGGAGTCTGACGAGGTTCTTATTTAGCTCATATAGTCCCAATTATTCGCGTTGGGCCCATATCCCTCTATACCCATCTTACCCATGTAACTGTATAAATGCTTTTTAAAATATGAAATTGTTCCCCCCTCTACTACTGCCTCTGGCAGCTTGTTCCAGGAACTCACCACCCTGTGTGAAAGAATTGCCCCTCTGGGCCCATTAGTATCTCTCCCCTCTCATCTTAAACGTATGCCCTCTAGTAATAGACTCCCCTACCTTTTAAAAAATACGTTGTTATCTAGCTGATCTGTGCCCCTCATTATTTTATAGACCTCTATCAGATCAGCCCTCAGCACTATCAGCTCAACGGAAAAAAGTCCAGTTCTATCCAGCTTCCCCTTTCAAGTCAATCTGGCATATCCTGGTCGCATCCTAGTAAATCTTTTCTGCACTCTTTCGAGTTAACAATATCGTTTATATAATGTGGTTACCAGAACTGTGCAAAATATTCTAAGTGTTGCATTACCAATGGCTTGTACAACTTCAACAGACGTCCGAACTCCTGTATTCAATGAGTTGTGAGTTGCTGTCACCCACGCGTTCCTTGGATGAGGAAATTTATATTTTGCTTTACTCCAGCAACAACATTTCATGGAGCTTTCTGTTCCACCGTCCTCCCGGTTGCTATGTGTCCCTTCTGGCTGCCGGAACAAGAGGGAAAGAGTGTTGTGGTTATTCATCGAGCAAAAGGAGCATATTTCCTCCATTACTTTACCCATCCTCATATTGTAGAGGGTGGAGGGCACCTATAAGCTTTAAGGGTCAGAAAGTCAATTGAACAAAGTAAGAACAAAGAACAGTACAGCACAGGAAACAGGTCCTTCGGCCCTCCAAGCCTGTGCCGCTCCTTGGTCCAACTAGACCAATAGTTTGTATCCCTCCATTCTCAGGCTGCTCATGTGACTATCCAGGTAAGGCTGAAACGATGTCAGTGTGTCTGCCTCCACCACCCTACTTGGCAGCGCATTCCAGGCCCCCACCACCCTCTGTGTAAAAAGCATCCCTCTGATATCTGAGTTATCCTTCGCCCCTCTCACCTTGAGCCCGTGACCCTTCGTGATCGTCACCTCTGATCTGGGAAAAAGCTTCCCACCATTCACCCTATCTAAACCCTTCATACGCTTGTACACTTCTATTAGATCTCCCCTCATTCTCAGTCTTTTCAGGGAGAACAAGCCCAGTTTACCCAATCTCTCCTCATAGCTGAGACCCTCCACACCAGGCAACATTCTGGTAAACCTTCTCTGCACTCTCTCTAACGCCTCGACGTCCTTCTGGTAGTGCAGCGACCAGAACTGTACACAGTACTCCAAATGTGGCCTAACCAGCGTTCAACACAGCTGCAACATCAGACTCCAGCTCTTATACTCTATACCCCGTCCTATAAAGGCAAGCATACCATATGCCTTCTTCACCACCTTCTCCACCTGTGTTTCCACCTCCAAGGATTTGTGGACTTGCACACCTAGGTCCCTTTGTGTTTCTATACTCTTGATGGCTCTGCCATTTATTGTATAACTCCTCCCTACATTATTTCTTCCAAAATGCATCACTTCGCATTCATCTGGATTAAATTCCATCTGCCACCTCTCCGCCCAATTTTCCAGCCTATCTATATCCTGCTGTATTGCCCGATAATGCTCATCGCTATCCGCAAGTCCAGCCATTGGTCTGCCATGTTGCGATAAGTCTCTGGAACGATAGTGAATGATAAGATGTGCGCCATCATTACCTTCAGATTATTTTTTAGATCAGGTAAAAGTGCTGCTCTACTTGTGCCAAATGAGGAAAGGATAAGCAGACCACTGGTTGGGTGGCTGAATGCTGAGTGACAGGATGTTCAGCTCTGTCGAACATCTTCAATTTCGGGCCCAAGGTCGTCAAGGATTTATTGTAACTTATTTTTTCTTAAGGTCTGCGGGTAAGAATTAAGTGTAATGTCTTGTGTAAATGGCAATGCATTCAGAAATTTGTTATGGGATTCAGTGGATGTTTGTATTAAATATGGACAAACATTTTTGAAGATCTTAAAAAAAATCAATCAAAATTGTTATTTTGTCGAAAATCTATTTATTTACATATGCAATTTATTTGTCATTCCCTGTCATATAGTTAACCTCGTGACTATTGCAGTACTCGCTCGACAAAAGTGTGGTCTCTCCAAATGTGTTACCCGTTACCTCATGGCCATGGCAATGGGAGATCTACTGGTCATTACTCTCGACTTAATATTGAGACATATTCCAATTGTTTTCCGGGAACGGTTTTACTTCCTGATATACATCCCCATATGTAATATCCACGCTATTTTTCTTTCTGCAGCAACTGACTGTTCTGTTTGGTTCACAGTCGCTTTCACATTTGATCGATTTGTGGCCATTTGTTGTCAGAATCTGAAAACGAAATATTGCACTGAGAAAACGGCGGCTGTGATTCTCGGGACAGTGACTGCACTGAGCTGTTTGAAGAACATTTTTTGGTATTTCATGTTCACGTCTCAATATTGGCTTGTAAACTCTCCGTGGTTTTGTAACGTTTCAGGCGCTGTTATGTGGTCACCTGTGTGGGGATCAATCGAGTTTCTCCATCATATTGTAAATCCATGTGTCCCATTTCTCCTGATACTGATGCTCAACATTTTCACCGTCAGGCACATTTTAGTGATGAGCAGAGCCCGAGAAAGACTGAGGGCTCGTACAGATGGCGAGGGACCCAAAGATTCTGAGATGGAGAGTCGAAGGAAGTCTATCATTTTACTGTTTGTTATATCAGCTAATTTCATCCTGTTATGGTCAGTGCTTATGGTTTATTTTATATGGATTCGGATGTGGGCTTTGGGGCGTTCTTCCATATTTCTTGATGCTTTTGTTCAGGAAGGGGGCTTTATGCTGCAGCTCCTGAGTTGCTGTACAAACACTGGAATTTACGCTGTGACGCAAGCTAAATTTAGAGTGGAGTTCAAAAATGTATTGAAATATCCCTTTACTCAAATTCTTCAATGCATTAAAATTTGAGATGATCTGACCCATAGCTAGTTTGGAGAATTTGCTCATTTAATTTGATCGTAAATTGAGGGCAGGAGCTGCACTCATGTGTGAACTCAAATTAAACAAACTTACATAAAGTTCTCATTTCATGGGAAATATACAGCAAAGATAAGAGATCTCCAATTATTTAACATGTTTCACGTTAAAATCCGAGAAGGCAGCCTGGCCTGATGAATCAGAAGAGTAAAAGCGCATCATTGGAGCAGTGGTGTTCTGTCCTGCCCAGACAAAATGCCGAATCTCTGCTTGAAAAAATAAAACTCTCCTGTGCTCCGAAATCCAGGGGAAACAAATCACTAAATGGAAGATTCAACACAGAAGTTCGCTCTTGGAACCCCTCGAATATGAGCGATTCTTGGAGAGAATTCCAAGGCGAATTCTTTGGCAGTAGTTAGCGCGGAAACCCTCATGGGAAACATCGTGCTTTAGTGAGACTGTTTGCCTTGTGTTGGGGCAAGCCTCTCAGTGGATAATTCCAAGTCCATGGAGTTCGCTTCGGTTGTAAATGTCAATTAGTTTGGAGTGCATTGTGCTGGACGAAAATGATCCTGGTAATTCAAACACAACAATTGCTTAGCATTAATATTAGAGTATCAAGTTATGTTGTTTTTACTTCCCGATTTCATTCATCTGTAAGAGAGGTCGAGAAGGAAGAAACAATCAATATTTGCCTCATTGTATTTACTTATTGAAGATCTTTCCAACTGTTCCGTCTGATGTAATACACTTATTTAGTTTCCCCTATCTATACAAAAAAACACTTTGAGTGAAATGCATATCAGTCGATCAATCTGAATTTGTCCAGTTAATATATTCCACAGTTTTGCATAAGCTACAAAACATCAAGTTACGTTTCGCTTCTGGTTCCACCTTGATCAGTGGTAAAATATGATGTGATCATAACGTCATTTTCGTGGGCAATAAGTGGATTACACCCTTTCGACAGAGAAATGTCACAGAGAGGAAACGGATCACAGATTTGTCACTGGTGTTGCAGGTTTAATTTGGCCAAGCGTGGGGTCGGAAAGGGGAATTTGAGAGTGCACAGTGACTGGTGCGTTTTTAATCAGGAGAGATAGACAATGACAATCAATGTAAAACGATATGATCAATATAAAAAGGGAAAGAGAAAGTGGAACAAAGGAAGGAAGAATGAATGAAAGTGAGCCAGAGGGAAAGAGATGGTGAGTGTTAAACAGCCAAGCGGAGAGAAATGGCGAAGCAGATCAACTAACAAGACAAAAAACAGGGGGAAGGATACAGTGATGGGGCAGAGAGGGTGTCAATCATTCATTATCTATAGATAGAGACGAGAACAAGGAAGAAAGAGAGAAGAAGATAGACTGAGGCAGAGAGCGTACAAAAGAGATGGTGAGAGGAATAAATGGAGAAAAGGAAATAAATGCAAAGACATACAATGTGTGGGAGGGGGAGGAGCAGAGAGAGACAAGGAGAGTCACATAACTGGAGGGAAAAGCGTGAACTCTACAGAGATAGAGAGAGGTGTCGTGGGTGCAGGGGTGGGTGTGCAGTTGCAGAGAGGAAAAACAAAAAAGAGAGAGTCTCTTCGAGTCTCAGAGGGAGTGGGAGGGATAGAGTGGAAGTTAGAGCAGAGCAGGGGAAGAAATATGAAACAATACAGAGAAATATAGCAATAGACAGAAGCAGGAATGCTCTTAAATAGACAGAGTGAGAGACAGAGATTTTGAGGGAGACAGCTTGATGATGCAGAGACGGAGGGAGACGCAGACGGAAAGCGGGAGAGAACTGGTGTGAAAGCAAAATGAAATATAGCAAGAATTTAAGCGAGGGACATAGGTACAGAGAAAGAGAGAGATAGAGAATCAGACTGAGAGTTGCAAAGAGGGACAGAGAGAGGGAAAGAACATAACAGTGACAAGCCAGGTGTATAATAATGGGAGAAAGAATATAGAGCAAACAGAGAGCAAGAGAGAGAGAGATGGGAAGAGAGCGGGAGACAGAAGGCCTTGGATAAGATGATAGGAAAACGGTGAGAGATATAGATGTACGAGATGAGAAAGAAGCGTGGAAAGGTGGATTGAAGGAGATTCAATGGGGAGAGAAGGAGAGGGACAGAACGTTCTTAAGAGAGAAGGTGAAATTGGAACAGACACAGGGATCGAAAGAGAAGGAAATTATCAAATGAGAAAGGAGGGATAGATAGAGAGAGAAAGAAAAGGAGAGAGAGAGGAAAGCAGAGTGACGTAACGTCAGATGCAGTTCGATACATAGACTGGTGCACTTTTAGGGATAAAGCGAGAAGGAGAGCTGGTAGAGAAACCAGCAATGAGAAATTCTAAAAAGGTGGTGACCAGAGAAAGGGTGGGAGAGGCAGAGAAAAAGTGAGAGGAAAATGGTGGATGGAAGATAAATGTAACCAAAGTGAGAAGAAGAGACATAGAGGGATGAGATTAGAAGGAGACATAAGAAGTTTGATATAGGCAGAGAGCAGGGAGCTAGCAAGATAAGTAGAGGCACATGAACATTTGCAAAAAGTGGCACAATCCACAATGATGCCTGCTTCTTAATGAACCAGATCCCAAACAACATCTGGAAATAATAATACACTCCTAAATGACCCATTCAAAATAATAAAGCTCTCCCAGCAAACATTTCCCGAGATTTACACACTGATACACTGGCGAGGTGGAGAGCGAGGGCGAAGGTTTGTTTTGGGCGCGGGGGGAACCAACTGTCACTGTTCTTTCACACCGGAGTGTTCGCAAAGATATATTCCCTGGGTCCAGCTGCAAAGTAAAAAGTCTCTTATCCGGGATCTTGGGTTCATGTCACACTATCGGTAACCTCCACGACTTGCCTGGACTTGCAAAATCTCACCAACTGTCCTGTATGGAGACAATACACAGCTCTTAACCTGTGCTTAACCCTCTCTCCACTCACATTGTCTGTACCTTTAAGACTTGATGAGCTGTAAAGACTCGCATTCCAACCATTATTCTGTAAATTGAGTCTGTGTCTTTGGGCCCTGTTAATGAACAGATCTCCCACTCATCTGACGAAGGAGCAGCGCTCAGAAAGCTCGCGGCGTTTGCTACCAAATAAACCTGTTGGACTTTAACCTGGTGTTGTGAGACGTCTTATTATTTTTCCCCCAGTCCAACGCCGGCATCTGTACACCCAGCTGTAAGTGCAGACAATGATCCTGATGACGAAATAAACTGAAACAATGTCCGATGTTACCTTGTAAGCAATGTCCTACGTTCGCGGCCAGGTGTCCCTGGAGAGGGAGCATGCGGTGTCCACGGGCGGGGTTGACGCCTTCCACGCCCGCTGGGCACCGCAGGGGTTGGGGTGCATTATTGACCCTAATAATCACATTTTAATTTGATGTTTTTAAGTTTCCTTTGCACTTTGATTTCTGTTCGGGCTGTTCCCCCTCCTTTTTGGGGAGCTGCCCCTTTTACTTTGTCCTGATTTAATCTGAGTTTGTTTATTTGGTTTGACCTAAAAAGAGGGCATTTCCCGGGAGGTCCTGTAAATAGTCCTGTAAATTCATTCCCGGGATGTTGTTTTAATCATAATACACTCCATTGTCAGCACGTAAATACTGATCAACTCCGAATGTCGCTCTTCAATAATAAGAGGATGCAAGAAGATCACTTGTAACTTCTGACACATTCACCAAATATACATTCGAATCACCGAAACGCCCTTAAGGAGCCGCTATATATATTGACACTCATCTCACCAAGTGCGAAAACTACATAGCCGAGATCTCCCTGTGAATACCAGAACGATCCGGGCGACACCATTAGCACATTGGTACATTCCCCAGACACCATTTCATTGTGGACACCCGTTCTGGAAGTAGTCTGTCAACATGCACACATTTGATCTGGAACTGGGAAATCACGTGGTGTTCTTGAGAGATTTTTTTAAATTACTGACACATTTCAAAGGTGAAGAAGGTTGCAAGCATACAAGTTTTCAAACTATATTACCTACGAACTGCTAAAATTCTCAAACACAGAGAAAGTGCTCGTGAAAAAAAACAGTTGCCTTCCTTGCAGTTACCAGTCAAGGATCAAATTGAATTAATTATAAATATGGTTCTCCACGCAACCTGCGCACAATTATCCAATTGAAGTCTGCACAACTGCAACTCCTGTGTTCCCATAAGTCGAGAGGCAATGCACGAGTGCACACCTCACGAGTCAAGCACAGTTTTTCATACTTATGTGTGGATGCAAGTAGAAAGAAAGGACATAAATACGGATTTAATGTTAATATAAATAAATAGACATGGTCAGTTTGTTAATGGAGAACTATACTCATGTGTTCTATATTGTATAACCCGAATTATGAGTTGAGAACGGACACGGATATAGAAAAGCATTTAAAGCGAATATGCACTTTTGATTGGCGTATGTAAATCACTTGTAAGTGAGCCTGAATACATAATTGTCATGGCATATCATAGAAAGTAACCTTACAGTTTCGGCCCATCGACTCTGCAACGATAACAATCCCACGCAGGTCCCATCCCCGCAACCCCAGACATTTTCCCCGCTAATTCCGGAGGAATGAGGAGAAGAACTGAATTTCTGAGAGTTTAGAAAATTAAGTTTATATTCCAATTTTCTCCGATAACTGATGATTTTGAAATGCATTGCATTCGCATACGATCAGCAGGGAGACTACTGCTAAGGCGGTAGAACAAAGAAGCGTTCTATTTATAGGGTAACAATCTTGGATGGCCAACTTTTGCGTGATAACCTACCACAGACTCTGTCACAGGGCAGATGTAGTGGTCTGTTGCTATGATCACTGATTGAGGCAGAAAGCAGTTTCTATAGCGATAGATCGGGGTTGGGGAAATCTTTCCTCGGGTACATGATCAGGACAAAGTGTGTTTCCATGGGGCGGATTTGTTCCGATGGCAACATATCCAATTTACCAAATGCAAATGAGAAATAGAGCATTAACTGCTGGAATTGGCCGGAGATACCAAGAACAGAATAAAAAAACATTTTTCCTGACCGTCGCTAACTTCACTCAATTTTCAGAAATTGTCCCAGATAAAAAAATAGTTTGCAAAGAAATGCGGATAAAATTGCCATTTGTAATATTAATTTAGAAATTAACAAGCAGCATGGCTGAGGCAGAAGGATTGACAAGGACGCCGTGGTATTTTCACTGAACTAATAATTTAGACACCCAGACCTGCGGACACGGGTTCAAATCCCGCCATGACAGATTGAGTAATTTGAATCCGAAACAAAAATCAAAAACTGTTATGGCAAAAACCCATCTCGTTCACCAACTTCCTTTAGAGAATGAAAACTGCCACCCTTACTTGGTCTGGCTTGCATATGACTCCAGAGAGACAATTTTGTTTTGACTTACAAATGTGATCAGAAAATAGAGTGCACTTATGGTCAAGGGTAATGTTTTTTATTTTAATTGTGCTCTTTGTAGAACCTTGATTTTCTTCACTGTTCTTTTTCTTTCATTGAAGTTTTAAGCACACACAATATTAGAACAAATAATATTAAACACCATAAATGACGTACTTTAAAACAACATCTAAAACTCAATTATAAAATGGCACAATCCTTCAAACAGTTTCACAGCACCGAGTGAATTCCATTTTGAATCAGAATTCACCACAAACACGCTTTCATAACCGACATTTCCAAAATTAGCTCTCTTCACCATGTGGTCAAAATGCTTTCTTAAAGATAAACTGGTGTTTTTTCGGTGAATAAATATTTTTATTTTCTATCAATTTCAGCAATGCTTTGGAATTCTGTAGCAGAATTGTAGATTTGATTTGGCTGAAAAGCAAGTGGTGATTATACACCTGACTGTTGCACATTGCAGTCATCATCTCCCTGCAAAGACAAACATGGATGGGAAATAATTTCTGGCTCAGCCAACGCAGCCCAAATTAAGAGAACTCATAGAAAAATATGCACGCTTTTCATGGGTCTCAATAATACATACAATTCACTTCATAGTCACTTGTTCAGCGGTTGACCCAGCTTAATAACTTTACCGCCCCGCCGACCATTGGAATCGGAGTGGGTGGGTGATGGACAATAGGATGATCCGTTGACCTCGGACAGGATTTTCCGGTCTGTGGACGAGCGAGGCCGAATAATCCCGTCTATCGGATCTCTATAGTGCAGAAGGGGGCCATTCTGACAGAGTATTTTATCCAGGCCCACTGTCCCACCCTATCCCAGTGTCCCCATGCGATGGCGAATCAATCTAACTTACGAATCTTGGAAAACTAAGGGGCCATTTCGCATGGCCAATCCATCTAGTCTGCTCGTCTTTGCATGCCTAAGTATTGACTCGCTAAGAGCAGGATTGAGAGACGAATTTGAATAAAACTAAACGGCACTGAGAAGCGTCACATAGCGTAAGTTATGAAGCGAGATTATACATAGTGGATTTATCTGGAATTTGCAAGTTCAGGGGATGATCTGATGGAAGGCTCCAGGATATTAACAGGAAAGGAAAGGATAGATAATGATTAATATTTTGCTGATTCTACAACTATGAGTCCAAAGATACGGGCTAGACCGTTCAGGAGAAATGTTAGAATGCACTTGTACACAAAATGTGAGAGTGGTTTCGAACTTTCTTCCAAAAACGGCAACGGATGCTAGATCTATGGCTATCCGTGAGGTAGATACATTTTGTTAAGTACAGTTATTAAGGGATACATGCCAAAATAAATTTTATGGATTTGGACATACATTGGTCATACATTATCTCACTCAATGTTGCAACAATCTCGGGAGACTGAATACCCTGCGACTGATCCGATGTACTTATGTTTCCTACGGTCCTAGTTGCCTGCGCAGACACATAAATATTATTTGACCTTCCCAGATTTTTGTTGCAGATATTCATTAAAGTAAAATAATTGATCAGAGACAATGTTATGTCATTCACAATGAAATGTTTTATTTCAAGTAGTCTCTTGTGCAAACATCAGTCAGATTGGAACGGCCACCAATGAGGCAAGATCCTGGAGCTATCGCCTCAGAGCAATGACAAGACGTACAAATAATTGCTTTATACGTTTGCTGAAAGTACAAATGCAAAGATTTGAACAGCAAACATTTAATTCTTGTGGATCTGAATTTTACTGTATCGAAGACCACTTAATCAGTTTAACTTTCTTACTTTATACCCTGCATGCTTGTAACCATTACAATAATGTAATTCAACATGTAGACTTTTAATAAGATATTATTAATTAGGCATAGCATTAGGTTGCTGCCGCACTTTGTAAAGCTTAATGCCATAATTGTTCTCGCATGAAATTACAACGCCAGTATCTTCAGAACAAAACCGTGCAGGATCTCCTTCGCGGGTGATCAGTTTGCTGAATGAATTCTTCCAAACGTATTTCTATGAATTCACACTTCCTGTTTGAAACAACACCGTGACTGTGCAGTGTGATTGTATGCACCACTCTGACCGTGGTCCCATAACTAATAACGTCATGCATCGAGTCGAGTCATCCGATTGGGTTGTGGCATCAAAAGCAACATTCCTGTACGTGACTGTCTTCATGGAGCAATTTCTTGCTCCCATCAGGATGCAGGGTGCCTCGTTGTGTGAGTGAGCGACTGGCTGATGTCGGCATCATGATAATCGATGAAGAAAGCTATTCACACCTGCTGAGAAGACATTGTCATTGACAGCTGTCGGAGCCAAACTGTTGGGTGTTAATCCACTGGCCCAGTTTGTATGTGCATATTTTCGGTTGCACAGTTGTTATGTCATGTTCAACCAAACAAAAATGCAAAATATACCTAAAAACTGAAGAAACACCAGCCGGGAAAGGAATCCAATTATCAGACCCTGCATTTTGACCTGTTGAGGGCGAATACTCTTCACATGCGCAGTGTCACTATCAATATTCTTCATTATCCATCTTCTCAACGGCCAGGCTCTCACCTCTCTCGTGATTCTGATGAGTCATATCTTCGAATTTCAGGTTAGCATCCCACAGAGCCACTGACCATGATCATCGACAACGTTTGGAAAGAGCAACGGAGGCGCAGCCGGAGATCCAGTACACTTGGAGGCTGATATCTCGAATCACTGCTTGGGGCTCTTGAGGGATCACAGTCTTCCCTATCGGCAGGCAGACTTTGAGGACTATGATCCAGATGCTGGTAATAATCCGGAGGCAGTTGTCCCCAGGATAACGAACATTAAATTTGACATTAGGCAGAGAAAAACGTCCATGCAACGGAAAACCCCGAATAAAAGAGTTGCAATTCATGCATCATTTATTTCCAATATAAACCTCTGACAGAATCCCCTTCAAAGATTCCAACAATTAAAGTGTTCATAATTATCCGTGGTTCTAAATGTAACAGCCTCTCCTCCCACCCAGGAACCTGAGAGTGAATAACATCTTGTAGCTTTTCTCAGTCATACCGAATGCAAATTTATGTATCAGTCGGTTAGAGTTCCGAATCTGCTACTGTTAACTCGGTTCACGAATCCCCAGGTTTACGTGAAGGTGTTGATCTGGCTGACTGTGAGTGCAGAGAACCGAATGCATTCTTACTGGCTGCCGATCTCTGTCGTGAGGTGGTATAAGCGCTTGATGACTCTATGGCCGTGCATGAGAGATTGCATCCGAGTTAATTTCTGTGTTGGCCAACAACCAATCAGCCAATCAAGTCAATGGCAACCACAAGTGGATATTGTAATCTCCTCGCAATTGACCTAAGAAAGGGAAGTTGAGAATTGGCATGACGATGGCTGTGATCGAATCAGAGAATGGGTGATATTACTTTCTCTTCTGCGGAAGTGAAAAATGCAAATAAAATTGGGAACCTGAAGTTTTATCTGGTTTTGTTAAGAACGGCACAATGATGGTCACGACTCACACAATGTCCCGAGGCTGGAAAAGGACTGTATCAAGGGCACGATGAGGGCGGACACTCTTCACATGCACAGTGTCACTATCAATATTCTTCATTATCCATCTTTTCAACGGCCAGACTCTCGCCTCTCTTGATTCTGATGAGTCATATCTTCGAAATCCAGGTTAACGTAATTGGGACGCTGTGATATTGATGAAATGCCGGACAGTAACGGTAGCACAGTGGTTAGCACTGCTGCCTCACAGTGCCAGGGATCAAGGTTCAATTCCGATCTTGGGTGCCTGTATTTACGGAGCTTACACGTTCTCAGTGTGTCTTCCTGTGTTTCCTCCGGTGGACAGGTTTCCTCCCACGGTGTGATTGTGCGCATTTGCTATGTCTCTCAGTGGACCCCAATGGGAGCCGGAATGTGGAGGTTACGGGAGTAATCTCAGTAACCTCATTGCAGAGTTAATGCAAGCCTCTTTGTGACACTGATACACAAAATTAAAACATGGCCGCCAATAATGCCGTGAGGAGTCGATGACCGTGGGAGGACCAAAGGGATCTGAAGTTAATTTGTTCGGCTTTGTTCGACTGGAGCAGGACTGAGATGGAGAGATTCTTAGCAGAAGTGCTGAGGGAAAGCAAAGTACTGATTTATTTATTTGTTGTATTCCTTGTTTGTTCCGCGGGCTTTTTTTCAAGGTTTTAAATTAAGGGAAGTGACGTCAGCTGAAGGGGATTCTGGGAGGTTGAGTTCTTAGTACAAAAGTCAGTTAACTGGGGGGTTCGACCTCTTTGTTTGACTGGAGCATAAAAAGCAGGCCGCACTATACAGCGGGCAGCGTCGGGAGCGGGCAGTGGAGTGAGTGGGAAGAAGAGTGAGAGCTGTAAGGGCTTTGGCACGCAGGGCTGAGGCGGAAACGGGCGACACAGGACAGGTTTAAATTCATTCTGTTACCCTTCAATTTCGAATCCTTGTTCTTTCCCAGTGCACTCTGAGGAAGGGGAAAAAGGGTTCAGTGTTGCATTGGAGCAATTCTTTTTCTTTGTAGCAGTAAGTTATATGGAGGGGATAGAACATAGAACATAGAACATAGAACATTACAGCGCAGAACAGGCCCTTCGGCCCACGATGTTGCACCGACCAGTTAAAAAAAAAACTGTGACCCTCCAACCTAAACCAATTTCTTTTCGTCCATGAACCTATCTACGGATCTCTTAAACGCCCCCAAACTAGGCGCATTTACTACTGATGCTGGCAGGGCATTCCAATCCCTCACCACCCTCTGGGTAAAGAACCTACCCCTGACATCAGTTCTATAACTACCCCCCCTCAATTTAAAGCCATGCCCCCTCGTGCTGGATTTCTCCATCAGAGGAAAAAGGCTATCACTATCCACCCTATCTAAACCTCTAATCATCTTATATGTTTCAATAAGATCCCCTCTTAGCCGCCGCCTTTCCAGCGAAAACAATCCCAAATCCCTCAGCCTCTCCTCATAGGATCTCCCCTCCATACCAGGCAACATCCTGGTAAACCTCCTCTGCACCCTCTCCAAAGCCTCCACATCCTTCCTGTAATGTGGGGACCAGAACTGCACACAGTACTCCAAGTGCGGCCGCACCAGAGTTGTGTACAGTTGCAACATAACGCTACGACTCCTAAATTCAATCCCCCTACCAATAAACGCCAAGACACCATATGCCTTCTTAACAACCTTATCTACTTGATTCCCAACTTTCAGGGATCTATGCACACATACACCTAGATCCCTCTGCTCCTCCA
The DNA here is from genome assembly GCF_964213995.1 of Mustelus asterias. Classification (NCBI taxonomy): domain Eukaryota; kingdom Metazoa; phylum Chordata; class Chondrichthyes; order Carcharhiniformes; family Triakidae; genus Mustelus; species Mustelus asterias. The sequence continues at coordinate 384,800 of NW_027590109.1, forward strand.
CACTATTCAAAGTCCTCCCGTTAGCCCTATACTCAACACAACTGTTATTCCTACCAAAGTGAATTACCTCACACTTCTCCGCATTAAACTCCATCCGCCACCTCTCGGCCCAACTTTGCAACCTGTCTAAGTCTTCCTGCAAACTACGACACCCTTCCTCACTGTCTACCACACCACCGACTTTGGTGTCATCAGCAAATTTGCTAATCCACCCAACTATACCCTCATCCAGATCATTAATAAATATTACAAACAGCAGTGGCCCCAAAACAGATCCCTGAGGTACACCACTTGTAACCGCACTCCATGATGAATATTTACTATCAACCACCACCCTCTGTTTCCTATCCGCTAGCCAATTCCTGATCCAATTTCCTAGATCACCCCCAATCCCATACATCTGCATTTTCTGCAGAAGCCTACCATGGTGAACCTTATCAAACGCCTTACTAAAATCCATATATACCACGTCCACTGCCTTGCCCCCATCCACCTCCTTGGTCACTTTCTCAAAAAACTCAATAAGGATGGAAGTGAAGGCAGTGCAATGTACCTCCTGCAGAATGTTTGAGATGAGGGACACCGTCCGTGTCCCTGCTGATTACACCTGTGGGAGGTGCACCCATCTGCAGCTCCTCCAAGACCGCGTTAGGGAGCTGGAGCTGGAGTTGGATGAGCTTAGGGTCATCAGGGAGGCAGAGAGGGCCATAGACACAAGCTTCAGGGATATAGTTGCTCCAGGGAATGAAAATAGATGGGTGACAGTGAGAGGGGCTGGGAGGAAGCAGTCGGTGCGGGGATCCCCCGTGGTTGTTCCTCTTAGCAACAAGTATTCCACTTTGGATACAGGTGAGGGGGACAAGCTACCAGTGGTGAGCCACAGTGACCAGATCGCCAGCGCTGAGTCCGTCCCTGTGGCTCAGAAGGGGAAGGGGGAGAGCGGTAGAGCTATAGTTATTGGGGACTCGTTTGTTTGAGGGATAGATAGAAGGTTCTGTGGCAACAAGAGAGACTCACGGATGGTCTGTTGCCACCCGGATGCCAGGGTCCGTGACATCTCCGACCGTGTCTTCAGGATTCTAAAGGGGGAGAGGGAACAGTCACAAGTCGTGGTGCACGTCGGCACCAAAGACATAGGTAAGAGAGGGGACGGGGATTTAAAACAGGAATTCAGGGAGCTTGTTTGGAAGCAGAGAGCCAGGACAAAACAGGTTGTCATCTCTGGTATGTTGCCGGTGCCACGGGATAGCGAGTTGAGGAACAGGGAGAGAGTGCAGTTAAACACATGGATGTAGGAGAGAGGGTTTCAGCTATGTGGATAATTGGAACACTTTCTGGGGAAGGTGGGCCCTGTACCCACAGGACGGGTTGCACCTGAACCAGAAGGGCACCAATATCCTGGGAGGGAAATTTGCTACGGCTCTCCGGGGGGATTTAAACTAATTTGTCAGGGGGATGGGAAAGGGAGTTGTAGTCCGGAGGTCAGTGAGTGTAGTGAGGTACTGGGAAGGGTACCATGGTCAAAGGTGGGTACCAGCAGACAAGAAGGTGGGTTGAAGTGTGTCTGCTTCAATGCAAGGAGCATCCGAAATAAGGTAGGTGAACTTGGGGCGTGGATTGGTACTTGGGACTACGATGTTGTGGCCATTACGGAGACATGGGTAGAACAATGACAGGAATGGTTGTTGGAAGATCCGGGGTATAGATGTTTCAGTAAGTGTAGGGTAGCTGGTAAAAGAGGTGGAGGAGTGGCACTGTTAATTAAGGAGAGTGTAACGGCTGCAGAAAGGCATTTCAAAGGGGATCTGCCTACAGAGGTAATTTGGGCTGAGGTTAGGAATAGGACAGGAGTGGTCACGTTGTTAGGAGTTTACTATAGGCCCCCAAATAGTAATAGAGATGTGGAGCAAGAAATTTCTAAGCAGATTATGGATAGGTGTGGAGCTCACAGGGAAGTTGTCATGGGGGACTTTAACCTTCCAAATATTGATTGCAACCTTAAGAGGTCGAATAGTTCGGATGGGGCAGTTTTTGTGCAGTGTGTGCAGGAGGGGTTCCTGACACAATATGTGGATAAGCCGACAAGAGGTGGGGCCACATTGGATTTGGTAATGGGAAATGAGCCGGCCCAAGTGTTGGATTTGGTTGTGGGAGAGCACTTTGGAGATAGTGAACACAATTCGGTGTCTTTTGTTATTGCAATGGAGAGGGAGAGGGCCATACGGCAGGGCATAGTTTACAATTGGGGGAGAGGTAATTATGATGCAATCAGGCGGGAATTAGGAAGCATAGGACGGGAACAAAAATTGTCAGGCAAAGGCATTAATGATAAGTGGAACTTTTTCAAGGAACAAATACTGCGTGTCCTTGATAGGTATGTCCCTGCCAGGCAGAGAGGAACTGGCCGAGTGAGGGAACCATGGTTCACAAAAGAGGTGGAATGTCTTGTCAAGAGGAAGAAGGAAGCGTATGTTAGGTTGAGAAAACGAGGTTCAGTTGGCTCGATGGAGGGTTACAAGTTAGCAAGCAATGAGCTGAAAAAGGGGCTTAGGAGAGCTAGGAGGGGGCATGAGAAGTCCTTGGCGGGTCGGATCAAGGAAAACCCCAAGGCTTTTTACTCTGATGTGAGGAATAAAAGAATGACCAGGGTGAGGCTGGGTCCGGTCAAGGACGGCAGTGGGAATTTGTGCATGGAGTCAGAAGAGATAGGAGAGGTGATGAATGAATACTTTTCTTCGGTGTTCACCAAGGAGAGGGGCCACGTTTTTGAGGAAGAGATTGTGTCACAGGCTGATAGGCTGGAGGAAGTTGATGTTCGGAGGGAAGATGTACTAGCAATTTTGAATAAACTGAAAGTTCATAAGTCCCCTGGGCCTGATGAAATGTATCCTAGGATTATTTGGGAGGCAAAGGATGAGATAGCAGAGCCTTTGGCATTGATCATTGCGTCCTCACTGTCCACGGGCGTGGTGCCAGAGAACTGGAGAGTGGCGAATGTGGTTCCTCTGTTTAAGAAAGGGAATAGAAATGACCCTGGTAATTATAGGCCGGTTAGTCTTACTTCGATGGTCGGTAAGTTGATGGAAAAGGTCCTTAGGGATAGGATTTACGACCATTTAGAAAGATGCAGCTTAATCCGGGATAGTCAGCACGGATTTGTGAAGGGCACGTCTTGCCTCACAAATTTGATAGAATTTTTTGAGGAGGTATCTAAGTGTGCAGATGAAGGTAGTGCAGTTGATGTCATATACATGGATTTTAGTAAGGCGTTTGATAAAGTCCCCCACGGTCGGCTTATGAAGAAAGTAAGGATGTGTGGGATAGAGGGAAGTTTGGCCGATTGGATAGGTAACTGGCTACCTTACAGAAGACAGAGGGTGGTGGTGGATGGAAAATTTTCGGACTGGAAACCTGTTACCAGCGGAGTGCCACAGAGATCACTGCTTGGTCCTCTGCGATTTGTCATTTTTTTAAATGACTTGGTGGAGGGGGCTGAAGGGTGGATCAGTAAATTTGCTGATGACACCAAGATTGGTGGAGTAGTGGATGAGGTGGAGGGCTGTTGTAGGTTGCAAAGAGATATAGATAGGATGCAGAGTTGAGCTGAAAAATGGCAAATGGAGTTTAACCCTGCCCTCTGCTGGGTACTGTCAGAATCAGATGCACACACTCCGTTCTCTCTCTGGAGAATGATCTCTGCTGCTTCATTTTGAAAGGAGGTTGGAGACTCTGTTGCTGAGAACACTGACAACACATTGCTGCTTAAACAATGGTTTGCAGCAATCTTTCATTCAATGTGGAAACTAAAACTACGACAGTTTTCCAGCTGGGAAACCAGGTCAGCAGGGAAATCACTGCCGGGCTGGAGGGGCTGATGGAATAGGGAGGGAGAGGGCAGGAATGAAGGGTTTGGAAGGAGCTGTCGAAGATCTTCACAATTCAGGATTTCACTGTAACCGGTGGAGCAGCAATGTTTATAGATTGAAATGTTCACACTGTCACTGTCAGTCCCCGTCTGTATCCCTGCAGCGACTCCAGATGTCTCTTTCCATTTGGACTGAACCGATTCATCTCCAGCCTGAAGCAGAGTAAAGATGAAACAGGAAAAAAACAGATTGAACCCGTAACCCTGCACCATCTTCCTTTTCAGATCATAATCCAATTCCCTTTGGAAATTTTCAACTGAACGTGTCTCCACCACACTCCCAGACAGTGAACTCCAGCCCTTAACCACTCGCTGCAGGGGAAGTCCCGGTTCAGGCAATGCTGGCACCAGCAGCAATTTCATAGGCAGCATCTCTGGAGAGACCAGTGAGGAAGACTTGGTTACTGAACACAGGGCTGAAATGGGAGGAGGAAGGATAAACTCAATTCAATGATGCACTTGGCAACACTTGGTACTCTTCCCCAAGGCTACGTGAGTTTGGAGCAAATTTCTGTTCTCTCAGGACTGGACAGTATCTGCCACATCAATCCAAGTATATCGGGATGGAGATTACTGGAGACCTGAGCAGGCGTGGGTTATATGGTTGCAGTGAGGCAAAAGGATATTAACTTGCTATGTTCCGACAAGGTGGTGAAGCATCTTATAGCATATAATCTGAGGCATATGGAGTCGAATGAGAATGAAAGTGAAATTGTAGAAAGGAATGAATCCGGGACCCTGACGCTGTGAGGCAGCAGTGCTAACCACAGTACCACATCTTCACTTAATCTAATACAGTCCTTGAATTAGCAACGGCTGGAACACTTCTGCTGCTGTTTTTCAAATGAAAGGAATGTAACTTTGTTGGGAACACCACACATTTGCACATTACCATGTCTCAAACATCTTGTTTTGTGTTTGGAACTGGAACGTGCTTCTCCAAGCAATTGCTTGAATAGATTCTGTGAACTAATCTTCTACTCAACTTTTGACAATCTGAGCGATTTATACAGTAAATGGAAGAAGCCACAGGAGCATTGATCTATAGAGGGATCTGTGTGTACAATTCTACAGATCCCTGAAAGTGGCAACACAGGTGGATGAGGTGGTCAAGAAGGCAGATGGGAGACTTGGTACTGATTCAAGAGTGGGATCGCTCCAAGCTTGGACCGGAGTGAAGGGGACCGTTTCGGGTGCTTCTCCGGGCTCCGGCGGCAGTTGAGGTTGGGGGACGGAGTCGCTGGATCCATTCGGATGGATGTCGACGGTGGACGCCAGTTCCTGCTAATAAATCATGAGGATCATTTTCACCATCTTCGGCCTTCCGGCTATTTTCCTGGCACCAGGACAATCGGATCAACGGCAAGCAAGCCGGAAAAATGAACTATTTGATGGACTATCTCACGTTAATACCTTTTTGTCAATGTCTTACGAGTATGCTTTAAATTTTAATGTAAGCAAGTGTTGGGTCTGTACACACGTACCACCACAGGCTAAAGATGGGATCCCTATGTTCCCTATTCCTTTCGACACACAGGAAATGGTAGAGTGGATTTTGCATCAAAACGGGAGTACAAACGGAATGAGGGCAGTGTTCAATCCTATAGGCTTCATAAAGGTTAACGGACAGGACGCCCCTCTATGGGTAGCTTCGGGCAAAACTATTGCTCAACTTGCAGAGAGGTGTAATATCACGAATTCTTTTAAGAACCATGAACCAACCCAACTACGATAGATCAGATTCCCCACCCCATTTATATTTTAACTGTCACAATGAAAATTAACACAAACACTCACTCTATGTCCTCCAGACTCCTGCAGGTCAGTATGAGGTGGCGAAGAGCAGGGACAGATTGATCTGTGAAGGAGTCTGTTACCAGGGTCAGAATCCTCAGTGACTGGTTTGCACAGAGAGCGGAGGCGAGATCCTCAGCACAAGAATCTGTGAGAGCGTTCTCATACAGACTGGAGACCAGAGAGAGGAATAACAGGAATCAGGCTCAATCACCAGTGTTTTAAATAATACTGCTAATAACAATAATAATGCATTGTATCAGACATTCCAAAAACACAACCTGCATTTCTGTAGAATGAGGAAATTCTCAATGCTGAAAATGAAATATAAATATAATAAACTGGAAATGCTCAGCAGGTTAGCTAAATACATGTGGAGAGAGAAACAGGGGTAAAGTTTGAGCTTCCATTGGAACTGGGAACAGGCAGTGAATTGACAGGTTTGAAGTGACAGCGGTGGGTGGTTGGGGAAGAAACAAAGAAAGGACAAACTGGAATTACAGGAGTGATTAAATGATAAAAGTGATGATGGGACAGGACCATAATCACAGGATCCCCATGTCCTTACTCGGAGTGGCTCGGGAGGGACATGGGATGGTCAGTGGTTTGGGAATGCAGTTTGTGGTGAGGTTGAAGATAATGGCTGTGATTTTACCTAAAGCTCTGAAGTCCCAACATGGGGATTGGAAATGGGTGGTGTGTCCGAGTGGGCAGGATAGGCAGAGTATGAAGGTGATATTGTGAGAGGCGGACAATTAATGTTTGGCAGGCAGGGGGAGCTGCCCACTGAGGCAGCCTGGGCAGGGGGCAGTCCCAGTTCACGCAATGCTGGCACCATCTCCAAAGGCAGCCAGCAGGACTTTCAAACAGCAGCTCTGGAGGGAGCAGCGAGGGAGCTCTGCTTATTGAATGAAGGACTGAAATGTCAGAAAGCAGAGCAAGGCTTGCCCCCCCCCCCTCCTCCCACTCCCTGGAGGGGTTCCTCCCGGCTGCTCAGGCTCAGAGGGAGGTCCTGTTCCCTCAGGATGGGAGGAGATTATCCCATCGGTACAAGCCAGTATGGATGGAGCTTGCTGGGAGGTGAGCAGGTTTCAGACACGTGGTTACAGAGTGGAAAAGGATCAATGTCCTGATGTGTTCTGCCACGGTGAGTGCAGCACAGCCTGATATGTGACTAAGTATGAGAGGGAAATTGTGGAAAGAACATCTCCAAACAGACACTGGCAATGCAAAGTACTTGCAGAATCTCACTGGCTGTCCTGTCTGGAGACAATACACATCTCTGTAACCTGTGCTTAATGTTCCCTTCTCTCACATTATCTGTCTCTTTAAGACCTGGTTGGCTCTAGGGATTCGCATTCTAATCAGGATTCTGTAACTTGATTTTGTGTCTCTGTGTCCTGTTTAGAGCAGATTTCCACTCCATCTGACGAAGGAGCAGCGCTCTGAAAGCTAATGGTATTTGCGACCAAATAAACCTGTTGGACTTTAACCTGGTGTTGTTAAAACTCTTACAATGCAAAGGCAGCAGCATTGACTGTCAGAGACATGTCCGTTAGGCTGGCACCAGCATAGGCTCGAGCAGGGCTGACCAACATATGCACTGGGCAAACACACGTCAATGTTTTTCTCACTCAAGGGGCCGATGAGTAAATTTCAGAATGATAAAGTTTGGCACAACAGAAATTTCAATTGAAAACTAAACTGAGATATGAAAAGAAACAACTTGCTGAGCACAATAATGAGTAATAAATAAAGATGATTATTAGAGTTTAATCCTCATCAATCACAAATTGTTTCTCTCCCACATTTGCTGCAGATTGGCTCAAAAACCTATCAGCAGCAAACATGGGAAAGAACCAGCCTGTGATTGGAGGAGCAGCTCCATACAGATTCTTCCATTCAAACTGAACTGTGTGACTGAGATTCTGGAAACTCGCTCCGGGGGCCGCATTGAGGGGCTTCGAGGGTCACATGCGCCCCTTTTTCCACACGTTGGACACCCCTGGGCTACTGCGTGTGTTTGATGGGTGAGTAACAATTTATGTGCTTGGAAAGAGCGCAAACATCATCAGGGAATGAGTGAAGAAGAGTGGAGACATCCAGGTCTTGCCGTCCTTACACCAATGGAAGATGAAGTCATGGATCAGGAAGGCCTGGGGGCAGAGTGGGTAATTACTGCTGGTGAGATGGGTTGAGTGGGTGGCCTAATGAATGGGCACAGGAGAGCGTCTGGTGAGGACGAAACATAGAGCTTGTTTATCCATCACTGGTCAGAGAGAGAGCAGTCGGAAGGACGTATTGGGATAAGAACAAAATACCTACGAGCAGCAGAAGGTCATTCAGCCCCTCGAGCATACTCCATCACATCTGATCTAATTATAGTCTCAACTCTTTTCCCCGTAACCCTTGATTCGCTTCTCAATCCAAAATCATTCTTAACTCAGCCTTGAATATATTCAATGACTCTGCCGCCACTAGTCTCCAGGGAAGAGAATTCCACAGACCAGCCACCATCTAAAAAATAAATTTCTCCTCATCTCAGTCTTAAGGGACTGACAATTACATTTTCACATCTATCCCCTTGTTCTGGTCTCTCTTACAAGACGAAACAGCCTCTCAGCAACCACCCCGTCTCATCCCCTCAATGCGATCACCTTTTAATCTTCTGAACTTTCATAGATATTGCTCCAATCTGCTCACATTTTCCTCGTGAAATAAACCTGTCCATCCCTGGAATCAGCCGAGTGAACTTTCTCTGAACTGGTTCTAATACAATTCTATCCTTTTTTAAGTAAAGAGCTCAACATTATACACATTTCTCCAGTTGTGATCTAATGAAGGTCGTGTAAAGCTGCAGCAAAATATTCTTACCCTTACCTTCCATTCCTACTGCAGTAAGAACGTTAAGAAACAGGAGCAGGAGTCATGCATTCTGTCCTTCAAATCCTCTCCATCATTCCATGTGACCATGGCTGATCCTCTGCTTCAACACCATTTCCAGCATTATCCCTGCATTCCTTGATTCACCAGCATTCTAATGGGAAACAAATACCCCTCATCTCAGCCTAAATAACTCCCCCTTATTATCAGACTGTGTTCCAGGTTTCAGACGCTCCAGCAAGGGGAAACATCCTTTCTTCATCTGGCCTATTGAACTCCGTAAAATAGTGTTGGTTTGAATAAGTTCAGGTATCATTCTTCTAAAGGCTTGAGAATAAAGTATTTTTGTTCCTCATAGGACAACCCATCTGTCCCTGGACCTATTTTAGTGAACCTTCTTTACAGGCCAAGTACATCTTTGCTTCGATCAGGAGACCAAAACTGTACTCAATACTCCAGGTTGGTCTCAGCAAGGCTGCATATAATTGCAGGAAGACATCTTTTCCCTCAATTCAAATCCTCTTCGAATAATGGCTAACATATTGCTCACATCTTAGCTTTCAGTGCCTCATGAACAAGGACATCAAAATATCTTTGGAGTTGTCTTAATTTCTGTATTTTCTACAAAATTAAATAACCTCACATTTTTCCACCTTGTCGTCCAGCTGGCAATCCTTTGGCCACTCCCTGAGCCTCTCCACATCCCCTTGAAACATCTTTGCATCCTCCTCACAATTCAGATTTTCACCTAGTTTTCCAGTATTTGCAAATTTGGAAATATTATATTTGATCCCCACATCCATATCATTGATAAAGATTCTGAATAGCTGAGACCCAAACACTGATCCCTGCCGTACTCCACTAGTTAGAGGCTGTCAACCCAAAAATAACCCATTTATGCCAACTCCTTGGTTCTGTCCATTGATCAGTTCTCAATCTATGCTGGTATATTCCACCCAATTCCATGTGCTGCAATTTTATTGAGGTTTGCGACAAACCAGGCTTAGAGAATCAGCCTGAGTGGCGACATACGATAGGGCAAGGGGAAAGCGAATGGTAATTTTTCTTGGGAGGGGAGGGGGCTGGGTGGCGCGGGGGGTGGGGGGGGGGGGGGGTAGGAGGGGACGTTGTGGGGGGTGGGGGGCACATGATGGTGGGTAGAGTCGATTATTCAAATATGCTGATCCCGAATGTGGTTGGCTCTCCAATCTGTCTCAGGGAATATACCGTTTTGATGTCAAATGTCAAAGTGGTGACAGATGATGTGCCTGGAGAATGCAGGAAAAAAACAGCCAAACTGTTTGTTACCAATAACTATATTAAATAATGTTAAACTAGTCACGGCCAGTCAACTGACCATTGTTGTTTTGAAGCCCCGGAATCCAAAAATCGAAACGGGTTAACGTAACCTGTTTGTTTAGTGACAGAAATTAATTTCATTCTCCATGGATTCGTGACAATTATGCCTCACGGGAGGGCGTCATTGTTTCATTAATAAGGGAGTCACCTCGATAAGTTATGAACTGGTAACAGCAGCAACAGGAAACGGTGGCTCAAGTGAGAGTTATGGGAGGGATTGGAACTGTAGTTTGAAAGATGACAACAATTGATCCAATTCTGAGAACAATAATTTGGGACGGTTCAGCAATGGATGAGAATCTGAGAACAATAGTTTGGGATGATACAGTAATGGATCAGGATCTCAGAACAATAGATTCGAATGTTACAACATTGGAAAGGGGTTTATCAGTGTGGCTTCACGTTGGCACAACAGCCAGATGGATGGATACACGGATCGAATACGCACTTTATGTTATTCAGTGCTTTTATTATCCTGTTCTCGCTCTGATTGGTGCTCCTTGTGATTTTCTCTGTCCATGTTTTAATGGTATACGTAACGATGATCTGTGCTGCTGTTCCTATATCTGTAAGTTGGATGAAGGAACGATATCTATCAATTATAAATTTGCTAACGATATTAAGGTAGGCAGGGAAGTAACTGTGAGGACACTAATGAAGAGTGTGAACATATTGTATGTTTGAACTTTAATCCTGGGTTTATAATTGAACATGTCCAATCCAACACTTTGTTGTGAATTTGATTTCTGAATTTTCTAAAATTTATTATGTCACCATTTAAAGAATACTATACAATTCTGTTTCTCCATCCAAAATGGATAAATTCACATTTAATTGCATTATACCATTTTTATCGACGTTACATTGCATTCCCTATGTATTAGCCCACTTAATCAACTTGTTTAAATCACCTTGAAGCCACACAAACACACACCCACACACCCACCCACACACACAGACACACACACTTGTGATGGTTCTTCAGCGGGATTTGGACAGGCTGGGTAAATGGGCAAGGACAGGGCAGATGGAATATAACGTGGATAAATGTCTAGTTCTCCAATTTTGGTAGAAAATACAGAGAAACAAGGTAATTATGCAATGGTGCAAAATTGGAAACAGATGATGTCCAGAAAGTTCTGGGTGTCCTTCTGCATGGGACTCTAAAAGCCAGCATGCAGGGACTGCAATCATTAAGCAAGGTTAATGGTCCGTTGGCCTTCATCGCAAGGGGATTTGTGTAAAGCAGTAAAGATGCCTTGCTGCAATTGCACAGAACCTTGGCCAGACCAGACCTGGAGCATTGTGTATAGTTTTATTCTTCTTAACTCAATTAGGATTTGCTTGCTCTACAAATCTGCATTAAATTTTATTTTCTCATTGTGAGATATAATATTTCCACTTATTAAATACAGCATCTTCAGCAGCATCACAGTGGGAGGGCCATTGGGATTTTTAACTGGAATCCTCAGATGTGAATTCCTTCAGATAGAAAGTTAGAATTCATGAAGTGAGATTAAATGCAAACTGGCCAGTATATTCTGCTTTCTGTTAACTCCCCTCTCACCTCATCAATCTCTCTCTCACCCCATCTGCTCGTCCCTTACCCAGTATCTCACTCCCTCAACTCCTTTATTCCTTCCCCCTCTTACTCTGTCGTTTCACACTATTCCTTCGCACCCTAAAACCCTTCTCGCACTCACTCACTCTTCCCCTCACTTTCTCTTCCCTCACATTCTCCCCAACTCTTTTCCCGTTACACTCTTTACCCGTCGCTCTATCCTCCTCTTGCGCTATTCCGCCTTGCTCTCTCCAGCTCACTCTGTCCCCCCTCACTCTTTTTCCCTTCGCATTATTCCCGCACTATGCGATGCCTCAAAGTCGCCCCTCACTGTCTTCCCTCACTCTGTCTCCCGTCACACCCACATGCACACATGCATGCACACACAACCGCACTGAGACAAACAAACACACATACACTCACGGTCGCACACATACACACACATATATATAGGCACACACAAGAAGACACATACACACAAACACATGGAACACACAACGCTGCAGACACAGAAACACAAACTGAGACAGAGACACACACGCATGAACACACACAATCACATGAACACATACACAAACAAAAACACACACTTGGAAAAACACACACAGGCACACGCACAGAGATACACTCATAGAGACAGACACACACAGACACACGCACACAGACAAACACAAACACTGAGACACACGCACTGACGCACACACAAACACACATGGACACACAACACTAAGGAACACACACAGATACTGGGACATACACGCAGGCGGGCACGCACACACACACACACACACAAGCACAAACGCACACAGATGCATACACTGACACTGGGGCAAACACACAGCAACGTGCAGCAAGCACAAACATAGTCATATGCGCACACACAGACACACAAACACTCTCACACGCAGACACACACAAATACATAAAAACACACCAAGACACGCGGCCAGACAAACACAGACGCATAAACATACACACACACTCACAAACATACACACACACGCACAAACATACACACATGCGCGCGCACACACATACGCGCGCACACACACAGACACACCTATGTGTCAGTGGGCATTTTCTCAAGTCTGGATCTATCCCTTCTGTTCCTGAAAGGGTAAACGTCCCTCATGAAAAGCATGATGGTTTTTTTGAAACGAAGCCCCTGATCTTGCTGAGCAAGATAGAAATGATGCAGTCAAAACTGTGGAGTGCGTTTGAAATGTGGTCAATTTGTACACAGAGGTACAGAGTGAGACAGAGTGAGGATGGGACATTGAAATCCACATCCAGGGACCCTCAGAATTAAATGGAGACCCTGTCCCCCATTTAGAACCCCCGCACCTCAATAGCAGCTTGTCCCTCTCCCTCTGCCTTAACACACAACATTCAGCCGCTTCTATCTTTCTCCCTGATTATTTTTCTCTGTCTTTCCCGCTCTCCCTCCATCTGTTTCCGCAACATTGCTGTCATGTAGAAAGCCACACACTTGTCCTCTTCACACAGCAAGATTCCAGAAACGGCAACATGCTGACAGCAAAAAACCCTCTTCGGTCCAATAGGTACCCCGAAATGTGAAATTAACAACCTCCCTTTCCGCTGTTTTCAAGTTTAGGAACTGTTTAAATCAATACATTCAGGCGATACTTTGTATCTGATCTCTTTATGCTGGCTTATGTCACGTTCACCTCTTGTCCTTCGCAGCCTTCCTCTCGCCCTGTCTGACCTCCTTGTAGAAGTAGAGCTCTGGTTCTTCTGCTCTCTCTCTCCCTGCGCCGCGCACATCCCTCCAATGCAGTTCATTCCTGCAGACAATTCCCTTCACCTCCTCCCCCCATGTCACATCTCACATTCATATTCATATTCTTGAGCTGGATATCTGTCATATCCCTGCTTACCGGACCACCATGTTCCTGTCCCTATGGATTTTATTTTAACTGTTGTTTCAATCAATGTACTGAGCAATCGTTACAAACGGATATTTCAGCATTTTCTTTAACTCTGTTCTGACCTTGGGCTGAGCGGCCACATAAATAAAGGTATTTGTGCAGCAGCTTAAACTCTGCAGCATATAGACGACTGACTCAAAGATACCATAACCACTGTAATCTAAAAAGAGTTCTGGCACACCAAGCATATATAAAACATAGAATAACCACAGAATTATGAAGTTGCTGGATATGGCAAAGAGTAAAATAATAGACTTCTTTCTACTCTCCATCTCTGGGTCACTGTGTTTGTCTCCCTTGCTCTGACCCTTCAGTGACTTGCGAGCTCGGTTGGCCATTAAAATGCGTCGGAAAATCAGAGCGTTAAGGATCAGAATTACTGCGAATGGGATCATTGGAGTTAATGCTGTTGAAATGTTAGCGAACCCCTGCCATCTAGGATCAGTGTAAAATATTATCTTACTTTTACAGTACCACGATACATTGTTGATTACTTTACTGGGTTCAAACCTTAAGCAATGCGGCACATTTTTCGACAGAGTAGAATGGTTGTTGTTGCAAGAACCACAGCCGCAGGTTTCTCGGTGCAATATTTAGCTTTCAGCTTCTGGGAATCAATGGCGATAAATCGATCAAAGGTGAACATGACGGTGAACCAGACAGAACAGTCTATTGCTGCACGGCGAAGGACAACACTGCATACGGGGGTCAAGTCCAGGAAACACCGTGGGTAATAATAGAAGGTGAACCGCCTCAGTATGATGTCAGTTATAATGACCATCAGATCCCCGGCTGCCATGGCCGCCATGTAGCGAGTGGTGCAGCTGGAGAGGCCACACTTCCCCCGGAGCAGGACCAGAATCGCCATTAAATTAACTGTAGACAGAGAAGGAAACAGAACATGGAAATGACACAGCAACTCTGATGAACATATTGTTTCATGAGGTAGTCACGCCTCTGAGAAGACCAACACTTTTTGTGAAAGCCCAGTTACCTTTGCGAACGTGAGCAGCCTTTTTCAACTGACAGTGAGGTAACACGAAAGTCTCACCATCTGTTCTGGCCCCACCTCTAAGTAAATTCCATCACCAACCATTGAACTTCGAACTTTCCTGCGATGACAGGAATTGTTTTAATTTCAAACTCCCCAAAACCTCCCTGGATCCCTCTCCCTGCTCTTTCCAGGTAAGCGAGTGGCCCTGAACCAGTGTTTGGATCGATATTGTCCCTGATAGATCCTTGCATGGAGGGGAAGAGTTACAGATACGATTTCAAACTGAGGATGCATGAGTCCCATTGGTGGATTGCTTGGTTGGTATTGGATACTTGAGATTTGCAGTCTCCACTGTTAAAAGTGAATGTTAACTCTTCATTTGATGGTAACTATGACCTCTATCGCCAATCATAAATGACCCCCCACCACCACCATTCGTCCCATTCGTCCTCTTACTATCTGTTATTCAAATTAAAACTGTGATATTCTCTTACAGCAGGATGCCATTATTTTATCCTGCTTTCCCTTTGCTTCTCTTATTTGAGTTGTTTGCAAGTGCTCTTCTCATTCCACAATGAATCTGGTACTTCGTCACGTAAACATCCTCGATCTTTTCTTACTTTTTCTTATTGAACTTAATCCCTGTCTTTCTCGGTATGCAGTGAGCACTGTAATTGTTCTCTCTGCCTCTCCCTTTGCTGGGAATAAACGTTGACTGTGGCCGAATTATCCCTGAGATGATGATGGCCCATTCCAGAGGTGCTGCTTCTGCTGTCTCCTGTCCATTGCACTTGATCACTTGAACACTGCTGATAGTAAACATAACTACTCAATATACAATTTTCAATGCCATTATTCCTTTCAATTTTAATAAAAGCAACTGTTTCAACAAACCATACCATCATGAATAAACCACAACTCTTACCACTATTGATACATTGTAAAAATATCAATAAACCTCATCAACATTGAAACATATTGCCAAATAGATAGCCTGATTCTTGCATTAATAATATTATAAATATGAAGAATTGACTTCCATAGTGTAATTAGTTTCAGTAGGATTAATAAAACTTTAAATAACACGAAAGTCTCACCATCTGTTCTGGCCCCACCTCTAAGTAAACTCCATCACCAACCATTGAACTTCGAACTTTCCTGCGATGACAGGAATTGTTTTAATTTCAAACTCTCCAAAACTTCCCTGGATCCCTCTTCCTGCTCTTTCCAGGTAAGCGAGTGGCCCTGAACCAGGGTTTGGATCGATATTGTCCCTGATAGATCCTTGCATGGCTCTTGTTCCCGCTTCCATTCCCCACTCTCCACAAGCCATGGAAAATCACATTCTTGATTCTGGTTTTCTCCTCTCCCCAGTAGGTCTCCTGTGCTGCTAAGCAAACTCATCTCATTCCGCCCCCACCAACAACGAAGTGATAATGTGCCATCGCTGCCAGACTAGTTGAGATGTTTCCACGTTTGCTATTTCAATGCCTGTTTTTCAGCATCAGCGGTATTTTACTTTGATGTTTTTGAGATCTTGAGGGCTCTTGAAAGAATGGGTACCAAGTGTGTGCTTCCTCTTAGAAGGAAGACTACAAATGGATGTCCCAAGTCAAAATAAGAGGTCTCTCTTTGTATTGGGAGGTGAAGAGATTATTTATATCAATCACAGAAAGTGATTTGTCTGTGAGTCTGTTCCCCAGAAAGCTGTAGCAGTTGTGACATTCAATGCATCCAATGCTGATTTGAGTAGATTTATTTGATAAATAAATTACTCAAGTGTTAGTGCGGGAAGGGAGGAAATTCGAATTGAGACAAAGTCATGTTAGTCGTGATCTTATTGAATGGTGGGGAAGGTACGACTGCACTACTCCTGTTCCATTATCACATGTTCCGATATTCACAATCAGCACAATTTCCCAGTGACTGACAGCCCAAGTTTTACATGGTCACTGCTTTCAGGAGTACCCCTCCAGTTAATGACAATCTAACATAGAATCGCAGATGTCCGGATTATAATTTTCCTTCGGAAACTTTCCGCGTTCTGATGTCGAATTCAACAATATGTACTGTGAGACTGAAGAAATAATCTCTTGATAATTGATCAGAATTGTGACCACAAATTGATTTTCCGTGCAGGTACCAGAATTAAACCGTGCAAGCGATTGGGAAAATATCATAGATATGTGCACAATATTCAGCACCAGATCTGCGTATAACACAGTAAACAGCATATGGCACATCAAACAGATTAAAACCAGGCACAGACTCACACATAGATTCACACAATTTCAATGGATTTGTGATTTACCAGGAATACCAACGACAGCAAGGACCGTATAGAATATTTTCCTGACACATTGTATTGGAAGATGCATTGTATTTCGTGTAGTGGTCTATCTCTCTGTATACTGGTGGGAATCTGCCTCAGATAAACTTTGAGTTGTTTTCAGAAAGTCTTTAACAGATAACCTGCGGAATGTCCACTGGGTATTGAAGTTACAACACTATTCAGTGATTTTTTTCAAAATTTTGAACAAACAGATGACGCCACCTGTGTTAATCTCTGTTGTTCTGACCTACTTTTAGCTCTGTTTTTAAGTTGGAAATAAAGTTCCACGTCATTTCTCATGAGTGCTAACTTGAAGCTGCATTCACTCAAAGATGGTCATTTTCCAATGAGCAACATGACGCACATCTGTTGTTGTTTGGGGTGAATTCTCTCAGCCACCATATCCAATTCAGCACACACTGGTCAGCCTGCACCACATCAGAGTGTGTTTATCCCCCTTACTGTTCTTTCCTCTATTAACATTTGTTATTCGTCATCATTGTAAATTGACATTCGGACTCTATACTTTCATCCACACAGAATTTGAAGTATTCTCATGTTATTTTGGAACGGTTTCCCGTAATTCTTGGTTGTCCCATGAATGACAATATCCGATGACATTGAAAGGGTCAGAATATGAAATGTGTCTGTAAGATTCGCTCTCTTTCCTCTAAACTCCAATTGGTATGGGCGCAAATTATTCCGTTTATTCTCAGACGATAACTCCGTCATTCCTGGAAACAGCCGAGTAAATTCTATGAACTGCCTCCAATGCGAGTTTATTACTATGTAAATATGAGAAATTGTCCGCAACAACTCTGGCCTCCCCAATGCACTGGTCCGTTGTAGCAGGAATTCCCTAGATGTGAGCTGCAGTCCTATTTGAGGAAAGGTCAACATTCAATTTTTTGCTGTATATGTAAGATGACATTTCCTGATCCATGTATGAAAAAAACAAGCTCTTCTCCACTGCAGTCTTCTGTAGTCCCTCTGCATTTAAACAACAGCCCGTGTTTCTGTTCTTCTGACAAAGTGTATGACTTACAATTGTGCCAGTTTGTCCTCAATATGACATTTCCTGCACATTCCCTGACACTTTTAATATCCCATCTGCCCTCCTCACATTTCCCTTAGTCACTTTGTTAGTGTGAACACAACTATGTGCAATGCACATGGCCTCATCATCTAAAACATAGGTCACATATCGACCTTCTGAATACTTAAGGACGCTTATTTGATCACAGCGGCAAAACAATAGTTTTATCGTCCTAATTGGAGAGCATTCACCCAGATTTCCCGTTTCCTGGTAGATGTTTTATCCTCTCTCGCTGCTAATGTATTCCCACCAGTGTTGTGAGCAACCAGCTGGCATGGTTTTTAATGATTTGGAGATGCCGGCGTTGGACTGGGGTAAACACAGTAAGAAGTTTAACAACACCAGGTT
This sequence comes from Mustelus asterias, assembly GCF_964213995.1. Taxonomy (NCBI): domain Eukaryota; kingdom Metazoa; phylum Chordata; class Chondrichthyes; order Carcharhiniformes; family Triakidae; genus Mustelus; species Mustelus asterias. Next base: position 403,041 of record NW_027590109.1, read on the forward strand.
AAAGTCCAACAGCTTTATTTGGTAGCAAAAGCCACACAAGCTTTCGGAGCTCTAAGCCCCTTCTTCAGGTGAGTGGGAATTCTGTTCACAGACAGGGCTTATAAAGACACAGACTCAATTTACATGAATAATGGTTGGAATGCGAATACATGATTAGTTGTAAGTATTCGCATTCCAACCATTATTCATGTAAATTGAGTTTGTATCTTTATATGCTCTGTTTGTGAACAGAATTACCACTCACCTGAAGAAGGGGCTTCGAGCTCCGAAAGCTTGTGTGGCTTTTGCTACCAAATCAATCTGTTGGACTTTAACCTGGTGTTATTAAACTTCTTACTATGTTTTTTAATGGCATGTATTTATGAACTATGTACAATAATTGAGTGATTCTTGAAATAATTACTCAGAGGCCGCTGTCCCTTCACCAGATTTCCTTTAATTACAATCTTAGTTCCACTCTTAAAAGTGTTTCAGGTACAAAGTCAGAATCCAGATCGTCAGTAGCCCTGACACTCCTCAACATATATACAGGCAAGGCTCCCTGATTGAGTGCACAATCATCGACTCAATCAGGGAGCTGAGACACCAAGAGACAAACCTCATGTGCCTCGTTCAGGTCGTTACACCCCTCCCACTTTAAGTCCAAAGAACCTCGGTGCTTCACGCCCCGCATGCCTCCCTTGTGATGTTTCGGCGCCGGTCTGGTTTCGCCGACAGTGTCTGACATGGGTGGTGTACATCAAGCAGTCACTCCTCTCTGATGAAGCGAGTGCCAGAGTGCTGGTTCACTCCATTCCTCAGGAAGCAATGGAGTAGCCGCGGCTTCATGTGTGTGTTCATTTCCGGCAGCAAAATCCTAAATACAACTGATGGAGAGCCCGGTCCAGGGTGGTGGCTGGCTGGGCATAGTTGGCTTCGGCATGAACTGGGCTTTGTAGGCCTACACCTGGTCCAGACGTTTTTTTACTGGATGGCCTCACCCATGCATATTTTATTGGATGCCGGACCCCCTCAGACACAACTGTACCCTGCGGGAACCTTGGCGTAATTTTTCAGCCAGTACTTTGTCACCTGCCTCCAATTGTCTCCCATGGCTGCTGGTGCCATGACCTCCGCTTTGAGCTTCTTGCTGCGTTTCCATTCTTCTACCAAACGTTTCAGGAAGATCAAAGGTGGAGTCGTCTGCCCGTGAGCAATTCCACAGGCCCTATTCCCATCATGGTATGAGGGTTTTCTCCGATATCGAGTAACATTTGGGAGAGTGTGTTGTCTATTAAGGCTGCGGGCTGCTTTCTTTACAGCAAGTTTTAAAGTCTGGACCACTCTCTCCAAAAGGCTGTTCGACAATGGATGGTGTGGTGCCATTCTGATATGTTGAATCTCATTCATTTTCATGAACCTGGTAAACCCCTGGCTGGAAAAGTGATGTCCCGTTGTCAGAGATCAGCACCTCGGTATCCTATGCTTGGAAAAGGAGGTGTGAAGTTTCTCTACAGTGACCGTTGTGGTCGCCGGGTGCACCCTATGGACGTCCACCCACTAGGGATCGGTCGCCAATATTAATAGAGACATTGAACCGATGAATGGGTCTGCATGATCCATGCAGAGCAGAGTCCATGGCCAAATCATTTGCACGGGCGTAGGCGAGCTGCTGGTGGCAACACTTGCCCCAGCTGGCATTGTTGGCAACAACCCACAAGCGCCACAATGTCCGTGTCCACTCCCAACCAATCAGCATAGCTCCTGGCCAGCATCTTCATTCTGGACACTCCTGTGATTTAGTTCAGCCAGTATGGAACAGCGGTCCTGACATGGAGAAACCCATCGTGCCACATCGAGCAGTATTCCATCTTGTGCAGTGAGCTCCGATAAGGGTGGAATTGGGGATGTACCGGTCTTTCCATTTCTCCCATCAGCACTAACTGTTTCACTTTTGAGAGGACCCAGGATTTTGCATCCGAAGTTCTGTTACGTGCAGCCACAGGACGGACATCCGGAAAATTTATGGTCATTACCGTATCTTCTACTTGTGGCACCATCAGTGGTGTGTCTGCTAAAGCAGGCTACTCGTGGCCTATGCGTTTGCTACGTGGCCTCCCAGCCGGTGTTCCAACTGATAGTTGCAGTGGGAGAATAATATATCCCTCGGCTGAACACGGGCAGATGCTACCGGTAGCACCGCTTTGTCCTCTCTGAATAGTCGCAATATCGGCTCGTGATTGTTGACAATCACAAATGTCCACCAATAAATGTATTGATAGATTTTATTTTGCTCCAAATATTACCGCCAACCCTTCTTTATCAATATGGGCGTGCGTTCTTTCTGCTCTGGCGAAGGACCTGGAGGCATTTTTAATTGTATGTTCCTTTCCACTGAGCTATCTATGTGCTAACACCACACCAAAGCCATACAGGGATGCTTCACAGGTTAGCCCAAACTCTTTTCTAGGATTGGAGTGTTACATGACATTCGACGATGACACCTGTTGCTTTATTTTTTTAAAAGCCAGGTCCTGACGGGGTGATCATTCCCAAGCTTGACTCCTTTTTAACAGGTGACAGATAGATTGCTGGTTTGGTATAGATTTTCACAGCATCTCAGTAGCCCTGACACTCCTCAATATATTACTTCAATCAGGGAGTTCATAGTCTAGGAGGCCAAACTCATGTGCATCGTCGAGATCATTACCGTTGTGACTTCCCTGGGAACAAGGTAGCAACACGTTACCACCTGTATTGTCAACATGGAGAAATGACCAGTAATGTTGTATGGAACAATTGCTTGTTATATTGAAGTAGTAAGTGGCGATTAGTGTCACCATGAGTAAATTTAGATTGGAAGCAAGGCCAATAATGTTTTCATCATTTATACTTTTAGGGTTTGATCAGTAATCTCTGGTGGATTATTTCGAGGTGGACTCTTCAGGTACACTGAAGATGAACGCCTAACCGCGTCTGATAAGCAAATGTAACTCATATGGAATGCTGTGTCGGCTGATTTTCTCACCATGGCATCTCTTATCCCATATCCAGAAAGAACTTACACATCTAAGATCCAGAGCTTTATTCTGTATAACCCCGTGCTGTACCTGCCCTGGGAATGATTGATGAGGACAGTGTCGATGGAGATTTACTCCGTATCCAACGCCGTTCTGTACCTGTCCTGGGAGTGATTAATGGGACATTGTAGAGCGAGCTTTACCCTCTATGTAACCCCGTGCTGTACCAGTATTGGGGATGTTTGGTAGGGACAGTGTGCATGGAGATCTCTCATTATGACCACACTCTAATCACCTGAGGTAAGCGGCCACCGACGACTGCAGTTCAAGAGACAAGCAGCAGATTTTCATATTCAGTGCAGCACTAAGTGGATGGCTTTATTGCTGACGGATCGCACTATTTTGGTAATTTCAGATCCTCTTGGATTTGCAACTTCAAAGCTTCAGCTTTTCAGCATGCTGTAAGGATTGTTTTTCTCCAGAGCGTTCTGAATGTTTCCATCTTCATAAACCTGCTCAGCAACAGCTGCGTTTTTCTTTGTCGCAATGATGAATATATTCTGCACAAAGCAAATCTCAAAGTGAAAGTTTCTCATCATTGGAAATCTGATGCAATCCCATGTAAAAACGCTTACTGTCATATGGTTTGGGTACATTTCAAATCACCTGTATGATATATTCACCCCAATTCCATTTGAAATTATTTTTCAACTTAAAAAGCAAGATTTGTTCAGGGAGAGAGATGGAGAATTTCAGCTGAATTCTGGGACGTCCCACCCTCATGTCCGGCGCTCCACAAGCAAGCACTGGCATTTCAGGCTGAGAGCGATGCCCCATAGAAATTTAGAAACATGAAATTCAGGAAAATGAAAGAAGACCAAGTGCGGCTTTTCAAAGGGAAATTGCGATGAAACCGTGAATTAGAAAGGGCAAAGTTTGAAAAGGAAGAAAGAGAATGAGAAATGGAGAGGGAGAGAGAGAGAGAATTTCAGCTGAACAACCGATGATTAAAGCAGAGGCACGAGAAAATGCTGAGGAAGGAAGTAGTTCTGGACGGAAATTTAGTGTGGAAATGGTTATGTTTGTACACGTTATTCGAATTAAGTATGCAAAGGATGTGACAGCATTCTTTATTTCATTTCAAGACGTTGCTAAACAGCTAAATTGAGGCGGCACGGTGGCACAGTGGTGAGCACGACTGCCTCACAGCTCCAGTGACCTAGGTTCGATTCCAGGCTCGGGTCACTGTCTGTGTGGAGTTTGCACATTCTCCCCCGTATCTGCGTGGGTTTCCTCCTGGTGTTCGGGTTTCCTCTCACACTCTAAAGTTCTGCGGTTAGGTTGATTGGCCATGCTAAGTTGCCCCTTAGGGTCCCAAGGTGTGTAGGTTAGAGGGAATAGTGGGGCAAATGTGTGGGGGGATGGGGGTGGGGCCTGGGTGGGATTGTTGTCGGTGCGGTCTCGATGGGCCGAGTGGTCACCTTCTGCACTGTAGGGTTTCTATGATTTAAATAGTCAACTTAAAATTGAAGATTCTGGTCAAAAGGAAGACTGGTGAGCTGCATGCATCGTTGTCAGGAAAGGAACTTGAATGAAATGATGGATGCTATGGAATTTCACATTTTTTAAATTCATTCCAATGAACGAAACGTCTTTGTCGACTAGTTATCCACCTGAAGAAATGCAGATCCAAATTTTATGACTGCTGCATCTAGGTATCTAAGATAACAATTCATAATGAAAAATAACTGAAGTACCTGCAAAATTCGAAATTAGGACTTGTCATGTAAAATCACTGAATTTGCAGATTGATCTTTCCTTGGCAATGACCAGAGATATTGGTTTAAACGTCATCTTTAGTGATACTCAAACAGATGTAAAGGACATAACGACGAGTGAATAGTTAACTAAAGACCATTCATAACGCATTACGAACTGTATTGAATTTATTCATTTATTGTGCAAAAAATGTGCAGTGCTAAAAAGAGCTATGGAATTCCAGAAGAAGTGATGAATATGGCTAAAAAACGAAGTTAAAATAACTCATTTGAAAAGGGACTGCAAGGAGCGAGAAAAACACAAAAACTGAAGCACAAAGGAAGAATACGAACCACTTTGTGTGAAATAAACAAGCATTTTAGCATCCTTCAAACAGCTGCAAAATCGTTTACAACAAAAGATACGGGCTGTTAATTCACAAGAAAGACATTTGATTCCGATAAATCAAAATGAAAATTGAACTCCTGTAAGCTTGGAAAGTGAGCTTGAATATTGAACTATCCCTCAAAGTAACAAAAATGTAACTCGAAAGGAGTTTATTAAACTAGAAAGAGTGCAGAAAAGATTTACTAGGATGCCACCGGGACTTGATGCATTGAGTTATAAGGAGAGGCTGGATAGACTGGGACTTTTTTTCTCTGGAGCGTAGGAGGCTGAGGGGTGATCTTATTTTCCCAAAGGTAGGGGAAACTCGAGGGCATAGGCTTAAAGTGAGAAGGGAGAGATGCAAAAGTGTTCAGAGGGCAATTGTTTGCACACAGAGGATGGTAGGTGTCTGGAACAAGCTGCCAGAGCAGGTAGTAGATGCGGGTACAATTTGGTCTTTTAAACAGCATTTAGATAGTTACATGGGTACGGTGGGTATCGAGGGATATGGGCCAAAATCCGGGCAATTGGGATTAGCTTAGGAGTTTAAAAAAATGGTCAGTATGGACACGTTTGGCCGAAGGGCTTGTTTCCATGCTGTAAACCTCTATGACTATGACTCTATGACTGTGGAGCTAAATCGAGCACTGTTTTTTAAGTTGAATCCGGAAACAAAAGTACAAAGAAACCCAAAACATGATTCATGACGATATTATCTCGATTCTGATGGCGATGTTAAAAGTTTTGACCTTGTGTTTGTCAAATCAATGTCAGTGCAATTCTGAAATAACAGAACTTTATCGGTATGATGAAATCAGAAAGACGTTCAGATATTTGTGATGTTCGATATGTATGAAATGGATCACGTGAACGACGGAAGTCCTACAATCATATTCCAGCATTCAAATAGACCCAGTAACCTATTTTGCAATACGTCTCCCACAACAAAAGCCTTCGACTACACTCCAGTCTTTAATTTACTCCCAGACATCACAGAAAACTGTGCGGTCTTCAATACATTCACATCTGTAATTCAACCGCAGATAATTTATGTTTTGAAGGCAAAACTCCCAGCGAATCCATTCATTAGATTCCAACATTAAAATTTTTTAAAAAATCTTTGGTTCGAAATGTCTTTCCTCTCACTCAAAATCCTTGGAGTGGGCACACTGTCCCTGAGGGCAGTAACAGATAACAGAACGTTTTGCAGACCAGGGCAAGAGTTCCAGCTTTCCAGTGAGTCCCTGTTTCATGGCTCAATGAGTGCATTATTACCAGTATGACCGCAGGGTTTGTAAAGCCATATTTCTTGAAAAGCTGGCTGCTGCTCTCTGTAAGAGTTTTTAACAACACCAGGTTAAAGTCCAACAGGTTTATTTGGTAGCAACTTGATTGTGTGTCTCTGTGCCCAGTTTGAGAGCACATTTCCACTCCATCTGACGAAGGAGCAGCGCTCCGAAAGCTAAACACCGCATGCTGCTCTCTTCCCAGCGCTCACAAGAGTGAGATGTCACACGCAACTCTGAAACTTGTGGAGCTGCAAGAGACATCCCAAGTCGTTGTTTTATCTGTCCTTGAAACCAACCAAGCAGCCAATTAAGTCAAGACAATCATTCGCATTCGATTAATTGAACTTGCAATCCCCTTGCAATTGAACTATGCATTGGGACACCACAGGAAAGGCAATACTATGAATGGGATATTTTAGTCCTGTGGTGATATCAATTTCCTTATTTCTCAACAGAAAATAACAGGGTATTAAATAGGAGAAACATATTGAGTAAATTGGCCCAGTGAGTAATGGCGCAATAGTGGTCCAGTTTTCCACAATCACTTGTGGTTGGGAACAGCCTCTATCAGTCATGCGCCATGCTGAAATAGAAGAGGGGGATCAATCCCCACATGCATAACTTCTTAATCTTTTGAACTGACGCTGCATCTTCTTTATTTTTCTTGATTATCCACATTCTCGTAGCTCCGCAGTTCAGTTTCTTATTGATTCTCAAAGATTCGCTTCTGACTTTCGCCTTTTGCATTAAAATATCTTGGCACGGTGGTGCTAACCAACACGGCGGCAGCCAAAGATGAAGGAGAAACAGATGGAGAGGTGAAACTCAGCAGAGTTAGAGCGTCCTTCGCAGACAGATAGGAAAATAGCAACAGCCAGCACCCTACTTCAAAAGCTTCAGTTGAGTTGCTGGAGACACTGGAGTACACTTCACATGTACACTTTAACTTCTAAACTGACCAAAAACAAAAACATTCTCTCTGCAGTAATTTCACTCTACATCCCACTCGATCGACCAAATTTCACAATAACTGCTTGCAACATTATTGGTACCATATATATTGGGCAAATATAATCATGTCAAATTTTATATTTGTTCTGGGATCAGACATATTTCAGCTCACGAATGTGGGGAAGTGGGTGGCATTGTGGTATTATCGCTTGTTTCGTCCTGGCAGAAAACCAGGCCATATCTCAAGGAGGAAACAGGATTCCAATCCCAACACGGCAGAAGTTGAAAAGTGAATGGAATAAATATCAGGCAATAAACACCAATGATGTCCATGAATCATTGCCAATTGACAGTAAACCTTGACAACAGTTTCAGGCAGAAATCTGCCATCCTACCTTGTCCGGCGCACTTGACGTCACAAGCTCAGCAATCTTGTTGACTCTTAAATACTCTCTGAAAAAGCCAAGCACGAGACATATGTCAAGGGCATCTCGGGATGGGAAATAAATGGACGCAAACGGACATTCATATAATTGCAGGTCGTGATTTCAAAATATAACCCACATTTTTATTTTGATTCGATGACGACAGGCAAATTGACAAAATAAAGCAACAACATTTTTCCGTCAAAACATAGCATTTGAGATGAGGAGGAGATCACTCCCACCGGATCCATTCTTCCATAAGATCATGACTGATCTGTTTGTGTCCAAATCTACATTCTGCCCATCCCCTATAACCTTTTGAGTCCCGTGTTAGGCAATAAACAATTTAACGATCTTAACTCAATGATATTCACTGGCCCAGCCACCATCATTTTCTGAGAACAGAGAAAAGAAATCTTCCCATCTCCAAGTTCAACAGTGCCACACTGACCCGATTTTCTTGCACAAGTAGAAAACGGATTCCACTATTCACTCTGTGAAGCTGCCTCGGGATCTTATATGTTTGAAAATGATCACCAGTCACTCATTTATGTTGTCATAGATAAAGGCCCAAATGTCTAAAGTTTTCCTGTGATGTGCCTGGGAGTAAATATTGGAAGTTACATAGCGCACAGAAAATGATGGAGCCCACTTCAGCCCTCGAAATAAATATGCATCTCCAAACAATTATGTATTTCTCTATCACCAGATAATGCCTCCAGAAAAAAATAACGCCAACCGCAGCCAACAAAATAATCTCCCCATCATAATCATATGTCCCGAATACTGGAAAACGTGTGGGTGGCCGCAATTAGGAGAAGATGCTAAAAACCCCATCGAAATAATTATTCCACTTCCAAGTTACTTGCTGACAACCAAATATAACACAACTGCCTGCGTGTGGTTCCCGAAATTTAGGTCTTCGTTCTCATTCAATCTGCCTTGAACAGCGCCTTTTTAATAGATCCCCACACAATACCAGCAGCTTTTTCTTTCTGCAGACAAATTCATTATCTACATCGCTCCAGTCTGCTGCAATACACGCTTCATCTATAACTTTTTGCTGAATACTCATGACTTCTATATCTTCGTGATCCTCCGTGTAAATGAACACTGACCATGAGGAAACCGCTCGACAACTTAAAATCCCATTTAAGCCATGCACGTTTTCGCCATCCCCACCATGTACTCCGAGATCTTCATCCTTCAGAAAAGTCCCACTGACATGTAACCATTCTCCCTTTGAAAACCCAGATTGTCCAAACGCTGTCCATCTAAACAGCACCCCCCACCACCGTTTATATCCCATCCATCTGAGCAGTCTTCAAGAGTAAACATCCACACTCTGGCGAGATTATCCCGGCACCCGCTTCCCAGTAATTGTCACAGAGTCATAGCGGTTGACAACATTGAAACAGGCCCTTCGGCCCAACTTGTCCATGCTGCTCATTTTTGTAAACCCCTAAGCTAATCCCAATTGCCCGCATTTGGCCCATATCCCTCTGTACCCATCGTAACCATGTAACTATCTAAATGCTTTTTAAAAGACAACATTGTACCCGCCTCTACTACTACCTCTGGCAGCTTGCTCCAGACACCTACCACCCTCTGTGTGAAAGAAATGTCCTTCTGAACAATTTTGTATCTCGCCCATCTCATTTTAAACCTATGCCCTCTAGTTTTAGACTCCCCTAGCTTTGGGGAAATATATTGATTATCTCGCTGATCTGTACCCCTCATTATTTCATAGACGTGTAAACGATCACCCCTCAGCCTCCTACGCTCCGGAGAAAAAAGTCCCAGTCTATCCAGCCTCTCCTTATAACTCAATCAATCAAGCCCCGGTAGTATCCTAGTAAATCTTTTCTGCACTCTTTCTCATTTAATAATAACCTTTCTACAATAGGGTGACCAGAATTGCACACAGTATTCCAAGTGTGGCCTTACCAATGTCTTGTCCAACTTCAACAAGACATTCCAACTCCTGTATTCAATGTTCTGACTGATGAAACCAAGCATGCCGAATGCCGTCTTAACCACTCTGTCCACCTGTGACTCCACTTTCAAGGAGCTATGAAAGTGTACCCCTCGATCTCTTTGTTCTGTAACTCTCCCCAACGCCCTACCATTAACTGAGTAAGTCCTGCCCACGTTCAATCTACCAAAATGCAACACCTCGCATTTGTCTAAATTAAACTCCATCTACCATCCCTCAGCCCACTGGCCCAATTGATCAAGATCCCGATGCAACTGAAGATAACTTTCTTCACTTCCACTATGCCACCAATTTAGTGTAATCTGCAAACTTACTAACTATGCCCCCTATATTCTCATCCAAATCATTAATATGAATGACGAATAACAGTGGACCCAGCACTGATCCCTGAGGCACACGGCTGGTCACAGGCCTCCAGTTTGAAAAACAACTCTCGACAACCACTCTGTCAAAAGGCCAATTTTGTATCCATTCAGATACCTCACCCTGGATCCCGTGAGATTCAACCTTATGCAACAATCTAACATGCGGTACCTTGTCAAAGGCGTTGCTAAAGTCCATAGACAACATCAGCTGCATTGCCCTCATCTACCTTCGTGGTTACCCCTTCAAAAAACTCCATCAAATTTGTGAGACGTGATTTTCCACTCACAAAGCCATGCTGACTGTCCCTAATCAGTACTTGCATCTCTATATGCTTGTAGATCCTGTCTCTCAAACTACCTTCCAACAATTTACCTACCACAGATGCGAGGCTCACTGGCCTGTAGTTTCCAACGCTTTTCCCTGTAGCCCTTTTTGAACAAAGGTACAACATTTGCCACTCTTCAATCTTCAGACACCACACCCGTGACTATCGATGATTCAAATATCTAGGCTGGGGGACCCGCAATTTCCTCCCAGCCTCGCAAAATGTCCTGGGATACACTTCATCAGGTCGCGGGGATTTATCTACCTTGATGCGCTTTAAGACTTCCAGCACCTCCTTCGCTGTAACATGTACACTCCTCAAGACATCACTATTTATTTCACCAAGTTCCCTGGCATCCATGCTTTTCTCAACAGTAAATTTGATGAGAATTATTCATTTAGGATCTCACCCATCTCTTGTCGATCCGCAGATAGATGACATTGTTGATCCTTAAGAGACCCTACTCTCCCACTTGTTACTCTTTTGTCCTTTATATATTTGTAGAAGCTCTTTGAATTCTCCTGTGCCTTATCTGCCAAAACAATTTCGTGTCCCCTTTTTGCCCTCCTGATTTCTCTCTTAAATGTACTCCTACACCCCCTATACTCTTCAAGGGATTCACTTGATTCCAACTGCCTATGCATGTCATGTGCCTCTTTCTTCTTCTTGACCACGGCCTCAATATCCCGAGTCTTCCAAGGTTCCCTACTTCTGCCAGCCTTGCCCTTCACTCTAAGAGGAATATGTTTATCCTGAACTCTGATTAACACACTTTTGAAAGCGTGCCACTTACCAGTCGTCGCTTTGCCTTCCCACAGACTCCCCCAATTAACTTTTGAAAGTTCCTGCCTGATACCATCAAAATTGGCCTTGCCTTAATTTAGAATTTTAACTTTTGGGCCAGACCTATCATTCTCTATAGCTATCTTAAAAGTAATAGAATTATGGTCACTGGTCCCAAAGGTCACTAACAATTCTGTCACCAGAAACTGAATGAGAAATTTCTCCTGAATGCACTCGACAAATTTCACTCCATCCAAGCCTCTAACACTATGGCTGTCCCAGTCAATGCTGGGAAAGTTACAATCTCCGACTATGACCACCCTATTTTTCTAACCGGATTCCATGGACGAATGAGACCTCATTATGCTGGACGGGAAACTAGAATTGGCTAAAGTGCATGTCAGGGATAGTGTTGATAAGTATCTAGTAAAATGATTGTTGCTCAACTCAAATAAGGCAGGAATGATCGATAAGAAAACTATTTTTAATCTGTTTTGAATTGTAAACATCAGATCTATTCAGGATGGTCCGCCTGGTCAATTTGAGAGCTGACTCGAACCTCTGATGATCCCTTGGCAGCTGCTGGTTAAATAAAGTTCGGTCATTGTTACAGAAACACTGGCTTCGTGAATGTTCTATGGTCTGAGATTTCCTGACAGTACTGGTCAACTCGGCTACCCCACCAATAGGCCATCAAGAGGATTTAAGGTCTGAGCTTACATAATCAAAAGGCTTCAGGAAAAGTTTATAACATTATGTGAACTGTCTAAAGGTGTTTAGTGTTTTAAATGTTATACGTTTTGCTTTTTTTTATTAACCTGTGACGTTTAATATACAACGGATTGTAATCGATTTTAGCAAGTGTAAAGGAGAACATGCCCCTGTCTACATCAACGGGGACGAAGTAGAAAGGTTCGAGGGCTTCAAGTTTTTAGTGTCCAGATCACCAACAACCTATCCTGGTCTCCCCATGCCGACAGTATAGTTAAGAATGCCCACCGACGCCTCTATTTTGTCTGAAGATTAAGGAAATTTGGCATATCAGCCACGACTCTCACAAACGTTTACAGATGCAGCATAAAACGCATTCTGTCTGCTTGTATCACAGCTTGGTATGGCTCCTGCTCTGCCCAAGACAAGGTGGTGAATGCAACCCAATCCATCATGCAAATAGTCTCCCATCTATTGACTCTGTCTACACTTCCCGCTGCCTCGGCAAAGTAGCCAAAATTATTAAGGACGCCAAGCACCCCGGCCATTCTCTCTTCCACCTTCTTCCGTCGGGAAACAGATACAAGATTCTGAGGTCGCATACTAATCGACTCAAGGGGAGCTTCTTCCCTGCTGCCGTCAGATTTTTCAATGGACTTACTTTGATCTTTCTCCACAACACTGTAACTCTATACTCTGCACTCTCTCATTTCCTTCTCTGTGAGCTGCATGTTTTGTGTTTAAAGCTCAAGAAACAATACTTTTTCACTGTATCATAGTACATGTGAATAATACATCAAATCAAATCAAATCAGCTATCATCATAATTGTTTTAAAATACATTTATTGCGATTTTGGATGATTCAACGTTTCAGACAGAGTGCACACCTTTTGTGGCAGCTGATTCAAGTTTCGCTTTGGGATTATGATACCCTGCCATTTACCAGCTGAATTCCCTGAAGGATGCAGTTGTTTGCTTCGGGTGTGACAACCAATTAAAGTGTTAATCAGATTGCACATTCCATTTGATCACGGTGAACTGTGTGACAAGTACGAGGGGCAAAGAGCGGGTTTAATTTGAACAACAGTGATTCCATCCACCACCCCCTCTCCCCGCAACCCGCAGAACGTGCCCATTGAAGAAAGCGGTTTTTCATTTCTGAATTCATCTTTTGTATGTGGTGGTGTGTTTTCCACAACCCATCAATCTGCAGTGATCTAATTCTATATGGAAATTCCCGCAGTAAAATCGGGACCAGGAAACATAAGAGGCTTTGATGATTTTCTATATTCAGCAAACACAACAAGAATTTTGACAACTCGAGCTGTTTTTTTGTATTGAAACAAACAGAGAAGGATAACGGAAATGAAGTGGTACAGAGCAAGGTCACAATAACAAAAAAACATAATGGTTTTCGCGTTCTTGTGAGTCCAGAATCCATAATCAAAAATCCACTGATGTATGCCTTCATAACTCAGAAGGCTGAAGTTGATGGAGGGTGATGCTCTCTTTCAGACATAGATTCTGTTATTTGATGTATCCCTGTGACAGCAAATTCGATGATCAATTCACAATTAATTGTCATGTTGGACATTGTAACAGATGCAGGCTGTATGAGATTATCTATCATTTTACATTCGACCTGGTAACACTGCGTTAATTTCCTTTTGTTGCAATGAATTTAAAAGTAGCTTAATAGCCAATATACAGGTGAAGAAATCTGTGTTCCCATCGAGAAACGAAATTCTAAGTCGCAAAATGAAATAATAGTTACCAAGATATATGAAACTTTCTAAGCACACAGAGTTGAGTAAACTTTCAGGTTATTGCTACAGCGTGCATGATTAATCAGGCACATGGGTATGTTTTAGCAATTAATTGCGTTATTGAGCTTGATATTATTGCCTGGAGTCCATGTTCCTGTTTGTTTTGATATCGTGCTCGATAATGATGCACATTGCATTTTTATTTCAGTTGTTCTCATATAACTGCCGAGGGAGATCGGCCTGACTTCCTTGCTCATTCTGATTTATTCACTCAGTCGGTCAGTCGGCCTTGCTTGCTCAGTTAGCCTCACTCGCTTGGTCAGTCTTTATTTATCTTTTGGCCTTCTGCCTTATTCAATCGGTCGGAAAATCGGCCTCACTTGCTCGGTCATTCAGTCGCCCTCGCTCACTTGATATATGTTTCGGTCTCAAAATTCAGCCTCACCCATTTGGACGGTCATTCAGCCACACTCGCTTGCTTGGTCATTTGTTTACTTGTTTATTCGTCACAAGTCACATTAACACTGCAATGAAATTACTGTGAAATTCCCCTCGTCGCCGCAGTCCGGTGCCTGTTCAGGTCAATGCACCGAACCAGCACGTCGCTCAGACTGTGAGAGCAAACAGGAGCACTCAGAGAAGACCCACACAGACACGAGGAGAACGTGCAAACTCCACACAGACCGTGACCCAAGCCAGGATTCGAGCTCGGGTGATGCAGCACTTTGCCACCGTGTCACCCAGTAAGCTTCACTCTGCCGGTTGGTCTGTCGGCCTCACTACTCATTCAGTCTGCATTACTCGCTCAGTCATTCAGTCAGACTCACATGCTCGCTCCGCGAGTCGGAGTCGCTCTTAATTCAGTACCTCAATCACTTCGTCGGTCGGCCTATCTTGTTGGTCAGTTGCCCTGTCCAGTTGGTCAATGAGCCTCGATCTGTCATTCTGACTTCCTCATTCTGTCAGTCAGCCTCGATCACTCAGATGGTCAGTTGGTCTTGCTCGCTCAGTCAATCAACGTCGTTCCATCAGTCAGTCAGGATCGCTTGCGAAGTCAGTCGTCCTTTCTCACGCAGTGAGTCGCCATTGCTTGCTCGGCTCGTTGGCATTGCTCATTCATTCAGTAAGTTGGCCTTGCTTGCTTGATCCGTCAGTCAGTTAGCTTCGCTCAGTTGGTTGATCATTCAGACTCGCTCAGTTGGTTGGTTTCTCAGCATTGCTGGCTCGGTTAGTTAGTCAGCCTCGCTCGCTCAGTTGATCAGTGAGCCTCACTCACTCAATCAGTCAGTCAGCCTCGGTCACTCGGTCAGTCAGTCAGCCTCACTCGTTCGATTGATAAGTTCGCCTCGCTCTCTCCATCAGTCAGTCAGCGTCGCTCAATCAGTTGGTCAGTCGGCCTCGTTCGCTCAATATGTCGGTTTTACTCAATCGCTCAGTATCTCATTCACTCACACCATCTTGGTCAGTCACCCACGCTCGCTCGGTCAGTTGATGACTCGGGCTCACTCACTTGCTTGGTTACATGAGAACGTACGAACTAGGAGCAGGCATAGGCCATTTGGCTCCTCGAGCCTGCTCCGCCATTCAATAAGTTCACGGCTGATCTGAACGTGGACTCAGCTCCACTTACCGGCCTGCTCACCAGAACGCTTAATTCCTTTACTGTTCAGAAATGTATCTCTCCTTGCCTTAAAATATTCAATGAGGTAGCCTCAACTGCTTCACTGGACAGGGAATTCCACAGATTCACAACCTTTTGTGTGAAAAAGTTCCTCCTCAACTCAGTCTTAAATCTGCTTCCCCTTTTTTTGAGGCCATGCCCCCTAGTTCTAGTTTCACCTGCAAGTAGAAACAACATCCCTGTTTATTATCTATTCCCTTCATAATCCTATGTTTCTATAACATCTCCCCTCACTTTCATTATCATTCTCGTTCCAATGAATATAGCCCCAGTCTACTCAGTCTCTCCTCATAAGCCAACCCTCTCAACTCCAGAATCAACCTAGTGAATCTCCTCTGCACCCCATCAAATGCCAGTATTTCCTTTCTCAAGTAAGGAGGCCAAAACTATACACGGTACTCCAGGTCTGGCCTCATCAGCACCTTATACAGCTGCAGCATAACGTCACTGTTTTTAAGCTCCATCCTTCGAGCAATGAAGGACGACATTCCATTTGCCTTCTTAATTACCTGCTGCAACTGCAAACCAACTCCTTGTGATTCTTGCACAAGGACACCCAGGTCACTCTGCACAGCAGAATGCTGGAATTTTTTACCATTTAAATAAGAGTCCATTTTGCTTTTATTCCTACCGAAATGGATGACCTCACATTTACCCAAAATTGTACTCCATCTTCCAGATCCTCGCCCACTCACTTAGACTATCTGTATCCCTTTGCCGACGTTCAGCATCCTCTACATACTTTTCTCTGCCACTCATCTTAGTGTCATCTGCGAATGCTGACACACTACACTTGGTCCCCAACTCCAAATCATCTGTGTAAATCGTAAACAATTGCAGTCCTAACACTGATCCCTGAGGCACAACACTAGTCACTGATCGTCAACCAGAAAAACACCAATTTACCGCTACCCTTTGCTTTCTGTCAGTTAACCAACCATCTACCCATGTTACTACATTACCTGTAACATCGTGCATCTTCATTTTATGTAGCAGTCTTTGGTGCGGCACCTTGTCAAATGCCTTCTCGAAATCCAGATACACCACATCTACACGTTCCCCTTTGTCCAATGCATATGTAATATTCTCAAATAGTTCCACCAAATTAGTCAAGCATGACCTTCCCTTCATGAACCCATGTTACATCTTACAAATGGGACAACTTATATCCAGATGTCTCGCTATTTCTTCCCTGATGATAGAATCAAGAATTTTCCCTACTACAGACGTCAAGCTCACCGGCCTATGGTTACATGCCTTTTGTCTACCTTCTTCTTTAAACAGTGGCGTCACATTTGCTGTTTTCTGATCTGCGGGACCAACCCCAGAGTCCAGCGAATTGTGGAAAATTACCATCAGTGCATATGCCATTCCTCCCGCCATTTCCTTTATTACTTTACTGTCATGGGGGACTTTAACCTTCCAAATATTGATTGGAACCTTTATTGGTCGAATAGTTCGGATGGGGCAGTTTTTGTGCAGTGTGTGCAGGAGGGGTTCCTGACACAATATGTGGATAAGCCGACAAGAGGTGGGGCCACATTGGACTTGGTAATGGGAAATGAGCCGGGCCAAGTGTTGGATTTGGCTGTGGGAGAGCACTTTGGAGATAGTGACCACAATTCGGTGTCTTTTGTTATTGCAATGGAGAGGGAGAGGGCCATACGGCAGGGCATAGTTTACAATTGGGGGAGAGGTAATTATGATGCAATCAGGCGGGAATTAGGAAGCATAGGATGGGAACAAACATTGTCAGGCAAAGGCATTAATGATAAGTGGAACTTTTTCAAGGAACAAATACTGCGTGTCCTTGATAGGTATGTCCCTGCCAGGCAGAGAGGAAATGGCCGAGTGAGAGAACCAGGTTCACAAAAGAGGTGGAATGTCTTGTCAAGAAGAAGAAGGAAGCGTATGTTAGGTTGAGAAAACAAGGCTCAGTTGGCTCGATGAAGGGTTACAAGTTAGCAAGAAATGAGCTGAAAAAGGGGCATAGGAGAGCTTGGAGGGGGCATGAGAAGTCCTTAGTTGGTCGGATCAAGGAAAACCCCAAGGCTTTTTACTCTGATGTGAGGAATAAAAGAATGACTAGGGTGAGGCTGGGGCCGGTCAAGGACGGCAGCGGACATTTGTGCATGGAGTCAGAAGAGATAGGAGAGGTGATGAATGAATACTTTTCTTCGGTGTTCACCAAGGAGAGGGGCCATGTTTTTGAGTAAGAGAAGGTGTCATAGGCTGATAGGCCGGAGGAAGTAGATGTTCGGAGGGAAGATGTACTAGCAATTTTGAATAAACTGAAAGTTGATATGTCCCCTGGGCCTGATGAAATATATCCTAGGATTCTTTGGGAGGCAAGGGATGAGATAGCAGAGCCTTTGGCATTGATCTTTGCGTCCTCACTGTCCACGGGGGTGGTGCCAGAGGACTGGAGAGTGGCGAATGTGGTTCCTCTTTTTAAGAAAGGGAATAGAAATGACCCTGGTAATTATAGGCCGGTTAGTCTTACTTCGGTTTTCGGTAAGTTGATGGAAAAGGTCCTTAGCGATAGGATTTACGACCATTTAGAAAGATGCAGCTTAATCCGGGATAGTCAGCACGGATCTGTGAAGAGCAAGTCTTGCCTCACAAATTTGATAGAATTTTTTGAGGAGTTAACTAAGTGTGTAGATGAAGGTAGTGCAGTTGATGTCATATACATGGATTTTAGTAAGGTGTTTTGTAAAGTCCCCCACGGTCGGCTTATGAAGAATGTAAGGATGTGTGAGATAGAGGGAAGTTTGGCCGATTGGATAGGTAACTGGCTATCTAACAGAAGACAGAGGGTGGTGGTGGATGGAAAATTTTCGGACTGGAAACCGGTTACCAGCGGAGTGCCACAGGGATCAGCGCTTGGTCCTCTGCTATTTGTCATTTTTATAAATGACTTGGAGGAGGGGGCTGAAGGGTGGATCAGTAAATTTGCTGATGACACCAAGATTGGTGGAGTAGTGGATGAGGTGGAGGGCTGTTGTAGGCTGCAAAGAGATATAGATAGGATGCAGAGCTGGGCTGAAAAATGGCAAATGGAGTTTAACCTTGACAAATGCGAGGTGATTCATTTTGGTCGGACAAATTATAATGTGGATTACAGGATCAAATGTAGGGTTCTGAAGAATGTGGAGGAACAGAGAGATCTTGGGCTTCATATCCATAGATCTCTGAAGGTTGCCACTCAAGTGGATAGAGCCGTGAAAAAGGCCTATAGTGTGTTGGCGTTCATTAACAGGGAGGT
The DNA here is from genome assembly GCF_964213995.1 of Mustelus asterias. Taxonomy (NCBI): domain Eukaryota; kingdom Metazoa; phylum Chordata; class Chondrichthyes; order Carcharhiniformes; family Triakidae; genus Mustelus; species Mustelus asterias. The sequence goes on from NW_027590109.1 coordinate 421,747, forward strand.
TGAGTTTAAGAGCTGTAGGTTTATGCTGCAACTGTACAGGACTTTGGTGAGACCACGTTTGGAATATTATGTGCAGTTCTGGTCACCTCACTACAAGAAGGATGTGGAGACACTGGAGAGAGTGCAGAGGAGATTTACCAGGATGCTGCCTGGTTTGGAGGGTAGGTCTTATGAGGAAAGGTTGAGGGAACTTGGTCTTTTCTCTTTGGAGCGGAGGAGGTTGAGAGGACACTTGATAGAGGTTTGTAAGATGATGAGGGGGATAGATAGAGTGAACATTCAAAGACTATTTCCTCGGGAGAATGGAGCGGTAACTAGGGGGCATAACTATAGAGTTCATCGTGGGAGATATAGGAAGGATGTCCGAGGTAGGTTCTTTACGCAGAGAGTGGTTGGGGTGTGGAATGGACTGCCTGCAGGTATAGTGGAGTCAGAAACTTTAGGAACATTTAAGAAGCTATTGGATAGGCACACGGAGTACTTCGGGATGATAGGGAGGAAATAGCTTGATCTGGGTTTCAGACAAAGCTCGGCACAACATCGTGGGCCAAAGGGCCTGTTCTGTGCTGTACTGTTCAATGTTCTATGTATTACCCTGGCATGCATTCCATCAGGACCAGGAGACTTGGCTACCTTTAGCCCCATTAACTTGCCCAACACTACCTTTTTCGTGATAATGATAGTTTCTAGGTCCTCACCTGCCGTAGGCTTCCTGTCATCAAATTTTGTCATTTTATTTGTGTCTTCCACAGTGAAGACCGACACAAAGTACCTGTTCAATGCCACACTCATTTTCTCATTTCCAGCTATTACATCCCCCTTCTCCTCCTGTAAAGAACCAATGTTTACTTTGGCTGCTCTTCTTCGTTTTATACATTTGTGGAAACATTTGCGATCCGTTTTTTATATATTGAGCGACTTTACTCTCATAATCCATCCTACTTTTCTTTAAAGCTTTTTTCATGGCTTTCTGTTAACCTTTAAAGATTTCCCAATCCTCTAATTTCCCAACAATCTTTGCCACTTTGTATGCATTTTCTTTCAATTTGTTACCCTCCTTCATTTCCACACCCATGGCCGATCATCTCTTTTTCTAAAGTCCTTCCATATCACTGGTATATAAGTTTACTGAGCACTATGAAAGATTGCTTTGAAAGTCCTCCACTATTCCTCAATTATCCAACCATAATGTTTTTGCTCCCAGTCTAGCTTAGCCAACGCCCTCCTCATCCATTTGTAGTCACCTTTATAATCACAAGACACTGGTATTGGATTTTACCTTCTCACGCTCCAGCTGCATTTTGAATTCAACCATACTGTGATCGCTGTTTCTGAGAGGATCCCTCACTGCAAGATCATTAATTATTCCTATCTCATTGCACAGGACCAGAACGAGGACAGCTTACTCCCTCGTAAGTTCGGTTTCATACTGTTTAAGGAAGTTATCGTGGATACATTCTATGAACTCCTCCTCAAGGCTGCCTTGGCCGATTTGGTTTGACCAATTGATATGTAGATTAATTTCCCACATGATAATTGCTGTACCATTTTTACATGCGTAAGTTATTTCTTTGTTTATTTCTCGCCCCACTATGATGTCATTATTTGGTGGCCTATAGACTATGCTTATCAGTGACTTTTTCTTCTTACTATTTCTAATTTCCACACGAATTGATTGAACCTTTTTTTTCCACAGAACCTATATCATCTCTCACTACCGCCCTGATGTCATCCTTAAATATTAGAGCTACACCACCCCCTTACCTTCCTGTTGGTCCCTCCAAACAGTTTGATACCCCTGGACATTTAACTCCCAGTCTTGACCATCCTGCAACCATGTTTCTGTAATGGCCACCAAATCATACACGTTCGCAATGATTTGTGCCGTCAACTCATTTACCTTGTTTCGATGAAGTGCCTTTATGCTCGTTTTTGTACTTTCGTTTTGGATTCGAACACTTCCTGAGTTCTCCTTCCTTGTAACTTTTTTCCTCATATTTGGTGTAGTTGGCCTCACTCGCTCGGTCAGTCAGTTGGCGTTGCTCAGCTTCTGGCTGTTGCTGCTGTACTGCACCTACCTTTGCAACCCCAGTTATCTCACATCCTAGGCAACCAGCCCCCCCCCCATCCCCCCACCATGAACACTATTCCTGATCGGAGGATTGGTATCCACTCTGTGTAAAGGATAAAGATGATTAACATGTTGGCTTGCCAAAGAAGTGGCAGAAACACTGGGAGGCTGGTGAGGGGTGGTGCCAATGGGCAATTTGTCTGACCAATCGAAGAGGAGCAATGGCGAATGGCCCATTTCTGTCCAGTCAGTGTCAAGAACCACAATGATGTATAGGCGGCGTGATCAGTTGCAGAGCAGAGCTGACGGCGATGTTTCACCTGTCCAATCAGTATGAGGACGGTTGGTGTCATACAGTTTGAATTTCCAATAGGAAAACAGAGAGGCCGTGTGGGTGGGTTTTCCTCTCAGCGTTAAATGAATTGAAGAATTGTAGTGAAGAGAAATTTCAACACATTTTTCATCTGCTGTCTGAACTGAGTCTGAGTCACAGCGTAAATTGCAGTGTTTGTGCAGCAACTCAGGAGCTGCAGCATGAGGCCGAATTCCATAAAACAATTAGGAAAATATACAGTATGATACCCCAACCATGAAAGCCGTTCAGAAGTCGTATAAACCATGGTCATTGGCCATAACAGAATGAAATTGGCTGATATTAAAAGCAGCAAAATGATGGATTTCCTTCGACTCTCCATCTCGGGGTCTTTGGGATTCTCCCCACTGCTAGGAGCTCGGAGTCTCCTGCGGGCTCTGCTGCTCACTAAAATATGTCTGATGGTGAAGACATTCAGCAGCAAAATCAGGACAAATGGAACACATGGGTTCAGAATGTTGTGGAGCAACACAATTGCTACCCAGGCCAGAGAATAGTCAACATATGATGTAGAACTACAAAACCAGGGTATGTTTATCAACCAATATTTACTGGTTAACATAAAATACCAGAAAATGTTCTTTAAACAGCTGAGCACACTCACTGTTCCCAGAACCAAGCTGCCGTTTTCTCACTGCAATATTTACTTTTCAGCTTGGGGCAGCAAATGGCCACAAATCGGTCAAAGGTGAAAGTGATCGTGAACCAGACAGAACAGTCAGTGGCAGCATAAAGCAGGACGGCGTGGATATTACACGTGGGTATGGAGAACAGGAATTGAAAATGTTCCGCATGAACAATGGGAATATGTCTGAATATCAGGTCAAGAAAAACGACCAGCAGATCTCCCACTGACATGGCCAACAGGTATCGAGTGACGCATTTGGACAGACCACAGTTCCGGCTCTTCAGCGTCACAATTGTGAGCATGTTCACTGGAAGGCAAAGAAACAAAAAGCAAAATCATACAACAAGCTGGAGAATAAATTATCAATTTTACTGAGGTGATGTTGACAAAGACGCACAAGTACACACACACACACACGCACGCACACACACAATCTCTTCTCGAGAAACAGGAACACTAACCCACACACAAACTCTCCTTGAGACTCAGGAACACACATCTTGATGCAAACTCTCCCAGCAGCGCAAGAATAGCCCCCTCCCCCCTACTTCCCCGCCTCACACACACACACACACACACACACACACACAAATACTCTTGGAGTCACAGGAACACAAACACAACACAAACTCTCCTGGAGACACAAACACACACAAGCAACCTCTCCTGGGGAGACAGGAACACATGCACACACACAAAGAGACACACACTCCTGTAGACACAGGAACATAAACACACATGCACAAATTCGCCTCGAGGCAGAGGAACACAATTCCAAACACAAAAACGCTCCAGGATGCACAAGAGCTCACAGTCTCCTGCAGACACAGAAACACAAAGACAACACGCAAACATTCCGAGAGACACCATAATGCAAACGCACACACAATATCTCAGAAACCCACATGAACGGAAACCCACACACAAACTCTCCAAGAGACACAAGAACACCCACACGCAATCTCTCCCAGAGACACAGGGCACAAACATACACAAACAAACTCACCTAGAGACAGAGGAACAGAAACACATGCACACAAACATTCATAGAGACACAGGGATACAAACACAGATCCAAAACGTCCTTGAGGCAGAGGAACACCAACCCACACACACAAACCCTCCTCGAGACAGTAGAACACAAACACACATGTGAGGCGAAGGGCCAGTGGTATTACCGCTGGATTATTAATTCCCAAACCGAGATATTGTTCTGGGGACGTGGGTTCGAATCCCGCCATGGCAGATTGTGGAATTTGAATTCAGTAAAATAATCTGGAATTATGAGTCTACTGATGATCATGAAAACATTGTCGATTGTCAGAAAACTCCATCTGGTTCACTAACGTCCTGTTGTGCCGTCCTTACCTGGTCTAGACTACATGTGACACTAGAGCCACATTAATGTGTTTGACTCCCAACTGCCTGTGAAACTGCCGAGCAAGTCACTCATTTGTAACAATCGCGACAAAGTCTCCTCAACGAAATGAAACTGGACGGACAACCTGGCATCGACTGAGGCACTGGAAAAGACAACGGCAAATCAAACAGCCCTGTCGACCCTGGAACATCCTCCTGACTAACATCTGGGGCTCGTGCCAAATTTGGAACAGCTGTCACACAGACTAATCAAGCAACAGCCTGACATAGTCATTCTCACGGAATCATAGCTTACAGGTAACACTCCAGACACAACGCTACCATCCCTCGATTTGTTCTGTCCCATCAGCAGGACAGACCGAGCAGAAGTGGCAGGATAGTGGTACACAGTTGGGAGGGAGTTGCCCTGTGAGTCCTTAACATCAACTCTGGACCACAACAATTCTCATGTCTTCAGTTAAACAAAGGCAAGGAAACGTCTTTCTGGTTACCATGTACTGTCCTCATTTGGAAGACGGATCAGTATTCCATCATATTCAACAACAGTTGGAGGTCGCACTGAGGGGAGCAAGGGCGCAGAATGTACTCTGGGTCGGGGATTTCAATGTCCATCACCAAGAGTGGCAGCAGCACTCGTGATCGAGCTGTTCGGGTCCGAAAGTATATAACTGCTAGACTGGGTCTGTATCAGATGGTCAAGCGACCAACAAGAGGAAATAACATACTTGAAGTCATGCTTCCCAATCTGCCGGCTGCAGATGCATCTGTTCATGATGGAATCGGTAAGAGTGACAACCACACAGTTCTTGTGGAGACGAAGTCCCACCTTCACATTGAGAATAACGTCCACTGCTTTGTGTGGCGCTCTCCGTGCTGAATGGGATAGACCTTGAACAGATATACCAAATCAAGACTGGGCATCAATGAGGTGCTCTGGCCATCAACAACAGTGGAATTGTACTCTGGCACAATCTGCAACCTCATGGCCCGGCATATCCCCCACTAACCATTGCATGAAGCCAGGGGATCAACCCTGTCTCAATGGAGAGTGTGGAAAGGCATTTCAGTAACAGCACTAGGCCTACCTAAAAATGAGTTGTCAACCTAGTGAAGCTGCCAAACAGGACAACTTGCGTGCCAAATGGCAAAACAGCAAGTGATAGACAGAGCTCGGCGATCCCACAATCAACGGATCAGATCTAAGGTCTGCAGTCCTTCCACATCCAGTCGAGAATGGTAGTGGACAATTCAGCAACTCACTGGAGGAGGAGACTCCACAGATACCCTCATCCTCAATTATGGAGGAACCCAGCACATCAGTGCAAAAGATAAGGCTGAAGTATTTGTAGCAATCTTCAGCCAGACATGTCGAGTGGATGAACCATCTCTGACTCCTCCAGTGTTCCCCAGCATCTCCGATGCCAGTTTCCAGCCAATTCGATTCACAGCACGTGATATCAAGAAACAGTTGAAGACACTGGATACTGAAACGGCAACGGGCCCTGACAGCATTCTGGCAATAGTACTGAAGACTTGTGCGTCAGAACATGCCGCTCCCTGGCCAAGCTCTTCCAGTACAGTTAGAACACTGGCATCTACACAGCAATGTAGAAAATTGCCCAGGTATGTCCTGTACACAAAAAGCAGGACAAATCCAACCCGGCCAGTTACCGCCCAATCAGCCTACACTTGATCATCAGTAAATGTCATGGAAGAGGTCATCGACAGTGCTATCAAACAGCATCTGCTCAGCAGTAACTTTTTCAGTTACGCCCAGTTTGGGTTTCGCCAGTTTCACTCAACTCCTGACCTCATTACATATTTCGTTAAAACATGGACAAAATAGCTGAATTCCGGTGGTGAGGTTAGACTGACAGCCCTTGACATCAAGATCGACAGATTGTGGCATCGAGGAGCCCCAGCAAAACTTGGAACGAATGGGTTTCAGAGGGCAAACTCCCAGGTTTGAGTCATATCTGATACACATGAAGATGGTTGTGGTTGCCGATGGTCAGTCATCTCAGTTTCAAGATATCTCTGCAGGAGTCCCTCATGGTAGTGCCCTAGGTCCAACAATCTTCAGCTAATTCATCAATGACCTCCCCTCCGTCATAAGGTCAAAAATGCGGATGTTCCCCGATGATTGCACAATGTTTAGCACCATTCGTGACGCCTCAAATACTGAAAGAGTGCATGATCAAATGCAACATGATCTGGACAATATCCAGGCTTGGGCTGACAAGTGGCAAATAACATTTGCGCCACAAAAATGCTAGGCAATGGCCATCACCAATAAGAGACACTCTAACTATCGCCCTTTGAAATTCAATGGCGGAACCATCGCTGAATCCCCCACTGTCAATATCCTTGGGGTTACCATTGACCAGATACTCAACTGGACTTACGACAGAAATACGGTGGCTACAAGAGCAGGTCAGAGGCTAGGGATACTGCAGCGAGTAATTCACCTCCTGACTCCCCAAAGTATATCCACCATCTACAAGGCACAAGCCAGGAGTGTGATGGAAGACTGCACTTGCCTGGATACGTGCAGCTCAAACAACACTCGAGAAGCTTGCTACCATCCAGGGCAAAGCAGCCTACTTGATTGACACCACATCTACAAACATTCAATCACTCCACCACCGACGCTTCAGTAGCATCTACAAGATGCACTGCAGCAATTCACCAAAGATCAATAGACAGCACGTTCGAAACCCACGACCAGTTCCATCTCGAAGGACAAGGGCAGCAGATACATGGGAATGCCAGGAACTGCAAGTTCGCCTCCAAGCCACTCACCATCCTGACTTGGAAATATATCGCCGTTCCTTCGCAGTCGCTGGGTCAAAATCCTGAAATTCTCTCCTTAACAGCATTGTGGGACAACCCGCAGAATATCGACTGCAGCAATTCAAAACGGCAGCTCACAATTACCTTCTCAAGGGCAACTAGTGATGGGCTATAATTGGTGGCCAGCCAGCCATGCTCAGGTCACGCGAATGAATAAAAAGTAGCACAAAATCTCCCAGAAACACATGGACATAAACACATGCACACAAACTCTGCTAGAGACAGAAGACAACAAACTGACACACACAAACTTTCCAAGAGTCACAGGAACACACACTCGCGTGTCCATTTTTTCCTGGAGAAACAGGAACACAAACACACACACACAAATTCTCCGCGAGTCAAAGGAACACACACACAATCTCCGAGGTACACAGCATTACAAAGTCACACAAACACAAACCGACAAAGGCACAAAATAAAACACTCTCCCAGACAAATACACTGCCAGCGATTCTCCGAGCCTCCCAACTAATTTGGCAGCACACCTGGCTGAGAGACTCAAGCGCAGGATGTCCAGCGGGCTCCCCGCTGGGCGATGTAACTTCCATGACTCTCCGGCAGCCGGATATCCAGCGCCATCGGCTCCACGCCAGAAATCGGCGTGGAGCTGCATGAATTATTTAAATAGCGATGACCATATATTTTAATACAAAAGCCTGAGATCATATACCAACCGACTCAAGAACAGCTTCTTCTCTGCCGCCGTCGGACTTTTGAATGGACCTACCTTGCATTAAGTTGACCTTTCTCTACACCCCAGCTACGACTGTGACACTACATTCTTCACTTTCTCGTTTTCTTCTCTACGAACGGTATGCTCTGTCTGTATAGCGCGCAAGAAACATTACTTTTCACTGTATACTAATGCATTTTTTCAATCATAAATCAAATCAAAATCAAAAAATGTAATTAGAGGGCCCGGGACTGAAGTATCTGGGCCTGAGAACCTCTCCGCCAACCCGCCTCCCGTCCCCACAGGCTGGAGTATTGCACTTCACCAGGGTTTACAATTGCTCCCAATTTGCGGGGGACCCATTTGGACTGCGATCCATTTTGCCAGCAATCCTCGGCTGGCAATATGGGTCACGGCGCATGCGTCGATTTCGCATGTTCAGTGGCCTGCTCAGCGCTTCCTTGCAGGCTCCTCGGACGGGAATAAGCCCCACTCACTGATTTGTGCTGACATACACGCTGGTCACCTTTTCGGAGTACAGAGTGTGAGGGCTCCTTTTTGAAACAACTGCTGAAAGAAACAACGCGATTTAATCCAAGTTTAATTTTAATCCAAATTCTACACTTAGTATTTTTGGGGAGAATCGCCCCCACTCACTTATACACGCAGATATTCATGCAGGCATGCACACACAGAGAAACAGAAACAAAAACACAACCATGTAAAGACACACAGGCATAAACAGTATTTTCTGAAGCAAATACACAAATATACACAGTTGCACACAGACTCACACAAACACACACACATAAATGCACAGACTCACAAACACACAGACAGACACATGCAGGACGAAACCCACTCACCCACATATTCACGCACACAGGCAGACAAACAAATTTGCACCCACCGACACTCACACAAATACACTGAAAGCAAACCGTCACACAAAGACATACAAACAGCCAAAGCCACACACAACCACACACACCCACACACACGTACACACAGCCACAAACACACACGCACGCACACACTGATGTAATATCCAGGTCAGAAACTCCAAACAGTTTTATGAGGTCTGGCTGGATCATAAATATTACAGTTTGAATTTGGCTATGGTAAGCATGAGATGTTAGTTGTTTCACTTCACGTCTGATTGAACTGACCCACTCGGAGCTTTGATCCAACAAATTTGGAAACAAACAATGAAAAGTGGAACTTTTTCAAGGGACAAATACTGTGTGTCCTTGATAGGTATGTCCGTGTCAGGCAGGGAGGAAATGGCCGAGTGAGGAAACCATGGTTCACGAAAGAGGTGGAATGTCTTGTCAAAAAGAAGAGGGAAGCCTATGTAGGGATGAGGAAACAAGGTTCAGATGGCTCGATTGAGGGTTACAAGTTAGCAAGGAATTAGCTGAAAAAGGGGCTTAGGAGAGGTGGGAGGGGGCATGAGAAGCCCTTGGCGGGTCGGATCAAGAAAAACCCCAAGGCTTTTTACTCTTATGTGAGAAATTAAAGAATGACCAGGGTGAGGTTCGGGCCGTTCAAGGACGGTAGTGGGAACTTGTGTATGGAGTCAGTAGAGATAGGAGAGGTGATGAATGAATACTTTTCTTCAGTGTTCACCAAGGAGAGGGGCCATGTTTTTGAGGAAGAGGAGGTTTGCAGGCTAATAGGCTGGAGGAAGTAGATGTTCGGAGGGAGGATGTACCAGCAGTTATGAATAAACTGAAGGTCGATAAGTCCCCTGGGCCTGATGAAATATATGCTAGGATTCTTTGGGAGGCAAGGGATGAGATTGCAGAGCCTTTGGCTTTGATCTTTGGGTCCTCACTGTCCACGGGGATGGTGCCAGAGGACTGGAGAGTGGTGAATGTTGTTTCTCTGTTTAAGAAAGGGAATAGAAATGACCCTGGTAATTATAGGCCGGTTAGTCTTACTTTAGTGGTTGTTAAGTTGATGGAAAAGGTCCTTAGGGATGGGATTTATGAACATTTGGAAGGATGCGGATTAAGCCGGGATAGTCAGCACAGATTCTGGAAGGGCAAGTCGTGCCCCACATATTTGATAGAATTTTTTGAGGCGGTAACTAAGTGTGTTGATGAAGGTAGAGCAGTTGATGTCATATACATGGATTTTTGTAAGGTGTCTGATAAGGTCCCCCACGGTCGGCTTATGATGAAAGTAAGGAGGTGTGGGATAGAGGGGAAGTTCGCCGATTGGATAGGTAAGTGGCTATCTGATCGAAGACAGAGGGTGGTGGTGGATGGAAAATTTTCGGACTGGAGGCAGGTTGCTAGCAGAGCGCCACAGGGATCTGTGCTTGGTCCTCTGCTATTTGTGATTTTTATTAACGACGTAGAGGAGGGGGCTGAGGGGTGGATCAGTAAATTTGCTGATGACACCAAGATTGGTGGAGTAGTGGATGAGGTGGAGGGCTGTTGTAGACTGCAAAGAAACATAGATAGGATGCAAAGCTGGGCTCAAAAATGGCAGATGGATTTTAACCCTATTAAATGTGAGGTGATTCATTTTGTTTGGACAAATTTAAATGTCGATTACAGGGTCACAGGCAGGGTTCTGAAGACTGTGCAGGAACAGAGAGATCTTGGGGTCCATATCCACAGATCTCTGAAGGTTGGCACTCAAGTGGATAGAGCTGTGAAGAAGGCCTATAGTGTGTTAGCTTTTATTAACAGGGGGTTGGAGTTTAAGAACCGTGGGGTTATGCTGCAACTGTACAGGACCTTGGAGAGACCATATTTGAATATTGTGTGCAGTTCTGGTCACCTCACTATGAGAAGGATGTGGAAGCGCTGGAAAGAATGCAAAGCAGATTTACCAGGATGCTGCCTGGTTTGGAGGGTAGGTCTTATGAGGAAAGGCTGAGGGAGCTAGGGCTGTTCTCTCTGGAGTGGAGGAGGTTGAGGGGAGGATCAATAGATGTTTATAAAATGATGAAGGGGATAGATAGAGTGAACGTTCAAAGACTATTTCCTCGGGTGGATGGAGCTATTACAAGGGGGCATAACTATTGGGTTCATGGTGGGAGATATAGGAAGGATATCAGAGGTAGGTTCTTTACTCAGAGAGTGGTTGGGGTGTGGAATGGACTGCCTGCAGTGATAGTGGAATCAGATACTTTAGGAACATTTAAGCGGTTATTGGATAGGCACATGGAGCACACCAGGATGATAGGGAGTGGGATATCTTGATCTTGGTTTCAGATAAAGCTCGGCACAACATCGTGGGCCGAAGGGCCCGTTCTGTGCTGTACTGTTCTATGTTCTATGTTAAGAGTTTAAGTATAAACCGGAAGTAGACGAGGCGTGGGATGACGCGGGAGGAGTTTTGTAATTTTTTTTAACATTAGCGCACGAGGTATAAAAAACAGGCCACACTAGCCAGCGGGCAGCGGAGTGAGTTGGGAGTAGAGTGAGAGCTGTAAGGGCTTTGGCTCTAAGGGCCTCGGCAGAAAGGGCGAAGCGGGGTAAGTTTAATTCTTAAGTACGTTTCTCTGTGTTCCTTGAAATTAAAAGGGAAATTATGATTGTGAGGCAGTCTGTTGTTCCCAATGTACGATGTGAGGTCCTGGAGGCTCCTGGCCTCCCGGACATCCACATCTGTGATGGGTGTGTCAAGCTGCGGTTCCTAAGGGACCGTTTTAGAAAACTGGATCTACAGCTCGAGGATCTTCGTCTGGTTACGGAAAATGAGGAGGTGATATACAGGAGCAATCATCAAGTGGTCACACCAGGGCCACGGGAGGCAGACAAGTGGGTAACGGCCAGGAAGGGGAAAGCTCGGGTGATAGAGAGCACCCCGGTGGATGTGTCCCTTCACAATAAGTACTCCTGTCTGAGTACTACTGGGAGGGACAGCCCACCTGGGGGAAGCAGCAGTGGCCGTGTCACTGGAGAAGAGTCCAGCCCTGTAACTCAGAGGGCTAAGGAAAGGAGGAAGAAGGTAGTATTAATCGGGGACTCAACAGTAAGGGAGTCGGACAGGCGTTTTTGCGGAGGCAGACGGGAGTCTCGGATGGTGGTCTGCCTCCCTGGTGCCGGGATCCGGGATGTCTCTGTGCCCAAACACAGAAATCCTGAGGGGGGAGGGAGAGGAGCCAGAGGTCGTAGTACATATTGGAACCGCTGACAGAGATACGAAGAGGGAAGGGGTCATGGAAAGAGAATATAGGGAGTTAGGTAGACAGTTGAGGGGGAGGAACGTAAAGGCAGTAATCTCGGGATCGCTGCCTGTGCCACGGGAAAGAGAGAGCAGGAATGGAGTGAGGTGGAGGATGAATGCGTGGCTGAGGGACTGGAGCAGGGGGAAGGGATTCAGGATCGTGGATCACTGGGACCGCTTGAGGGCAGGTGTGACCTGTACAAAAAAGACGGGTGGCACTTGAATCCCAGGGGTACCAATATCCTGGCAGGAAGGCTGGCTAAGGCTCCTGGGGAGAATTTAAACTAGAAAGGTTGGGGGGAGGGAATCGAGATGAGGTGACTGGGAGCGAGGAGGGTAGCCCGCAAATAGAGAAGGATTGTAGACAGTGGAATAGAGATAATAGACGGGTGAAATAGAAGGGGAGAGCTCAGACCAAAGGTTTGAGATGTGTCTATTTTAACGCCAGGAGTGTAGTCAATAAAGTGGATGAGCTTAGAGTGTGGATCGATGCTTGGCAGTGTGATGTGGTGGCAATTGCAGAGACTTGGGGACAGGGACAGCGCTGGATACTTAATGTGCCGGGTTTCAGATGTTTCAGAAAGGACAGAGAGGCAAAAGAGGGGGTGGGTGGAGTGGCACTGCTGACCAGGGATAGTGTCACAGCTGTAGAGAAGGGGGATGCCGTGGAGGGATTGTCTACGCAGTCTCTGTGGGTGGAAGTTCGGAGCGGGAAGGGGTCGATAACTTTGCTGGGTGTTTTCTACAGGCCACCCAATAGTAACAGGGATGTTGAGGAGCAGATAGGGAAACAGATCCTGGAGAGATGTAGTAATAACAGGGTTGTCGTGATGGGAGACTTTTAATTCCCAAACATCGGTTGGAATATCCCTAGGGTAAGGGGTTTGGATGGGGAGGTGTTTGTAAGGTGTGTTCAGGGGGGTTTCTTGACGCAGCACAAGAGGAGAGGCTGTTCTCGATCTGGTACTGGCTAATGAGCCTGGACAGGTGTCGGATCTCTCAGTGGGGGAGCATCTTGGGGATAGTGATCATAACACGATCTCCGTTATGCGAGCATTGGAAAGAGATAGGATCAGGCAAGCTAGGAAGGTGTTTATCTGGAGTAAGGGGAAACATGAATCCATCAGGCAGGAGACTCGAGGCGTAAATTGGAAGGAGGTATTCTCAAGGAAAAATACCGAAGTAAGGTGGCAGATTTTCAAGATATATTTGTCTAGAGTTCTACATGACAACGTTCTGATCAGACAGGGAGGTTTGGTAGGTTACGGGAACCGTGGTGCACGGAAGCTGTGCTGAACCGAGTCAAAAAGAAAAGAAAAGGGTACAAAAGGTTCAGAGAGCTAGGGGTAGATAGGGATCTACATGAGTATACGGCTTGTAGGAATGGATCACGGCCATTCCCGGGTCTCGGTAAAGTGGACAACTGCGTGGATGCAGGTCGGATCGCGTTAGTGACCTCACACCCGACTTTACCACGTTTTCCCGTCCAAATTCGGGCGCGAAGAAATTGTAAAATTGGGCCCATAGTGTTCAATTCCAGTCGCCACACTACCAGAAGGATGTGGAGGCTTTGGCGAGCGTACAGAGGAGATGCCTGGCATGGAGGGCATTATCTATGAGGAGCGGTTGGATAAACTTGGTTTGTTCTCAATGGAACGACGGAGGGGCGGGGGGGGGGGGGGGGGGGGCGGGGTTGGAGTCAAGATTATGAGAAGCCTGGGCAGAGTGGATAGTCAGAAACTTTTTCCCAGGTTGGAAGAGTCAATTACGAGGGGGCATCTGATAAAGGTGCGAGGGGAAAGGTTTAAAGGAGGTGTACGGAGCAGGTTTTTTTACACAAAGGGTGGTGGGTACCTAGAACACGCTGCCTTGGGAAATAATGGAAGCAGATGCAACAGTGACTTTTGAGGGGCGTCTGGACAAATACATGAATAGGATGGGAATCGAGGGATATGGTCCCTGGAAGGGTAGGGAGTTTTAGTTCAGTCAGACAGCTTGGTCAATTCAGGCTTGGAGGGCCGAAGGGCGTGTTCCACTGCTGCAATTGTCCTTGTTCTTTGGTCTTTCTTCAATTGTCATTTCTGACGTTTATCCAGTATTTTTACCCCTATGCTCTGCCACATGAGTTCTTATTGCATCGGAAAGTTTTTTTTTTAAATCCTGCGCATAAATCACTTCTCTCAGAGTTTCATCCGTCTTGGCTATTTTCAAAGCCCTTATCCACTTGTCAAAATTATTCGGATGGATCCTTTCAATTTCTATGTACGTTTGACAACGTTCTTTCCTTAGATTTCGAATCCATTTTCTGTAGCCTTCTGGCATCAGCTCAGATGCACCCACGATGGCCTTTTGCATCATAATTCCCAGATACCCCTTCTGATAGTGACGCAAACACCTCACTCGCTCTACTTCCAAACTTATTTTGCTTCTTTATCCTTCTAATCAAACCTTGACAACGCTTATACATATTTCAATTGATCCCCACTTGGCCTTTGACTGAGGCGGCCTTACTCTTCCTCAACGCCTGCATGACTGGTCCCAAACTATATGTTTCCCCGTACCTCCGCCATTTTAATTGACGTTCACTTTTTATTTCCGGTGCCCGAATTTCATAAGCTCTCACTTTTTCCGATTTTTTCTCCTTTCATTTGGCGCCGTGTTGATGGCACGGTGGCGAAATGGTTAGCACTGATGCCTCACAGCATCAGGGACCCAAGTGTGATTCCCGATTTGGATCACTGTCTGTGTGTAGTTTGCACATTCTTCCTGCGTTGCGTGGGTTTCCTCCGGGTGCTCTGGTATCCTGCCACAGACCAAAGATGTGCAGGTTCGGTGAGTTGGCCATGCGGAAATATCCCTCATACCCAAACAGGCCCCACAGTGTGGATACGTGGGGATTTTCACAGTAACTTCATTGTGGTGTTCAATTAAGTCTGCTTGTGACTGATAAATAAACTTTACTTTAATTTTTAGGGCGATCCTTTCATTTACTTTTTCCTCAACCTGCATTTTAAGCTGTCCTATCTCGTCTTCTATCTGGAATTCAAACTGTTTCAATTATTTTGCTTGTTGTTCTTCCATTTCTCTGTCTTTTCCTACTGCAATTGCATCCTTTTATTGGGCTTTGGTGATATCTCTCATTCCTTGCTTAGAATTCGAGCTGCTTCATTTCAAGTTGACTTCTAACCATTACCAAAGATTCTGCCTGTGTTTCTGGCAATTTTCAATGCTGAGCTATTGCTAGAATTATCTACTACCCTGCCTTGCGCCGTCAGGTGATATCAACTGCAACATTTTTGCCTATTCCGAAATCTTCGTTTTAGTCACCTCTTGCAAACCACCCTCCTTGATTTCTACCACCCCAGCCTCCGAATAAACCTTTATTTCACAAGTTATTCCTATTTCAACCTGAATAGGAGATCTGAAATGAAAATGATTTCTACCATCCTTTGCCTCCGAACAAACCTTTATTTCACAAGTTATTCCTATTTCAACCTGAATAGGAGATCTGAAATTATTAGTTGGAGAGCATATTACAGCGGTGCAGAGGGAGGACAATTCAGAGGGTCGTGTAACGAGTCACTCTGGGTGAAGCTTAGAAACAGGAAAGGCGCAGTCACTATGTTGGGGGTGGATTACAGGCCCGCCAACAGCCCAAGGGAAGTGGAAGAATGGATATGTCAGGAGATACTGGATAGGTGCAGGAAATATAGGGTTGTTGTAGTGGGAGACTTCAATTTCCCTGGTATAGACTGGAAATCGCTGAGGGCAGGGTCTCTGGATGGGGAGGAATTTGTAAAATGTGTACAGGAGGGTTCGTTGGAACAATATGTAGACAGCCCGACTAGAGAGGGGGCTATACTGGACCTGGTACTGTGGAATGAGCTCGGTCAGGTCTTCAATGTTTTGGTAGGGGAACATGTGGCAAATAGTGACCACAATTCTGTTAGCTTTAGGATAGTGATGGAAAAGGATGAGTGGTGTCCCAAGGGTAAGGTGCTGAATTGGGGGAAGGCTAACTTTACTGGGATCAGGCAGAAATTGGCAGCTTTTGATTGGGAGAGGCTGTTTGAGGGTACATCCACATCTGGTATGTGGCACTCTTTTAAGGAACGGTTGTTAGGGCTACAGGACACGCATGTGCCGGTAAAAAAGAAGGATAGGAAGGGTAGGATTAGAGAACCGTGGATAACCAGGGAAATTGAGGGACTGGTCAAAAAGAAAAGAGAGGCGTATGTTAGGTCCAAGCAGCTAAAAACGGAGGGAGCTCTGGAGGAGTACAAAGAAAGTAGGAAAGTACTCAAACGGGGAATTAGAAGAGCAAAAAGGGGTCACGAAATGTTCTTGGCAGACAGGATTAAGGAGAATCCCAAGGCATTTTATTCATACGTTAGGAACAAAAGGGTTGTTAGGGAAAAAATCGGACCTCTCAGGGACAAAAGTGGGGACTTATGCTTGGAGCCCAAAGAAGTAGGGGAGATCCTAAATGAATACTTTGCGTCAGTATTCACAAAGGAGAGGGATGTGTTGACTGGGAGTGTCTCGGAGGGGAGTGTTGAACCGTTGGAGAAAATCTCCATTACAAAGGAGGAAGTGTTAGGTTTGTTAGAGAATATAAAGACTGACAAATACCCAGGGCCTGATGGAATCTATCCAAGGCTGCTCAGGGAGACGAGAGGTGAAATCGTTGGGCCTCTGACGCAAATCTTTGTCTCGTCACTGGACACAGGTGAGGTCCCAGAGGATTGGAGGATAGCCAATGTGGTCCCGTTATTTAAGAAGGGTAGGAAGGATAACCCGGGTAATTATAGGCCGGTGAGCTTGACGTCCGTGGTGGGGAAGTTGTTGGAGAAGATTCTTAGAGATAGGATATATGCGCATTTAGAAAGGAATAAACTCATTGACGATAGTCAGCATGGTTTTGTGAGAGGGAGGTCATGCCTCACTAACCTGGTGGTGTTTTTTGAAGAAGTGACCAAAATGGTTGACGAAGGAAGGGCCGTGGATGTTGTCTATATGGACTTTAGTAAAGCGTTTGACAAAGTCCCTCATGGTAGGCTAGTGAAAAAGGTTGGATCTCATGGGATAAAGGGGGAGGTGGCTAGATGGGTGGAGAACTGGCTTGGTCATAGAAGACAGAGGGTGGTAGTGGAAGGGTCCTTTTCCGGCTGGAGGCCTGTGACTAGTGGTGTACCGCAGGGCTCTGTATTGGGACCTCTGCTGTTTGTGATTTATATAAATGATCTGGAAGAAGGAGTAACTGGGGTGATCAGTAAGTTTGCGGACGACACAAAACTGGCAGGACTTGCAGATAGTGAGGAACATTGTCAGAGGCTACAGAAGGATATAGATAGGCTGGAAATTTGGGCAAGGAAATGGCAGATGGAGTTCAATCCTGATAAATGCGAAGTGATGCATTTTGGTGGGAATAATGTAGGGAGGAGCTACACGATAAATGGAAGAACCATTAAGGGTGTAGAGACGCAGAGGGACCTGGGTGTGCAAGTCCACAGATCTTTGAAGGTGACGTCACAGGTGGAGAAGGTGGTGAAGACGGCATATGGCATGCTTGCCTTTATAGGACGGGGCATAGAGTATAAAAGTTGGGTTCTGATGTTGCAGATGTATAGAACGTTGGTTCGGCCGCATTTGGAATACTGCGTCCAGTTCTGGTCGCCACACTACCAGAAGGACGTGGAGGCTTTGGAGAGAGTACAGAGGAGGTTTACCAGGATGTTGCCTGGTATGGAGGGGCTTGGTTATGAGGAGAGATTGGGGAAACTGGGGTTGTTCTCCTTGGAAAGACGGAGGATGAGGGGAGACCTAATAGAGGTGCATAAAATTATGAAAGGCATAGATAGGGTGAACGGTGGGAAGCTTTTCCCCGGGTCGGTGGTGACGTTCACGAGGGGTCAAAGGTTCTAGGTGAAGGGGGGGAGGTTTAACACAGATATCAGAAGGACATATTTTACACAGAGGGTCGTGGGGACCTGGAATGTGTTGCCGGGCAAGCTGGTGGAGGCGGACACACTGGGAACGTTTAAGACTTATCTAGACAGCTATATGAACGGAGTGGGAATGGAGGGATACAAAAGAGTGGTCTAGTTTGGACCAGGGAGCGGCGCGGGCTAATTGTTCTTTGTTTCTCGTTTCAAGGCTTCATTCTATGATCATCTTGCTGGTGCCAGTACAGAGCGAGACTGCGGATAGTTGGGAACCTGTCTCGGGGGCAGGGAATTCAGATGGTGTTCGTAAATCAGAAGGGGAAACGAATAGGGTTGGGAAGCATTTTCTGATCTGGGCCAGTGTGATCTCCTGGACTCGTTTCGATCGCCTCAGGGGGTCGGAGAGGAATTGTCCAGATTTTTTTTCCCCATATTGGCCCTGGGGTTTTCACTCTGGGTTTTCGCCTCTCCCTGGAGATCACATGGTCTGGAATGGGGGGTGGGGGTGAGTTAATAGGTTGTGATGAACAAAGCATCGTAGCTGTGAGGGACAGCTCGGTGGATAGGATATTAGGTTGTAGACAGGCTGGAAAATTGGGCGGGGATCCTGGATTCAGGATTCAATCCTGGACTGGGGAGCGGCGCGGGCTCGGAGGGCCGAAGGGCCTGTTCCTGTGCTGTATTGTTCTTTGTTCTTTGTCTTTGAAAAGAAAACACAAATATGCTCACCACTCACTGTCTTTGAATCCAAAAATCCTCAAGCAATCAAGGAAGATAAATTTTAATCCCGGATGTGCCCACTATTCTTATAATCTATGTCAGAAACTCCAATGCATTTTATGATTTGAGCCTAGACCATCTGTTTTGCACTTTGAAATTTGCTAGAGAAAGCATGAGATGTTTCACTTCAGGCATGATTCAAGTGACCCTCTAAGGAGCTTTTAGAAAACACATTTTATTTGAGAATAGTCAACACATAGAAAGCAAATTAGCACGAACTTGTATCAATTACAAATAACGAAACACCAACCACGATTTGTGTAAACCTTAACAACGAAATGGACTCTTCCATTTAAACAAGCCCCATAAACAGAGACTCTCTTTGGGTTAGCACAGGAAGATCTTATTCTCACGTTTTGTTAATGGATTCTGCAGGTAATTTAAAGCACACCCAGGCATGCTTGAATTTAGAACAACTTCCCAAAATACCAGGGAGATGGATCCAGAACACTGCATCCAGCCCGAAATCCACACACCTTCTAACTAATCAGCAACCAAACTGACACTAAGCATAATGGGTGAAAGAAAAGAACTATCCCACCTCGTCTGTCAATCAATCTTCCCATCACACTTCAAACGGTCATAAACTCCGAGAAAGACATGTTTCTAAAAAATAAAAGAATGATGGATATAGGGAACAGATGGTGAGGTGCATTTCCGACCAGGGAGAGATCAGCCATGATGTGATTGAATAGCAGAGCAGGTTCGAAAGTCTGAATTTTCTTACTTTTGCTCCTAATTTCTCTGAAGTGGTACAAACTATTTGGCTTCAGAAAGACTGAAATATCCTGTGCCCTTTCGGATAAAAGCACATAAGAGCATAAGAACTAGGGGCAGGAGTAGGCCATCAGGCCCCTCGAGCCTGCTCCGCCATTCAATAAGATCGTAGCTGATCTTTTTGTGGACTCAACTCCACTTACCCGCCCGCTCACCATAACCATTAATTCCTTAACTGTTCAAAAATGTATCTATCCTTGCCTTATAAACATTAAATGAGGTAGCCTCAACTGCCTCACTGGGCAGGGAATTCCACAGATTCACAACCCTTTGTGTGAAGAAGGTCCTCCTCAACTCAGTCCTAGATCGGCTTCCCCTTATTTTGAGGCTATGCCACCTAGTTCTAGTTTAAGCCGCCAGTGGAAACAACTTATCTGCTTCTGTCTTATCTATTCCCTTCATAATCTTACATGTTTCTCTCAGATCTCCCCTCATTCTTCTGAATTCCAAAGAATTTCAGTCAACGCAGTCTCTCCTCATCAGCCAACCCTCTCAACTCCGGAATCAACCTGGTGAATCTCCTCTGCACCCCCTCCAGTGCCAGTGTATCCTTTCTCAAGTAAGGAGACCAAAACTGTACAGTACTCCAGGTGTGGCCTCACCAGCACCTTGTACAGTTGCAACATAATCTCACTATTTTTAAACACCATCCCTCGAGCAATGAAGGACAAAATTGCATTTGCCTTCTAAATTACCTGCTGCACCTGCAAACCAATTCCTTGAGATTCCTGCACAAGGACACCCAGGTCTCTCTGCACAGCAGCATGCTGCAATTTTTTACCATTTAAATAATAGTCAATTTTGCTGTTATTCCTACCAGTCAACCAGTCGTGCCATTCAACTTTGAGTGAATCAAATCTTGAGAAAAAAACAAGATTGTCACACCTTCTCAATGCAGTCGGTCAACCGACGAATAGAATGAGCCTGATTTTGTAACAGCAGTAATTTCCCTGGAGTCCACACATAATTATTTGTACCATCTGCATTTGGTCCTATCACTATGGGTGAACTCCCCTCGCTGAAAGTCAATTTAATTATCTCATTTTGAGCATACTTTCAATCTTCTTTTGAAACTGCACTAATTTTAGAGTGTTAAGTCTAGAAGGATGCTGTTTAATTGGAACAGCATTTCCCTCATCTCCATCAGGTATAACAATTCAAGCAAGTGCGACTTATTTCCATATACCTGTCCATGTGATATCAATAAATCTTCCAGGTCATTTCAATTTTCAACTAGAAGGTAACTCAATCATTTATCCCAATTTCTGATGACATCCTCGTCATCTGGTTCAATTTGCGAAATGGCAAATTCAGTGCCATGTTTACCCGGTTCTTCACTCTGAGCTACAACCACAAAAACATCCTACTTCTGGTTTCCTCACCTCGCCAAATACATTTTAAGCATTTACACGTGACACGGTCTGTGACCTTTCCTTCTATTTGGCGTTCTTATCAAATAATTCACCTCACTCAGTTTACTTTCAATTTCATGAAGCCAATAAACCTTGCTTTCAAAAGATTCACCTGACACTGGTGGCAATAGGAAGACGTTATCCCCACTAGCGTAACTACGGATTTTGGATTCTTATCCTATTTCTCTTTCATCTCATGTTGTGCCAGTTTTAAATGTTATCTGTCCAATTCATCTGCAGTTTTCAATATTTCCCTCAAATTTGACACATCAAATCAGATCAGCCATGATCTTATTGAATGGTGGGGCAGGCTCGAGGGGCTAGATGGTCTACTCCTGCTCCTATTTCTTATGTTGTTATGTTCTTCTGTTCTTATCATCCAATAATGAATTCTCAGAAAACTGACTCACATTGACTAATTTAAGTGGCCCTCTTACCTCATGATCAAAAGTCAATTAAAATGTTCTGAATTAGTTTGACTCATTAGGAGCATCCCTAATTGCAAAGAAAACAAAAAGAATTCCTTTATCCGAATCCTTTGGATAATCTTGACAAAAAGCCCTCAAAATTGGCTTTAAAGTTTCATGCCACCGATCTAACGCTCCCTGTGATTCTGGATGGCCCACAGTCGATTTACACTGTTTCACTCCCAAGCTATCCGTAACTTCCTTGAATAACTCTGGTGTAAAAAAATTACCTTTGACTTGATTATATTTATATGGGTAATCCATAACTCAGATATAAAAGTGAGCAATTCCTCTGCAATCCTTTTAGCGGTAATATTGCTTCATGAAATGGCCATTGGAATACAATGAGACATGTCCATTCAAATCAATAGACAGTGATTCCCGCTCCTCGTTTTTGTGAGGGGTCCTACATAAGTAGTAAAGGCCATGCAAAAGGGTCCTCAATTGCTGGAATGGTTATTAACGGTTTTAGCGGCACTGGAGGTTTCCCTCTTGTTGGTGGGGTGACCAGTACTGTCAGGAAATCTCAACGGAAGATTCATGAAGCCAGTGCTTCTGAAGCAAAGCCATATCTTTATTTAACCGACAGCTACTTGGAGATGACCTGAGAATCGAGTGAGCTCTCAAACGAACCAACCTCATCATTTTGATTAGGTCTGAAGTTTACAATTCAAAACGGATAAATTATAGTTTTTTTATCAATCATTCCCATCTTAACTTAGTTTAAAATCAACCATCTTTAATAAGCACAGATCAATAATAGTCCTTGTCACTCACCTCAGCAAATTGCATTTTACCATTCCGCATAATGTTATCTCATTTGTCCATTAAATCCAGATACTAATTCCCATCGTGGGTGAAGTCACTTCCCCTTTGCCAGGTTACCCTAAACGCTCACTATAAGTGTCAAAGTGAACGTTCCCACCGGATAATTGCCAAACTGGATAGACACGTGATCCCGTATTAGGGCACATGTTCCTTCCAGAGCCCATTCATGAAGTTGCAACATTTGTTCCCGCACTAGAAACTTTATGACATGATTCTTGCTTACTATCGGCTTCCCAAAGTTTTGGCTCTGAGTTGTTCTTGTTCCCCTTGGTCTATGCGCTCACTTTCTTTTTTTCGTCTCTGAATTCAAACAGATTCACTTCATTTTCTTGCTAAAATTTGAACTCTTTCAATTATGCTGCTTGCTGTTCCTCACTTTCTTTTATTTCGAATTCAAGCTGCTTCAATTATTCTTCATGTTCCAGCTCTTTCGTTTGTCGTTGAACTCCAGCCATTTCGAATGATTCTGAATGCATTTTTGGCAATTTTAGATGCTGTATTATCGCCACAATTATCTCCCCTTTCCTTACACTGTTAGCTAATATCAACTGCAACTTTTTTGCCATTTCCAAAAGTTTTGTTTTAGTCACCTTTTGCAAAAGAATCTGCATGACTTCTTCCACTCCCAGGAATTTCTTAGCCTCTGAAAGTGCAATTTTTTCACAAGTCATCCCTATTTAAACCTGAATACAGCATCTGAAATTAAAACACACATATGCTCACCACTCACTGCCTTGAAGTCCCCTAACCAAAAATAAATATAGGATTATAGATTTCAATCTTTCAAAGAGCAGCCAAATGTTCTGATCTAGGTCAGAAACTCCAGACTGCAACAAAAAACATAGAAAACATAGAAAACTGCAGCACAAAAGAAGATTAATGATAGCACCAAGAAAAATAGGGTGGTAAAAGACGGAGACTTTAACTTTCCCAACATTGACTTGGCCAGCCATA
This sequence comes from Mustelus asterias, assembly GCF_964213995.1. Lineage (NCBI taxonomy): Eukaryota > Metazoa > Chordata > Chondrichthyes > Carcharhiniformes > Triakidae > Mustelus > Mustelus asterias. The sequence continues at coordinate 445,079 of NW_027590109.1, forward strand.
GTATTAGGGGCTTGGATGGAGAACGAATATGTGAGTGTATTCAGGATCAATTTTTCATTCAGGATGTGGAAGGCCCGACTGGAGAGGGGTCAAACTTGTCCTTTTCTTGAGAAATAAGGGAGGGCAGGTGAGAGAATTGTTAATGAGCAATCACTTTTGGACCAGTGACCACAATTCCAATATATTTAAGATAGTTATGGAGAATGATCGGGCGGACCCAAAAGTGGAAATTCTAAATTGGGGCAAGGCCAATTTTGATGATATTAGAAAGGAAATTTCAGAAGTTGCTTGGGGGAGCCTGTTGGCAGCCAAAGGGACATCTGGTAAAAGGAAGGCTTTCAAAAGTGTGTTAACATGGGTTCATGGTAAGCACACTACTTTTAGAGTGAAGGGCAAGGCTGGTAGAAGTAGGGAATCCTGGATAACTCGTGATATTGCGGCCATGGTCAAGAAGAAGAAGGAGGCATTTGACTTGGATAAATTGGGATCCCTTGAAAGTATCGGCGGTGTTGGAGTAATGGTAGCAGAGAAATCAGGAGGGCAAAAAGGGGAGACGAGATTGCTTAAGCGTATCAAGAAAATGGGAACCCAAAGTGCTTCTACTAATACATAAAGGGCAAAAGAGTAACAAGCGGGAGAGTAGGGACTCATAAGTATCCACAAGAGATGGGTGAGATCCTAAATCAACATTTCCAATTCATGAAACATACTTATTCGTCACAAGTAAGGCTTACATAACACTGCCAATGAAGTTACTGTGAAATTTTCCTAGGCGCCACAGTCCGGCCCCCTTTCGGGTCAATGCACGTAGGCAGAGCGTCTTTTAGAATGTGGGAGGAAACCGGAGCACTTGGAGGAAACCCACGCAGACAAGGGGAGAACGGGCAAACTCCACACAGACAGTGACCTAAGCAGGGAATCAAAGCTGGATCCCTGGTACTGTGAAGCAGCGGTGATAATCACTGTGCTACCGTGCCGCCAGTATTTGCTGCTGAGATGGCAATGGATTCAGTAATCTTGAGGAAATAAATAGTGATGTCTTGAGAAGAGTGCATATTACAGAGAAGGAGGTGCTGGAATCTTAAAGCACATCAAGGTGGATAAATCCCCGGCACCTGATGAAGTGTATACCAGGAGGCAAGGGAGGAAATAACGGATTCCCGAGCAAATATGTTTGAAGCATCATCAGTCACAGGTGAGGTACCTGAAGATTGGAGCACAACAAATGTTCTGACATTGGTTAAGAAGGTCTGCAAGGTAAAGCCTGGAAACTACAGGCTGGTGAGCCTAACGTCCGTCGTGGGCAAGTTGTTAGCAGGTATTCTGAGAGATAGGATTACTGGCATATCGAGAGGCAAGGCCTGATTAGGGACAGTGGGCATGGCTTTGTGAGCGGAAAAATCATGTCTCACAAATTTGATTGTTTTTTTTCGAAATGGTAGCCAAAAACATTGATGAAGGCAGTGCAGTTAATGTTGTCCGCATGAACTTTATCAAATGCCTTTTACAAGTTACTGCACGTAAGTTGTTGCATTAGGGTAAATCTCACGGGATCGAGGCGAGGTAGCCAATTGGATATAAAATTGTCTTGATGACAGAACACAACAGGTAGTTGTATGGTTTCGTTTTACCAACTGGAGACAGGTGACCAGCATTGTGCCTGAGGGATCTGTGTCGGGTCTACTGTAATTTGTCATTTACATTTATGATTTGGAAGATAACTTAAAAGGTATGATTAGTAAGTTTGAAGATGACACGATCTTGATGAATTCGGCTGATGAATGGCAGCTGGAGTTAGATTTTGATTAATGCAAGGCGATGCATTTTGGAAGATCGAACCATGGCAGGATGGTAGTTTCTTGGGCAGAATTATAAAACAAAGAGATCTAGGGGTAGAAGTTCATAGTTCATTCAAATTGGAGTCACAGTTGAACAGGGTGATGAAGAAGGCATTCAGCATGCTTGGTTTCGTTGTACCGAAAATTGGAAACTAGCGTTGGGACGTCTTGTTGAAATTGTACAAGACATTGGTAAGGCTGCACTTCTAATTCCGTGTACACTTCCATTTACTCTATTATAGAAAGGATATTATGAAACAAGAAAAAGTGCAGAAAATAGTTACCAGGATGTTACATGGACTTGATTTGGCGCAATTCTTTGAGAACGTTACCTGCGCAGTGGACAATGGGGAGCCTGTGGATGTGGTGTATCTGGATTTCCAGAAGGCATTTGACATGGTGCCGCACCAAAGACTGCTGCATGAGATAAAGGTGCATGGTATTACGGGTAATGTAATGGCATGAATAGATGATTGGTTAACTAACAGAAAGCAAAGAGTGGGGGTAAGGTTTGGAGTTTTTTTCTGGTAGCCGATCAGTGCCTAGTGGTGTGCCTCAGGGATCAGTGTTGGGACCGCAATGGTTTACGATTTACATAGATGATTCTGAGTTGGGGACCAAGTGAAGTGATGACACTAAGATGTGTGGCAGAGCAAAGTGTGCAGAGGACGGTGAAAGTGAGGTCATCCATTCTGGTAGGAATAACAGCAAAATGGGCTATTATTTAAATGGTAAATAATTGCAGTATGCTGCTGTGCAGAGAGACCTGAGTGTCCTTGTGCAAGAATCACAAGGAGTTGGTTTGCAGATGCAGCAGGTAATTGAGAAGGCAAATGGAATTCTGTCCTTCATTGCCACAGGAATGGAGTTTAAAAACGGCGAGGGTATGTTTCAACTGTAAAAAGTGCCGGTGAAGCCACACCTGGAGTACTGTGTACAGTTTTGGTCTTTTTACTTGAGAAAGTATATACCGGCACTGGAGGGGTACAGAGGAGATTCACGAGGTTGATTCCGGAGTTGAGAGTTGAGGCTGAGTGGACCTGGGCTATATTCATTGGAATTCAGAAGAATGAGGGGAGATCTTAGAGAAATATGTAGGATTATGAAGGGAATAGATAAGAAAGAAGCAGTGAAGTTGTTTCCTCTGGCGGATTAAACTAGAATTAGGGGGCATGTCCTTAAATAAGGGGGAGCAGATTTAGAACTGAGTTGAGGACGAACTTCTTTACACAATTTGTTGTGAATCTGTGGAATTCCCTGGCCAGTGAAGCAGTTGAGGCTACTTCACTGAGTGTTTTAAGACAAGGATAGATACATTTTTGAAGAGAAAAGGAATTAGGGTTATGTTGAGCGGGCGGGTAAGTGGAGCTGAGTTCACAAAAAGGTCAGCCATGATCTTACTGAATGGCCGAGCAGGCTCGAGGGATGAGATGGCCTACTCCTGCTCTTAGTTCTTATGTTCTTCTCTTATGAATTCTGCAGTTTCTGACTGTAAGGGCATTACATTTCTAGAGCTCGACACAACGTTGTGGGCCGAAGGGCCTATTCTGTGCTGTACTGTTCTATCTATGTTCTATACATTTGTTTTTGTCAATCTTTATTGTCATTATATATCGACAGAAATTTTTACGGTCAGTTTTTTTTAATGTTCCCTGCAGGCTTGCTTTCATTCGACATGTTTCCCTTCTTAATGAATCCCTTGATCCTCCTTTGCTGAATTTTAAACAGCTTGCAAACCTCAGGCCTATTGCTTTTTCTTGCTAATTTGTATGCGTCTTCCTTCAATCTGCTGTTTCCCGGACCGTCATGGAGAATTCATGCCTCATACCATCATAGCTTTCGTTACTGAGATTCAGGACCATGCTGTCAGATTCAAATACATCATTATACACCTTGACAAGGAATTCTACCATATTATGTTCACTCGTCCCCTTGGATTTTCTCACAACTAGATTGTCAACTAAACATTTCACATTGCACAACATCCAGCCATGATTCTATTAAATGGGGGAGCAGGCTCGAGGCGCTGAAAGACCTATCACTGTCACTCGTTCCTGTGATTCCTATGATTAGGCTTTTAGTTGCAAATTGTGTGTTATTTATTGAATTCAAATCCCGTCAGTCGTTGTGGTAGGATTCAGGCCTGTGTCTCCTGTGAAAAATACATTTTCTCTGGATTACACATTCGCGGGATGCAAGATAGAATTGAAAGACAGAAGCGTGTAATCGAAATGTGGTGCAGTGGGATTGTCAATGGACTAGTTATCCAGAGACTAAGGGCAATACTGTGGGACCGGGTTCGAATCGCACCATATCAGATTTGTCTGACAGTTGCATTCCCTCCAGCGCGGCGTAACAGGGCAAGTAGGAATGGGCAACACATAGTTGCCTAGCCAGTGTTACCCGTGAACGAATGAAAGAAAGGTTGGCCACAATTCCACAGTGATTGGGAACCACAGGTTGAGCTTAACAAACCCACAGCATCCTCCCTCTTTACAGAGCTCCCCCTCTCTGCAGCCTGCGCTCCATTTTCTGGTCATGCCACACAGCCAGACACACTGTAAATGTAGTCCATTTACCTTGCCCAGAGTTCAGCCAGCAAATCCTCTTTCCTCCCTGAGTGTATGCAGCAGCTCACAACACAACCTCCAAAAACCTATCCACAACATCTCCATTAACTTTCCAACCACAAGAGTCAGTCAATAGCGCCTCAGCTGCAAGTTCGATTCATGGAATATTTAAATTTCAGTAAAGTTTATTTATTCGTCACAAGTAAGGCTGACATCAACACTGCAATGAAGTTACTGTGAATTTCCCCGAGACCCCACAGTCCGGCGCTTGTTCGGGTCAATGCACCTAACCAGCAAGTCTTTCAGATTGTGGGAGGAAACCGGAGCACCCGGAGGAAACCCACGCAGGCACGGGGAGAACGTGCAAACTCCACACAGACTGTGGCCGAGAATCGAACCCGGGTCCCTGGCGCTGTGAAGCAGCAGTGCTAACCAGTGTGCTACCGTGCCAGGTTCATCGTGTTGCGGAACACACGTTAAGCTGAGAGTGGCTGACACATACGTTCAGTGGACAGACCACGTCCAGGTTTCGCACACATATGTCAGAGCTGCTGAAACCCCCTGTTCAACATGGAACTCCACACGGGAGACAACAGGAACAAAACGCATAGGATTTCCTTTTTCCAGAACTCTTTCACATTGTCACCAATGATTCTGCAGAGCAGAAATTACAAACCCGAGACACAGAGGGACATACATTTACTTTAATCAGGGAATTTCAAAAATACTTTAATGGAACTACTCCAGAGAACTGGAAAAAGGGGTTGCAACACACTCGAGTAGACATTCATACATAAGAATGGGAATAAGGAATTCGGGTACTATTAGATTGATTGAACTGGCTTGTTGACGTCACATTTGGAGCTTGCCTTCCACTCCCAACCCAAGCTGCATACAGCCCTTACACGATACCTTCCCAGCATGGGGAGATATACTGGACACACTGGAGCAGACTAGCAGCGTGGCTGTTCTGTATGTGGATCTAGATGTCCACATCATGGGGGCAAGAGCGGCTGTAGCAGAGAACATTGCTGTCAGGGAGATATATGTTGTGGGACGAGGGAAGGGGAGATTGAGTGGAGTGTGTATTTTCAGGTACTGTATGGATGTGAACAAACAGAGACATTTTGTGAAATTGATAGAGAATGGGGGAATCAGATGAACAAATCATGGAGAGATTTGATCAGGTGAGTGAGTAACCTGAGGCTTTTCCAGAGCAGCTAGTGACAGAAGTCAGTGAGCACACGAATGATGGGTAAATGGGGTTTGGTGAGAGTTGGTACATGGACAACAGATGTGCTTTGTTTCAGCAGCTTTGTAACTGGGAGGCTGGTCATCAGGGAATTGGTATAGTTGTGTCCGGTATTCGGAATGACAGCTGGGGGAGCCAGAGTATAATATTTCGGAGGCAACAGTAATAGGATTAATGATGGAGAGGATATGGAGTCAGATTTCAGCTCAGAGTAAAAGAGTTAACAGAGGTTGCAATCATTGTGAACTAACGTTAGGAAGAATTTAAACAACACCAGGTTAAAGTCCAACAGGTTTATTTGTTCGCAAATACCATTACCTTTCGGACCGCAGATGGAGTGGAAATCTGCTCTTAAAAACAGGGCACAGAGACACAAAATCAAGTTACGGAATCCTGATTAGAATGCGGATATCGACAGCCAACCAGGTCTTAAAGATAAAGACAATGTGAGTGGAGGGAGCATTAATGGAATAAAGTTAAATAGGGTTTACAGAAGTAAGTACTGGACTTGACACTTACCAGGGACACCAATCAGAGCCAGGATGGGATAATAAAATCCTTGAACAAAGTAGAGTACAAGTAGAATCCGCGATTGTAATGATCGCCTATAGAACCCATCACTTGTCATGAAATAAAGTCCCTCAGCGAAAGTGCCACTTATATCAAAATCAAAAGGCGGTGGGGGTGGTGGGGGTGGGATGTTCCGAAGCATTGTTCCCAGATTCTGATCCATTGCTGAAACGTTCCAGTCCATTGTTCTCAAATTCTGCTCTCCCCTCCCACTGTCCCTGCAACTGATAACCTCTACTAGTGCCGGGGTTGTCACTCCTGCTGAGTCTATCGAATAACACACTGAACGAATCCATTATTAATAGAAGAAGGAAAACCTCCACTGACACTGCCCAGATCCATGGAGACTGATATTAATCACAGTCATTAGACAAACAGCTTCAGTTAACCCCATTCAATCCAGCACTTTTTATGTCACATAATGCAACAGTAACCTGGTCTGCATGGGATGGCAAGGGTCAGGGAGGGATGGAAAGACGGAAATAACAGAGGGTCCGACCATAAACTTTCAATCTTCATTGGATATTAGAGTGGGCCCTGAGTTATCATGACGGTGGGTTTTAGATGAGGCAATCATTTGTCAGATTGATAGAGACTGCTGAAATCTACTCTGTTTTTAACACGTTCAGTCCAGCACCGAACTTTATTTTAAATAAGCAGAAATAAAACCAAAATGAATATTGCATGAGAGGAATGAAAAAAAGGACTTGGTGTGAACTTGGACACAAGCAAATGTCAACACTCAGTAGATGTAACCAGCCGTTTTTTTTTCTGAATCCATTCAGTGATGATTGGTTCTACAACATTCCATATTGCTTTCAGGGGAAACCCACTTATCTGTCTCTCAAAGGCGCTTACTGGATGTTTTTGGAAACAAGGAATATCCATAGCTACCTATTGGATGGAAAGGATCGTTTTCCTTGGATATGTAGTCCCATATATGTATCATTCTTATCGGCTTTCGTTTGGGAGAGATCGACGTGTCCTTGTGAGAATTCACAAGTTTGTTGGTATAATGATGCCCCCGTTTGCATCTGAAAGAATGTTAACTGACATTGAAGCTGTTAAGTCGGTTTTGAAACAGGTTGCCAATGACACTGCTGTAGCTCTCATTGAGTGGAGTGATGAGATGGTTGCAATGCGGACTGTTGTGCTATAGAATTGAACGACACTAGTCTTCATTTTGGTGGCTAAGCGTAGAGTGTGTGCTTTGATGGGAATGAAGTGTTGCACATACATACCTGACACTTCAGAGAAGAGAACGAATTTTGTCACACACAGGTCGAAAAACATAAACGACAAACATAACTTTCCTTGTGGAAATGGGCAACTGGCTGGATGGGTGATTTGGGGTCAAACATAATGCAAGGGCTAGTGTTTTTCTTCATTGCTATCTTAATATTCAGTGTGAGTTTAGAATTTTTAAATGCTGCTGTTATTTAGCAGCAAAATCCATAGCGGGTGCAGCAGCAGAGGCGTCGATCCAGGTGGACAAGGAACTGTCCTTATCACGAAGCGCTCCTCCAGCATGTGCGACTACGTATTGCCAGACATCGATCTGAAGGACGACATAATATGAGATAATATTGTTTTTTCTTGGGATTTTAGTATGAGTGAGGATTATGATTTAAATGCGGTTAGAACAACTTATATAACATTACCAATGACTATCAAATCTAAGAAGGACGAAATCATGAACCAATCACCTCTTACGTTTTAGGCTATTTTATTTGCTGGCCGAGTATTGGGCTCGCCAATGGTCAGATGGGAGGACGGAGGTGGTGTAAGTCTCATAGGTTAACACGATTTTTAAACATTAGACATTAAGGCACTGACAGAACAAGCAGCCAAGCGTTAAATTCATCTAAAAAAATATGGGCTAACAAGAGAAAAGTTTACACAAACGCAAATGCAGCAAGAGCTTTAAACAAGTAATTATGATTTAAAACATTTATGCTGACATTTCAAATGTATTTGAAGTATTTAACAAAAAACAGAGAACAATGAACAGAGAAAATTACAGCACAGGAATGGGCCTTTAGGCCCTTCAAGCCTGCACCGACCATGTTGCCCGAGCGACCGAAAAACCCCGACTCTTCTGGGGACCATATCCCTCTTTTCTCATCCTATTCATGTATTTGTTCAAACGTCCCTTAATAGTCACTTTCATATCTGTTTCCAATACCTCCCCTGGCAGCGAGTTCCAGATACCCACCACCCTCTGTGTGAAAAACGTGCCTCATACATCTCCTTTAAACCTTACCTTAAATCTTAATCGTATGCCCCGGAGGAATTGACTCTTCCACCCTGGGAAAAAACATCTGACTATTCACTCTGCCCATGCTTCTCTTCATTTTGTAGACTTCTATCAGGTCGCTCCTCAATCTCCGTTGTTCCAGTGAGGACAAACCAAGTTTATCCAAACTCTCCTCATACCAGGCAACATCCTGGTAAACATTTTCTGTACCCTCTCCAAAGCCTCCACATCCTTCTGGTAGTGGGGCGACCAGAAATGAAGACTATATTCCAAGTGCGGCCTAATTAAGTTCATATAAAGCTGCAGCATGACTTGACAATTTTGAAACTCAGTGCCCCGGCCGCTGAAGGCAAGCATGCCGTATGCCTTCTTGACTAGCTTCTCCACCTGCGTTGCCACTTCCAGTGACCTGTGCACCTGCACAACCAGATCCCTCTGCTATCAATACTCTTGAGGGTTCTGCCATTTATTGACTATTTCCCATCTGTATTGGATCTTCCAAAATGCATTACCTTACATTTTTCCGGATTAATCTCCAACTGCCGTCTCTCCGCCAAAGTCTCCAACCGGTCTATATCATGCTGTATCCTCTGACGGTCCTCATCACTACCCGCAATTCCACCAACCTTTGTGACGTCTGCAAACTTACTCATCAAACCAGTTGCATTTTCCTCCAAATCATTTATATATGTTTAAAACAGCAAAGGTCCCCGCACTGATCCCTGAGGACCGCCGCTTGTCACAGCCCTCCATTCGGAAATGCGCCCTTCCACTGTGACCCTCTGTCTTCTGTGACCGAGTCAGTTCTGTATCCATCTTGCCAACTCATCTGTGATTCCTTGCGACTTTAACCGTCTGTACCAATGTTACATGACGGACCTTGTCAAAGGCCATACTGAAGTCCGTGTGTCAATATCTACTCCCTTACGCTCATCAATCATCTTCGTCACTTCCTTGAAAAACTCGATCAATTTAGTGAGACACAATCTCCCCTTCAGAAAACATGTTGCCTCTCGATAATGCGAACGTTTATTTCCGTGTTGGAGTAAATGCTGTCTCGAAGAAACCTGGGATGCAGGCCATCAGGCCCAGGGGATTCATTTGTCCTAAATCCCAATAGTTTGCTGCGTACCTCTTCCCTTTCGATGTTGATTGTTCTAAGTTACACCCTTTGTAAAATCTCTGGCTTGTCGTTCCTATAGGAATGGTACTATTGTAGTCCACCGTGAAAACTGAGGCAAAGTAGTTGATTTAGCATCTCTGCCATTTTAGTGTTCCCCAATATTAACTCTCCGGTTTCATCTTCCAATGGCCAACTTTCACCCTGGTGATTCTCTTCCTTTTTAATGTACGTTTTTGCTATACTCATGCTATTTTTCCCTAGTTTTCGTTTGTAATTTACCCAAGCTCTTTTTATTACTTTTTTAAAAATCCCTTCCTTGATGTTTGAACGTTTCCTAATCTTCTCGCCTGCCACTGGTCTTAGCAATAGCTTGGTTTTTGCCTTTATGGATTATGGATAATGATACTCTGTGCACAACAAGCAATATTGTAGGTGATATTTAGTACCTGAACTGTATACATTGCTCCCAGTGTTGTCTGAATAATGAATATTGAGATCTAAAATGTGCTAAAAGCTCCTGGCAAGGCATAACAGAGATATGGGCAGCAAAGGATAGTGTTGTAGGATTTGTCCAATTGAGGGTGATCGATGGACGGCCTGTGCACAATGAACTCAGGAGATTAAAAATGAGGGGTTTGGATATCAGAACTGTGTGCAGTATTCCAACTGTATTCAAGAAAAGAGATATGGGGGAAGCGAACAGCACTTAATAGTCCCAGTGCTGTCCAAAAGATGTTATAGAAACAGGAACTGCACACAATGCTCCCAGTGTTGTATAAAATAGGTACACTGATACAGTAACCGTGCACACATATTTGAGTGATGCTTAAATTAGGGGGGGTTTCTGTTGGAACTGCACAGTCATCAAACTGCTGTGTACATGACGGGTTTGGAGACCAACAATTTGCAGAGTGATCCATGATTGGACTACCCGAAGTATGTGAAGAAGATAAAGTAAAGGTAAAGAGTATTTGTTCGGGAACACGAAAGGCTGACATTAACACTGCAATGTAGTTACTGTGACATTCCCCGACCCGCTACAGTCCGGCGCCTTTTCGGGCCAATGCACCTACCGAGCACATCTTTCAGACTGTGGAAGAAAACCGGAGCATGCGGAGGAAACCCACGAAGACACGGGGAGGATGTGCAAACGCTACACAGACAGTGATCCAAGCTGGCAATCGAACCCGAGTCCCTGGTGCTGTGAGGGAGCAGTGCTAACCACTGTGCCGTTGTGCCGTTTATCTGTGCATATCGTCCCCTCTGCTGTCTAAATGTACGATATTGATATCAGAGCAGTGCACAATGATCTCAATCTTGTCTAAGTGCGTCGCATGAAAACGAGAACTGTGCACTGTGATCTTTTTGTAACCTAACTGAGAGATAGGGATCAGAAATGATATTGATATCGGTATCAGTGATGTTGTTTTTATGAACCAATAAATATGGACACCCATACTGTGCATAGTGAGCTAAGGGTGTTAACATTGTCATCCTATTGTGGCCCTTTGTGTAATACAACAATTTGTTACTTTCGAACTGTTTCCCCATCTGTTAATTATGTGCCTCCAACCTAGAAATGATCGGCTACCAGGTGCCACCCTGTCTCACAAAAGTGACCATGGTTTAAGGACATGGAATTACTGATTCACTCCAAGATAGTATCCAGCAGCACACTAACGCCTCTGCGGAATATGCACAGGCTACCATTCAACAAGGTTGCGCACAGAATCCAGTTGTCCACCTTTGTGCGTCAACCTGAAGACCCTTGTGTAACATAAATGCATCAGATCTACTGTTAAACAAACACATTGATCTGGAATTGATTGCTGTGCCCAGAGCAACTGAACGTTTTTACATCCATTGTGTGTAACAGCGTTTGATAAATTTTCTAATACAATACATGGTCAGTCCTCCTTGACTATTCAAGGAGGACTGACTAGGCGAATATATTTTCCCTTTTCACCCGTATCTGGTCCGTTATCACCTTGAATACTTTATTCTATTCAATATTGAATACTGTCATTCCAGGGAACACAACAGGTGTTTCTCCAATTTCTACTTGTGAGTGTGGACTTGTAGTCCCAGGAGCATTTCTATTCAGAGCACATTGCATTCCAGTCATGTCCGACAACATGCATCCGTATAGCTCACCTATAATTGATGACCTTATATCTCTCTGACATAGCGGAGTGATATGAAATGTTTTCCAATCAAAAATTATGGTCCACGAATCAAAAGTACTTTGGACGTTCCTTCCATCTTTGGGATAGATACAATCAGAAAGTTCCGGAGTTGGATGCCTTAAGTCCCATTATTGCCTCTGTGTCTGTAAATGTTCTTGTTCTATGTATGGGTGGTGCGGTGGCACACTGATTACCAAGGCTGCCTCACTGCACCAGGGTCTCGAGTTGAATTCGGGCCTTGGCTGAATTTCTGTGTGGAGTTTGCACGTTCTCCCCGTGTCTGTGTGGGTTTCCTCCTGTTTCCTCCCTATGTCGAAGGACATGCAGGTTAGATGGATTGACAATACTAAATGTCCCCATTTTGGCCCAAATTTTAACCTGTATAAAGATTAGCCATGATTAATGTGTGGGGTTAAGGGATAGGTCAGAGGAAAGGCTGCTGAGTCTCAGGCCAGAAACTCCATGATGTTTTGTGATGTTAGCCTCGACATAAGTCTTACATTTCATACTGTCTCTGATGAGTTGATTCACTCGGAAGCTTGCATCAAACAACCTTCATTTAAGAACACAGTTAGATGATAGCAAAGCGGATTAACATTTTATATTTACCAGTTACAAGACTTACACATCACACAGTATAATTCTTAAAAACTAGCTATCTGTATTGTTCCAATTGTAGTTCAATCCCCGAGGCATACACGCACCTTCAGACCTAGGTAGCATTGAAACAACTATGTTCACGTGATACTTGATTTCCAGCTTTTTAACATCTATGGACAGAAATCCAAACAGCACTTTTCAGAGTACGATATGACGCTAAGATAGCGAGGGATATTAAGAACAGAACTGTGCATAATGCTCCCCAGTGTTGCCCAAATGGTGCATGCGGAGAACAGAGCTGAACACAATTCTCCAGGTTTTGTCTCAATTAAATATATGGACATTGGGAACTCTGTAGAATGCATTGGCTGGGAACGAAATTAGGGGCATGGACAGTATTTGCAATGTCAAAATTAATTGCTGACTAGATGAAGGAAGTAGGGAACAGAAGTGCGGCACCGTCCTCAAGTGCACTGAAAACTAGGGATATGCAGAAGCAAAATGTACGCAGGCCTTCAGTTTGTTGTGTAAATGAGGGATATGGATAACAAAACTGTACAATCTACACTAAATTTTTCCAAAGCGAGGAGAATAATTGTGCACAATGTTCCATGTGACCGAAATGAGAGACATGGAGAGGGCATCATATATAATATTCAAAGTGTCGTCTAAATGACGTAGATGAGGAACAGAACCATCGACCATGTTTCACGTTTGTTCCGCACTATAAATAAGGCGACCAGAACTGCTCACAAAACTTCAGATGTAATCTGAAAAATTAATACAAACTCAACAACCTTGCAAGAGATCAATGTGCGGTCCAAGCACCGCATACAAAACCAGAGTTTTCCATGGTATTTGATGTGATTTACAGCTAATTCCTAAGTAGGTCAGAAAAGTGCACGTTTCTGCAAGTGTTTTGTAATCCAAGGGATTGGAGCCTATTTCTGTCACCAATGCTCGCAATGCTGTCAAAATTGGTGATATGGATTTCGGAAAACTTCACGCTTCTCGGATTGTTCTCTAAATGAGTGGGCCGTTTCGTTTTCTGTCTCTCCCTTTCTTAGGTTTGTCCATCTTTCTTAGCTATCCACTTCCTGCCTTTATCTCTCTCTGTCTCCTGTTACAATTTTGAGTTTTACAGAATTGTTTGTTGTTAATTTATAAAATTGTGAGTTTTAGACTATAACCCTGACTTAAGATAAATAAAAGTGGGTGATGTCACTCCTACCATAGTCTGCCTATCTTAAAAATTAGAATTTTAGTTGCAAAAAGCAATCTTTAACACGCCTTAGTTGTTAGTTTGTGAAGAAGGAACATGTGTGTACATTTGGCGACAATGGCATTCGTTCAACGTCCACAATGAACAGACACAAATTTCCATGAGACCCAGAAATATGCTGTCGATTTTAAATTTGTTAAAAGTTCTTCAGAAACCCATTTTTTCCATTCATTCATGGGATGTAAGGACCAGCATTTGCTGTCCATCCAAAGTTGCCCTTTTACTGAGTGACTTTCTGGCCCAGTTGACACGGCAATAGGTTCAACCACATTGCTGGGGATCTGGAGTGACATGCCAGCAGATTTCCTTCCCGAGAGGACACTGGTGAGCCAGATGAATTTCCTTTCGTAAATCTGTGATGTATTCATGGTCATCATCAGACTTTTAATTCAATTTCACCATCTGCAATGTAACCTGAAGCAGAGTCCTCAGAGAATGACTCTAGGTTTTGTATTCCAATGCAATCCCCCCATGCCACCACCTGTTGTATAAGACGCTTACATCGTTCGTCAGTACACAGAACATTGTTGAAGTTCCAATCTTGTATTATTAAACCACTCTCTGAAAAGTTTGACTGCTATCTTCTAACTAGAGAGTGTATGATTTTCTAAGTAAACAATCTTGCTGGTGAATTCTCCTGATGTTAGGTCCCTGAGATGAAGCATTTGACTGCATGTGACCTTTACTCCAATATAGCGACGATTAATCTGATCAGCCCTTTACTATTTCTATTCATTAACGCTTCCACTTACATAGAAATTTGTTGTGTTTCTGGTGCCAGAGATTGCTTTCTGTATAAGGCTTGCCATATTACAGCCAAGTTACTTTATTTTGTTTTCCTTTTCTCTGCTTTGCACTTCCTGCAACTGAGACCTCAGAAAGAGAGTCAGCTCTGCCTGCACCTTAAGCAAGGATATTGTTCCCCGGGATTTTCACCACAAGTACACCACTTAGTTTTCAGAGCAAGTTTATAAGTTTAAAATGAGGCTGCAGGGCTCGCCGAGTTATATTTAGAGGACACATTCCCAAAAATACAATCTCCTCACTGTGGGTGATAACATTTGGGAAGGAAAAGAGCAGGGTCCATGATGCTTTGGACAGTGGATCAGGTGTGGATGTCCCAGTTATAAAGTTTTTTTTTCCTGAAAATCCAGAATAACAACGTATGTTAATTTTGTGGCTGTCGGTCAGTATGACATACATGTCCAACAATTTCAAACGCTAGAAATTATTTTTTTTTGCATTTGTCTCTTTACATTTACCAATAACTTTAACAGTGGTTGCGTGTCCTTCATCAATCTTGTAAATAGAACATCTAATAACTGTTGAGTAGGTATCAGACTCTTTGGATTTCGAGGCACTCTCACAACATTTCTCATTCTCTCTCAATCCTTCCTTTGTCTCTCACTTTCTGAAACTATTTCTCAATCACTCCCCCTCCATATCCCAATGTAATCCGATTGCTCGTTGTGCGTGATTTCAGTACTTCACGCTGCTCCATCTCTCAATATGATTCTCTCTCTCTCTCTCCATCTCTTTTCTCCCAATCTCCCTCATCACACGTGCTTCGTCCTCATCATCAGCTCATAGATTAGCTACAATGGAGAAGTAGGCCATTTCCACACCCACATCACTGCTGTTTCTCTGCTGGACCAAATGCACTCTTTAACCCCGGCTCTGCGGATTTTCAGTCTTGAGATAATGACCAACTTCACTTTCAATGACACAATGGAACCTGCCTCCTCTGCGCTTTCAGACAAATAATTCCAGTCTCTTCCTCGAATAAACCATACATTTTCCTCGCTTTTGCTTCTTCCTATTTTGTCAATCTACTTAATTGAAGATGCCTGCGCTTCTGCCCTCAATTCCAATCCATCTCCATCCTCCTATCATGATATCATATCCGTCTCCCTCGTTCTGTCGGATGCATCTGCTCAGGGTGATAAACATTTCTCAGTTTAAGTTGCAGTTGCTTCTTTAATTATTTCATTTTGAAAGAGAGCTGCCCCTGAGCCCAGTCGCCATCCTGTCTGAAGGAGGTTGTGATTCAGCAGGCAGTGCTCCTGGGTCTTAGTTGGATCTTCCGGGTCCAAGCCCCACTCCAGGACAGATTATTCTTGAAATTCAGCTTAATCTTAAACACGGGTCAAACTGATTAATATTCAATTTGGTCATTCACTGCACTATCGGACACGATTCTCAAAAGTAGGTTGTGTGAATATTTGGGAAAGAAATGGAAACTTGATGTGACTCCCCATGGCAAGGTATGAGCAATGCAATGTCCCTGAATGCGAAACATCATCACAGTGAATGTCCTTACGGACAATATCTGTCATCAGCACTACTGCCTTCATGTTGTAACCAAGAGCTTCAAGCTTTTTCGAGATGCCATCCAGTAAGAACGGAATTGGTTAAAGATTGGCATATCTGAAGCTGTGGAGTCCAGGTTGAAGCTGAAATGGATACTCTACTTGGGAACTCCGTCGACAGACGAAACGAATGTTTCGGCCTTGAGTTCCACGCAGAGGAGGTGGGACCACGTCATTGCTGATGGGGCTGAATGAGGAACCTTTCTCCCCTTTATTATTTGATTGGACACGACCACTAAAGTTGATCAGACTGCAGAACCTTGATCTGATCATTTTGCTGAGCTATCAGATCTCTGTCTGTGACTTGCTGTTGAACTTAAATGCATTTCTCTATTCCAGCTTCATTAGCTTATCACCTCATTTTTCCAGGCAACCCTGTGGCTGCTCCTGACACCTTCTACTGCACTCTTCACTGAACCGTTTTTTATCACTTGACTTGGGTGTAATAGTTAGGTTAATGATGTTTTCATGGTGGTGGTTCACTTTCAGACATGCTGGGCTGGAGGTTGCAGATACAAGTTGAACAGAATTTTGGTGCTGGTGTCCCACAGCATCATGAGAATGTTTTGAGCTGCTGGACCTGTTCTCAATTCATTACATTTTAAACAATATTATTACCAGAACACATGATTGAGTGCAGACACCTTGTGAAGATGGGTCCTTGTCAACACAATGACTGTGTGGTTATCACGTTTACGAACAATGAAATTGGAAGATGTTCAAGGGGAAAAATCACTGAGTACAGCAGACTTCTGCTGTGAACTGAATACAGCAGAGTTCCCCCGGAAACCAGCTGTGAAGCTTTTTTCCCCAGAAGATCCCACAGCTGCAGATGTGCTGCACAGACAATATGCACAAGATAAAAGAGAATGGAAAATTTGATAAACAAACTAGGACGTAGATAACATGGAGCTTTGAATCATATAGCCATGAAGATGTTTTTTTTTATAACTGCATATGACCTTTGGACAAACATGTAGAGACTGTAACTGGTTAACTAAGCATTCGAATGTTGTAAAGGTGAGGAAATCAACACTATTAACTGGAACTATTTATCAATGATTTTGAACAATTGTTAACTGGTGATTGGTATGCGCAAATATATTGTATAATAACCAAAAGTATAATTCGTATTGCAATGTATCAATCAGGAAATCTTGATGTCAACACATCCCAAATCTCAACAGACTCCGGCACCTCCTGTCTTTCAGGAAACACGTCACTATTTCCTTCATCCAGCCCATACCGCTATCCATCCTGTCTTCCTGGCTGACCTGCTATTAATGTTCCCTCACTGCCCTCTAATTTATTGGACTGTTTGGGCCGATCTGGATTCCTGCGTTTCATTGAGACTGTGAATGTACATTTATTGGAACTTCAATTGTATCTCAGTTTTGGCTTGGGCTAAACAACACACATATGTACAGGAGTGGAATCAGTGCTGCTGCTGTTCAGAATGAAATATGTGTGTGTACGAAATTCCATCCTGATCATTTGAAGCATTTGGTCATTTTGATCTGTTTCTCAGTCCATTAAGTATTTGCCTGGGACATGGAACTGACTGAAGACCTGTTGCCATCCTGCCTGGCAGCCTTAAGGAAGGTGTCAGAATCGGTCAGTAACTAATCAGCCCCAGCATAGTATCCAGCATCTCACTGCCCGACTCAGCTGACAATACACAGATACACCCAAATGTTGCTGGTTTCAATAAATAAATGCCGCTTTGTGGGTTTTGGAATGTGGGTGAAAGTGGAGGCGAAAGGACAGGTCCTATATTTGAGCCTATTTGATGATGAGCATAATTTTAACCTAAATTGAGAGGTTAAAAGGGAAAGGGTTGTATATGTAACACTTACGAGCCGAATTGACGCAATTTCCTTCTGGCAGTACGCGTGGACTGTGCACATACATTTCAATTGAATGTGACCACTTGGCAGGCTGGCAAACAGCAGCAGAATATCAGATTGTTCTCCACTATAGGGAGAGGGTAAACTAGCTGTCGGACAGGGCACAGGAGTTTCAGGTGGTAGACGTTCAGAGAATGAGGGGTGCCCCAAAATCACATGAGTGAAATACCTCACCCTGTTGTTTGCCTCTTCCTCCCGAAAGGATGTTGCCCTTCATGGCCTCATGTCCCTTCCATTTCCACCCCAGAACAAAAGAAAATTGCGACCGACTCCAATGACTAATGTCTCCCTTCTCCCTGGAATATGCTGTAAAGAGACCAATGTGTTCGAGCTTTTTTTGTAATTAGTATTATTCATTCGTGGTATGTGGCTGTCGCTAGAGAAGTCAACATTCATTATACATTGTCATGCTCTTGGGAAGCTGATGCTGAACAGCCTATTTGAACTACTGCAGGCCATGTGGTGTGCATGTGCCTACAGTATTGATAGGCATTGAATTCCAGGAATTGACCGAACTTCAGTGAAGTGAATGGCTTGATATTTTGAAATTAGAAGGGTAATTCGCATGAAGGTGAATTGCACCTGGCATCGGCCCCGTGTATGTTATGATCTTTTCCTCGAAATCGCTTTGAAAAGTGCAGTGCAAAGAGGTTGGATGGCATCTTGCAGTTCATGTTGTAAACTTGATGTCACTGTGTTTCGGTCGTGGATGTTATGATTGCTTGTGGCTCGGTGTCACAGCACTCACACTTTTCAAAGCTACGACTTGAGTACATAGATTCAAACACTCTAATCGGCTACATATTGAAACATATAAAGGCTGAATGTACTGCTCGACATCCCGCCTAGGCCAAGGCAGAGAATCATTCTCTCCAGAACGCGTTGCCTGAATTTTAATCCAGTGTTATTGGTCGCAACTGGCTACAACTCATGGATTCACCGAATGATCTGCGGGAGCAGGCACGCTCAAGTTTTAAGCTCAGTGCTGTTGTTAGATTGTGAAATGCGTATAGCAGACCATATGTAATGAATAATATATACTTGAGTGCATTGATAACCAGAGGATCAGGTGGAAGATGTTCAGCCCCTCATGTATGTTTCACCATCTATTAAGCTTTAACGTATCCATGATCTGTCTCCGCATAACAATCTTTGTTCCATAATCTTCATTAACATTGAGTAGCAGACGTCTAACTAATAACATTAGAACATAAGAAATAGGAGCAGGAGTAGGCCATCTAGCACCTCGAGCCTGCCCCGCCATTCAATAAGATCATGGCTGATCTGAAGTGGATCAGTTCCACTTACCCGCATGATCCCTATAATCCCTAATTCCCTTACCGATCTCAGCTTTCAAGTTTATCATAGACCTATGTTCATTGACATCTGGGAAAGTTTAACACTTCTAAAACTCTTTCTCTGTTCATTTTGTTTCCAATATGGCACGACATCCCCGAGGCAGCAGAGCTCATTCTAACCAATCCAACTATTCTCTAATATTCCGGAATATTGGCGATGCTTAAACAATGGGAAGAGTGTGTTTGGATTCCCGACATAATATGATATTAGTTGGGCCCATTTTGCACAAATCTAACAACGAATGTCGAACTCTGCTCAATGCTAAGAGGTGGAGAGCTTATCTGCCGCACCTTCGCCCTTTGTTCCCTTCGTGTTATTGTTCTTTCTCCATAAATCCACGGTACATCACGTTTGTACTTAAAGAAGTGGAAATGAATATCTGGACGACATTTTGAGTATTACATACATAGAAACATAGAACAATGGACAATAGGTGCAGGAGTTGGCTATTTGGCCCTTCAAGACTGCACCACTCTTCAATATGATCGTGGATAATCATATGCACTTTCAGTATCCCATTCCTGCACTCTCTCCATTCTCCATGATCCCTTTTAGCAACAAATTTAACGAAGTGGCCCCAACAGCTTTCTGTAGTGGAGAATTCCACAGGTTCGCAACTCTGAGGGCATTCAAAGCTAATAATCATTCAGATGAGCGCGTGTTGGCGTAATCTTGGACACGTTGAAGGGACAATCCATGAACTGAGTCAAATATTAATTGGAATCAAGTCTTTTTTAAATTACATTTGGAGAGACAGATCTTCGTTATGATTGATCTCGGGAAGGTTCACCAGCAGACTTTATTGCATTTCAAAGACGAATAAAACAAGGAAGGCACTGACCATTTTATCCATCTTCCTGCTTTCAAAATGTTATCAAGTTATCCTCACTTTCCTGGTCATGTAAAAAGATCCTCCCCTCAAATAATAATCCAATTTATCCTTTGAGCTAACTAGTGGAGTTGCATAAAAACAAATCTTGCCATTTTCCATGAAGTTCTTTTGACAGTTTTGTATATCTACATCTACTGGTTCGGTAATCTCCTGCTTCGGAACATCTTCAAGGGTCACTACTGCCGAAGAGAGCGGAAGCTGTCCCTAGTGTCCTTGGGCCAATAATGATCAATCTTCCAAGAAACCCTTCTTCTGCAGTTGAATCACATTGCTATTTGTGGCACCTGACTCTGAGCAAATTAGTTGTCACATTTCCTATATTACAACACTGATATTCATTCGACACAATATCACTGGATCAAGTAACATTTTTAGGTTATGGTGAAATCTCGCTCTCATTCATATTTATTTCTCTCTCTCTCTTGCAAATTATATGTTTCTCAGTGTAAGAAGTAGAGACTCACGATGTTTTATGGTAAGTTGAAATGTGCCTTGTGATTTATATAGGGTCTGCCTAAAAGTAACACAGGGCGTTTTAACTGTAAACTGATCTAAGGATGAGTCCAGTAATATGAATGTGAGGAATGATGCAGATATTTGCAATTGGTGACGAGGACATCAGTCAGTTTCCAATTCCAAGAAGACATTGCACATTTTTAAGACCCAAACACAAATGTTGATTTCAAGTTATAAAGATGTGTACTAGAACCTGTCCCTTTCTTTGTGAAATTGAAGACTGTTGTGATGAGAGATAGCACACACACATTTTCAGTAATATATACATTATGACAGTTCGGTCTGCACTTAAAGCAGATGAATATTTGACCGTTTTATTCATCACACAAGTTCAGCTGGGAGCTCGTCTTCATTTTGAACAGTGAACTCATTGCAGGATAGCATGTGGCTGCAGCATTCACCTGGCGGACCTTGATGACGCAGGCCTGGGGAGGATCTCATTGTGGTTCATAAGATTGGGAAAATAGCAGTGCAGAGATTAAAGCACTTGGGAGATGCAGGTCACTTGCGTTTTGTTCTCAGGAGAAATCGATGTCCACTTAAGCTGCCGAATAGAATCATACAACCCTACAGTGCTGAGAGGGACCATTTGGCCCACCGAGTCTGCATTCACCACAATCCCACCAAGGCCCTTTCCCCACAACCCTATGCATTTAC
This sequence comes from Mustelus asterias, assembly GCF_964213995.1. Classification (NCBI taxonomy): domain Eukaryota; kingdom Metazoa; phylum Chordata; class Chondrichthyes; order Carcharhiniformes; family Triakidae; genus Mustelus; species Mustelus asterias. Next base: position 466,457 of record NW_027590109.1, read on the forward strand.
CCCAGGTGATCTCCCTGACACGTAGTGGGCATTTAGGGTGGCCAATCTACCTACCTATCCCCACACATCTTTGGGCTGTGGGAAGAAACCGGAGCACCCGGAGGAAACCCACCCAAACACGAGGAGAATGTGCAAACTCCACATAAACAGTGACCCAGCCGGGAATCGAACACGAGTCTCTTGCGCTGTGAGGCAGCAGAGCCATCTTGCCGCCTCGATGGACGCAGATTTTGGACATCTCGTTGTCAGTACATTTGGGAGGGGGCATATGCTGTTTGCTGATGTAAAATTGACTACTAATTGTAAGTACAGTTCTCTAATCGTTCTCTTTTTACATTTGTTGCTTTATAAGTTATTAAAGGTGCTACCACCTTCTACCAGTCTCTCTTTCACCATGTAAATGGAGCCTGTCATATTTCAAGAAAACGTAGCAGACTATACACAGATACTAACACTTGCTCGCTCTCCCACAATTCCATTCCTCCTGCCTGTCCCTTTTTGGTCCTTTACTCTGGAACACCTTTTATAACAACCCTCCACCAACAATCTTATCCCTCCTCCCTTGTGCCTCTGTTCTTTTTCGTTGATCCAATTTGCAATGTTCCATGCACATTCTCAACCACGTTATCTCGACTTGGTCAGAGTATCACTGAATGGTTACAAAGAAGGAAGTGGCCACTTGTCCATTACTTTCGGTGCTGAATCTCCGCTGGAGAAAATCACCGAGATCCATTCCCCCACCCATTAACCGTGGCACAGCAGAGCTTTTCCCTTCACATAATGTTCACATTCATATAAGAAACCACAATAGAAGTTGCCTCCACTGCTCTCACAGTCATGACATTCTAGATTTTTAATGTTCCTTTTATGAAACAATGTGTTTCCACCTGATTTCCATTTTTTTTGCCAATCTTCCTAACTTTGAAGTTATTTCCTCTCTTATGCTTCCCTCTTCTCCACCCGGGCTTCACATGCTATTCATCCGTTTCACATTCAAACTATCTTATCCATCTGGCCATCGTATGCAATACTTCTCGGTTGATTCTGTTGTTTATTTTTGTTAAATATTTCCCTCTGAAGTGGAATTGCTCTGTTATTGTCGCTTTCCTGTCTGATGGAGGATTCGATTCAGTAGCTAATGTTCCTGTATCTGAGCCTGAAGGTCGGGGTTGAAGACCCACACCAGGATATGTTATACTTGGATTCTGTTTAAACTTGGACTTGCCAATCTGTCAACATTTCAATCCTTGGAACAGTTGTACTTTATTTTTGAAAATGTTGAAAAGGAAAGTGTGTTTAACAAGATGGGGGCAAGGAAATGTCCCTGAGTGTGAAACAATGGTTATTATTTTTCTCTAGGGAAATTATGCCTCTTCAGTAACACTGCCTGAAGGTTTTGTTGAAGTTTCCTTATGCTTTTTGATATGACATAGAGTTGTTCAAGTTAACACAAGACTGGCATCACTGATGCTGTGGAGTTCAGGAAGAGGTCAAGATGGATAATCCACTTGGGAATTGTGGGTGGAGGCGATGAAAATTGTTCGAATTGGATTTCACCTTGCCGAGCTCAATATCACATCATTCATGATGGAGATCAATCTGGAGCCAACTCTTCACATGCTTTTTTTCGTGGGATGCCACCACTTAGGAGACCCAACTGCAGAGCTTTGGCGAATCTCTCCTGCACTGCTCATTGAGTCAATATTGACCTTTGTACGGGATGGTAATGGATTTAGACGGACATAATGGGCCTGAGGTTCGTTTGTGCTGAACACAGTTTTGCTGCTGATGGTCCACAGAGCATCGTGCATGCTTTCAGCAGTTCAATCTGCCCTGAATCTATCTCATTCACACAATGTTAGTGCCATAATACACCCGGGAGTGCGTGCTGATTGTGCGGACGTCACTAATCTTCACAATGTCTTTGCTCATTTCACCATTACTATGGCTCTCACGGAGAGCTGCCATTGCGAGAGGTATATTGTTGAGGACAAGGGCAAATATGTTTTACCCTGGTTTATTTTACTCACCACCCGACTCAGGCCTATTATGGCAGAGTTAGGTCATTAGTCCCTCAACCAACTCGGTCAGCACTGGTACTACAGAACCATTCTGGGTGACTGACCCACAATCTTATAACCTGAGCACTTTCCCCTGCTCCGCTGCGCCTTTGGCTTCCTTTGCATGGAGGAGCGACGATTCAACAGCTGAGGGAAATTGCTGACTGGGAATCATCTCCCCCACCTTTGCCGTGAAACCATAAGTCATTCTAACGTCCTGATCCAACGTTGAGGTCATGAAACTAATCCTTCCCCACCGACTGTCTTCCACTCTGCTGACACCTGTGGCGGGACTGTCCGAGGATGATGTTGGGCGAGCCTTGGATGTTGTTTCTATTTTGATGACAACATTGGAGGAACGAAATGTACATGTCACTTTCTGACCTCCCCACCATTCCTGTCAATATGGTGACACATCAATATGAATCGTAGTGGGGGCCAGTTTGCAATCAGGCGCCCTTATATGTCCTCAGTCATTCTATTTCAGATTAGGAAAGGGCAGCCGATTTCGTTTCCTGAGGGAGAGTAATGAACTAGGCTGGTCTCAAGGACAATTCAAAACTTCTATGGCGAACATTACAGAAACGTATTGTTTTATTTTCGCAGAATTTCATGAACCCAACCCCCAGTAGTTATTTGATGTCAGGGGCCACGTCAATAACCTGGTCGGAATTGTCTTTGTATGTGTCCAGCATCGCCAACTGCTTCCTTTGGAGGGTCAATGTATTAATCACTGCGTTCACTGATACCATTACCTTTCTGTGCTGTGCCTGATTTCACTTAGAAATACAGACTGCAACAACAAACCTCCAGTGGCCCCACTCAAAATGTCTAGAGTTCCCATCTTCTCATACTGCAGCTCACACCCTAATTGTATCGACGCTCGCTCATGCTCGACTTTCCCAACCCTCTCAATTTCCTGATTCGCCACAGTACTCTCCATCCCCTGATCCCAAGTGGTCAGGTCCCAATTAATCCCGAATTGATTTCAAGTTGCAAATTTGTGAAGGGCTTAATGAATTCATGTGCTGCACTGAATCTCTAATTCTTTCTGTATTTGCCATTACTTGAATGTTAGTGGTTGACGTTATCTAGTGATGAAATTATACTCAACCCATATGGTTCACTAATGTCCATTATAGATGGGAAACTGCCATCTTTACCTGGCCTGGCCTACTTGTGACTCGAGATCAACCGCAATGTGGCTGAATCAGAAATAGCATGGTAAGCCTCTCGTTTTGTGCACTCAGGGATTGATTATAAATGCTGACGCTGCCAGCACTTCCTGCATCCCAAAAATGAATATATGGAGATGTAATTTTGGTGCTGAGTAAAATGCAATTTGTGTTTAAAGAGTTCTATGTTGATCCTTTGAGTTGTTATTAAAACTTGTCTTCTTGAGCTCTTCTTCTGTGTATCAAGTATTTACCAGGAAACCAAGCTTACCACTCACTGGTTGCCATCCTGTCTGACAACCTTGAACATGGTGACAGGATCTTACATGAAAGAATCAACCCGACAATTGGATCCAGCAGTTCACTCCAAATTCCTTTGAGTAATCCAAAGGCCACCCATTTGCCAGTGCACAAGTTATGCAATTTCAATGGTAAGAACTGCGGACAGTTCAGAGTGTGGATCAAAAACGGTGGGAAATGTGTGGTCATAATTTTGATCCAACGGTATCCATTTTGATAGAAAATATACAAAGGTAAATTATTATTTATATAGAGAAACATTTTAGCGTTATCACATGTATCGAGATCTGGCTGTCCTCGTGCATGAATAATAGAAAATTCTATGCAGATACAATAGGGAACAAGGAAGATAGTTAAATCTTGACATCTATTGCTAAGGACAAGGATAAAAAACGTAGGGAAGTGTTGCTGCAACTTTATAAAAAAATAAAAGAAAAGTGTGTACCATTTTGCCCCCCCCCCCCCCCCCCCAGATCGAGGAGGTATGTAGGTGCACTGGAGGGGTGCAGAGTAGACAAGACTTTTTAACAGAGATGAGAAGTCTCTCTTATGAAGTAATATTGGACATTAAAGGCCTATATTCTCTGGAGATTGGAAGCACCAGGGGAGATCTCATTGGGAAGTAAAAGGCCACAAAGGGGTTTGAGGAACTAAACATGCAGAGTGTATTTCCTGATGTCTTGGTGAACTCAACTCTTTACAAATGCGAAGAATTCCAATAGATTCGCCAGGCACGATTTCTCTTTTGAAAATCTTCTTCACTATTGGAATTTTTTGAGGAAGTCACCAGTAGAGTTGCCTGAGGAGGACCGGTGGATTCGGTTTACTTAGTCTTTCAGAAGGCTTTTGCCAAGGTCTCACACAATATACTACTATGTAAAGTTAGAGCACATAGGATTACTTGTAATGTCTTGAGATTGATAGAAGCTGTTTGGCAGACAGGAAGCAAAGAGCTAAAATAAATCGATTTTTTTTCTGATTGGCAGTCAGAGACGAGTGGGGGTCCGCAGGTATCCTATGTGCTAGGACCCCAACTGTTCACATTACACATTAACGATTTGGAAGAGAGAACTGAATGCATTATCTCCAAATTTGCAGTTTGTATAAAGTTGGTGCGAGGCTGAGCTATGAGGAGGATGCTGAAATGATTCAACGTGATTTGGGTAGGCTACATATGTGGGCATATGCATGGCAGATGCAGTATAATGTGGAGAAATGTGAGATATCCACTTTGGTAGCAATAATCGAAAGACAGGTTATAATTTGAAATGGGTAAATTGAGAGAGGTGGACCCTCAGTGAAACCTTGGTGTCCTCGTGCATTGGTCGCTGAAAGGAAGCGCGCAGGTACAGCAGGCATTAAAAATGACAAATCATATGTTGGCCTTCATAGTGAGAGAATTTGAATACAGGGATAGGGATGTTTTGCTGCAAATGTATACGGCGTTGGTGAGGCCACACCTGGAATATTGTGTGCATATCTTGTGTCCTTATCTGAGGAAAGAATTCCTTGCTATAGAGAGAGTACAGCGAATGTTTACCAGGCTGATTCATGGGATGGCAGGTCTGTCAAACGAGGAGAGGTTCAGTCGGTTCGCATTATATTCACTGGAGTTTGGAAGAGTGAGAGGGCACTTCATAGAAACGTATAAATTTCTAACAGGGTTAGAGAGGGCAGATTCAGATAGAATGTTCTTAATGGTGGCGGAGTGCAGAACCAAAATATGTTTTCCCCTTTATACTGCCTGATGTACTTGCTCGCTTACTTTCAGCGCCCAATGCACGAGGACGCCAAGGTTTCACTGAGAACCCACTTCTCTGAATTTACACCATTTCAGATAATAATGTTTTTATATTATTCTACTAACCTGGATAACCTCACATTTGTCCACATTATACTGCATCTGTCATGCATATGCCCACACATTTAGCCTTCCCAAATCACAGTGAATCATTTCCGCATCCTCCTCACAGCTCAGCCTTCCAAGAATTTGGAATAATCTGCTAATTTGGAGATAATGCATTCAGTTATCCCTTTTAAATCGTTAATGTATAATGTGAATAGTTGGGGCCCTAGCACATAGGATCCCTGCGCAACCCCCTAGTCTCTGAATGCCAGTCAGAAAAACACTCATTTATGTTAACTCTTTGCTTCCTGTCTGCTAACCAGCTTCTATCCATCTCAAGATATTACTAGCAGTCCTATATGATCCAACTTTACATAATAGTATATTGTGTGAGGGCTTGGCAAAAGCCTTCTGAAAGTCTAAATAAACTTCACCCACTGGTTCTCCTCGGTCAACTCTATTAGTTACATCCTCAGAAATTCCAATAGTGAAGAAGATTTGCAAAGTAGTAATCGTGCCTGACGACTCTGTTGGAATTCTTTGCAGATGTAACTAGTTGAGTCGACCAAGGCATGATGAAATGCACTCTTCATGTTTTGTTCCTCAAACCCCCTTTATGGCACTAACCCTCAATGAGATCTCCTCTCGTTCTCCCAATCTCTAGAGAGTATAGGCCTGAAATGTCCAAGACTTTTTCATAAGAGGGACTTCTCATTTCTGGAACAAATCTACTGAAACTATTCTGCACCCCCTAAAATGCACGTACTTACCTCCTCGATTAAGGGGGCCAAAACAGCGCACACTATTCTCAGTACTGCCTCATTATTTTTTAATAAAGTCGCAGCAACACTTTCCTACGTTTTTATCCTCCTCCTGAGAAACAGACGTCAAGATTTCAATTGACTTCCTTATTCCCTTTCTCTGGATGGCGAAAGGACATTCTGAAAGGGGAACAATGACGTAGGGGGAAAGCGGTATGAGTTCCTGCGGTAAGGATTAACGGAGCTCTCTTGCATATTGAACAGCAGGAGCACAAAGGCAGTAATCTCTGGATTATTCCAGAATCACGTGTTTGTGAGTATCGGAATAGTAGGATGGAGCAGATTACTGTGTGGTTTAAGAAATGCTGCAGGGGGAGATATTTATATTCCTGCGCCATTGGGGAATTTTCTACAGAATTCTCGACCTGTATGAGTCACATGTGTTCCAAGTGATCGGGAGTGAGACTAGGAAAATTGCCAGGAGGTTTCCTTGTGTTGTGTGTGGCGGGCTGGGGTTTATTTTGGCATCGGGATGAGTCACAGTGTGGAGTTACATGGGGCGCGAATCGGGGAGCGGTGGTCGGGGGCAGGGGGGGGGGGGTCTTTCACAACAAATCTGTAAAAACACCAGCCAATCTGTCAGTGAGTGCTAAGAGAGACACAAAGGAATATGGACATGTTTTCTTCATCTTGTATAATTCAAGTTTTATTGGTAAGTATAGAATTGGGGGTTTGATTATTAACACGTGCCGTTATGATATAATTGCCAACACACTGACATGTTTGAGGACGGGGCAGGACAGATAGCTCAATTGGCCGGGGTGAAGAATCTACATGGGTTCTTCATGTGTGTTTGGCCTGGATTTTGGGGGTGGCATGATGTGGTGCAAAATCGGAGATGGCTTTGCTGCATTCATCAAGGGCTCAATTATTGCAGTGAGGAAGGATAATATTCAAAAGTATCCTCAATTGTAGTCACATAGGCTTCAAGGTCAAAAATGAGTTATTTGCATTTCTCAGGCGGGCGAGGTGGGGCGATGGCGTGGAAGAATCTGGGCGGGTTGGTGGTTCTCTCAGACCCCAAGCACTCAGCGATTGATAGAAGAGCATTTTTTTTAGATATTATTATTTAATTTCCATGTGAATCTCCAATATTATTTCAGGGAGCCAAGGTCGGGGTACGGTTGGGGTCTGAGTGTGTGTGCGTGAGTGTGTGTGTGTGTGTGTGTGTGTGTGTGTGTGTGTGCGGTAGATGGACGTGGCTCTGAATTGTTGAAGTACAACCAGGAGAACTTCTTGAGACAATGCATCGAAAGTGCCTCAAGATACGGCATTGGAATTATATCACCAAATGAAGCTGGCAGGTGATACATGTGCCAGATCGTGGATGTGAAACAGAACGTTGAAAAAAAATTACAATACTCCGAACCCAAAATAACGACTGGGTGATCCATATCGGCCTCCCCTGAAAGTCTGTAGCATTAGAGCTGAAGATCTACAGCCGAGATTCATTCTATGTGTTATAATGATATAGTGGAAGCTGGTGGAGACAGCCTGCAGGAAACAATAATGAAGAGGTAGATTGTCCCAACAGAGAGACAGTAAGATCTCTTTTCATATTCAGGGACAGCCCGTTCCTCATAGGTTATAAAAAATTCCGCACGAAGTTTGTTCTTTTCTTCACATTTGTACAGCCTTGTCCAACGTTTCAAACCAGTGTGCCACCTTTGGAAATGTTACTGAGTGGATTTTAAACATGTTTGGACGAAGGGCAATTTTAACCGGAATTCCAGGGCTAATATGTCCTGGAGTGGATCTTGAACACGAAATGTTCAAGCTCTAATGCAGCAACGCTCCATACATAACCATGAACTCCGTTAGACGGAATGGCGACTGGTGACAGGGCAGTACTGCTTCTGAAGGAAATAGTTAACAAAATAAAAACGGAATAAATGATATTTATTTAATCCTCTGTTCAGGTGGATAAGGCAGGGTGTGACAGGCGGCGAAATATCGCAGGACAAGAGAATTGTGATGCTTAGGCTCATAGAAACTAGGGGCAGGAGTACAGAAATCGGCCCTTCGAATGGCTGTGCCATTGAATATCATCATGGCGGATCGTCTATCTCGATGCGATAATCCAGCATTCTCCCCATACCCTTTCATGTCATCAAACTCTTTAAAAATATATAGGTTTGAATGCATTCGGTGACCTGGCCCCGACATTCTGTTGAGATAGTAAATTTCATAGATTCGTGACAATTTGAGTGACGAAATATATTCTCATCAAATTTTAAATGATCAATCAGATATCCGGAATATGTGTACACTCGTTTTAAATTCGACAGACAGAGAAAGCATCTGGCCTGCATCTCGTCTGGCTAACCATGTTAATGTTCTTTACTATACTTTTCGATCAGGCCCCCTGACGCCAGTCTAAACTTTAGTGAATGCCTGTCCATTCGAAGAAATCTCTCTTGATAGAACAGTCTCAACAAACACAAGTATCTGTCTTGTGAACTTCTGCTGCAGTCGACCTGTGGGAAATGGTTCATTTCTTAGGTAGAGTGACCAAATGTGGACGCAACACTCCAGCTGTGCTGTCGTCAATGATAACTGCAGTAAATCATCCGTAATTCTGAACTCAAATACTCTTGCAATGAAGGCCAACTAACCATTTACCCCATAATACCTTGTGTTGCACATGCCTCTCGACGTTTATTGAATCAGTCACATGGATAACCATATTCCTTTGCACAGCCACAAACCACTCGACATCACCATTTAAATAATGCTCTTCATTTCTGTTTTTAAAACGGAAGTATAGGGGAAAGGATGGAGGGGCTGAGAGCTTCAATGTAAGGAGACTGGCACAAGCAGCAATTGCGATGGGCTCGGGGGGCGGGGTGGTTGCTGGGAGACTCTTTGCACATGGTATATATAAAATATGGAATGAGCTGTCTGAGGGACTGACAGCTGCTCTAGAAATATTACAATTTTCTTTACTCATTCGAAACAAAGGAACGGCAGCTCCTATTCCAATTTGTCTGATGAGCTATAGAGTCAAAACTTTATTTTCTGGATTGACTCAGCTTTCCATGTTCGTGAAAATGAGAATGTGCTATTTACGATCACAACAGTCTCTCATCTTGGGAGCAAAGATACAGTTTCGATAACAACTCTTTGTGACTTGATATTAACAACGCCTTTATGGGTCTTAGAATACATAGGCTAATCTCAGTGTTTGCTTGGAAGCAAATGAACCTATTCCCAAGCATAACTACATTCCTCCCTAATCACAGGGAAAGAACATCAGTTGTTTTTACAATTATTGGCATTGAAACCCGCGTGAATTATACCAGAGTGAATTGTTCAAGAGTCTGGTATAATTGGCACGCCCCAATTCCATTCACATGACATCTGAATTGCACTCCCAATCAATGACACTCGTTCAAACCAAGGGAGAGAGAATCCGGGGGACCGACAGACAGACAGACAGACAGACAGACAGGGGCAAAGGCAATAAGACAGATGGATAAAATAAGGAAAGGGAAAATGAACGAAATGTCTATGATAGAGAGAATTACATCAAACGAGGATTTACATATCCTACAATCATTGCAAAATGATTCAGTGAAGTCAAAGGGTTGTTCGTGTAGAGATGTGGGTGCCGAGCGGGGAATACGGTGCAACAGCAATGGCAGGAGCTTTTGGCGGTTATTCGGGAGGCACAACAGAAACCCATCCCAAGGAGGAGGGAACATGCTAAGGGAAGGGCGAGGCATCCATTGCTGACGAGCTAAGACAAGGACAGCATGGAAGGAAAAGAAAAAGCATACAAAGTGGCGAGGATTCGTGGAAAGCCAAAGGATCGGGAAGTCTTTAAAGGCGAGCAGAGGACAACTAAAAAGGCAATAAGGGGCGAAGATGAAATATGAGTGTATGCTCGCTAGTAATATGAAAGAAGAAAGGAATAGTTCTTTTTCAATATCCAAAAGTTAAGAGAGAGGCAAAAATGTACAGTGGACCACTAGAAAATGAGGCTGGAGAAGAAATAATAGGAAACAAGGAAATGGCAGAGCAACTGAATAGTTACTTTGCAAAAGTCTTCGCGGTGGAAGACACCAGTGTGATGCTAGAGCTCCAGGAGAATCAGGGGCCACAGGTGAGTGTCGTGGCCATCACTAAAGTGAACGTCCTGCGGAAACTGAAAGGTCTGAAGGTGTATATATATATATATATATATATATATATATATATATATATATATATATATATATTATATATATATATATACATATATATATATATATATATATATATATATATATATATATATATATATATATATATATCACCTCGACCGGATGGACTACACCCCAGTTTTCTAAAAGTGTCAGCTGAGGAAATTGTGGAGGCATTGGTGGTGACCTTTCAGGAATCACTGTACTCAGGGTGGATCCCAGAGGACTGGACAGTAGCTAATTTAACTGTTGAACTAGGGAGGGAGGGAGCAGATGGGAAATTATGGATTGGTCAGCCTGACTTCGGTCATTGGCAAGATTTTAGATTTCATGATTAAAGATGAGATCGAAGAGTACATGGAAGTGCATGACAAAATAGTACAGTGTCAGAACGGGTTCGTCAAGGGGAGGTCATGTCTGAGAAATTTGTTAGAGTTCCTTGAGCAGGTAACAAGAGAGTTAGATAAAGGAGAACCAGTTTACAAGATTTATTTAGATTTACAGAAGTCCTCTGATAAGGTGCCAATGGGAGACAGTTAAATAGGTTAAGAGCCCAGGGTGTTAAGGGTAAGATCCTGGCATCAACAGAGGATTCGCTGGCTTGCAAAAGGCAGAGAGCGGGGACAAAAGGGTCGTTTTCAGGATGGCAAACGGCGAATAACCGGCCTCAGGCGTCGGTACTGGGACCACAGATTTTCACAATGAGCATTAAAAATTTGGAAGAAAGAACTGAAGGCACTGATGCTAAGTTTGCAGATGATACAAAGATATGTAGAGGGACAGATAGTATTGTGGAAGCGGCGGGGGTGGGGGCTGGGGGGGGGTGGGGGTGGGGGGCGGTGGGGAAAGCTGTAGAAGGACTTGGACAGGCTAGGAGAATCGGCAAAGAACTGGCAGATGGAATACAATGTGGAAAAGTTATGCACATTTGAACAAGGAATGGAGGGATAGACTATTTTCTAAATGGGGACGTGCTTAGGAAATCAGAAACACGAAGGGACTTGGGAATACTTGTTCAAGATCCTCTTAAGGTTAATGTGCAGGTTCAGTTGGCAGTCAGGGAGGCAAGTACATTGTTAGCATTCATGTTGAGAGGGCGAGAATAAAAGAGCAGGGATGTGATTCTGAGGCTATGGAAGGCTCTGGTCGGACGCTATTTGAAGTATTTTCAACAGTTTTGAGCTCCGTATCTAAGGACGGATGTGCTGGCCTTAGAATGGGTCCAGAGGAGGTTCAGTAGAATGATCCCTGGAAGGAGGAGCTTGTCGTATGAGGAACGGTTGAGGACTCTGGTTCTGTACTCAATGGAGTTTAGAAAGATGAGGGGACCTTGCTGAAACTTATAGAATACTGCGAGGCCTGGAAAGAGTTGATGTGGAGAGGATGTTTCCACTAATAGGAAACAATTCGAACCAGAGGACAAAATGTCAGACGAAAGCGACGATCCTTTAAAAGAGAGATGAGGAGGAATTTCTTCAGCCAGACAGTGGCGAATGTGGAACTCTTTGCCGCAGAAGGCTGTGGAGGCCAATTCATTCAGTGTCTTTAAGGCAGAGATAAATAGGTTCTTGATTAATAAAGGGGTCAGGGGTTATGGGGAAAAGGCAGGAGAACGGGGATGAGAAAAATATCAGCCATGATTGAACGGCGGAGCAGACCTGATGGGCTGAATCGCCTAATTCTGCTCCAATGTCTTAGGTAGGAAATTATACAGTCAGTCGGCGCACAGCAGGCTGCCACCAACATCAATGCGATTCAGCTTTGGAAATCTGTGTTGGTTATTTTGGAGAATGGATACACATGCCCCATGACGTTAGGGTAAGCTCCACAACTCTTCTCCCAATAATGGCCTTTGGAGCTTTTGGAAGGCGGGAGATTGGGGAACCAGTGGGCACAGATCGTTTTCATTTTCAAAAGCACTAAATTGAAGATAAGAATATTTTTTAACGAAAATATTTGCTTTTACTTCTGGGACTCCACTGCTGCAATGCCAATGAAAATAAAAATCACCAGCATCTTTCAAATGAAGAATATGATTATATACAGAGTGCAGATGTTGCCTGGCCAGGGACAACGGTCAAAGGGAATAGATGATAATTTGACAGCATTTTTAAAGAGTCACAATGGGCCCAATTACCTCTGATCTCTCATGCAGTATTTATTTTTGAAATATAACTTGTCGTTGTCGTAGCGTCTGCGTTCATTCATCCGTTGTCGTAGCAGACACTACGACAACGGATAAATGTACACCGCTCGACAATCACCAGGCAAGACTGTTTTCTTCCTGTGGGGGAGCACTTCAGCAGTGACGGGCATTCAGCCTCGGATCTTCAGGTAAGCGTTCTCCAAGGCGGCCTTCACGACACACGACAGTGCAGAGTCGCTGAGCAGAAACTGATAGCCAAGTTCCGCACACATAAGGACGGCCTAAACCGGGATGTTGGATTCATGTCACATTATCAGTAACCCCCACAGCTTGCCTCCTGGACTTGCAGGCTGTCCTATCTGGAGACAATACACATCTCTTTAACATGTGCTTAATGCTCCCTCCACCCACATTGTCTGTATCTTTAAGACCTGGCTGGCTGTAGGGATTGGCATTCTAATCAGTATTCTGTAACTTGATTTTGTGTCTATGTGCACTGTTTGAGAGCACATTTCCACTCCATCTGACGAAGGAGCAGCGCTCCGAAAGCTTATGGTATTTGCTACCAAATAAACCTGTTGGACCTTAACCTGGTGTTGTTAAAACTCTTCCTGTGTTCACCACAGTCCAACGCCGGCATCTCCACATCAGACATCATTACTCAGACGTGTCCCACCGACTAATAAGTAACACAGTTGATTCCAGTTAATTTTCGACTCAGTTACTGAAATGCCCTCACAACATGTCCAAGGTGAAGGCAAGCGGCGCCCTGTATGTATCATTATTAACTGCACAACACTCCCTATGTTCATAAAGAGAGCTCCGGTATTCCAGCTATCTCATTCTGATCCTGAGCTGATCATTGGAGAATAATGAAGGCACTGCTTCTTGTAATAGCCTTCCTGGTGCTCATACTGCCCATCGCTACCGATGGAGGAGAGAGTGCATCACTTCGAAACGAAGGTTAGCATATCACTCAGTGCATAGTGTCTTTTCACATTCAGCTCGGCACGAGATGGACATGCAGCTGAGCAGCCCCGAGCTGACATTCAATTGGTTCACAGCTGATAAGAATATGTGCGCTATCAGCTGACTCCTGTTATCAAGGAAGTCTGTCTTTTATTTCCCAGGGCGCGTTTTGACATGTTCAGAAGCTGGAGCGAGATGCAGATTAAATGGCTGCAAAAGAAACGAGGTTCGATTGGAGGAAACATGCTTAAAAATATTGAAGTGCTGCAAGGTTAAAGAGTGACCAAAAGGAACAAGTCCCGCACCGAGAGCCATCTGAGCCTCCGACTGACGCTAACTGTGATGTCTGTAATTCAGACTCTGTTACCTAATATAATTCCCATGACCCACTGCTTTCTGAATCACGTGACTAGAACTAGTTTCATTGATCAAGGTCTCTTTTCCACGTCTCACTTCATACTCGAATCGAAGTTTCAGCATATTGCCCGGAAGAGAAGGAAAGTCTGAAAGTACCAAAGTCAATAAGCCAACTTGTACCCCCAAAGTAATCATCATATTTGTTACATAACTGAAAGTCAATGCCATTGCACAGTTACGCACATTGTCTGAGTGCGGGTCTCTCTCTCTCTCTCTCTTCCACTCCCTCGCTCCCTCCCGTCCCATCACCACTCCCCTCGGTCTCTCTCTATGTCTCCCTATCATCCTCTCCCTATCTCTATTTTATATGAAAGGAGTCTCATAACACCAGGTTCGAGTCCAAAAGGTGTATTTGGAATCACGAGCTTTCAGAGAGACAGAGAGCTCCTTCATCAGGTGAATGGAGATAAATTCATAAACACCGTATATATCGGCAAATACACTATTTCAAGATAATCACAACTAGATTGTGAAGAGTGATTATAATCTGAGTCTTTACGGGCAATAAAATATTTACAGGTACAAAGAGTATGCGTGGAGAGAGGGAAAAACACAGGTTAAAGAGATGTGAATTGCCTCAAGCCAAGAGGGTTTGTAGGATTTTGCAAACCCAAGCAGTATGGTTGAGGTTACAAGGAGTTTAACAGGAATCCAAGATCCTGGTTGAGACCGTCCTCATGCGTGCGAAATTTGGCTATCAGTTTCTGCTAGGCGATTCTGCGTTGTCATGTGCCTTGAAGGCCATCTTGGAGAACGCTTACCAGAAGATCGGAGGCTGAATGCCCTTGACTACTGAAGTGCTGGAAGAGGACCCTGGAAGGGGACACTCCTGTCATGTGCTTGCTTTGCAGCGTATGTTCGTTTGTTTAATGGTCTCGCCGATGTACTACCATCGGGACCTGCCCTCCATTCCCTGTCTTAGTCACCCACAGTTTCTGTCTCCGACTTCAAGTTGCTCCCCATTTCCCTCCCATTTATTTTCTCTTCATGTGTGTCTCTCTGTCTCTCTATCTCATCTGAATATTGTTATTCCGCTATGCTCCCTAACAAAATAACTATTTTCCGCAACTCTCCCTTACAAAAACTCCCGTCTCTTCCTCCCTCTCTCCTCTGTCATACTTCCTTTCCAATCGTTATGCACCCAACACTCTTCCGAACGCTCGCACCCTCACCCGAATAAAGGCTCGTAATCACTCTTTTCCTTGTCCCTCGCATACCCTCCAGTATCCCAATAATCCCTTTCATTCTGTCGAACACTCCCTCGCCTATCTGTAAGACTGCGTTTCCTCTGTCTTACGTTCCCTTTTCCCCGATCACTTTATTTCTATCACTCCACCTCCTGCTTCTAACAGTCACTGGGATTTTTCTAACGCTCCATCCCATCGCTTCAAACAATTGGTCACCTCTCTCAAACCCACCCTCAATTCTGCCTAATGCCCTCTTACTAACACATCCTCCCTTCTTCCTGACACTCTCTACGCTGTCTGTAATATTGCCCCCTACCTCAGTAAAACTGACTCACATCTCATTAATGCACCTTCCCCTCTCGCTAACAGACCGACGCTTATCATTGTCTGTGCCACAATTGCCGTCATCCATTACTTTTGAATGGTACTATTTAACTGCAAGCATTTTCATTTTCTACATCGGCTCAACACCCCATGGAATCTCAAAATAAGATCAAATGTGACACAGATAAAACTCCTTCTGCTTCAGAGTAAGCACATTCCTTACGTGCTGAAAAAGCTGCAATCTTCCAACTAGCACCGACATAATGTTGGGACATAGATAGGATGGAAGACTGGGCGGAGAAGTGGTAGATGGACTTCAACCCAGATGAATGCGTAGTGGTCCATTTTGGCAGGTCAAATGGGATGAAGGAGTACAATATAAAGGGAAAGACTCTTGGTACTGTAGAGGATCAGAAGGACCTTGGGGTCCGAGTCCATAGGTCTCTAAAATCGGCCCTGCAGGTGGAGGAGGTGGTTAAGAAGGCGTATGGTGTGCTGGCCTTTATCAATCGATGGATTGAGTTTAGGAGTCATGCGATAATGATGCAGCTATATAAGACCCTCGTCAGACCCCACTTGAAGTACTGTGCTCAGTTCTGGTCGCCTCATTACAGGAAGGATGTGGAAAAGATTGAAAGGGTGCAGAGGCGATTTACAAGGATGTTGCCTGGATTGAGTGGCATGCCTATGAGGATAGGCTGAGGGAGCTCGGTCTTTTCTCCTTGGAGAAACGTTGGTGAGAGGAGACCTAATAGAGGTATATAAGATGTTGAGAGGCATAATTCGGGTGGACTGTCAGAGGCTTTTTCCCAGGGTGTAAATGGCTGCTACGAGAGGACACAGGTTTTAGGTGCTGGGGTGTAGGTACAGGGGAAATGTTCGGGGGAAGTTTTTCACACAGAGGGTTGTGGGCGAGTGGAATCGGCTGCCGTCAGTGGTGGTGGTGGGAAACTCAAAAGGGTCTTTTAAGAGACACCTGGATGAGTACATGGGACTTAATAGGATGTAGGGGTATAGGTAGGCCTAAAAGGTAGAGATATGTTCGGCCCAACAAGTTGTGCCGAAGGACCTGTTTTGTGCTGTAGTTTTCTATGTTTCTATGTAGCACCGACTTGCTGATGAATTCAAGTGCAGCAATGCTTTTTTAGAATACTTTTCAGTAACTCGGGCACCGATTGCACTTCGTATGGGAGAACGTCAATGCCCAACTGTAACACTGGCTCGGAAACAACATTGATGACTGGCATGGCTCAGCTCTGAGAGAGAAAAAACAATATTAGACAGATTGGCCCAAGCGGCAGGCTGTGAGTAAATCCAAACGAGGAGGAAACCTTCCATTTATTGCATTTTCCTTTCAAATCTCGCTTTTGCATCAATAAAATGTCCATGACATTACTGCAAGTTGTGATTGGTTCGAAGTATGTTCGGAGCCAAAGTGTTGGCTGCACACTGAGGCACACTGAGGATATATTCTACCATATTGTGTGGTATTGCCATTGTGTCCAACAGAACAAAGGAGGCATCCAATTGAGACCGTGGGACACATGAAGGAGAAACATTCTTGCTTCCAAATGCAAACTGTAGTTTAGTGCTCAGGCGTATGGCAAGCGCTCCAAATCCGCTGCAGGTATATATGCTCCAAATCTGGAATACAGGAAGATAGGTCACCAACAATTTCTCGGGAACAGTTAGCAATGTTCAAAATGTCGGGCCTCAGAAGAGAGATGCACATTTCAGACAGGTATAAGGGTACGCTGTGGAAGTGAGCTGAATGTCTGCTGCTTGCACTGGGATTGAAAAACACGATTAAGATCTGTAAGTTGTGAAGGCTGCATGTGCAATATACGTGCACACACTGCCGAGTAGAACAATCAACTGCTAACGTGAGGGCACAGTGGGAACATTGTGGTAACTTGAGTATGTCAGAGTCACAAAGGATATTTAATGAAAGCGATTCTGACATTATGAAATTAGGAACGTCTGTAGATTTTTGTAGAGGTAAATATATTGGTTTCGAAACTTAAATCGCCTGAATGATACATCTCACGTACAACTTGTAACTTTATCGTGTTGCAAGCTGTCTGCAGGTGGCCACTTCTTATCAGTTCAATCAAACCTTTCGCAGAGAGAGTCAAATGTATATGATAATGACACAAAAATAATTTTAGGGAAGGGTCATTTATTTTTCTCTCACACAGTTTGCCACATTTTTTGTTTTATATTCTGAACATTGTTTGATCGAGCCTAACGAGTGAAAGGTAATTAACATTTTAGCATGATAGGAAGCACATGAAGATGGCGGACGAGCCCCTGAATTAACGATTAGATTTGACTGGTGGTGATCTGGCTACAAAAAGCTGGAGGTAAAACATGGTTCCCTGAAGATGAGAAATAGGGCATGTTAGAAAGCAACTGCAGGGATAGATTCTTGACTGAAAGTTAGGAACACGGAAGTATAGCATATAGACAAATAAGTTGTTGTGATTTTGGAGGGCGAAGTTTTTAACCAGCTACTCAGGTTTAAGCAGAATACAGTAAGAAGTTTAACAACACCAGGTTAAAGTCCAACAGGTTTATTTGGTAGCAAAAGCCACACAAGCTTTCGGAGCTTTTAGCCCCTTCTTCAGGTGAGTGGGAATTCTGTTCACAAACAGAGCTTATAAAGACACAGACTCAATTTACATGAATAATGGTTGGAATACAAATACTTACAACTAATCAAGTCTTTAAGAGACGAAACAATGTGAGTGGAGAGAGCATCAAGACAGGCTAAAAAGATGTGTATTGTCTCCGGACAAGACAGCCAGTGAAACTCTGCAGGTCCACGCAACTGTGGGAGTTACAAATAGTGTGACATGAACCCAATATCCCGTTTGAGGCCATCCTCGTGTGTGGGGAACTTGGCTATCAGTTTCTGCTCAGTGACTCTGTGCTGTCGTGTGTCGCGAAGGCCGCCTTGGAGAACGCTTACCCGAATATCAGAGGCCGAATGCCCGTGACCGCTGAAGTGCTCCCCAACAGGAAGGGAACAGTCTTGCCTGGTGATTGTCGAGCGGTGTTCATTCATCCGTTGTCGCAGCGTCTGCATAGTTTCCCCAATGTACCATGCCTCGGGGCATCCTTTCTTGCAGCGTATCAGGTAGACAACGTTTGCCGAATTGCAAGAGTATGTACCGTGTACCTGGTGGATGGTGTTCTCACGTGAGATGATGGCATCTGTGTCGATGATCCGGCACGTCTTGCAGAGGTTGCAGTGGCAGGGTTGTGTGGTGTCATGGTCACTGTTCTCCTGAAGGCTGGGTAGTTTGCTGCGGACAATGGTCTGTTTGAGGTTGTGCGGTTGTTTGAAGGCAAGAAGTGGGGGTGTGGGGACGCTGCGACAACGGATGAATGAACACCACTCGACAATCACCAGGCAAGACTGTTCTCTTCCTGTTGGGGAGCACTTCAGCGGTCACGGGTATTCGGCCTCTGATATTCGGGTAAGCGTTCTCCAAGGCAGCCTTCGCGACACACGACAGCGCAGAGTCGCTGAGCAGAAACTGATAGCCAAGTTCCGCACACACGAGGACGGCCTCAACCGGGATATTGGGTTCATGTCACACTATTTGTAACTCCCACAGTTGCGTGGACCTGCAGAGTTTCACTGGCTGTCTTGTCTGGAGACAATACACATCTTTTTATCCTGTCTTGATGCTCTCTCCACTCACATTGTTTCGTCTCTTAAAGACTTGAGTTCTTTGAAGAGATAACAAATAGGTTAGACCAAGGAGAGCCAATGGATGTTATCTATCTTGACTTCCAAAAGGCCTTTGACTAGGTGCCTCACGGGAGACTGCTGAGTAAAATAAGGGCCCATGGTATTCGAGGCAAGGTACTAACATGGATTGACGATTGGCTGTCAGACAGAAGGCAGAGAGTTGGGATAAAAGGTTCTTTCTCAGAATGGCAACCGGTGACAAGTGGTGTCCCGCAGGGTTCAGTGTTGGGGCCACAGCTGTTCTCTTTATATATTAACGATCTAGATGACGGGACTGGGAGCATTCTGGCCAAGTTTGCCGATGATACAAAGATAGGTGGAGGGGCAGGTAGTATTGAGGAGGTGGGGAGGCTGCAGAAAGATTTAGACAGTTTAGGAGAGTGGTCCAAGAAGTGGCTGATGAAATTCAACGTGGGCAAGTGCGAGGTCGTACACTTTGGAAAAAAGAATAGAGGCATGGACTATTTTCTAAACGGTGACAAAATTCATAATGCTAAAGTGCAAAGGGACTTGGGAGTCCTAGTCCAGGATTCTCTAAAGGTAAACTTGCAGGTTGAGTCCGTAATTAAGAAAGCAAATGTAATGTTGTCATTTATCTCAAGGGGCTTGGAATACAAAAGCAGGGATGTACTTCTGAGGCTTTATAAAGCACTGGTTAGGCCCCATTTGGAGTACTGTGAGCAATTTTGGGCCCCACACCTCAGGAAGGACATACTGGCACTGGAGCGGGTCCAGCGGAGATTCACACGGATGATCCCAGGAATGGTAGGCCTGACATACGATGAACGTCTGAGGATCGTGGGATTATATTCATTGGAGTTTAGGAGGTTGAGGGGAGATCTGATAGAAACTTACAAGATAATGAACGGCTTAGATAGGATGGACGTAGGGAAGTTGTTTCCATTAACAGGGGAGACTAGGACGCGGGGGCACAGCCTTAGAATAAAAGGGAGTCACTTTAGAACAGAGATGAGGAGAAATTTCTTCAGCCAGAGAGTGGTGGGTCTGTGGAATTCATTGCCACAGAGGGCTGTGGAGGCCGAGACGTTGAGCGTCTTTAAGACAGAAATTGATAAATTCTTGATTTCTCGAGGAATTAAGGGCTATGGGGAGAGAGCGGGTAAATGGAGTTGAAATCAACCATGATTGAATGGTGGAGTGGACTCGATGGGCCGAATGGCCTTACTTCCGCTCCTATGTCTTATGGTCTTATGGTCTTATTAGTTGTAAGTATTTGCATTCCAACCATTATTCATGTAAATTGAGTCTGTGTCTTTATAAGCTCTGTTTGTGAACAGAATTCCCACTCACCTGAAGAAGGGGCTAAGAGCTCCGAAAGCTTGTGTGGCTTTTGCTGCCAAATAAACCTGTTGGACTTTAACCTGGTGTTGTTCAACTTCTTACTGTGTTTACCCCAGTCCAACGCCGGCATCTCCACATTAAGCAGAATACCCAAGGCACTGACAATACTAGCAGTAAAGAGTTAAATGATTCTTGAAGTGAAGTTAATAAGCTAATGAGATAAATGGTTTACACATGTATAAACGCAGTAAGAGAATCAAACAAGTAATTACTTGATTTATAATATTACTGAAATGCATTTTAAGTATTCTATGAGTCTTTGTTCATTTCAGCCAAGTGCAGGCTTCTGGCAAATTTTAAGCAAAGGCCTGGTACCCGAGCCGTTAGCAGAATTCTTATAAGAAATTGCTGGTGAGGAAATATATTTTTGCAATTTTAGGAACAGGGCATTCATTGCCTAGACATAGAATAGATACGTACTTGGAGCAGGAAAACATGTCAATTCAAATTGGCAGTGAGCGGTGGGAATTTTCACTTTTACCTCTAGTATGAGTGCATATAGTTACTTAGCAACAGGGAAGTGAGTTCAGTAAAGATAGGAGTTAGTTTCCGGGATGAATGGACAAATAAAATATCGTTGTGCTGAATGGTAAAATGCAATTGGCTGTGGGATATGCCAGTTAATATTATTGAACTGTTTAGGCCTGTACCCTCAGGAATTTAGAAGAACGAAGGGAGATCAATTTGAAGTACACAAGATGATGAAAGTTATAGATAAAGTAGATGTTGTGCGAATGCTTCCTCTTGTGGGCGTTCTGGGACAGGAGCTCATAGTCTCAGTATAAGGATAGCACATTTAAATCGGAGTAGGAGAAAGTACTTCTGCCAAAGGCTTGTGAATGAGCCGAATTCGCTACCCCAACTTGCGGTGGATGCTGGGACAGTGAGTACATTTAAGGAGAAGTCAGACATTTTATTAATTGGTAACGGGTTGAAGAGTTATTGGGAGAAGGCAGGGTAAAGGGAATGAGCAGCATATCACCCATTATCGAATGGTGGAGCAGATTCGATGGCCCGAAGGGCCAAATGCTATTCCTATATCTGATGAACTTATGATGTATGTATACTGAACATAATTGATTTAAAACTAATATGAGGTGGGGATGATCGATAAGAAAATCTATATATTATCAGTTTTTGCTTGTATACGTTAGGTTCATCGGAGAGGTTTTGCTGTTCTAATCCAGAACTTCTTAACCCTTTTGGTGATCTCTACACGCAGCTGTACATTATGTTTTCTTTTAAATAAATGTTACTTCTTCTTGCAGATATAGAAGCCTGGTGAGTTTTGCATTGTTTACGTAATAACATAATTGGCCATCTCAAATTACCCCACAACAGACATAGAAAAATAACATTCCAAATATCATAGGTTCTTCAACATACATACAGCGTAGACAAAGTAGATTGGTAAAATGATAGCCTGGCATGTGAGCTATTTGAATGTATTTGGGATGATTTCATCGCGCAAAGCAACCTCGAGCCAAACAGGGAGTGGTAAATGAGCAATGAGACAGGAACACTCAATAACCAATTGGTAAAGAGTATTTAGTCGAAACCAAGGATAACATGATCGAATTTCATGTTCAGTTTGATGTGTGGCTTCTCTAACTCGTGTTGTAACCCTGAAAAAAGTGATAATGTTAAGAGTAGGAAGGAGATCAAACTAAAGTTAACCTTTCGATTAAAATATAAACGATGGAGATACTATGGCAGACCTTAAGGACATGTCTAAATACGTTCATCAATCATTTCTCGTCTGTGTGAAAGAGATACTCATTGAGAAGCCTGCATCAATCATGGCTGAACACCGAAGTTCAGGGCATTATAAAATTAAATAAAGTGCATATTCGGCAACTCTTAAAACGACGAAAGAATGAAGAGAGAAGCATGTGTGAGAAATGCAGCCGAGACTGTAAACAACACAGGGGTTAAAAAAATCCAGAAGCAATAAAATAGGAAAGGAGAAATGAAAGGTGTATTGGTCATCAAGAGAGTGAACCTGGGTAATTGGTATTGGAAAACAACCCATTGCCACGCTTCTGAAGTAGTATTGTTTCAAGTTTCACTTTAGTAGACGAAATAGAGTTTCCTAGTAAATCTGGAAGTGAGCAAGAGAGAGGAACTCAAAGTATCAGGATCATCATGGAAAGGTGTGAGGGAAACAATTAGATTTAAATTTTGACAATCCCTATGAGCTGTCTATCCCTATTCCTGTCTCATTGCTCATTCACACGCTGTGTGTATGTTGAAGAACCTATGATAGTTGGAATGTTATTTTTGTATGTCTGTTGTGGGGTAATTTGAGATGGCCAATTACGTTATTACTTAAACAATGCAAAGCTCACCAGGCTTGTATATCTGCATGAAGAAGTTACATTTACTTTGTAAGAAAGCATAATGGACAGCTGTGTGTAGAAATCACCAAAAGGGTTAAGAAGATCTAGATATCTAAGTCTGATTAAGGCTGCAAAAAACAATACATGCATTTGTTGTGTCATCAATATTCTCTTATATTCGATAACTCCACTGGATTTGCAATCGATGCTACAACATGTTATTAAACACAGATGGGAGACAGGCCAACTAGATTAACATCTGCCACAGGAAATTTCCTGGAATCCATTCTTGAGCACGTTCAAGCAGCAAAGGTGGAAATTATAATTTAGACTGGCAGACTTAACATGGAAAATGAAAATGGGAATAGATTTTAACCAATATATTGGTGCTTTTTGAGTGAAGCAACTGGCCGTTTGGATAATTGATTACTAATAGTCGATTTATAGAAGGTATTTGATAAAGTGTCACCTCAAAGATGTGATGACAAAATATTACATAGACTACGGGTGACATGTTAGCAAGTACATGTTACTGTTCATCTCGCTAGAATCAAAGTGGAAATTAAATATTTATTCGAGATAGCGAGCAACAGGGATTAGGGCTGGGACATCAACTATTTGCAACCGCCACCGATGACAAAAGGAAGCAGCCAAATGTGCAGAAGGCAAATGTGTGGGGCATTAATTAATACACTTGTGCAGAAGTGGACGAAAAACAGCGAAGTACATTGAACTGTTGCATAAGTGAGCAAACATTTGATCGAGAGAGTTTATTGCGGGACAATATGAACGTGTCCCGTTTTCCTGGAAGAATAGTCATGTTGGGTCCTCCTAAAATATGCAGAGATTACAGGACTCTGTCGTACACATCTGTCCTGGCACACCAATCACAAGGCTGTTGTGCGCAGCTACCGCAAATTATTACCTAAAAATGGAATGTTGAGATGGGTATAACGGGAGTACGTTGATATCTGCAACTCACAATATATCCAGCCAATAACGGAATGCAAAAATCGTTCCTATCTTCAAAGTGCCCTAGCTGCTAAGCAACACATTCTATATCTCCACATCATGTACTTACTTTTAACGCCATAATCGCGTGAAGGAAAATATAAGCCCTGTTTGAATTGAAACCAACCGTCCCTCAACGAACCCACATATCCCCCCTCCCCCCCAGCCCCATACACACACACACATACGTGCGCGCGCGCTTACGAACATATCTGTCCAGCATGAAGCCAGCTATTGGTTTACCCTTTCTCATAACCAAACACTCAATTAACCCGGTTTAAAGCTATAAGTTATGTCTAATATTGAACTGCGTAAGCATAATTCCCTTCAAACTATATATTTCCATGGCACGGTAGCACAGTGGTTAGCACTGCTGCTTCACAGCTCCAGGGCCCCGGGTTCGATTCCCGGCTCGGGTCACTGTCTGTGTGGAGTTTGCACATTCTCCTCGTGTCTGCGTGGGTTTACTCCGGGTGCTCCGGTTTCCTCCCACAGTCCAAAGATATGCAGGTTAGGTTGATTGGCCAGGTTAAAAATTGTCCCTTAGAGTCCTGAGATGCGTAGGTTAGAGAGATTAGCGGGTAAAATATGTGGGGGTAGGGCCTGGGTGGGATTGTGGTCGGTGCAGACTCGATGGGCTGAATGGCCTCCTTCTGCACTGTAGGGTTTCTATGTTTCTATGACAGCGCTATTCCTGTTCTCATTGCGTAATTGGAATTAGTTTTTTGTTTGTTTTGTTAATGTCAAAGGTGGCTGAATACTTACGACTCTCATCTCTGAAACAGAGGATTCTGAGTTCAGTTACCAAGTCAACACTTTGAGCCCAAGACACTTGTGTGACCTGGAAACAGGAGTGACAGAGAGGGACAGATCTGAAAGAGTGAATGTTTCCCCGATGGTCCGTAACAAGAACTAACTTAACTGACAAAACAATAACAACGGTAGTGAGGTAATACTTTACTACCAGAGGTATGAACTGAGGCAGTGGCACGGTCGTGCATTGGTTCGCACAATGCTGCTTCACAGCCCCAGGATCCAGGTTCAATTCCAGCCTTGGGTAACGGTGTGTGTGGAGCTTGTACATTCGCCCCTGTCTGCATGGGTTTGCTCCGGGTGTTCCGTTTTCCTCCCACCGACCAAAAATGTGCATATTAGCATGAATGTCCATGTTAAATTGCCCCTAGTGTCAGCGGGATTAGCAGGGTAAATGAGGGTTGCGGGAATGGGGCCTGGGTGGGATTGCAGTCGGTACAGAGTCTGTGTTGCCGAATGGCCTCCGACTGCACTGCAGGGATGCTGTGAATTGAGGCACTGTCAGATGCACAGTAATGAGCAAACTGTGTTCCCTTTCAGGTTTCGTACTGGGGGAGAGCTGCTTTCCCATAAGAGTACTGTGGATTAATTGGTGACCTCACAGTGGGTCACTACAGAGGGAGAATGGAATCGTCGAAACATCGGTATCTTCAGAGCTCTGCGCATGCAATGCATGAAAACTGAGATTGTAGTTCACAATCAGAGTGTTGGCACTGAGGAAGAACCACATTGCGAGAGTGTCAGTTCTGAGGGAGCGGCACATTACTATAGGGTTAAGATTGAGACAGCACAATGTCAGGAAAAAAAACGCAGGCAAATGCTCTGAGTATCTATTTGCATGCATCACAGTGCTAATCATAAATAGTGAGAAGCTGATGTAATCCAATACCGAGATGAACAATATGAATGCAAGTTGTATTTGAATTAGCAAACATTATGTTATAATGCAATACATTTTGATCAGAAATTCTGTCTGACTCTCCCACCTGCTAATTACATATTGTATTCCTAAAGTTCAGATGAGCAGATTTGTATTGAATTCATAATTTTCCATGCTAAACTTTTGTGTCTGTATTTATAACTAGGGCAATAGTCAGTCAAATAAAACCATAATAAAACTGCAGTTGGTGTTGGACACGGAGTTACTATGAAAATGCTCCAAACATCCTATGATCCAGAAAGATAAAATAGAACCGTAGAATCCTACAGTGCAGAAGGAGGCTATTCATCCCATCAAGTCTGCACCGAACACTAACCCACCAGGCTCTAAACCCATAACCCCATGCATTTATCCCTGACACTAAGGGGCAATTTAGCATGGTCAATCCACCTTACCTCCACGTCTTTGGACACTAAGGGGCAATTTAGCATGGCCAATGGACCTAACCCACAGATCTTTGGTTTGTGGGGGGAAACGGAGCACCCAGAGGAAACCCACGCAGAGACGGGGAGAATGAGCAAACTCCACACAGACAGTGACCCGAGCCGGGAATTGAACTGTGAGGCAGCAGTGCGAACTACTGTGCCACAGCGCCGCCCCAGGCAGGCAGACACAGTGGTTGGCTTCGAGTGCAAAAAAAGAAAAAAGCATGAATGTTTCCATCCATGTGACTCCTTCAACAGAGATAAAGAGAGGCATTTCACATATTAAAATTTATGTCGATGACTTCCGTTCAGAACAGCATTTTTCCATATGGCCCAACGTGTCTTGAAGATTCTTCTAATTCTATTGATAGAGTCACATTCAGAGGCAAAAAGCACATCTTGCAGTTTATCACATTGTTTATACGGGGTCAATATTGGTCCAACAATACAGAAGATGTTTGACAGCATCCAGTATCAAAACATCGCTTAAAAGGCACTGCCACAGTCCCTCCTCCGACATCAACCCACCTCCATCATCATCCCCTCCCGCCCCCTTTTCCTGACACTGTCAATATTTACTCCCTCCCTCACTGGAACACAGTGACAGCAATGTGTGCAATATATAAGATGCACCTCGTAAATCCCCAAAACCCAGTCGACAACATTTTCCGCACACACGAATTAGAAAGAAAAGGGCAGGCAATAAATTGGAAAACGAACGACTGCGGATTATGCTCTAAGTCACACATATTACTGTACTGGAACTGTGTCACCATTCTCTCACTTTTGCTTCCTCAAAATCCTGGAAATCTCTATGTAGATCAAACTGCATTTATCTACACTACTGCTGCAACAGCACTTCAATCTGTTGGCTCACAGCCGCATTCAGAAGGACCGTAAAGTGTTAGTAATAAGTTCTGACCTTACCAAATACGCTCACACACATGAATGGAAACTGTTCCAAACCTCGGAATCCTCTCCTGACATTCCAATCCAATCTCGGCTGAAAGTGAACCAAAGTGTCCCCAGCCTCATCACCTACACACTGACAGATACAAAAATGTCACCCTGTGCTTCAGTGAGATTAATGTCCACATTTCCAGCCTGAATACATTCGCTTCTCAGGGAATTCACCTGGGACAGCGTAATGCCGCCAGGGAGCCCCAATGCCTATCATTCACAGGCTTCAGAAAATGGCAAATAACCTGATGGTGATGGATGAATGATCACAGAAAATTTACCGATGCAGGTCTTCCCCTCTCCCTCCCTCTGCCTCTCTCTCTCTTCTCTCCCTTGCTCTCTCGCTCTGTCTCTCTCACGCACACTCTCCCTCATTCTGTTCATCCCTTTCTCTCTCACCCGCCTTCCGCCTCTCTGTGACTGCTTCCCGCTGCCACTGCTTCGCCCTGTCACCAACTCTTTTCTTCATCTCCCTGTTACCTCATTTCCCTGCCTCACGCTCTCGCTATTTATCCCTTTAGCTGTCTATCTCGTGTCTCTCGATTTCCAGACTCCCACCCACCTTGTCTCAGCAATCTTTCCCCTCTCGCTCCCTCCCCACTCTTCGACTTCCCCTCTCATAGTCTCCCCCTCTTGCTATACCTCTCTCTCTCACCGGGGCTTTTATCCCTCTCACTGTCTCACCCGTGTCTCACTGCCTCACCCTCTCTCTCCTTGTATCTCTCACCTTCCAGACAAGGGACTTCTCGCACTCCTTGCGAAAATGTCAGAGGCTCTCAATGTTTTTCTCTCTCCAGTTCTCTCTCCCTTTGACAAATTTTCGCTCTCTCTATCTGCGGAGATGTTTGGGATGAAGTGGTAAGGTTTGGGAGATTTGTGAGGGTGCAATGGTTTATGAAATGTTGAGGCTGATATTTCCACCACCTTGTCTCAGTTCATTGTTATCCTGGTAGCGGATAAAATGCGTTACCACAGTGAGAGATAATTCTTAACTCTGTCACCATGACGACTGCCTCCACACTAAAACAAAATGTCATGGTATATGGGGTAACATATTGGCACGGATTGAAGATTGGCTAGCTCACAGGAAACGGAGAATTGTTTAAAAGGATGTGACGAGTGGTGTACCAACAGGATCTGAGCTGCGTCCACATCGTTTTACAATTTATATGGAAAAATGACTTGGATGAAGGCGTTTCGTGCACGGTTGCTAAATTTTCCGATGGCACAGATATCGGTTGGAAATTGTGATGAGGGAAGCTATAAAGTGACATAGAGTGTTTTCGTGAGTGCGCAAAAAGCTGACAAATGGACTGCAACGTGTGATAATGGGGAATACACCATGCTAATATGAATAATACAAAAGACGCTTATTATCTCAATGATGAGAGAGAGCAGGGCCCTGAAGTGCAGAGGGATCTGGGTGTCCCGGTGCAGGAATCACAAAAAGCTCGGAGGCAGCTGCATCAAAAGGTTAATATTCACTGTGACGGGAAATTAATACAACACTTGGGAGGTTGTGCTTCCCTTGGACAGGGTATTGATGAGACTACATCTGACGTTTTGTGAACAGTAATTGTCTCCTTGTTGAAATAAAGTTGCAGATCTGTTAGAAGCAGTTCAGAAAGATAGGTTCACGAAACCAATCCCTTATTAGACTCCTTGTCTTATGAGGGAAGTTTGGATGGATCAGGTTTGCATTCACTGGAGTCTCGGATGGTAAGTGGCGACTTGATCAAAACATCTAAGATCGTGAGGAGCATTGATCGGGTAGATGTGGAAAATATGTTCCCTCTGATTGGAGAATCTGGAGCCAGGTGTCATTTTTTGCAAATAATGTGTCGCCCATTTTTCTGCAAATCATAATTCTTTATTGTTTTACTTTAAGCGATTTTTAAATGAATTACTAATTGTAAACTGCTCCTGCTAGCTCAATTTTCTACTTCCATGTATGTTTACACCCAAAATGCATTATTTCTGAACTCTTATATTAATAACTTCACAATGCCCCACATTGAAACTCGAGGGTAACTGTTATCATTTTCCCTATGTCATATCTCCTCTCACCGCTGGTGTCGCTGTCTATCCGCATCGCGCTCTATCACTCTCTCTTCCCACTGCTGGTTTCGCGGTCTCTCCCCTCTCGTTCTGTCGCTCTCTCCTCCCAGGGATGATGTCGCTCTGTCACTCTGTCCTCGTACAGCTTGGATCGCTGTCTCTCCCCTTATTGCTCTGTCACTCTCTCCTCCCACCGCTGGTGCTGGTTCTCTCTTCCTCTCTCTCTGTCACTCTCTCCTCTTACCGCTTGGAGAGCTGTCTCTCCCCCCGCCCTGCCGCTCATTCACTCTGCCCTCCCACCGCTGGTGTCGCTAGTTCTCCCCCTGTCTCTCTGCTACAAACTGAAATCCCTGGCAATATTGTTCAAGGCTCTTACATCAGCAGTTATTTCCCAGATGCGGACATGGTTATTACTGAACTTGACTAATAAAGAGCAGGACCTGCAGTAACTGTGATCATATGGTGGCATTGTATGACAGACGCTGATTTGTCATTGTTCAATGGAACAGTTATACAGAGCAAAATTCTGAGCAAAAGACAGGGACTGTTCTGCCTCCTCTCCAAATGGTCTGCAGTTATTCGCCTGGTTGTTTGGGTTTCTTTCTGGTTATAGAATCATATAATCATAGAATACCTACAGTGCAGAAGGATGCCATTCGGCCCATCGAGTCTGCACCGACCACAATCCCACCGAGACCTTCTCCCCATAACCTCATGCATTCACCCAACTAGACGCCCTGACAATGTGGGGGCAATTTAGCAGGGCCAACTCACCTAACACGCACATCTTTGGACTGTGGGGGGAAACCGGGGCACCCGGAGGAAACGGACGCAGACACGGGGAGAATGTGGAAACTCCACACAGAGATGGGGAGTTTTGAGGCGCTTTGAGCAGGCCACAGACGACGGGAGAATTTTGAGCAGAAAATGTGTTAACAGAGATAAGGAGGGTTTTAGAAGCTGAGCGAGTCTACAGAGTGGTGTCTACTGGGGAAGTTTGAAGATGTAGTGAGCATCCCAGGGCTTGTTAAAACGTAATAATGAAGCAAATAACAATGAAAGCAATGGTGTGAATTTCAACAGGGAAGCTTTGCTGATTGTAACCCTGCACAGATCAGTAAGTGCATCTCTGATCATTATTGGACTGAGTGTGACTCCGGGTGTCAGAACTGCAAAGGTTTTCACAAAACCCTCTCTCTCCGAGGGAAGAACTCTCAAAAACAGTTTAGCTGAGACAGAGGGATTGGCTGCGGTAAGAAAAGTGGAAAGAGAAAATCTCTTTGATGGTGCGAAGATAAGATTTGAAACATATGTTTGGTGAAGGTATTTGAGACGCGGGGATGTAGCTGTTTTGTAGAAACAGGACAGGGACTTTTTCATCCTGGGCACCCTCTCATTTGCCCTGCTCCTCAGCTGGACTTCTAGGCAAAATTTCAATTGAAACATTCGTCTGCATATATAATTGAATCGACCCAACGTGCATTGTTGCAGGGAAAAGTCGATGGAATGGCTCTCAGTCATGATGTTCATTCGGAGAGCCAGTGCAGAAACGATGGGCCGAATGGCCGCCTTCTGCGCCGTATTAATCGGTGATTATGTCATTTCTATCAACAGTGCCGTACATGCGCCCACTATCACACAGATACAGGGAGAGAGAGATAGGCACCCAGAGAGAAAAAGAGAGACAGAGCGAGAGAGAGTGATAAGTTAGGGAGGAACGGAAAGGGAAAGATAGAGAGAGGGGCACGAGAGAGACACAGAGAGAGAGATGAATAAGAGAGAAAGAGAAAGAGAGAGAGAGAGTTGCAGAGAGAGAGAAAGTGAGAGAATGAGTGATAGGTGAAGCGAAAAAGTGAGAATAGCAAAGGAGTGAGAGCGAGAGAGAGCAAAGCACAGAGGGAGAGAAAGAGAAAACGAGAGAGAAAGTGAGAGAGAGGCATATATAAATAGTGACAGAGAGACAGAGTAAGAGCGAGTGAGAAAGGGCGACAAAGAGATAGTGGGAGAGAGGCATAGGGAGACGGAGAGAGAGGTA
Organism: Mustelus asterias; assembly: GCF_964213995.1. Classification (NCBI taxonomy): domain Eukaryota; kingdom Metazoa; phylum Chordata; class Chondrichthyes; order Carcharhiniformes; family Triakidae; genus Mustelus; species Mustelus asterias. The sequence goes on from NW_027590109.1 coordinate 497,589, forward strand.
CTCAAAGAGAGAGTGCGAGAGTGAGACAGCAGGCACAGCGAGAGATAGAAAATGAAAGTGGGAGACAACGGGAGTGAGAGAGAAAGAAGGGGAGAGACAGAGAGAAAGACAGTTAGATGTCAGAAGTTTACTTATTAGCCACAAGTAGGCTTACGTTAACACTGCAATGAAGTTATTGCAAAAATCAGCCAGTCGCCACACTCCGGCACCTGTTTGAGTTCACTGAGGGAGAATTAAGCATGGCAATGCGCCTAATCAGCACATCTTTTAGACTTGGGAGGAAACCCACGCAGACACGGGTAGAACGTGCAGACTCTGCACAGATAGCGACCCAAGCCGGGAATCGAACCCGGGTCACTGGAGCTGTGAGTCAGCAATGCTTACAAATGTGCCACCGTTCCATCCGTGTCATTGGCAAGCAAGTGATGTGGCACATGGGTGCGTGGAGGTGGGGGATTGGGAGGGTGTGTGGCTCGGGGGAAGGGGTTTTGCGTGGCTTGTGACAGCTTGTGGAAATAAATTGAAAAATAATCTCAGTAAAATGAATCCACCAATAATTGGTATTACAGACATCATTAAGAATTTAACGTTGATGATCATTATGATGACAAAGCATGAATTACATCCTGTGCAATGGTTTGCTTTGGCAAAATACTTATTTTTCTCTGAGGTGCTGAGAATGGAAGAAGTGAATGTGGAGAATATTCCTTTTGTTTACATCTCCATTCATCTATTGACACTGTGGCTCCGTTTCTGTTCTGTTTGTGCTGGGTCATGTCAAGTTCAGCTCTTGCACTTCGCTGTCTTCTCCTCGCCCTGGCTGACCTCCTTTGAGCAGTACAGCCCTGGTCCTCCCGGGAATCAATGTACTGATCAATGCACAAGCGGATATTTCAGCATTCTCTTTAATTCTGTTCTGAGTTGTGTTCAGTCGACATATGAATAATGGTGTTTGTGCAGCAGCTTAAATCCCACAGCATATAGGCGACTGACTCAAAGATATCATAATCATTACCATGGAAAAAGAGTTCTGGCACTTCAACCATACATAAAACATACAATAACCACGGAATTATGAAGTTGCTAGACATAGCGATGAGTAAAGTTATCGACTTATTTCTACTTTCCATCTCTGGTTGAAAGATTAAGGAACTCCTGCCATCTCGGATCACTGCAGTAGATTACCTTATTCGTACAGTACCACGGCATTGCCGAATATTGCCCAAGGTTTATTCTTAAAGTATCATGGGACATCTTTTAGACAGAACAGAATTGTGGTTGTTGCAAGAACTACAGCCACAGTTATATTGGTACAATATTTAACTTTCAGCTTCTGGGAACCGATGACAACAAACCGATCAAAGGTGAGCATGACGCTGAACAAAACAGAACAGTCTAAGGCGACATTTTGAAGCGTATCGACAACACTGCACACGGTGGTCAAGCTGAGGCAACTTCAAAGGTAGTAATAGTAAGGGAACCGCCACAATACTCTTTCAGGATAATGACCATTAGATTCCCGGCTGCCATGGCCACCGGGTAACGAGTGGTGCAGCTGGAGAGACCACACTTGCCCCGGAGCAGGTACAGATTTGTCATTAAATTAGCTGCAGAGAGCGAAAGGGACAAAGAATGGAAATAACGCAGCAAATATTATTAACACGTTATTCCATGCCTCCAGGACATCCCTGATAATGTCGGCACTTGTTGTGAAAACCCAATTGCCCTTGAGGTAATGGCGAGCAGGCTTCTGAACCGAAAGAGAGACAGATAATATTTCAAACCGAAAACACAGGATTTCCGTTGGTAGATTGAATGGTCATTTTTGGTTAGTTGGGCATCATCTTCTCCCCTGCTGAATGGAAATGTTGACTATCAATTTGATGGTTAGAGTGACCTATATCTTGAAGCGTAAAGCACTTTCCTCCAAAGCGTCCATTCATTGACTGGCAATTAGCATGTCAATCTTATACTTTGAGATTTATTTTTAGTAAGCACCGATTATTTCCTCCAGCTCACCCGTTGCTTTTCTTATTTGTATTTTCATTAATTTATTTTATACATTCCTTGATCATGGGCGTCGCTGGCTGGCCAACTTGTTTTGCCCCTCTCTCGTTGCTCTTGTTCAGAGGAGCATTTGATAGTCAACCGCATTGCTGTGGCTCTGGAGTGACATTTAGGCCAGCCCAGGTAAAGGCTGCAAATATGGCGTATGCCTCTGTTTTACATTCAACAGATCTTTGATTTTCTTTGTTTTGGGATCCCCAATTAGCTGATCACACAGTTCCAGAAAATTAGAAAAGTTGCATCCACTTATGTAACACTGCAGGTACATATTTTAATGTCCGAAAAGCTATCCACAATCCGGTCCAGGAACCACATGCAGACAATGGGCCTGAGTTGAAAGCAGTTCTGAAGAGGAGTACATGGAGAATGAACAGGAAATAAAAGAGACTAATACACGACACGTGAATAAATAACACAACAAACAGACATCGAGCGGGCGGGGCGCACAGTGTGTATAATGTGCAGTTGATGACACCAGGACAATTGCACAATTGACAGATGAGATGCTTTTCCTCGAGCGTGTGTTCAGTGTGGCAGCAGACCGAGAATGGAGAAATCTGTCTGAGAGCAAGGTGGCATATTAAATCTCAGATTAACAGAAACTCAGAGTCATCCTTGTGGACTGAGCAGAGATCTTAGTGAAAGACGTCGAACATTCTGTGTTTGTTCTCACCAATGTCAGCAAGAGCACATTTTGAGCAGTGAATATTGGGCATGAAATTGAAGACTGTACATGTTAAAACTGCTGCTTCCCCTGGAAAAGGTGCTTTAAGCCTTGGACAGTAAGGATACAGGAGGAACAAGGGAAGGTGTATATTATCCTGTGTTTGGCCTGGGATGGAAAATGAAGGGATTGATTTGGTGCTGGTCCACATAGACACGACAAATATTTCTTCAAATCTCAGTTCACAGAATCACGACAGTGCAGAAGGGGAGACATCGGCCCATCGGCTCAAATGAATTCCCGCCCTATCTCCCGAATCATACACATTTACCATAGCTAATCGTTCTATCCTACACATCTTTGGACAATAAACGGCAAATTATCATGTTGAATCCCGATAACCTGCACATATTTGGAAAGATAGGGACAATTTACCATGGTCAATCCACAAAACTTACACATCTTTGGATATTATAGGGCAATTTTGCATTGTCTATCCATCTGAACTGTACATTATTGGACACTAAGTGACAGTATCGCATGGCCAATCCGCATAACTAGCTTATTTTTGGACTGTGGGAGGAAATCGGAGCACCCAGAGAAAATCCACGCAGACACGGGGAGAAGGTGAAAATTCCAGACAGACCCACAGCCGCAATTGAATCCAGGTCCAATGCGCTGCGAGACGTCCCGCCATGCCATCCCAATTAATGGAGGTAATGAACATCAGTTAAAATGAACGACACAAAATCATTAAAATGTTCACAAAAACACGCTGTGATGTGATTTGAGAATATGGCGGTTAAAGCATTTTTAATTATTTATAATCCAAAATGCAGAGTAAAAATATTCCCCAGAAATGGCCACAGACATTGACACATGAAAGGGAAGTAATTGATAGAATTCAAATATGACGCAAGAAATATCAATAAAATTGTGCAAGGTAAACAGAAGAAAAAAAATCACAACATTGTTTAAAATTACCATAATAAACAGCAAATGAGGAGAATACAACTCATTTTGACTGGACACAATATATTACTTTAACAGCAAATTATTGTCTACGCTGAAATGTGAATCAAAAACAGAAAATCTCAGTATCTGTGGAGAGAACAGGTAACGTTTCGAGTCTGAATGACCCTTCATCAGGATGATTTCTGCATCTGTGGCGATTTGTTTTGATCCCAGTGTTTAATTTCTTGCCACTTCTCTTCTAGGGAACGCTATGCTGGTGAAGTATTGCTCTTCTTTCTGACAGAATTTCCATTAATCTCTTTCCCTCTGTCAACCTTCATTGCTTTCCATAGCTGATTACATCAGGCGAATCTAACATTTGTTACTGAACATGCAACAGGGACATTGCAGTAAATGGTCAGAAAGAAACAAGTGAATGGAAAATCAATTACGAGCATACATTAAGTATGAATTAAACTGGACACAGTAACTATCCTCGAGGTGATGCATATTGGTCGATTCAATTCAATTGGGCGCTATGAAATAAAGGGCAGAACAATCAAAGAACCAAGAACAAAGAACAGTACAGCACAGGAAACAGGCCCTTCGGCCCTCCAAGCCTGTGCCGCTCCTTGGTCCAACTAGACCAATCATTTGTATCCCTCCATTCCCAGGCTGCTCATGTGACTATCCAGGTAAGTCTTAAACGATGTCAGCGTGACTGCCTCCACCACCCTACTTGGCAGCGCATTCCAGGCCCCCACCACCCTCTGTGTAAAAAACATCCCTCTAATATCTGAGTTATACTTCGCCCCTCTCACCTTGAGCCCGTGACCCCTCGTGAACGTCACTTCTGATCTGGGTAAAAGCTTCCCACCGTTCACCCTATCTATCCGCTTCATAATCTTGTACACTTCTATTAGATCTCCCCTCATTCTCCATCTTTCCAGGGAGAACAAGCCGAGTTTACCCAATCTCTCCTCATAGCTAAGACCCTCCATACCAGGCAACATCCTGGTAAACCTTCTCTGCACTCTCTCTAACGCCTCCACGTCCTTCTGGTAGTGCGGCGACCAGAACTGGATTCTGTACTCCAAATGTGGCCTAACCAGCGTTCTATACAGCTGCATCATCAGACTCCAGCTTTTCTACTCTATACACCGTCCTATAAAGGCAAGCATACCATATGCCTTCTTCACCACCGTCTCCACCTGTGGTGTAACCTTCAAGGATTTGTGGACTTGCACACCTAGGTCCCTCTGTGTTTCTATACTCCTGATGACTCTGCCATTTATTGTATAACTCCTCCCTACATTATTTCTTCCAAAATGCATCACTTCGCATTTATCCGGATTAAACTCCATCTGCCACCTCTCTGCCCAATGTTCCAGCCTATCTATATCCTGCTGTATTGCCCGACAGAATCAGAAGCATAGACACACAGAGAGATCTGGGAATACAGGACCACATATCCTTAAAAGTGTCAGCACAGGAGGAAAAGGAGGTGAAGAAAGCATATGGCATGATTGCCTTCATCGGACGCGGCATCGAGTATAAAGGTTGGCAAAGTATGTTAGTTGTATGAAACGTTCGTTAGGGCACATTTGGAATACTGTGTCCAATTCTGGTCACCATACTACCAGAAGGGCATGGAGGCTTTGGAGAGAGTGCAAAAAAAGGTTTACCAGGTTGTTTAGACTTATCTTGATCGGTATATGAATAAACCGGGAATAGAGGGATATAAGCGGTTGGTTGCGTTGCATAAACGTGATTGGCGCAGGTTTTGACGGCCGAAGAGCCTGTACCTGTGCTGTACTGTTTTTTGTTCTTTGTTTGTTCTTTCTTTGAATAAACACAGCGAATATGCTTAAAGTTCATAAATCTTCCATTCACAATCTTCCCGCCAATTTCAATTAACATGGTACAAATTGAATTCAAAAATGGGAATGCAAGTATCAAGTAAATAAGTCAGAAAAAAACTCCCAAATCTTAAAATTAAATGGCATTTAAAATAAAGAGTGTTCTTGTCAATTAAACCATGCACAACATATTTTTTTAAATATGCTTGACAAATGTCATTTAAAATTCTAAAAGCACACATCACTTCAGTTGAACAAAGCGAATATCACTAAAAGTAAATAGAACAAATAACTCTCAGAATGATCATGCTGATTATCATTTTAGCTGAAGACAACAAACTCTCATTCAATCGTCCAGAAAATGACAAAACAACATTACAGCAGACACAGCAAATCTATTTTTATACAGTTACAAGAAGCACGATTAAAACTGGACAAAGGAGATATTTTTAACATTATCACAGCAGTCAACTTGTAAAATATCCATGAAAAAAACGAATTAAATTGACGTCGCATTATCTCTGAAATTGGACATGACAAATATCAATGGCAATTGAGAGCTAATATGCTTTTCGAAATGACATAAAAACATGCAGAAATCCACGAAAATATCCATTAACATGAACACAGAAAATATGTTTAATGATCACATCTTATTACTTCGACAGGAACAATAAAATTACATTTTCATATAAAATGAACACAGCAAACATTGTCTAAAATATCCACAGAGCACATCGCCTGAAACGGTTACAATAACTCTCACAGACAATCCGAATTAAAATAAACACAACAAATTGCAAGTAAAATACCTCACAAAAAATTCACTTGGAACGACTCATGAAATGCACAATATGCAAAGAGCATTGAAAGGCGCACAGCAAATTTAGGTTTGTTAAAATGGATAAAGCATTTACCAATTAAACTGGACACTGAAACTAACAGTTCCACTAAGCACAACGTATATCAATTATTCTGGACACAGAAAAGCACAAGAAGTAGCAATGAAAATAATCACAAAAAATATAATGGCCGTAACAAATTTAATTTAGAATGGAAAAATTCATGAGAAATTAACGGGACTGAAGGACAAATATGTTGAAATGCCCACGATAATTTTTTTCCAATGATCACAGCCACCATGACCACAACTACATATATACGATCACTCAAAACTTAAGACAAAAGTAATCAATTGAGGGGTCGAAGCAAATGTCAGTTAATTGTACACAACACATCCATTTTTAAATGATCAGCGCATATATCACTTTAAAGAGACCGATTAAAAAAAAACTGATTAAGTCAAGGGAAATATGAGCTAAAATGGAAAGAGTAAGTGAATTCTAAAATGAGCAAAAATCTCGCTTAAACAAAATGCAGACAACAACACACACAGGCAATGCTGAAAAAATCTCAGCAGGACTGACAGCATCTGTGGAAAAAGAATAGAGCCAACGTTTTGAGTCTGGATGAATCTTTGCCCGGATATTCAGATGGAAAATAGAGGACACGAGCAGACAGGAGAACCGAACTCTGCTGTATATACCAATAATGGATGATAGAGCAGTTGAGGGAGAACCTCGACATGGTTAGCAGGGGAAAGGTTCCATCCAGCATCAGTGATAAACAAATAAAGCAATTATTCTGCGGCAAGAAACACCTGAAGACATTGAACTGCCAATTGTGAAAAGTGAACGAGGTCTGATTTGATGACAGCTGTCAATCAATTATGGGGCAAGCCCTTGGTAAGGTGTTCGGACTTCCATGAGGCTCCGATAACAAAATTGGGTTAAGTGTCGTTGAAGTCGGGGATGTAGGGACATTATACAAGGTGGGAGGTGGATGGGGTTTGATGGCACTTTTCCGAATGCTGTTGATAAAGTCGAGAAGAGCCTAGGCACCACTCTGGATACATTTGAGAAAATGGGCAAAGAAATAATCTGTCCTTACCCAGTCTACTTGAACGAACATGTCCTGTGTGGCTTCCAGACGAGTGTAAACTTCAACTGCCCTATAGAGATTCACGATCTGGACACTGACAGCACCCAGGTAGCCGAAATAGGAGGGGGGGGGGCGCATTGTCTACTTTCTCAATGAAAGAGTATCAGTATGGGAAGTCAAAAAGCGACATCACCAACACCACTTATATATTAGGCCACATGTACCCTCCAGGATAGGTCTAATTGAATTATTATATACACACAGATTAGAGAAGAGTTGTGTTATTGCAAGTGAGGACCTCGGCAGACTCTAGGGGACTATTTTGAAAAATATGACGTGGGTATTATGGATCTTCCAGAGTGGCAACAACAAATTCTGGCCCAGTTTGACAACGGACACAAAATATTCACCAAGAGAGTGCAAAAAAACAAGGAAGTGAAGAAGAATTTTGACATGATTCCAATCAATAATTGGTGGAAGGATTTCTCGGACAGAAACATGAAAATACAAATAAACACACTTTATCTACCACTGCTCTACTCTCCATCGTGTTTAGTTTAATTTTGCTAACCGTGCGCACGGTGACATTTGTCTCATGGGAAAGGGAGCTGATGCAATGGTTGAACGTGGAGACGATGCTATACCAAAGAGAACAAAGGGCTACTGAGTATAGCAGAATATTATGAATGAAACTCTTCTTTTTGAATTCTATTTGTGCGTATTACATACCTATTTTGGTATGTAAATATTATATTAATTCATTTTTGATGAATATATCTATATTTGTGTTGGGGCGAACTTGAATGATGGATGAACTTTTATTTCAGAATATCGTGTCTATTGAAGATAACAGAATACTTACATGTACAGGGTTAGGGATTTAGGATGTCTATTTGAGATGATGGTATTTGCCTGCGAGAGAGCTTGTTCAGAGTTGGGTGATCCGATTCGCTGATACTCATTGGATCAAGAGCAGGTGGGGTGTGGCCAAGTGGCTAACAGCCTGAGCAACTCGGCCCGACACAGAATTTCACAAGTTAAATTAAACAGCAGTCAAAAGCCTCCGCTTCCAGGCCTCATGGTAATGCGACAGGGCAAGTTGAAAACACAAGAACAGGTGAGAGGCGAGCTGGGGTAAGCTTGGACTTGCTCTGAGGCTGAAAGCGGAGGTGTTCAGCCTTGACCAAATAAGAGCAGTATTTGCGAATTACCCAGTTTCGGCTTGAATCTCTGGCATCTCCGATTCCCACCGTTACCTTATATGAAAAGGACGTATGTGCATCCAGTGCACCAGAGGATGGACAATGAGGGGGCCCTGGTGTTCTCCATATATGGAATCTGTAACTACATTGAGTCATGTGACCCCTGCTCAGTGACTTCATTCGTTGAAAGCTAAAGCATCTTCAAGAAGGGCGTGAAGGATCGATAAGAATGGATATCTCGAGGCCACCCTCAGAATAGTCTTGACTCAAAGCTCAGCGAAGAAGTGACCTACAATGAACACTCGCTGGAAATCCAGTGACGATGGAACAGCGCATGTGCGATCAATCATCACAAGAATGACCCTGAATTTGCAACTGAGAGAACACAGACGTCAGTGAACCGGGCCCAGCAGCGCGCACAGGTTCATCGACCTGGGTAGTATTATATATCTCAGATAGCTATCATAAAGTATGAAGTTATTATAGGAGTCAAGAGTTGTGTTCGAATATAGAACATAGGACATAGAACAGTACAGCACAGAACAGGCCCTTCGGCCCACGATGTTGTGCCGAACTTTATCCAAAACCAAGATCAAGCTATCCCACTCCCTATCATCCTGGTGTGCTCAATGTGCCTATCCAATAACTGCATAAATGGTCCTAAAGTGTCTGACTCCACTATCACTGCAGGCAGTCCATTCCACACCCCAACCACTCTCTGACTAAAGAACCTACCTCGGACATCCTTCCTATATCTCCCACCATGAACCCGATAGTTATTCCCCGTTGTAATAGCTCCATCCACCCGAGGAAATAGTCTTTGAACATTCACAAGATCTATCCCTTCATCATTTTATAAAACTCTATGAAGCCTCCCCTCAACCTCCTCTGCTCCAGAGAGAACAGCCCGAGCTCCCTCCACCTTTCCTCATAAGACCTATCCTCCAAACCAGGCAGCATCCTGGTCAATCTCCTTTGCACTCTTTCCAGCGCTTCCACATCCTCCTTATAGTGAGGTGACCAGAACTGCACACAATATTCAAATGTGGTCTCACCAAGGTCCTGTACAGTTGCAGCATAACCCCACGGCTCTTAAACTCCACCCCCCTGTTAATAGATGCTAACACACGATAGGCCTTCTTCACGGCTCTCTCCACTTGAGTGGTAACCTTCAGAGATTTGTGGATATGGATCCCAAGATCTCGCTGTTCCTCCACAGTCTTCAGAGCCCTGCATTTGACCCTGTAATCCACATTTAAATTTGTCCTACCAAAATGAATCACCTCACATTTATCAGGGTTAAACTACATCTGCCATTTTTCAGCCCAGGTTTGCGTCCTATCTATGTCTCTTTGCAGCCTAAAACAGCCCTCCACCTCATCCACTACTCCACCAATCTTTGTGTCATCAAATATTGTCTCTTTAATAAGGGCTTGTTCATAAAATTGGGGTTGATCCGTGAACTGAGTCCTGCCCTTTGACCATCTTGTGAGTAAGGGGTGCGTCTAAAGTGGTTTATCACGGACTGGTCGAAATTTCTGCCTGTTTACAAACAACACTGCCTGAACGGAAGGTGCCAAAGCAAAATAAAATGTGTTAAAGGTATGCCCGGAGTTTATTGGTATGAAAGCGAACATCGTCAGCCCTGTTAGAATACGTAGATATATAATTTTGTGCTGTGTTTTGGTTTTATTCACCATGACAAGCGTTCCATCGTTCCCTTAACCTGACTTAGCAAACGGATGAATAATTTTAAACAAAAACCTTGTCGACGTGTGTTTGTTAAATGACTGTAAAAAATGTGAATCATGAATCACATGTTGACTGCCATGAGGATTGAAGGGTGTATAAATATAGCATCACTTGCAATGCATTAGTCGTTTGCCACTCAGAGCTTTTCAGCTGCTGCATTATTCATCCACGTTCAGGAGATGGGACAACCGGTAATTTTATTGATAAAACGGATTTACTTCCCACTTATCGCAATTGTCGGCGTTCCTTGTGAGTAATTGTAACTTATTTTCTTTAGTTCCGTGTTAATTATCTCCTGTTATTGCAGCCTATTGGATAATGCAAATGTACATCTATAAGTCGATGCTGGAACACTAATTAGTTCCTCCCTCTTTCCTTCAGCGAATTTGGTGACAATTATGATTCTTTGCCGAGGACACTGTGGCCTTTCCAAATGCATCTCGATCTACATGCTGGCCATGGCAACGGCAGATCTACTGGTCATGATTATCAATGTATTGGTGAATCATATTTTCAGTTATAACTTTCCACTTTCATTTCTCTCCCGCACTCCCATCTGTACGTCTATTCTATACATGACAGCTGTTGCACTGGATTCGTCTGTTTGGTTCACTGTCTTCTTCACATTCGATCGATTTGCAATGATCTGCTACCAGAAGTTTAAAGCAAAATATTGCTCCAAGAGAACTGCAGTTGTGGTCACAACAGTTTTCGCTGTCCTGGATTTATTTAAGAATATTCCTTTTTTTTTCGCATATCAACCTCAGCAAGTAATTAACACAGTGCAATGGGGCTGCCGGTCTGGGGTAGCGTTTTTTTCCTCACATTTTGGTGCGGCGTTTTTTTGGTTTCATATCGCCTGGGTAGTTTGGCTTCCTTTCACTTTTATTGTCGCGTTTAATTGTTTGACGATCAGACGCATTAAAGTAGCAAGCAAAGTCCGAAGAGCACTCCGTTCTCACAGCACTGAGAACAAGTCTGATCCAGAGATAGATAGCCGGAGAAAATCCATCCTTTTACTCTTCACTATTTCGGGCTGTTTTTTACTCGTGTGGCTCACAGCTTTCGTCAGTTTTTTGACAACTGGACTGGTAACTGTACGTTCTTATCGAGGTGACCGGACAAACCCTGGGTATATTGCCGCGGAAATTGGAAATATGCTGAAGTTTTTGAGTTCCTGCCTAAACACATGGATTTATGCAGCGACCCAGACGAAATTCCGCAAAGAGTTGAAGATGCTGCTCAAATCGCCCTGCGCACTGTTTCCGTGGTTTATAAAAAAAAATCTTTCTCGACCATAAACCTTCGCTTTTGCTAATATTCCACTTTAGGTTCTTATTTTCCCTCCTTACAGCTACACAGAATTGCTCATTGTAAGGTATCACAGATACACATCTATGGTTATCCGCTTTGTGGCATTGAGCAACAGCATTGAATATGAGCTTCCACACTTTGATAGATGAGACAGATAAAGACATTGAACTTTGAAATGTTGGATGTGTTAATTATGAAGTAATGGGATGTGAAACCTTTATCAACATTTTGTCATCTGAAAATATAATTTTACAGGACAGATTACGTTGCGAGATGCTTCCAAGAATACTGAGAGAGGCGAAAGTCGGAATTACCCAGGGAAACGCCACAATTTTCCAAATAACTTTAGACTCCGGAATCCAGCTTACAGAAGGTTTACAAATATTATCTTCTTGTTGAAGGACTGTGCAAAGCTACTCCTAAAGAGACTGAGTGGTCATAGTTATGTTGACCATTGGCTAAATGTCCGAGATTGGAGCATGTGAATCTATTGAGCAGGGTCGAAGCAACATGGTGCTGAACATTCTCTTATATCATCCAGTTTCCACTGTGTGTGTAAACTTCACCAACCATCAATTCAAACCCGCAAATCTCCTATGTGAATGAAGTAATCCTTTCTTGTGAAATCCTCGAAGAACAAGTCAAAAAGCAAACATCGACTGTCACGGTTCAATACACGATCAGAATAATGATCATAATTTAAAAATTGAATACTCCAATTATCAATGCATTTATAGATTTGGACAGGGGAACCTAATTGTAATAGGCAGGTAAATATCAAAATTCATAGACTTACATGTTGTAATTAGGTCAATTTATCAACGTTATTCGCCATCAGTTGAATCAATGGTAATTAAATTCGAATTCAGATCAGCCTCCGAGATTACTACAGACTGGAGAGAATAATTCCACATCGACTGTAGTCTGGCGAGCTAATAATATTGATCAGATCATGGAAATGGCATTTCCACTTTGTTCAAAATGAGAGGTAGCGAAGCAACAATGTGTTCTAAAATATAAGATCTTTCTATTACATGTTCCCATGATCGATGAGATTGCTACACATGCTGCAAACAGTGAATCCCTCCACCACTGAGGAACAGTAGCAGCCATGTGTGCCATCTACAAGATGCAATGCTGGAACTCTCCAAAGTTCCTTCGGTAGCATACTCAAAACTCGCAATCACTACCATCGAGATGTCGAGAAGTATAAGAGCAGCAGATACTTGGTACCAGAACCACCTTGAAGTTCCCCTCCAATTCACTGTCAATCCTGACTTGGAAATATATTGCCGGCCCTTGACTATTGCTGTTCCAAAATCCTGGAACTCCCTCCCTCACCGCTCTGTGGATCTACCTACACCACATCGACTGCAGCAGTTCAGGAATGCAACTCAACATCACATTCTGAAGGGAAACTGAGGATGGACAATAAATGGTGTTCAAGTCAGTGGCGCCTACGTCCCATTAAGGAATAAAAAAAACTAGCTCTTCCACAAGGAGAGTTGTGAAATTCATCCGTGACGACGTGGATATTTAGCCATCGATTTGCAGCTGCGGCATCAAACTGGCGATTTAATCGGTGGTCTGAAAGAAAGCTTTCGATTTTCATTTCGATCTTCGGAAATACGACTGTTTGTACGAGATCAGGAACGTCTCGTTCGCTCCTTGCTCGAGTAGGTCTACCGCTCTTAAATTAATTATTGACCCAAATTGCCCTGAAAATTTGCTGGAGAACTGTTTACTTGAACTGTTTACGTAGTTCTTCAATGAGACTATCTGGGACTCCAGGGCAATTGAGAGGGTGGTCAACTCCATTGGTGAAGATCTGCAATCCTATTTCGATCCGACCGATCAGACAAAGTAAGCTTGGCAGTTTCTTTGCAAGTATTCAGACACTGGCAGACATTTATGTCTTTAAAGCCGAGATTCAATTAAGCATAAGTTAAATTCTTAGTCTACCATCGACATTCATGCTCTAAGGGCTATAAGCTCTCCCTCTGGATCGCCAGTTCAGTCATATAACACGTACACCATTCTATTCATTGAAACGTAATCAATTAAATTGTCATTTTCCTTGCTGTAGATGTTGGGTTATGACTGCTAATTAGACGCCACTACGAACGTGTCTGCAACTCGTACGTAACTGAAACCTGTTATAAATGCAACTTTTCTTCCTCGTATTTACCATTTATTTTACTATAGGAGCTCTTTCCTTGTTGCTGTAAGGCGATTAATTTGAATTTTTTGATTAAACCACAGAGTTTATATCCCACAAAATAATTGTTTTTTTATGTAATTTGATCATTGGCATCTGGTTACAATGAGACTTTGTCATATCTCATATCAGATTGAGAAAAGAAAGAGACAGAATTGTTGAATGTGCGAAATATAAAACAAAACTGCAAATAAAGTCATGTACAGAAAGTCCATCAGTAGATGTGAAGTATATTGGTTATGCACGACACAGAACCTCAAATGATCATATTTTCATGCAAATGCCGATGTTCTTGCTCTGTGACTATGGTCGCTGTATGAGACCCACACTTTGGTTCCCTACATTGATCATGTCCATACACTGCAGTTTTCTTAGCTTCACTGAACTTTCTCAATTGCCCCGCTTGGAGTGTCAGGGAATTTTGTATTAACACTTCTTTTCAATTGAAAGCTGCTTTAAGGCTGATGATCAGCTTAGTATCGGAGTAGTGTCCAGAGGATATAGGATCCATTCTTACTTCCACTTATTAAGTGTGTATTTGTTGTCCTATAACTCTTGTGGCATTGCAGCTCTTGACTAACCCATTTCAAAGTGTGCAGATGACAATAATATTCGAGGTGATGACAGGATAAGCAGTAAATAAATTATTCCAGCAGCTAATGTGTTTTTTTTTTATGTTGGGAATGGAGAAAGGCATTCATTTCTTTGGGTCAAATTTCTCCAGTACGTCTGCTGCAGGCATCTCCCCAACAGGGTGCCTCGTCATGGATCACCCCAAACAAAGCATTCTTGTCCATTTGATAGCAAATCTGTCCTACATCAACATATCCAGTCCCTGCCCTGCAACTAAACACATTTCTGTCACTGACTATGCAACAGGAAAACGTTGGTACCTCAAAACCCAGAAACGCTGAGTGTACTAGTTAGCGTCCCACTTCAGCTCATGATGAAGGGCAGAGGTTCGAGGGGGAAATGACACCTCCAAATTCTCTTCCAATTTCATTTCATTTCCCAATAGCAAAGCATTTTGATTTGAACAGGTATGGGCCATTCCCATCACTGAATCAATATAATGATTTCCCTCACTGAACGCATTTATGATTTGATTCACCACAAGGACTGCACAGTTATACCATCTTCTCATTGCTACTAGAGAGACACAAATTCCGGCCTTACTAGCAGCACTACACAAATATAGTAAGTGACTTCACCAGCAGCACTGCTCTCTGAAAACACTTACTTCCGTAATTCAATGGATAAGTAAGTCCATTGAGGTCCAAGCCAAAGTGTGGGCAGGTAATAATCTCGCCAGAGACCTCATAGATGAGATTATGTCTGACATCGAAGGTTTGAAATTTGGAACCACTCCTCAATATTTATTTGTCTGCCTGTAACAAAAATAAACATTCTCAACTTTTACGGGACAGACATAAATTAGTAATCGCCCGACCAAGTGGAGGTCCAGTGAAGTGGCCTGTAATATTCATTAGGGCGGTACCACAGGAACGTTCGTCCAATGAGATCTTTAAGGATAGCTAGAGATTTGACTCATCAAGGACATCTGAATGGAGGCTGGGTTCACCGAGCAGGATTTTAAAAGATGCTTGACTCGTAAGGAGGGTCGGTCAACATGAGCATCACCAAAATTATAATCCTGTCAGTAGGAAAGATTCTAAGAGAGGGTCAGATCAATCATGTCTCACCACGGAAGTGAAGGAGAGGACTGAGTTTAAAAAAGGCTATCAGTGGACATATGTCATCGGTAGCTCCAAAGACTGGGCTGAAATGAGAATTTAGAAAAGAAGGACTCTCATGATAAGAAAGAGAGAAAAAAATAAACTACAAGTGAAAACGAGCGAGGGATATAACAAGTGTCAACAATATCTTCTTTAAACATATAAAAAGGAAGCGATGTCAAAATGTATATTCGCCACCTAGAAAATGGAAATGGAGAGATGCTGATGGTGACAGAGGAGTTATTTAGATATTTTGCATCAACCGTAATAGTGGAATATACTTCAATCACCCCATTAATACTGCAGAACAGCAGGGAAGAAGTAACTTTATTTGCCATAATAGGTAATAGGTTTCCTCCGGGTGCTCCGGTTTCCTCCCACAGTCCAAAAATGTGCGGGTTAGGTTGATTGGCCATGCTAAAAAAAAATTCCCCTTCGTGTCCTGAGATGCGCAGATTAGAGGGATTAGTGGGTAAATATGTAGGGATATGGGAGTAGGGCCTGGGTGGGATTGTGGTCGGTGCAGACTCGATGGCCCTAATGGCCTCTTTCTGTACTGTCGGGATTCTATGATTCGAGAGAATAATATTTGTCAAATTAATCTGGCGAGAGTTGGGTGCACCCACTGGGCCTGATGGCATGCCTCTTAAACGTTGTCGCCACGAGACAGTGGATGCGTTGTTTTGAGGATTGTAAAACTGCCATTGTGACATGTCTACTCAAAAAGGGAGGTCGGCTAACAATAGGCAGATAATCCCAACGTCTATTATTGGAAAAATATTGCAATCAATTATTGCGGAAATAACAACAACACATTTGGAAATTCATAATCCAATCAAGTCGAGTCTGCATGACTTCATGGAAGCAAAATTGTGTCTGACTAATTTATTCAACATTTTCAAATATGTGTGAATTGGAAGGACAGTGGAGAAGCAGCAGATTTGTTACATTTGCACTTCCAGAATAATTTCGCCAATGTAGCTCACAAAAGGTTAACTCTTAACAAAAAAAACACATGTTTTTGCAGGTAATATATTGTAATTTATAGAAAATTTTCTAATGGGCAGGAGACAGCAAGTGGGGATAAAGGGTTATTTTTCAAATTGGCAACCTGTAGCCACTGGGGTTCCACAGGGATGACTGCTGGGACACAACTCTTTACAATATATATTAATGACTTTGAGGAAGGAAGCAAATGAACTGGAGCCAAAAATTAAAGACGGCGCTAAAGTTGGTGCAAAGACAAATTTTGAGATGGGTACAAACATTTTGCAAAGACGTATCGATAGGTTACATGAGTGTGCAAGCCATTGGCTCAGGAAATAAATGAGAAGATGTTTACTTTAGAAGGCAGAACGAAATAACTTAGAATTATTGAATTGGAGAAAACAACTGCAGGAAGCTAAAATTCACAGAGACTTGGTAGTACCTGTGCACGAATCATAGAAGGCCAGCACACAGGTTTCTCTGGAAATCATTACGGCTAATTGAACGTTAGCCCTGATTTCCATTAGGCTGAGGTAGATAGATTTTGATCAGTAAACGAATCAAGGGGTTGCGGTGAAAGGGCAAGAGAGTCAATACGATTAATGTTTGATCAGCCATGATCCAGTGATGGGCGGGATA
The DNA here is from genome assembly GCF_964213995.1 of Mustelus asterias. Lineage (NCBI taxonomy): Eukaryota > Metazoa > Chordata > Chondrichthyes > Carcharhiniformes > Triakidae > Mustelus > Mustelus asterias. Next base: position 514,922 of record NW_027590109.1, read on the forward strand.
GGTACGAGGGGCTGAACGGCCTACTCCTGTTCGAATGTCGAATGTTGAGATGAGGGACGTCTTGCCGCAATGGGATAAAATACTAGATAGACAACAACTGGAGTAATGTGAGCATTTATTTTGCCTTATTTAAGGAAACTCTATTTAATTAGAGGCAGTTCAGTGAAAGGCCCCTCGGTTGATCACAGGCATGCAGCGATAGTTTTCGGAGGAAAGGCTCAATAGGTTGGCACTATCCACATTGGTATTCAGAAAAATGAGGGGTGATCTCATTGAAGTATCGGATTCTTATGGGGCTTGACACGGTCAATGCTGAGAGGATGTTGCCCCCATCAGAGATTCTAGCACCAGACTGCATTGTCTCAGAATAAAAGGGTACCAATTTAAGACTGAAATTTGGAGGATTTTCTCCTCTCAGCGCGTTGTGAATCTTTGGAACTCGTTGCCCCAGAGAGCTGAGGAGGTAGAGTCCTTGCACCCAATTAAGGCTGAGGTAGATAGATTTTGATCAGTAAACGAATCAAGGGGTTGCGGTGAAAGGGCAAGAGAGTCAATACGATTAATGTCTGATCAGCCATTTTCCATTTATGGAGCGGATAGACCCGAGGGGCTGAACGGCCTACTCCTGTTCGAATGTCTTATCGACTTATTATGCACTGATCCCGATCGACTATCTCGGAAACGGAACAACTAAAAATGTTATCTCATCCCGAGTGCCGAGATCAGCGCTGGAAATTGTCAAAGTGAAGATCCCGTCAGGGCCCCGGTTCAGCAGCAAGTGCCCACTCTGAGAGTCAATGGTTTCAGTCTCAGCATCGCCATAGTTTGTCAAAGCAGGAGTTGAGAGGTAGCAGTGCTTGAATTGAAGTTAATTAGCACCAAAGGACAGTTAGAATGATATCCTTAAATGTCTACTTCCACAGTAATTGCAGGACAAGAAAATGTATCTATTGTGGTGTGGAGGCCACTGAATTTGAGCGCGGAGAATTAATGGGCCAAATTTTGTGGTAGTATATCAACCAAACGCTCATTGAACTGTGGGCGGAAACCGGAGCACGCGGAGGAAACACACGCAGATACACAGAGAATGTGCAAACTCCACACAGACAGAGAACAACACCAGAAATCGAACCCAGGTCCCTGGAGCTATGAGGCTTCAGTACTAACCATTGTGGCACTGTGCCGCCATCAGTTGTGAAAGCAAATCATGGAAGCCGCGGGCAAGGCACCAGAAAAGATCATGAATAGGCTAAATAGGTGCACGGTCTTTACTCTGTTCAGCCACTCAGGATAGGTTTCAGCCCTCATTACTGCTAATGTGTTTGTAAATTGTTTTCAAATATCTCCTGATTCCTGTATAATTTTACTAATATCCTGTTGAGAGCCATACAATCCACTCAAAGTGGGATCAAAGCAATGTTCGATTGATTTGGACCTTCACTCTTATAATTTTCTATGAACGTAACATACTATGTCAATGCTGGAAATCGGAAAGAAGAACAGAAAATGCCAAAGTCAGAAGCTCTGTCATGAAAGCGAGTCAGAGGCACTCAGAGTGTTGGATTTTTTTCTCTCCAGATCTGCTGAATTTGTCCATTATTTGCCGGCTGTTTTGTTTGTTTTTGAAATGAACTTCTCTGCTTGTTTTGGCTGCTGGTGAACTTTTCTGTCTGCTTCGAATTATTTCTGTGCCTTTGCATACCCAGCCCATTTTATGAACTATGGCATTTAATTTATCGTTCTATGTAATACATAAAATCGTGGTTTTTTTCTCACCAAGTCATCATTTATAAGTTAACTTCATTGATTTTCATTTTCAAATCATATGTCCGTTAGAGCAAGTTTATTATTTTTTTCTTGTCATGCCCTTGGATACTTTTCTGTCTAAAAAATGTTACCATCGTTAAAATGTAGTTTTGATTCGATACGTTTTAAACAAGTGATCCCACTGCTGGATTCATCTGAGGCATCAATTTTAATCGTCCTCCATTTATATAAATATATTTACCCCTCAATTTGATAGTTTTATTGCAGTCAGCTGGTACATTTTTTCCTGTCTGCCCTATGATTCCATGCACATGAAATAAAGACTTACATAGGCTATTCATTGCCAGCCGGTTTCAAACACTTTACAACGAATGAAATATTTTTAAAATGTCGTCGCCCTTGCAATATAGGATTTCAGAATGGAATGGGCGCCAGAATACAATGCTTAGCACTGCTGCCTCAGAACGCCGGGGACCCGGGTTCGATTCCAGGCTTAGGCCACTGCGTGTTTGGAATTTGCACATTCTCCCCGTGACTGTGTGCGTTGCCTGCGGGTGCTCCGGCTTCCTCCCACAGTCCAAATATGTATGGGATAGGTGGATTGGCCATGCTAAATTGTCCCTTAGTGTCAGGGGGATGAGTGAGGGTAAGTGCTTCGGGATGTGGAGATAGGGCCTGTGTGGGATCGTGTTCGGTGGGGATTCGATGGGCCAAATTCGATGATTTTATACATTGCAATCTTTCACGATAAATAACAACAGTTTAATAATGAAGTGGTAATTTGATCTTTTGAATTTGCTCACGTGATAAATATTGTTCCTGAAAACTCTGCCAACTCAAGTCTTCTTTGTCATGGTTAGCTGTTCTTTTTTACGCACAAGAGAAGGCGTCAAGGCCATTGGGTGAATAGCTCCTATGAAAGATCATATCGCCAAGTCTTCAGCAACTCGCTGAGCACGGCACCGGAGTGTTGGCTTTATTTACCTGTTGAAGTTCTGGAATGAAACATGGACCTGGAAACTTTTGAGATAGAGGAAAGATTGGAAACTACTAATAGAAACCTGACAGGTATGTCATTGGCCCATTCATTCAAGTATGAGATGGCAGTTTCCCAAGCGACTGCTGGGCACGAGAAAAATACGTTTATGATGTTCATCGCATCTACTTTGATGACTTTTGCGAAATTTTCATGACGTTGACTATGTGACGGATCCCACCATGAAAGGTGTACTGAGTCCTTTATATTGCTTTACATGTAGATACGTTGATCCCTCCTTTTGTCGATATTTGATTAGTTTTCCTCACAATAATGTTCAGGAAATTGTCTGCCTTCCTAATCTTACCATAAATATTTGTTTTCCGCCAGGAGTCTTGCATGACGCCCTTTCGTAATGATTTGATGAAAAGCTGCAATGCTGCCTCTGCTCGACTTTTCCTTTCTTCCAAAATGCTTGGATGAAAATATTCGGAATGAGTGTGATGTTTTTGTTGATTTTTGTTTCTCCCTGTCTATAACATTCCTATTCACTTCTTGTGCAGTCGTATACTTAAGTGGTACTTCTGGTATAAACTGAAGCAAACAATTGATTAATATTTCTGTCATTTCAGCATTGTTGATTATTAGTAAAAGCTGTCCCTCGAAAATATTTGAAGTTAATTCGAAATTGGCCATTTTAAATTCTGTGTTTGATTTAATATTTTGCTATTTTATGTAACGTTTCATTATTCACTAATTTAGCAGCCCTCGTTTGTTATCTTTACGATTACGTATTCCCTTTTCCCTGTTTATCATCTTCCTTGGCTCAGTTCGCTACTCCACTGAGTCCAATACATTTCGCCCGTTGTGATTTTCCATGTTTGCATTGGCGGTGTACCTTTATACTTAATGGTTTGCATTTGTTTTTTGCTTGTTATTATTATTCAGCGAGTAATACATTTTCTCTTTGATTCGGTCCAAAACTATTTTAAAACCTCCCATTTTATGGAGAAAAAATGTACTGCACTCCAAGTTTTTTTTCCAGACACTAAGGGGCGGCCCGGTAGCACAGTGGTTAGCACTGCTGCTTCACAGCTCCAGGGACCTGGGTTCGATTCCCGACTTTGGTCACTGTCTGTGTGGAGTTTGCACATTCTCCTTGTGTCTGGGTGGGTTTCCTCTGGGTGTTCCGGTTTCTTCCCACAGTCCGAAAATGTGCGGGTTAGGTTGATTGGCCATGCTAAAATTGTCCCTTAGTGTCCTGAGACGCGTAGGTTTGAGGGATTAGTGGGTAAATGTGCAGGGACATGGGAGTAGAGCCTGGGTGGAATTGTGGTCGGTGCAGACGCGATGGGCCGAATGGCCTTTTCCTGCACTGTAGGGTTTCTATGTTTCTAATCTGTCATTTGCAATTAAGTGCTGTGTATGCGGCCAGCAGTAATGTATTGAATTGATTTACTTTTTCAATCAAATGTTTTACTTATTATTACATAGAGCTGAACTTTGATGTATGCAAGGTGCAAAGCAGTTGGGAATTGGAAACAGCTGTTCTGCTCGCTATTTTTACACAGAAGTGTAAAAAAAGTGTAAAACATTCTTGAAAAATAATGAGCATTGCTTGCTAATTAGTACCCTAATCCTCTGAAGGTAAATGAGGACATTTAATGTGTCTACTTTCTGCATAAGGTCGGTGAGGTTAATGCTTTTCTTGACCATGATTAAAGGGGGTAAACATGAATAAACATTTTTCCAGTGTAGCTTGGGTTTGAAGAAAAAACACAGATCTGAAGCACGAGACTGAGTGTGCAGCTTGTCGGTAGAAATATTATCTATTTCTTCGTAATGGCTTGGTACTAAACAAAAAGGTGGATCCCTGCCACCAGTGAGAATTTCTGTTGGAGGAGGATCGGTACTGTTAGCGTATTGTTACATTCTGGAACTCTATTTCTAATTACGATTTTTATTTATTATATATTTCACTCTGTGCCGAGGTTGGATTCAAACCAGTTTCCCGAAAAATTTACCTTGTTTCTCAGCATCATCAATCCAGTGATGATACCACTGACTCCATCACAAGGAAAACTGAGACATTTCGAGACCAATGTAGTTCGGAAGATCAGATATGAATCAAGAGAACTCGATGAGAGTTCAAATACATGGATGAGTTTTGTTTATCTATCTCAAACGACTATTGCACTAGACAGACATTCATCAGATTCCATAGCCACATTTTAACATGGAACAGGTCGTTAAGCTGTCTCAAGAGAAGCGGCCCTCAACAGCAAACATGGCCAAACAGGAACCTCTCCCCCTCTCACCACCTGACATTTTTGCCTTGGAAGAATTTTACAGGAGGTTTTGGCATTTTCTTGGCATGAGGCCCTGGGACCGAGCACGCAGAGTCTGACTCATCGAGCTGGACGCTACTCAGTACGCCACCGGCATAGATCTGTAATATTTATGCAGGGATGCAGTATTAGCACAGATAATTCTGGAAATTCTGATAAAAGTATCACATCACGTCTCAAAATGGATGGAATTTTGTTAGAGATGTTGACAATGGACTGACCTCCGACAATTGTGGTTTACAACCAACAGTCCATGGAAATAAAATAAAAGTTCCGAAATAATTAGCTAACATTTAGAAACGGGAGTAGGCAATTCAATCCTTCGAATCCGCTCCACCATTTAACATCATCACGGCAGATTTTATCCTGGTCTCAACTCCAGTATGCTATTTGCTCTCCTTTGCACTTTATCCCGCTTTACGTGAGAAGCATATCTGTTTTATTCTTGAATATGTTGACTGAGTCTGCCTCTCCTCCACTCTGGGCAGTCGTTCCACAGATTCACAACGCTCTGAGAAAAATAGTTTGTCCTCACCTCAGCTTTGGACCTACTGCCCCTCATTCTATATCCAAGAGCTATTGTTCTACAGCCTCCCACAATGGGGGGACATCTGTTCAACATCCACCTCATCAATCCCCTTCAGCATTTTATATTCCTGGATGCGATCCACCCTCATTCTTCTGAACTCAAGCGAGTACAAGCCCAAGATTTTTGAACGTGCAGCTGCCCTTTCATCCCGGGAATCAATCTGGTGAACCTCCTCTGAACTGCTTCCACTGTCAGCGCATCCTTCCTCAAGTAAGGAGACCAAAACCGGATGCAATACACCAGGTGTGCTCTCAAGAACGACTTATACATTTTTAACAACAATTCTTTGCATTTAAAATCCAGCCTTTCTGTAACAGATCCCAAGATTCAATTTGCATAATTTCCGTCATTCATGTAAAAATACACCCAGATCCCTCTGCACTGACACACTTTAAATCTGCTTCCCATTTAAATAATAATTTGCCCTAAATGGATGTCCTCACACCTATTCACATTAAATTCCATCTGGCAGATTCTGGCCCATTTTCCTAGCCTGTCTATATCCATCTGTAACCTCTATAACCTCATCACAACATACTTTCCCACATATTTCTGTGTCATCCGCGAATTGTGCTGTGGTTACACTCTGTCCCCGCCTGCAGGTCATTTATAAAGATTGTAAACAGTTGAGGTCCGAAACTGAACCCTCTGGCATCTCATACGTTCGCTCACCATCCAGAGAAGGACCCATTCATCCCGACCCCTTGCTTTCTGTCAGTCAAATAATCCTCTATCCAAGTCAGTACTGTGCTCCAACTCTTGTGACCGAACCTTCTTGATCGGTCTTTTATGCGGCATCTTGTCAAAAGCCTTCGAGAGGTCGAGACATACCACAGCCACATGATCCCCATCATCGACCTCGCCGGTTAAAAACTTAACGAACTCAAGCAGGTTTGTCTGAACAAGAACAAAGAACAAAGAACAATACAGCACAGGAACAGGCCCTTCGGCCCTCCAAGCCCGCGCCGCTCCCCGGTCCAGGATTGAATCCTGAATCCAGGATCCCCGCCCAATTTTCCAGCCTATCTACATACCAATATCCTATCCACCGAGCTGTCCCTCACAGCTACGATGCTTTGTTCATTACAACCTATTAACTCTGACACAACTTACCCTTCCTAAGATCGGACTGACTGGTGAATTGAGCATTGTTTTCCACTGATCAGTATCTGCTCCTTAATGATTGACTCCGGCAACTCCCCACCAAAGAGCTCAAACTAAATGGTCTAAAGTTTCCCACTTTTTGTCTCTCTCCTTTTTTGAATGAGGGCGTCATGTTAGCGTGTTTCCAATCCACGGGTACCTTTCTAGAATCCAGTATCATTGCTGCCATCTCTTTAATACACTCGGGTGCAGGCCATCAGAGTTCAACTTGTTTGAATTCAATCTTTTGGTCTTTTGCAACAAGAATGAAACTCGTGTACTATTGGATGAAACAGGAAATGAATGCTGAAAGGTCTCTAATTTAAATGTAATGTTTCACTGTTTCTCGTGTGGCGTGAAAGAAACTACTGTCCAATACTCAGTTAATTTGTTTCTGACATGTACGAAGACATTCTGTGAAAAGTAGCTGAGAATGGACGCCCCTCAGATGTCAGAACCAGCACTCGGGATTCAGTGTCGGTTCAGGGATATGAATTGAATCTTACCTTTCATTGATGATCTCCTCTGCATTTCCGACATAAGGGAGAGCAGCACATAGATCAACAGGACACCGAGAGGTATGTAGATCAAAAGAGAGATGGAAGTGTTTTCATATTCATGACCTTAATGAAAGATTCAAGAAGGTTTTAGCAGATAAAATGTCAACATTGTTTTTTAATGTTTCCATGATTACCAATACTCAGATTGTCGTTAGAAATTGGCAAAACTGAGGCAATGCCAATATGCCACAATTATGTGTCCTAATATAAAGTTAGCATTAAGATTGACGGTTATTTATTCATAAGAAGTACCATTACCTGCGGGCGGAGAAGTCACCAAAGATAAATCTGGACCTGAGGAAGACATGGCAAAACTGAAATTGTTTGCATTGTTGGTTATAAAGATATCTGAAAACATGATTCATATTCGTCAAACAAAGAACGATCGTCATCACACAGACACAATTCACACCACTCACTGTGATGCTTACTGGAGCAAATCACACTGGCATTTTCCCTATGATCACATTCAAATTGAGCTGAGGACAAAGAAGGGCAGTCAAACAAAATGGATTCGCTTCCGGTGCACTTCACCTCATCCAGCCGGATAGTACCGTTAACCTGGCCAAATGTGGACCCTCCTGGGGCCATTGGAACGGAGCCACAGCCCAGCAGTCTGCAGACAATACTGTTATCTTTCTGATCCCAGGAATCATCAAACAGCATGCCCCAGGGGCTATTGCGCATTATCTCCGCTCACCCGGAGAGGTTGTTGTTACCTCCATTCAAGCGTGAATTTTGTCCTGAATTTGTCAAAAATAATAAATAATTAACATTGATGTAGCACAAGAAAAGAATAATATCAGGTAACGGTATTATTAAAGTTGATAAAGATGTGATTCGAGCTTGCAGCCGTTTAGATTATTGTGTTCTTGCTTCGGTGTATCTCCCACTGTTGGTAAGGCACAGCATGCTGACTCTATGAGCTGTACCAATACTTGAAGTTACACCTGTAAGAAAAATGATTGATTGTATTACTTGAACAGCCGACACCTGCATCCTTCAAATGGACACAGTTGTGTGGACCCCACGGGTCTGGCTGGCACTGCCAAAGGGGCGACTCATGTGAGCGGCACTCGACCTCATCGAACCAAAGAGGTGAGGATCCTACTCTGATTTGCCGAGAGTAATAGTCAATGGAAACGGTTCTACCACAGTTTAACTGTTTCCAGATCACTTTTGCATCATGCCAATCCAGTTTATTTTCCAGCACACTGTTCCCCATGTCAGTTATACAGCACTTCCGCTCTCCCCTCACAACGATGATTTCCCTTCACCAAACACAACTCTTTGCGTCTTGTCAATGAAATAAGAAACTCCCAGATGGTTCAATGATCAATTCTGTATCCACAGTGCAGTGCATAATATACGTTGTGTCAATTGAGTTCACGGCTTGCGTATTAATTTGCAAGGGTCACAGAAAAAAAAAGCTGAAATTGAAAGATATAATCAAGAAAAAGCAACATTGAATTTGAATGATGGACCCTATTCAATTATTGGCAGATGCTGCAGGAATGGTCGGAGGGGCAGTGCTTTGGATGCAGTGCGTGGGGATTACCAACAGAGCTTCACAAATTTCCCATATTGCTTACTCAGGAGAGACAATGGATAACCATGGAATCAGTAGAAATGTGGATATAAAACTGGCTGTGAAGTTTCTTGTTACGTAAATAGCAGAAGTTCCGATGTGAGATTCACATGGATTGCTGCCTGGGTCACTGCTCCTTAGGATTTGCATAAACCAGTTCAACAGTGGAATCAGCAGAAAACAAAACGTGGAGTCGATAGTGGCAGCATATTGTAAAGTTAGTAATAAGGAGGACTGCACTGTCTACAACATGAAACTAATAAATTGCAGGACGCACATTGAAATGACAACTTATTTTAATACTGATCAGTCGAAGGTAGTGAATTTTCATGTGAAGAATGAATAACTGCATAATCTCGGGAGATAAGAGATTAAATCATGTATGGTCGTAGAAAACCTAATTATCCAGAGCACTTCACACATGAACTGGTGACACCTAAAGTTCGTGGTCTTAACAGTCAATAATACTAAGTATAATATTCCCATGAATATAATTAACAGAGAATTTCGGAGGACATTTTTATTCTTATTCGCAGGGACATGGGAGAACGTCGATTGCTGGACATGTGATGCTTGAGGCGTTTAAGATGCACTTATGTAAGTAAATGAAGGATGAAGAAACAGACGGGGATGCGATGATAGTAGGTGGAACAAAGAATATAGCGATACTTAGGTCCAGAATAAAAACCATAGTCTTTTTTGCCGAATGATCTTCGTACGGGTTGCTCGACCTAATTCAGGAACATATATTATGTATGAAGCTTCAGCTATTACTGCAGAAAATGGGAAAGTTACCAGAGCACATGATCTTCACGTCTTCTTTATGATTGCAGCCGTGGTTACCCAACAATGCATGGGGACATTCCAGACCAATGATTCCTTCCCAGAACATTCCAGCTCATCAAACGAAATTGGGTCTGCGGCTGGTCCATCCAACGCAGGAAGAGGAAGCCACAATGCATTTTGAGAACCCAGCTGTTTGTAAACTACGTCAGCGTTTGTGAGATTCCAGGAATCATCACGTACCGAGCCCCAGGTCCCATTGTGATAAATCTCCAATCGGCCAACTATTGGCTTCCACCGTCAGAGAGCCTTGTGTCCTTGCTTGTATCCTAATAGAACAAAATAATAGTGACATTTTATACCTCTAACACAATGTGTAACAATTGGATAATGTCAAGCAAATTAAAACCTGCATTTTAACTGCCGTTGACAGGTAAATGAATCGATGCTGTTGAACACATATCTAGTCTTAAATTAAATAAATAACGTAGACTCTACAAATAATTCAGATATTCCTATTTCAAACACAAATGATCTTCGGATTGCAACTGAGACACTCCCTTCAACATGCTTTGCTTCCCATATATTTGTGTAATTGCTCTAATTAGTTGTTCCACACATGTTTTATGCAGACATTTTATACTTTGTTTTTCACTGCATTTTTTTGCCATGCACACTTCATCAACTATATCAATAGCTCACACATAAATATCGGAACAAAATCAAAAAATGCTGCAAGCATGTAAATAGCCTGGCAACATCTGTCGACAAAAAGCGACTTCACCTTTCAGACAGTGAGCTTTCCTGCGAACTCACCCAATGTGTTGCTAAAATATTCATGAGTTCATTATTTCCTCACGAATGTCAATTGCAAAGCTGCTCTGATGACTGTCCCCTCCAAAACACGTGAATGCAATCGAAATGTTTCTAAATGAAGCACGCATGCTCCAACTCACCAGCCGTGACCAGCGGACCCATAGAACTTCATTCACTCCCCCTGCTACCCAACTACCCCGCACTCCCTCCGCAACCATGCGTACCTAACTCCACCGCCAACCCTGGCACCTTGTTGATCTACATTGGATTATCTTCTTTCAATAAAAAATAACTTGAAAATATCATTGTCATGTTCAAAGACAATAACGTTCCACAGCACTGCTCATCGCTCCATCATAGCTAGCCCCGCCACCTGACGCAATCATGATAATCAGCGCCTATGGATCCACTGAAGAGTTTGGCTTTCATTCACATCTGACACTTTTGACAAGCCTTTCTTCATATTTATTTGACGGTCTTGACGTTAGCGTCAGGGACACAAGATTTGAATTCCCTCCTTAAACATTGCCCCCTTTCTCCTTTCGTTGTGTGTTGAAACCCAAACCTTTGATCAATAGATTATTCCCCGTTGCGGATATCTTTACTTGTGTTGGTCTCAATTTACTGCCGGAAATTACCCAGAGATTGGTAACGTTGTGAAATGGGTCAAAATATTTCAACCATGTTTTATGTATTTTTTTTCCAGGGGCGTCCTGTTCCGTATCTCGGTGACAGTGTCAAATATGTAGTCCACGTGCTCCTGATGAAGAAGTGACGTATATTCCACTGTTGACCAAAATTACATGTTTATATTTATGTTTCTGGTAAAGTGACCTGTTTATTCACCTGGGCCCAGAACCGATGTTGTCACTGCGATGCGGGTTCAATGTGAATGTGCTGCAGTTGCGGAGGTGCGATTCGTTTCCTTCGCACTGGACATCATTCACCCACAAAGGCCCTGCACCCTCTCCTAACTTTGAATTGTTATAAGCGGTAATTGCTCGGCCGCTGCCCAGCTTTCTGCAGGTCACGTTAGCGTCATCAAGATCCCAGAGGCAGTCCTGCACTCCAGCTGTGGTTGTCCTAAATCGCCACTCGGCCATCACACCGATTTCCCCCATTCATCAATCTCATTGATCATTTTTCATCGAGGCGAGAAAAGACATGGAGAACAGTGGGCACAGTGCAGCAAATTATCCCATATTGACATCAACTTTCACCAATACATCTCCATTTGTAAAAAGATGAAGGATGATACTGAGAGACTGCTCAGCACAGTCAGGCGGGATGCTGAACAACCAGCACCCCTGCTCTGTATCTAAAGCAAATACATTGATAAGCAGGGAGATATATATTTGCGAAACGCAGCGATGGGCTCGCATTTGGGCGGACAAACGTAGAAACATCCTCATAAGCCCCAGCACCACGTGTTAGTGAGTGATTTAAGTGGGAGATAATGGATGAGTATCCAGCTGAGAAGATGGTGCTGGAGGTTGGGCATTCATTTTCTGCAATATTGGCAACACTTCAGTGAAAGTCTCATCTGGGCATACTGGGATACGTTGCAACCCAACAAAGCAGGGGCAGAGGGTATTCTGGCTGTGGGATTATTTGTTAGAAATGATAATTTGACATTTAAAAAATCACTTTTAAAGATGTTAACTATCAAAGACATGAGCGGACATTTTTTAAGGGAAAGTATATTTCAGAAGCTTGCTGGTGTTTTATATTCGGAGAAGGCAAAGGGGAAAGTTAATAATGGTAGGAAGGATGCTGTTGTACACACGGTTTTCCAAAGAACACTGAAAGGCCAAGTTAGAGGCTTCACTGGTAAGTTCGCGTCTATGAAATGAAAGGACAATGGTTACCCAAGTATGAAATTGGCCCTTCGACAGGAAATAGTTATTCAGTCTGTTAATGTGGCTTTCTTAGGGTAATCTGTTAAAACCTGCTGTACGTGAGATGGGCAGGATTAAATTTTTCAAATGCCACGCTGGTGGTATGCACAGATGAATGGCAGGGTCATCTGATGTAGGAAAATCGGAATTGACTCATTGGTGGGAAGGGAGACAACACTTATTTTCCACGACGTTTATCACAGCCATAGGTTGTCGCAAAGCCCTGAACGGCCATCAATGGACACTGCGAATTACAGTTACTTCTAAAATGCACGAATCAGAGCAGCGAGATTGCACATACGGAACATCCGCAAACAACACTGTGATAAGTTCTAAATTTATTTATCAGTGTCATAAATAGGCCTTCATCAGGACCGACATAACGTCTTATTTGATGCTCAGAAAGGGTTAATACAAGTCTGGACACGGGGGAAGCATTATCTTGAGTTACTTAATGTAATTCGGATGGGTTTTTGTTTTCATCTCCAGATTTGACGGCGACTTCAAAATCCCGAGTGACTGCAAAAAAAAATACATGGACGAAATTGCTCTCATTGGTGGCAGTATAGAGAATGGGAACGTTCTGGGAAGGGAGCGCGTCAGACTTAAGATTATTCACAACATGCCAATCGTGACCGAATTGTAATCAGCTGCAGCAATTGGTGAGGTTTGAAAACGAACTGTGCAAGCGGATCGTAGTGATGGACAATCAAACCTTTTCAGAGAAGTGAACAATTATGTGAAGGGAAAAATGATACAGGTCTGTGAGGATATGCGTGGATTGTGACTGGGTGAGGTACTTTCCAATAAGTCTGCACAGGCTCGCGGGCCAAGTGGCTTTTTTTCCTTACTATATCCAAATTTTCTTGTTCCATAAGTTTCTGCATCGAGAGGACTCGCCCGAGCAGATGACACTCGCATAATTGTCATGTGAGCAGTTAAACCCTTCAACGGATGAAACCGGACAATCCCTCTGTATTTCTCCTTCCACATTTTGCCACCCGCCCCCCTCCCCCCCCCCCCCCCCCCCCCCACCCAAAGGCTGCATCTCTCGGGATTTGCTCGACTGCTCCACACTGAAGATGCTCACAGACCACACTGGCGTCTTCGAAACCAAAGTAAACATCGACGAGCGTCCCCCAGTGTTCTCCATGCAGCACTTCCACCCGACCGGAACACCTGTCCTTTCCACCAACCAATCGCCCTCCATAGTTTTCAGTTTCAGATACAAATACTGACCCGATTCATTTGTGCGTCACAATCAGAAGAAACACTTGTTTTATAAACGATAAAACACGGTTTTCAACGACTTCTGAAAACAGTGCCCAATATTCATAAACGATCATCTAAAATCGAATTAACATGATAAATGACGTTTTTAGGAACGTGCTTCCGCCCAAAGCAGACGGTTCATCCTGAAATGATCAACTATTGCGACATTGCAGAATATATTATCTTTGGAGAGGGTGTCGTGCATACTAAAAAAGCTAGTTCAGCATTGTATTATGATGCAGGTTCAAAAACGACATCCTCTGGACATCAGTCTAGAGCAATACGATTGAGCTGTAAATACAGAATACAATTCAAATATTAGACAGAATCTAGTAATGGGTAATTAAGAAAATAATTGCCGTTCGAAAGAATATCGTATTATTACAACAAATGTGCGGATTATTTGCAATTTCTCCATGTATGGAAAACATATTCTCCATTTTTTCCAGTTGAACTGTTCGTAGCCGTTTGTAAAACGTGCATTTGCAAGGCTGTTACTCTGAACTCTGCAAAATGATTGAAATATGAATCTCTTCATTTATTCTGTGCTCCATCCTCTTTAAAAAAAACTTTTTTAAAAATTCACTTGAGATGTCGCTGCAGCCGACTGGACCAACATTTATAGCCCATCGCTGATCAGCCATCCAGGTAATACAATGGCCACTTGATAGTCAAACACATTGTGTGAATCAGGAGTACTCGCATGCCAGACCAGGTAATGCGTTGCCAAGTAGGGTGGTGGAGGCAGACACGCTGGCATCGTTTAAGACTTACCTGGATAGTCACATGAGCAGTCTGAGAATGGAGGGATACAAACGAATAGTCTAGTTGTACCAATGGGCGACTCAGGCTTGGAGGGCCGAAGGGCCGTTTTCCTGTGCTGTACTGTTCTTTGTTCTTTGTAAGGATGACAGATTTTATTCCCTAACTGACATTAGTGAACCATGTTGGTTTTCGCAGCAATTGGCAATTGTTTCGTGAACTTCTAATTGAAGATTGTTTTTTGAATTCACATTTCACCATCTTGTGTGATTCGAACACAGGTCCCCAGGTCTGGCATTGGGTCTCTGGATTACTAGTCGAGTGACAATACATCTCTGTCAGTCATGACTTGGGAGGCAGAACACGAATACTTAGTAGCTCGACAGGGAATGCCACATCAAATGTTTAAGAGAAATCGCTACCTGGCCTAGGCACTAAATCAACAATAATTATCTGCCAGTTTCAGAAGATCAATAAAGTCGTTGGCGTTTCTAATTTTCAAATAAATACGAGTACTTTGAAACATTATTCCTGAATTACAACAAATGACAATGAAAAATGTCGGCCTGTTAAAATATGTCCATTTCAGAGAGGAAGAACATTGTCAATTATTGGTTTGCTGAAATATTAATAAGGGCGTTTTCAAGTATGTTAAGTCTGTATTCACCGGAACTGATCACACTGACATCGTTCCTGTGGGTGCACTCGGACCGATTTACTGGAACAAGGGAGCAGTCCGTCAGGTCTGTCTCGCTGCCTTGATAGTCAAATTTATTGCTCCAATGTAAGTCTGGCGCCTTCTCCAAAATAAGTGCTGCATCTTACGGAAAAGGTGCCTCCATACTGAAGCTCAGCACAGACCACTCTGGCGTCATTCCAGTTCCAATCCGGGTCACACTCATACAATCATACAGTGCAGCAGAAGGCCATTCGGCCCATTGAATCCGCACCTACCACAAACCCACCCAGGCCCCATCCCCATAACCCCATGCATTTACCCTAGCTATCCCCCCCCCCCCCCCCGACCCTAAGGGGCAATTTAGATTGGCCAATTCACCTAACCTGCTTATCTTTGGACTGTGGGAGGAAACTGGAGCACCCAGAGGAAACCCACGCAGGCACGGGGAGAATGTGCAAACTCCAAACAGACAGTGAACCAATGCCAGCATCAAACACCGGTCCATGGCACTCTGAGGCAGCATTGCCAATTAGTGTGCCACCGTGCCGCCCAACTCTGTGTCTGAAGCTCTATTGTTGTGGATCTCCAGTCTGCCGGAGCATGGGAAACTCCAGATACTAATCTGGGAAGCCACTGTCCTGAGCAACAAAGAATTACACTAATACGAATTATTAACAAAAGTATTCAAATCTGCTTAATGAGCTTTTGTCATGATTTATTCTGAAACGGGCTCACGTTAGCTGTCCCTTAGGGTCCACAGATATGTAGGTTAGAGGGACGAGCGAGGTAAGTACATTTGGGATGGTCTATGTTGGAGCCCTGTCCATGAGACGCGATGGGCTGAATAGTCTCCGTCAGCAAGGGCAAGGTGGTGGAGGCGGACACACTGGGAACGTTTAAGACTTATCTGGATAGCCACATGCACGGAGTGGGAATGGATGGATACAAAAGAATGGTCCAGTTTGGACCAGGGAGCAGCGCGAAGGGCCTGTTCCTGTGCTGTATTGTTCTTTGTTGTTCTGAGCACTGTAGGAATTTAATAATTAAAGCTATTTCATCAAGTTCAATTTGTGTCCACTATTATTCTCTTCAGAACCCGTGTTCGGTCTTACAACGATTCATCTGGAACATTATTCGCCATCCACCCTTAAATTGAACCGACTGCTGGTTTATCTCAACAAATCTGGGCATGACTGCCCCCTACCGCCTGATGCTGGGAACTATCTCCATGTGCAGCAGATAACACGAATCGAAATGCAGTTGGTTTAATTTGCCCAGAGATTTTCTAACTGATCCAAAAAAAATCATAATCTTCATTTTTTTTTCCTTTCTGCGCTGAAACATGGAATGGGGAGGGGAGCTAGAAGAGTTGACTAGGGTCAAGGAACTAATTGATGGGGGGGAGGATGCAGGGGTAAGGGGAATTACAAAATTAATGGGAGAGGAGAGGGTGCAAGTGAATGAAGGCGGTAATTTAGATAAGGGAGTAGAGGGAGAGGGTGTTCGCGACTCATCAAAGCGGGTCCAGATAAAAGCTGGAATAAGGACACTTTGCCTGAATGCACGAAGCATTCGGAACAAGGTAAATGAGTTGATGGTGCAAATCAGCACAAGTGGGTACGATCGAGTGGCCATTACAGAAACGTGGCTGCAAGGTGACCAGGACTGGGAGATGAATATCCAGGGGTATCAGGCGTTTAGGAAGAATAGACAGGAAGGAAAAGGTGGTGGGGTCGCGCTATTAATAACAGATAATATCAGGGTACTACTGAGGGATGACATAGGCTCTGAGGAACAAAACGTGGAATCATTATGGGTAGAGATGAGGAATAGTAGAGGGAGAAAGACACTAGTAGGTGTGGTATATAGGCCCCCCAATAATAATGTTGAGGTCGGGAGGGCTATAAACAAGCAGATAAGGGATGCGTGTAAAAACGGAACGGCAATAATCATGGGGGACTTCAACATGCACATTGACTGGCAGACTCAAGTCGGTAAGGGTGGAATGGAGGAAGAGTTCTTAGAATGCTGTCGGGATAGTTTCCTTGAACAGCATGTTACGGAACCGACGAGCGAACGAGCTATTTTGGATCTGGTATTGTGTAACGAGGTAGGTAGAATTAAGGATCTTATTGTGAAGGACCCTCTTGGGTCTAGTGACCACAATATGGTCGAATTTCTGATTCAGATGGAAGAGGAGAAAGTTTGGTCTCAAACCAGTGTCCTCTGTTTGAACAGAGGGAAATATGATAGGATGAGGGATGAATTGGCTAAGGTAGACTGGGAGAGCAGGCTGGCAGGTAGGATAGCTGAGGAACAGTGGAGGATTTTTAAGGAGATCCTTTTCAGTTCTCAGCAAAAATATATTCCAGCAAAAAACAAGGATTGTAAGAAAAGGGAGAACCAGCCGTGGATAACGAAGGAAATAAAGGAGAGTATTAAAATAAAAACAGCTGCGTACAGAGTGGCCAAAAATAGTGGAGAAACAATTGATTGGGAAAAATTTAAGAAACAACAAAGAGAGACTAAGAAAGCGATAAAGAAAGGAAGGATAGACTATGAAGCTAGGCTAGCAATTAATATAAAAATGATAGTAAAAGATTTTATAAATATATAAAAAGGAATAGAGTGGCGAGAGTGAATGTTGGACCCTTGGAGGACGAGAGGGGGGAGTTAATAGTGGGAAATGAGGATATGGCTGAGTCTTTAAATAAGTTTTTTGTTTCGGTCTTCACGGTGGAGGACACAAATAGTTTGCCAAATATTAACGATAGAGGGTTGGCAGCAGGAGAAATACTTAATACAGTTAATGTTACCAGAGAGGCAGTGCTGGGTAGACTAATGGGACTGAAGGTGGACAAGTCCCCGGGTCCGGATGGAATGCATCCCAGGGTATTGAAAGAAATGTCAGAGGTAATAGTGGATGCGTTAGTGATTATTTATCAAAACTCGTTGCATTCTGGGGTCGTGCCGGTTGATTGGGAAACGGCTAATGTTACGCCGCTGTTTAAAAAAGGAAGGAGACAAAAGGCGGGTAACTATAGGCCGGTCAGCTTAACGTCTGTAGTAGGGAAAATGCTGGAATCCATTATTAAAGAGGAGATAGCAGGGCATCTGGATAGAAATGGTCCGATCAATCAGACGCAGCTTGGATTCATGAGGGGAAAGTCGTGCTTGACGAACATGTTGGATTTTTATGTAGATGTGACGAGGGTGGTTGATGGAGGAGAACCGGTGGATGCGGTGTTTTTGGATTTCCAAAAGGCGTTTGATAAGGTGCCCCATAAAAGGCTGCTGAAGAAGATTAGGGCACACGGAGTTGGGGGTAGTGTGTTAAAGTGGATTGGGGACTGGCTATCCGACAGGAAGCAAAGAGTCGGAATAAATGGGTGTTTTTCCGGTTGGAGGAAGGTAACTAGTGGCGTGCCGCAGGGATCGGTACTCGGGCCGCAACTGTTTACCATTTATATAGATGATCTGGAGGAGGGTACGGAGTGTAGGGTAACGAAGTTTGCAGACGACACAAAGATAAGTGGAAAAGTGAATCGTGTGGAGGACGGAGAAGATCTGCAGAGAGATTTGGACAGGCTGAGTGAGTGGGCGAGGATATGGCAAATGGAGTATAACGTTGAGAAATGCGAGGTTATACACTGTGGAGGAAATAATAACAAATGGGATTACTATCTCAATGGAAACAAATTAAAACATGCTACCGTGCAAAGGGACCTGGGGGTCCTTGTGCATGAGACGCAAAAGCCCAGTCTGCAGGTACAACAGGTGATCAAGAAGGCAAATGGGATGTTGGCCTATATTGCGAGGGGGATAGAATATAAAAGCAGGGATGTCTTGATGCACCTGTACAGGGAATTGGTGAGGCCGCAGCTGGAATACTGTGTGCAGTATTGGTCCCCTTATATGAGGAAGGATATATTGGCATTGGAGGGAGTGCAGAGAAGGTTCACCAGGTTGATACCGGAGATGAGGGGTTTGGATTATGAGGAGAGGCTGAGGAGACTGGGTTTGTACTCGTTGGAGTTTAGAAGGATGAGGGGGGATCTTATGGAGACTTATAAGATAATGCGGGGGCTGGATAGGGTGGAGGTGGAGAGATTCTTTCCACTTAGTAAGGAAGTTAAAACTAGAGGACACAGCCTCAAAATAAAGGGGGGTCGGTTTAAGACAGAGTTGAGGAGGAACTTCTTCTCCCAGAGGGTGGTGAATCTCTGGAATTCTCTGCCCACTGAGGTGGTGGAGGCTACCTCGCTGAATATGTTTAAAGCGCGGATGGATGGATTCCTGATCGGTAAGGGAATTAAGGGTTATGGGGATCAGGCGGGTAAGTGGTACTGATCCACGTCAGATCAGCCATGATCTTATTGAATGGCGGGGCAGGCTCGAGGGGCTAGATGGCCTACTCCTGCTCCTATCTCTTATGTTCTTATGTTCTTATGTTCTTATGAACTTCAATGACTTCAATCAGTGTTGAAACGATGGATCCCCGAATGTGTAAATGATGATTAGTAAACAACACTTGAGTACTTATTGAGGGTCCATGGACATCGGTCACTAAAATATGAACGTCAGATGAAAACCGTAATCAAATATCTTCCTGGAATTTTAGCATTTCTGTTTCGACGGCGAGAATATGAAGGGGAAGCGTTTCTGCTTCAAGTTTCAAGAACTTTGCTCAGTCAATGTCTGGAATGGGATGAACAAATCAGAAAACTGCACTTTGGAAAGGACCTCCTGTTCTGGAAAATAGTCCAGTGAGAGTGTCCCAGGCTACTGGTTACTGACTCTAGACAACATCTCCTTCTATCAGTTTACACTGTGTGAAATCTGCCTGAAGCTGCAGCAGCTTTAAATGTTAAAATAACTAATCCTCCTTAATTTCTTTCTGGAGGAAGTAACAACTGTCACAGATTTGTTTCAAATACAACCTCCCGAAAAAATTGTTCAAGCACAATTTATTCAAATGCAATGGAACACTCAATCAATAACATTTCTGATTTCTCTCGGTGACAGACTCTAAAGGTAAACTCGTCTGAAAAGAAAAACAACACAAGGCGATATCATAGAAGAACAGATGGTATTCATCAGATTCCGGGTGTGAGAGGGAGATAAGTTTCCAAATAGCATCAAACATTTTGAGGAAAGGCTTAAAAGGCAGCTTTTAAAACGAAGTGCCTGGGGAGACAGGAGATATGCAGCCAGTCCCCTCTCACACAAAATCAGAAAATGTTGGAACAATTCAGCAGCTATGGAAGAATTTGTGGTGACGGAAGAATAAAGGGAAGTTTCCAGTCCGCATGACTGTCCTCCAGACCCTTCTCATCCTCACTCCGTTCTTGGAACACCTTCAATCTGGCCAGTGATTGCTGCTCTGAAAGTAGCCACAGTGACTGGATAACCGCTCTATGGCCTCCGCCATCAATAGTCAGTAAATGTCAAACACATGGACCGAGACACCCTGATTTCATTCAGTAACAGGCGCCAATTCCGCCGGAGTGCCGAATGATCCGGATTCCCCTTCAAAGTTAATGGGGTTAAAGGTGGACAAGCCTCCTGGTCCTGGTGGAATGCAACCCAGGGTACTAAAAGAGATGGTGTGAGGAATAGCAAATGCACTCGTGGTAATTTACCAAAATTCGCTGGACTCTGGGGTGTTTCCCGCAGATTGTAAAAGAACAAATGTGACGCCACTGTTTAAAAAAGGAGGTAGATAAAAAGCAGGTAACTATAAGGCAGCTGGCTTAACTTCTGGAGCAGGGAAAATGCTTGACTCTATCATCTCGGAAGAAATAGAGAGACAACTGGATACAAATTGTCCCATTGGTAAGATGCAGCATGGGTTCAAGAAGGGAAGGTCATGTTTGACTAATTTGTTGGAATGCTTTGAGAACATTAAATCTGCAGTGGACAATGGGGAACCTGTGGATGGGTGTATCTGGATTTCCAGAAGGCATTTGACAAGGTGCCGGACCAAAGACTGCTGCATAAAATAAAGGTGCACGGTGTTACGGGTAACACGTTAGATTCAAAGAACCCTACAGTGCAGAAAGAGGCCATTCGACCCATCGACTCTGCACTGACCATAATCCCACCCAGGCCCTACCCCCATGTCCCTACATATTTTACCCTTTAATCCCTGAGACTGAGGGGCGACCTGATGGAGGTGGACAAGATGATGAGATGTGAACAACAGTAGAAAACATATGCCTGTAATCCTTGCTGTCAGAGGGAGAGAGATCCCATGCTGACTCTCAGAATGTATCAATCAGAGTGCTTAAACTGATGGGGTATTTTTTCGCAGGTGTTGCATTGGTTGAAGGTGCAATTGTCATTGGCTACACCCTCCGCTGACTGGGTGCCAGGAGTCACTTGGGTTAGTGGTGGTGGAGGGGAGATTTCGTAGTTTGTGGCCAGAGAATATTCAGGCTATCGAAGCTGAATTTGTGGATTATGAGTAAAATCAAGTCATATTGTGAGGAATGAGAGTTGAGTGTAGGCCCATGTAATATGGGGACTATTTATTTATCTTACAGAAACTCTAAATCTCACATCAAATGATAGGTAACACCGGGTGCCAAATGTCACACATATATTGCGCAAACTTTAAATAGCATAAATTAGATAACTTTCAGGTTAAAAAAAAATCTGCACGCTTTTTTGTTGACAATAACAATAAAAATTTGCAGTCACCATTTTAGAAACCAGACTGATCAGATTAGAAGATTGTAAGAACTGAGAAAAGGGATAAACGGTTCGGCTCACGGAGCAAATTCCGCCATTTGCTAAGATAATGGAGGAACTGATTCTGCCCTTTCCTGCATTAACCGTTTTAGCATTTGTCTCTTTGCCAATCAACAATCAATCGAACACAGCCTTTTTGTTTCATTGGTTCTGTGGCCATTTCTCTCTGGGAAAGGTAAGCAAAAAGGCCATGAACCCTATGAGAGAGAAAGAAAATCTACGAATCTCCGATCTTTTTTTCAAATGATTTCCCTCATTATAAACCGTGTTCACTCGTCCTGTTTTCTTGCCGAATGGAAACCATGTTCGCAGCATTCATAGTGTAAATTCTTCTCAGTATCTTAACGTTTCAGTATGATGAAGTTTCGTTTTTATGATTTGCTACACGTTAAGAGATACAATAAACTAAAATGGATACGAACCCCGTGCCAAGGATATGACCAACCAAGTGCTCGTGAGATTATGACTTCGTCCTTGGTGATATAAATTCAGTCCTTGCTGCTCTTGATTGGTGATTTTCTCTCGCTGTCTCACACGAACGATCTATCAAATCCCAGATCCCTTTCTTTATCGGGCTATTGTTTAAATTAATTTGTTTCTCTCTCCTCTGTCACACCCCAGTTTGTTTCTTTTATCTCACTCTATGGCTCCGCCCCTCCCCTGCCTCAATAAACGCCTCCAAACCCTACCATTTTGTGTCGAAATTCTGCTATCCTCAGTTTGCCTGGAGGACACGTAACTGCAGACCTGTATCAATGAATATCTGCTCCCTTCAGAACAAAATACAATCCAATTTGTGCATGAGAAAAAAATATGTGCTTCCGCTGTTACCCACCTCACATGACTGAATGAGAAACAAAACATTCGGAGGGCCCTGAGCCGCTGTAATTCTGCTAATACATTTATAACACGATGTAAGAACACATTTTTAGCGACGCACTGGCAAAGAGCTTTGTTTCAAAAGTCATTTCCAGAGAACAAGTTAATGCCTTTTCGAAGGATTCCAAACCCACCGTTAAACTCTTTGCAAATAAATATTTTCAAACTGTTAACGACCTTCCTTGAAAAAAAGAAAATATTCATCCATTGCCGGAATCAGTCTATTGCGGTCAAGGCCGTGTGAGACACATATATCAACCACTTCACCCCATTTCAAAATGCAACAAATTCCCATCGAACCATCCCCACCCACAAAAACCTTCCTCATCACACGCAAACACCACAAACCTCAGCTGAGCAGCCCAAACCTATAAAACACTTCACTGCAACCAACAAGTTAAACGTTTATTGATTCGTGTCACAAGTAGGCTTACATCAACACTGCAATGAAGCTACTGTGAAAACACGTGGTCCCCACGGGTACACTGAGGGAGAATTGAACGTGGATAATGCACCTAATCAGCAAGTCTTTCGAATTGTGGGAGGAATCTGGAGCACCATAGGAAGCCCACGCAGACACGGGAAAATGTCCAGACTCTACACAGCCAGTGGCCCAGGCCAGGATTCGAACCTGCTACACTCCACAGGAAAGCGCACACACCAGCACTAATAACACGAAACCATACAGCTGCTGGACACTGTCCGTTGACCCAAGATCTGGGTGGGACGCTCGGATGGTCTGACTTATTTCTTCTTCTTCTCTTCTGCCTCACCTTGAAGAGTTGGCATCAAAATATTGCAGGAAACATAATCTTTCAGCAATTCTTCTTCCTGGAAATGGACAGTAATCATCGGAGACGTAGCAAGTATGATGGACAGGATATTCAATTGTACAGCTATGAACAAATGTCTCTCAAAAAATCAACCTGCCAGTAACATGAAGGGTGTTCCTTAACACGATGAAAAACCCTGTCCCCTTAACATGCAGAGCCGTTTAATCAATGCCACAGGGATGGGCAATTAATACGATCTATGCATGGTTAAGAATGCTAAATATGCATGAACACCTAACCACCGTTACATGTTTGGTTGTTCACTCATTGATATGCGCACTAGAAAAATCACGGCAGAATATACCCTTTGCCTGGCTTTCATTTCCTCCAGTGTGTCCACCTTACTCTTCTGCATTGAGCTCTGGACAGTCCATGTAGCTAACGTCCAGGATCTCTGCAATACGGAGAGGAGCAGGCTTCAGTGAATCCCAGCCATTTCACCTGGCCAGTGTTAGTGTTGGAAATCGGAACAGTTATTTTTTTCCTGTTGGGGGTAAGGAGAGAGGAGTGGCAGAGAACAAATGCAATGGAAATCGAGTTTCTTCTGCCATTGGAGCATGGCTGGTTGCACGGGAACAAGAGGAACTCTACTAGTTTCATCATGTCAACTTCACAATCACAATTTGATAATCCAACATGTATCAAATAGTTCCAAATCTAAAGGAATTTTTCCCATCCTGACATGACTCTGTCACCGGAAGACAGGTTCGGAGAGCGCCACACCCCAAGGTGTGTCATTGACATTTCACTTATACAATTCGGTGAACAGATAATATTTTCCCGAGCATCGTTGTTTCTTTTGTTAAATATTTGAATTTGTGCTCTTTTTCCTCACACTTCAGCTTCTATGTTTCCACACCGCATTACTTTCAATATTTCTATCCAACCACATCTCATTTTCACTTCTTCAATAAAATATTCGACACTTCTCCAGTCCATCGAAAGAAGTGAAAATTCGCGTCATTCCAACCATTCTCCTGGATCACATCTGCGTTCCTCATGTTTTTGAATCCGTTCAAATATTTGATCCGGCTAACTCCACGCACTGATTCCGTCAAGCCTGAACCAGACTTCTAAACGTAACTGGTAGATATCATGGATACCTGTAATTATACAGATTAAGATAATCGGGCAGACACCTCGTATCGCCTGCGTGAGCAGCACCGTTCGCATTATAACTTTACAAGATATTTTTATCTCCCCACATTCTTCGCACCAATATATATCGCCCCACCGTTCACTAAATAAAATTGCATTTGCACAATACAGCACAAGAACAGGCCCTTTGGCCCTCCATGCCTGCGCCGCTCATGTGCCCAACTGGACCATTCTTTTGTATCCCTCTATTCCCAGTCTGTTCATGTGGCGTTCATGTGATCTAGATACGTCTTAAACGATCCCAGCGTGTCCGCCTCAATCACCTTGCTTGGCAGTGCATTCCAGGCCCCCACAAACTTCTGTGTAAAATACGTCCCCCTGACATCTGTGTTGAACCTTGTCCCCCTCACCTTGAACCCGTGACCCCTTGTGTTCGTCACCTCCGACCTGGGAAAAAGCTTCCCACTGTTCATAATTGTATACACCTCTATTAGGTCGCCCCTCATTCTCCGTCTTTCCAGGGAGAACAACCCCAGTTTACCCAATCTCTCCTCATAGCTAAGACTCTCCATACCAGGCAATATCCCAGTAAACCTTCTCTGTACTCTCTCCAAAGCCTCCACGTCCTTCTAGTAGTGTGGCGACCAGAACTGGATGCAGTATTCCAAATGTGGCCGAACCAAGGTTCTATACAGCTGCAACATCATCTGCCAACTTTTATATTCTATGCCCCGTCCAATAAAGGCAAGCATGCCATATGCCTTCTTCACCACCCTCTCCACCTTTGCTGCCACCTTTAAGGATCTGTGGACTTGTACACCCATGTCCCTCTGTGTGTCTATACTCCTGAAGGTTCTGCCATTTATTGTATAGCTCCCCCTTACATTAGATCTACCGAAATGCATCACTTCGCATTCATCTGAATTAAATTCCATCTGCCATTTCTCCGCCCAATGTTCCAGCCTATCTGTATCCTGCTGTATTCTCTGACAATTCTCTGACAATGTTCATCACTATCCGCAACTACAGCAATCTTCGTGTCGTCCGCAAACTTACTGATCACACCAGCTACATCTTCCTCCAAATCATTTATATATATATATATCACAAACGGCAGAGGTCCCAGTGCAGAGCCCTGTGGAACACCACTAGTCACAGACTTCCAACCGGAAAAAGACCCCTCCACTGCTACCTGCTGTCTTCTATGCCTAAGCCAGTTCTCCACCCATCCAGCTAGCACACCTTTTATCCCATGAGATTTAACCTTTTGCACCAGCCTGCCGTGAGGGACCTTGGCAAACGCTTTACTAAAATCCATATAGACGATATCCACGGCCCTTTCCTCGTCAATCGTTTTTGTCACCTCCTCAAAAAACACAACCAATGTTGTGAGGCATGACCTCCCTCGTACAAAACCATGCTGTCTATCGCTAAAGAGATTATTCAGTTCTAAATGCGCATATATCCTATCTCTAAGAATCTTCTCCAACAATTTCCCTACCACGGACGTGAAGGTCACCGGCCTATAATTACCCGGGTTATCCTTGCTACCCTTCTTAAATATCGGGACCACATTTGCTATCCTCCAATCCTCTGGGACCTCACCTGTATCCAGTGAAGAGACAAAAATTTCTGTTAGAGGCCCAGCAATTGCATCTCTCGCCTCCCTGAGGAGTCTAGGATAGATGCCATCTGGCCGTGGGGATTTGTCTGTCTTAATGTTTCCTGAAAAACCTAACACTTCCTTCCTTGTAATTGAGATTTTTTCTAACTGATCAGCACATCTCTCTGAGACAATACCAGTCAACATGTTCCTCTCCTTCGTGAATACTGATGCAAAGTATTCGTTTGGGATCTCACCTACTTCCTTTGGTTCGAAGCATAATTCCCTCCTTTGTCCCTGAGAGGTCCGACTTTTTCCCTGACAACCCTCTTGTTCCTAATGTATGTATAAAATGCCTCAGGATTCTCCTTAATCCTGTCTGCCAAGGACATTTCGTGACCACTTTTTACCCTTCGAACTCCCTGTTTGAGTTCGTTTCTACTTTCTCTGTATCCCTCCGCCAAATTGCATTTGGCGCTTGAACGCCCATTCGATCAGCTTCTCTAAGGCATCTCGAATTCTAGCAATATTGTGGTTCTATTTCACTACACTTGTCAAATTTTCAGCATGTTTTTGGCATGAATAATTTCACTTAATTCATGTTGAACAAGCAAACCCGTGATCCTGGCAGCGGCCACTTGGGACTCCCAGAATGCACATTCCTCCATTCCAGTAAACAGCTGTTCAGCACTGCTCTCTGTTTCCGATCATGTAGCCAACTTTACATCCGCCTGGCCGGTATTCCTCTTTCAAAATTAAACACAATTGCAATTGAAGTGCTTTTTATGTGATATTTTGTTACAGCTCTATTGGCTCTCAGTGCAACCAAAAGCCACCATGATATCCACATTGATTCGGAAGATTTTTTTTGACAAAGGAATCCGAGGATAAACCCTCCTATTTTCCTCTTTTGCACATTACATCTCCAGAGAACTACCGGACACTTGATTAAAAGTCTACTTGAAGAACGGTACCTTTGACGCTGCAATCTAACTCATACAGAACACAAGCCTTTTTCAGTGCAATGGTCCCTCCATTGCAAATGTGCTCGCAGCGACAAGTTCTCTGCACAATTCCCTGGAGAGTCAGTAAAGGCTGTAACAGTTTGAATCTGAAATGAGCATCCAAGGGAGTGTTGGATGACAAAGTTAGTGAAGGGAAGGATGGTACTGTGCAGGGAAGGATTCCAGGAAGACCGGGAAGGTTTGGGTTTTTCTATATCTGCAAAGGGGTTTAATGATTCGGTAGAACAGATCTCGGTCGATCAAAAGAGAATGGTCACTCATGCAACAAATTTTAAATTCTGGAGAAATGTCTCTCCCAGGGAATGTGGAGAGTTTGAAACTCATGACTTTGGCGAATGGAGTAAGGACAATAATACAGATGCATTAAGGGGAATATGGATCAACGCATGGCTGCAAAAATAATACGTTGTGTGCTCTCATATACGAAAACTATTTTGTCTGTCATAGCATGAAACAATGGGCCCAATTCATCCGAGTCTACGTTTTAGAGTTTAGTTCTCCTGCAGAGCGTATATATTGCTAAATTAGGAGTTCTCAGGTTGTAAGGGTGCATATTTTGGACATTAACTCGCTGAAGCTTTCTGTTTTTGAATCATGGAAGATTTGATTTGGATGATTCGCACCAGACGACGATGGACACCTAGATCAGATTGTTTGCACTCAGGCTCTGATTGTGCCATTCCCTCCGTTCCAGGTCTTGTTGTGATCCCCAGATCTGTAAAGAAAATTCAGAAAATTTGCATCTGGAACATATTGACTTAACTGTTTCATATGTGGATCCTCCGGCATGGTTAAAGTCCACACACAATGCAGCGGGTTAAATGTCGAACTGATGGGTACTGTCAGACGTTAGACGGGAAAGAGAAAGAATTTGATTTGAATTATTATTGCCACATGCATTAACATACAGTGAAAAATATTGTTTCTTGCGCGCTATACAAGCAAAGCATACCGTCCATAGAGAAGGAAACGAGAGTGCAGAATGTAGCGTTAGGGTCAGAGCGAGGGTGTAGAGAAAGATCAACTTAATGCAAGGTAAGTCTATTCAAAAGTCTGACAGCAGCAGGGAAGAAGGTGTTCTTGAGTTGGTTGGTACGTGACCTCAGACTTTTGTATCTTTCTCCCGAAGGAAGAAGGTGGAAGAGAGAATGTCCGGGGGTGCGTGGGGTCCTGAATTATGCTGGCTGCTTTGCCGAGGCAGCGTGAAGTGTAGATAGAGTCAATGGATGGGAGGCTGATTTGCGTGATGGATTGGTAGCTACATTTTCGACATTTTATAGTTCCTTGCGGTCTTGGGCAGAGCAGGAGCCAGACGAAGCTGTGATACAACCAGAAAGAATGATTTCTATGGTGCATCTGTAAATGTTGGTGAGAGTCGGAGCTGACATGCCAAATGTCCTTAGTCTTCTGATAAAGTAGAGGCGTTGGTGGGCTTTCTTAACTATAGTGTCGGCATGCGGGCACCAGGACAGGTTTTTGGTGATTTGGACACATCCACACTTGAAACTCTCCACTCTTTCTACTTCGTTGCCCTTGATGTAGACACGGGCATGTTATCCTTTATGCTTCCTGAAGTCGATGACAATCTCTTTTGTTATGTTGACATTGAGGGAGAGATTATTGCAGTTCAAGATCCAGTCGCAGAGGGAGGTGACGAGGCCCAGGCCACGGAGTTTGGAGATGAGTTTCGTGGCAATAATAATGTTGACAGTTGAGCTGTAGACAAAAAATAGGAGTCAGATATAGGTATCCTTGTTATCTCGGTGTTCCAGGATTGAGTGCAGGGACAGGGACATGGCATCTGCTGTGGACCTGAAGCTGTCGGCAAACTGTGGTGAATACAGGTAGTCTGAGAGGCTGGAATTGGTTTGTGCCATGACAAACCTTTTGAAGCACTTCATATTGATTGATGTCAGAGCTACCAGCCGATAGTTATAAAGGCATGTTGCCTGGTTTTTCTTAGGCACCGGGATGATGGTCGTCCATCCATCTATCTATCTATCTATCTATCTATCTATCTATCTATCTATCTATCTATCTATCTATCTATCTATCTATCTATCTATCTATCTATCTATCTATCTATCTATCTATCTATCTATCTATCTATCTATCTATCTATCTATCTAATTAATCACCTAACCGTCCATTTGCCTGCCTGTCTGTCTGTCTGTGTAGATAAACCGACTGAAGTAGCTAAACAAGTACAGAGAAGGGAGGATTATCATCACAGTTAGAGAGACAGGCAGCAAGGGATTGTGTGCGACAAAGGACCTGACAGTGGGTTTCTCAGACCTTATTCCAGCTGACTCTCCACCACAGTGGTGGAAAAAGTAGTCCTCGAGCCCGGATAACTCAGGGAAAGCCAGTCAAACGCCCAGTCCCATCAACTCAGTGAGCTCTCAGAGAGTCAGGTCCAGCTGACACCCGCCCGCTGACCATTTCAGCTCCAGCCTCATACACAGTGTAAGGAGGCACTACCAAAGCCCAACACTCTGAAAGCATGTCGGGGACTACAGCAGTAATGTTTCATTACTTAACTAATTTGATCTGTGTTGTACACTTTTTGCATCATGGTGCCTCAATCTAAGAATGAATACATTCTATCTCTCAACTGGATGACGTGATGTATTTTTCTTGAACAAAAACAGCAATTAGAAAGACTTTGTTGCATCAATGTCCCGGAGGTGAATCAACGGGTATAAATTACCATATTTTGCAATGTGGGTTTAGCACAGTGAGATTACCTGCGGCACAAATCGTCACGTGATTTCATTCAACATGTTTCTGGGAATGTTCAATAAAATATTCTACCCAGCACTTGCGATTATTGGTGTTCCTGGTAAGTGATTATAACCATTGCTTTATATACGTCTGTGTGTGAGCAGCTTCTGGATTTTTCTCCGTGATTTTTAAGCTTCATGATGACCCAGTAGACAGCATTCAGCAGACCGATTATCAGTGATACCTGCTGATAAAATCAAGCATGCTGAATTTCGTCTTTGCTTCCTCAACTGATATAAAACCTAGTTTTGACTCATCGGGTCTCTGAAATATCAATATGCTGCAGTTAGGAGAAACCTGTGCAGCGTGGAATCGATGGCAGTGAATTGAAGCTCTCTGACAGAAAATAACAACAACGTATCACCATGAAGGAGGAAATTTTCCAGAAAACCATATTTGCATCATCAAACATATTTACATATTGGACTAATTGGCACCACTCATAACGGGCCAACAATGCAGAGGGGCACCCCCGGATGGATATTCGATCGGGTCCCCCCCTGCACAGCTGAGAGACTCACGAATTTCAGAAACTACGGAAGATCCCTAATCTGCCTAGCAACAGCGCAGCTGCATTTTAAACTGGCCAAGGCAGACATAAAAATCTGATAAACTAAGAGATAAGGATAAAAGGTTAAGAATGAAATACCCCAGACACCCAACAGGACAGGATGACATTAACACTCAATCTCACAAGCAGGAAACACAGACACGGAACAATAGGATCAATTCAAATAAGAGGACACATAGAGATGGTAATGGGAAACGCATTTAGACACCGGGGCAGGACCAAGTAATCCCATTAACACGAACACACACCATATAAATGCTAATCCATGAAACTTCCTAGGGACTTTTGAAACTGACAGACCACTTTATACATTGTGTAAAAAAAAGGCATAATCAAATGTTCCCGCGCGAATTTTGGATCCCTATAAAGATCCAGAGCTGATGTGATTTAATTGAGATCAACGTGGCCAAGCCACTGTTTCTGAGCTGGCTACGGGGGTCTCCCTGGGATCCCAGTAATTGTACAATAAAGACACGCTTTGAACCTTGATTTGCGACTCAACTTCTATTCTGCACTGGTAAGGGATATTTCCCTACAACAAAATGGCGTAGTCGGCAGGATTTGATATCTGACTTCTGACTGATGGCCACAGTTTGAAAGTCGGGATCAAATTTAAACGAATCTGATACAAATCCAGAGCAGTCAAAGGCGAGTGCAGGTCTCCGTTCAAAGTGAGGTACCTTTAAGGGTTAGGGTTTGTCTGTTTTAAGTATTGTTGTCTTGTAGAACTGTATAATCTTGCCTAAGTTTTTAAATTGAAACAGAAGTCCGCACTAAAGAGGTACAGGTCAGAACGACCGCGTGGAAGAAGGTAAGTAACTTTTAACTTTAATAGGAGTAAAGGACCAGAGGTAAAGATAACAGGTTTTGGGCTATTTGATAACAGGAATTAAGACTAATATAAAGATAAGTACCGCATGCAGAACTAATTGGTGTAACTAACCCAGGATTGTAAATGAAACCGCTGTCTGTGCCAAGGCAATAGGACAAGGGAGTGCTTGACTCAAGGTGCCCTACCCTAAACTGGACGTTAAGAGGAGAAATCTCCCACGCTAAGGTTGGGTTTTGAAGCGGGCGCTAAGAGGCACAGGCACTCAGGGTGCAAGGCACGGACAGTGTAAATCGGGTAACAACACTGACTCTGAAGGGACGAACAACCTCAGAGTCGATACAGTTACTAACTATAACAGGGGCTTTGATAACAGAATACATGTGTGTAAGTGTTGAGGAAAAGGGGACCCGATCCATCCTGACCAAGAGACACGACGACGGAGGATCCATTAGGGACCCGGGCGGAGTTTGATAACCTTGTTCGTCTGTAGGGAACACCACAGCCCATAGCAGGATACCCGGTTTTGGGGTAACGGATCAACCCTGCTAGTGGGGGTGGTGGCCGAGCGGGAGGCGTTGTACTTAGAGGGGCTGGGAACAGGGACGGACAAACCCACTAAACAACCAGCACACATCCCAATAAGACAACACAAAATAGTCCAAGCGTGAGGTGTCAGGAATAGTTGGGGGAGCCCAGGGGAAAGAGACCCACTGGAACCTCACTACGAGGCCCTACAGCAATACAGACGGTGCTGGGGCAGTATCAGTGACAGGAGATAAGGGAGAGAGTTGAGGCACTTTTACTGTAGCAGCCAGCATACGGGGGTTGCAGGACTGCTAGACAGAAAAATGGCAGACCACGTTGTTTAGGGAGAAACTGCAGTAGCTCTCATTTTGAAGTATCTGTTAGCCAGAGAAGCGATTGTTGCAAAGATGAAACGGAACGGGTGGAACGCATCACAAACTTTAGAAGATCAAAGAAAGTGGGTAGACGGAGTTAAACGGGACAAAACAAAAGTAATGGGAGTAATATTAGTGACCCAGTTAGCTGGACTAATTGAGGAAGTAAATGCCTCAATGGAGGAGAGACACAAAGAGACAGAACAAATTAAAGTATTACAGGAGAGAGTGAGGGAATTAGAACACAGAAGACACACTGCGGAGATAACGCAGAGATCAGAGGAAACGGACCCTCGGCGCCCATACGAGTCAGTGCAGAAACATACAACCGCTCCAGCATCAGAAGAAAACATAGAAAATTATAATCTAGCGCCAGTCACGAGAGGAGGGACGTTAGCACAACCAAAGGCAACCTATAAGCCTTTTACGCCAGGGGAAAGGCAGCAGATTATGGCATCCCTGGGGAAGTTAAAACCCAGAAGCGCAAACCTGGAATTTTGGGGCGAATTAGATTCGCTCTGGGTAGGACACCAGTTACATTTAAGGGACATACACCCGCTGGTCAGGGCAGCCTGTCCAGCGGATAAATGGAGGTTGGTGGCAGGAGGGCCAGCGACCCAAGCAGCACAGGACTATAATGGAGGAAGGTGGACACATGCCGTTCCTACAACGGCTGAGATAGATGACCAGCTGGCACCCTTCACATTATTCAAGACCGAAATCCAACGGGTCTTAGGGAACTCCCCCACTAATTGGAGCAGGATCACAAACACTAAACAAGGACGGGAGGAAAATGCATCGGAATTTGGAGAGAGATTATTCCAGGTATATAGGGAATGTTCAGGACGGGACAACGTGGATAGGAGAGACAGGGCTTTTGTTCAGGCTTTTAAGGATGGACTCTCTAGTTCTCACCAGGTCATCCTAAAGATGGGAGTGATTATGTCCCAAGATTACGATGAATTGGTAGAATGGGCTAGTGGCATACCTGCAGATGGATAGGAGAGATCTTAGTTTTTGTATTTCAGTGTGTTTGTGAGATCTGGTAGCTTGTCGAATGTAGGTGGTTGTTGTAATTAGATTGAGAGCAGGGAGCTCTTTGTTCCTGTGGAATGTTTGCTACAGGCAGTGGGTGCAGTGTATTGCACCTTGGTTTAGCCTCAGGGGGCTGGGAGAGTGTTAAAACTGTTAAAGATTAAAGTGATAGGATTTCTTGAATTTACTTCTGCTTTGAGTTAATTACAGTTTGGAAGAAAGAAGAATAAAAGCGATTGTCTTAATCAATGTTCTGTATTCTCTTTGAATGTTTTACACTCATCCCAGTCTGAAATGATAAGTTTGAATGAAAAAGGATGTACTGTGGAATGACTTTTGGAAGCTTCCATGTGTATATATGTGTGTGTGTTTAAACAAAGTGGTTGCGTGAATGCTTTGTTGTTGTTTGTTTTAATGTTAAGAAAGGATTTAAACCTTGGAAGGAAGCATGTGCTCTTTCCTTTGTCTTGAAGTAGAAATTATAAGAGTTAGTTGAGGAGTTAAGAGAAGAAAATAAGTTATTTTGTGGAAAGGTAGAAAAGCAGGAACAAAAGACAGAGGTCTATGAATTAGTTTAAAGTGTATCAAGTCAGTGAAATACAGTATTAATCGCAGAATATCGCGATTTGCGAACGTCAGATAGTTTAGTATTCTGAACTAGTTAAAATTATGTACTGCCGTCGGAATTTCATGAGCCATCAAGGTTCAAGGTTTGCCAAATATAAAAGCACTGCAAAGCTTAAAACCTAGCCAGTTAAGAAACCAAAATGTTCCTAATCAAATAACTGGTATGTATTGTACCTGCTTTGATTTTGATTCGGCGCCTGTTACTTTTCCTAGAGTGCGGGGGTTTCGATCTGGAGCTCAGTTTAAAAAAAAGAAACGGCTTAAATTAAAAGGGTTTGGATATCACGGGTACGATGTGTAAAGTGGTATGATACAACTGCCGCTTGATTATTTTTATTATACAGTATAGCACTGCCATATAGACACAAGAATAACATCAAATCCTGAAAAGCCTTAACCAACTTTGTATGATATATTCATATACTATATTGGGCATTGATAAAGACATAATTATTTTGTGAAGTACTGTGGTGTAGCGCTTGCACGCAAACAAATGATCAAATTAGAGATAGTGTAAGAGTACTCATATAAAGATCGGAACTGTATGGCATGTGATTTTAATGGGGAAAGCGATGTCTTTTGATAAGACTACATACAAATGAATGGATGTATCCGACAATACATCCGAGACCTTAGCACCCAATTGAAGGGGATGCGCCGGTCCGTAATTTCTAATCAGGCACAGGTCGACGCAGAGGGGGACTCAGAAATATTACCAGAAGTCCCAAAAGCCGGGAGCCGGGTATTAACAAAAGTGCTTCCTGCAAAACCAGGATTTGCCCCAAGATGGCACGGACCTTACGAGGTCATTGTTAGCGGAGATACCTGTGCCTGTATAGATATAAGGGGACAGGGGGTCTGGAAACACTGGACCCAATTAAAACTATATGAGGACAAATGAACTAAAAAAATACCGTTTTGCTCATTCAACTTCCACAGGAACCAGGACCAGATCTACGATCAAGACATCGGAACCAACTACTTTTAATTTGATTGCCTGTTTATTTTCTGTATATACTGTAATTGTAAAATACTGTTGAAAAAAAAAAAGAGCGATATGGGAACAGGGACATATCTGATAATAACCCTGACCATTGTAAATACACTCCAACACATGGGGGTTAGGGGAGCAGAACCACCAATCATGGAAGGAAACCTATTCCTGAAAACACACATCCAGATCTATGGGAATAGGACCGCTTGTTACCCCTCAGCGCGATCAGTAAACTCCCTATTCATCGCAACACCAGGGTGGCTCCCACAAGAGTTATTCACTATTGACACATCGGGGGCACCCTGCAAAGAACATATTGGGTACTTTAAGCAAGGGATACAAGGAAGGTGTGTAGAGCTCACTGAGCCGGGAATTCTAAGGGGGACGGGACCCCAACCGGAGGAGACACATGGGAACTACCCACAATGTTTTAAGGGAGAGGGATGGGGGTGCGTGCATGCCTTTGTCCCTAAAAATGATTCGTGCGCTGAGGCACATTGTGCTCTCCAGGAGTGCCGGGTCCGGGAAGGACACTTCACTTGTGACTGCAAGCAACAAAAATGCATTGCAGTCACCGCGGGTAGGCAGCTTATGTGTGGCAAGTGCAACAGCACCCACGTAAGCTCAGCCTCAGGGACATATCCATTTGATTCTCACCAAGAGGTACAATCAAGTGGACAGTCCAGGGGGAGGGAAGGTTCCACAAGATGGGGCCATGCGGTCAAACGACCCCGGGGTAATGCATGTTATCGGGTTAAAGACGGGTACGTGTTTTTATTTAAAAATGTATATATGACGGCCACAGACAGGCCTCCAAGGTTCTTTTCCGTAGGGACAATTAGACCTCTCACGGTTCCATGCCCAAGTGAAGGGCATGTCCAGAAACGCATAGTGACCAGGGCCATCAGCGCAGAATTTTGCTCCGACTGGCAGGCCCCTGTCACACTAGGGTCTTCTTTAGGATATGGATTTCTGGGGACACTATCCCTGGGAGGCGCCGCAGGGGTGATCAGTGCCAGTAATAGGAACTTCTTCATATGTGGACTGACCATTTTAGGAAACAACACCCTACAAGCATTAGGCGCAATTGACCAAGAACTCGCAGAACTCAGACTATACACACAACAAACGAGATATGCGGTGGACTATCAGCTAGCCAGACAAGGGGGGGTATGCACCATCATCAAGGAAAAATTCATCACATACGTACACGACGAGACACTAAACATAACAGCAGCCATGTCCGGGATACAAAAGCAATTGGATAACTTTAAACAGGGGTTAACAGGGACTGATGGGTGGTTAGGATGGCTGTTTAACACAGTTTGGGGACCATATATTATGAAGGGATTAATCCTAGTAGTAGCCATCCTGTTCACACTCTGCCTTGGCCTAACCTGTATTAAAGTGATATGTGCAAATATTACATCAAGAATGCTACCCACTGCCAGTATCCAGATGCAAGAACTTAACAACGACACAGAAGAAGAGGAACAACGGCAAGGACAACAGCTGTACAAATCACTGTTCCTCTGAAGGTCGTCCATGGGGGGTCAGCCATGAATGGCACCCCCTGGACGAGAGGAGGGACTGAAGGAGGAAATTTTCCAGAAAACCATATTTGCATCATCAAACATATTTACATATTGGACTAATTGGCACCACTCATAACGGGCCAACAATGCAGAGGGGCACCCCCGGATGGATATTCGATCGGGTCCCCCCCTGCACAGCTGAGAGACTCACGAATTTCAGAAACTACGGAAGATCCCTAATCTGCCTAGTAACAGCGCAGCTGCATTTTAAACTGGCCAAGGCAGACATAAAAATCTGATAAACTAAGAGATAAGGATAAAAGGTTAAGAATGAAATACCCCAGACACCCAACAGGACAGGATGACATTAACACTCAATCTCACAAGCAGGAAACACAGACACGGAACAATAGGATCAATTCAAATAAGAGGACACATAGAGATGGTAATGGGAAACGCATTTAGACACCGGGGCAGGACAAAGTAATCCCATTAACACGAACACACACCATATAAATGCTAATCCATGAAACTTCCTAGGGACTTTTGAAACTGACAGACCACTTTATACATTGTGTAAAAAAAAGGCATAATCAAATGTTCCCGCGCGAATTTTGGATCCCTATAAAGATCCAGAGCTGATGTGATTTAATTGAGATCAACGTGGCCAAGCCACTGTTTCTGAGCTGGCTACGGGGGTCTCCCTGGGATCCCAGTAATTGTACAATAAAGACACGCTTTGAACCTTGATTTGCGACTCAACTTCTATTCTGCACTGGTAAGGGATATTTCCCTACAACAACCACATGTCGGTTAGTAAAATGATTGAAAACAGTAACCACAAAGAACATGCATAGGTGTTCGAATCTGTATGTAGGATTAACCATACGGTCAGTCACGAACCAAAGTGAAATATCTGACCACAATGATCATGTCTTCCAGGGACATTGTAGAATTGTACTGACGTTATGTCATCAAAAAGAGTGGAATATTTGACCTTGCTTAGCTTGCCTACCTTGCAGTGAGTATCTTCCTGAGTCTGACTGTACCCGATGAGGGCCACAAGCAGAGTGGGATAATTGGCACCAATGATGAAGTGTTGATAGTAAATCTCATAACCGTAGAATTTTAATATACATGGGTCACAAACCGGACTGGAACATTGAAGACCAGTGCCCATATACTTATGGGATATTTAAGTGGGTAATTATACTGAGTGAAAAATGAGCCAGTTCTAT
This sequence comes from Mustelus asterias, assembly GCF_964213995.1. Taxonomy (NCBI): domain Eukaryota; kingdom Metazoa; phylum Chordata; class Chondrichthyes; order Carcharhiniformes; family Triakidae; genus Mustelus; species Mustelus asterias. Next base: position 552,809 of record NW_027590109.1, read on the forward strand.
TTCAAAATATTCTTTTCGTGTAAACTGGCGAGTCGTGACTGGATTCCATCAATAGCCTCTACTTTTTAGTAACGGGTTCGTCTGACAATGGAAACTTCAGAGAATCTAAATCCTGATTGAGTCTCGAAAGAGAAATGACCCATTATGCCTCGCTTTTCATGACCTTCCCCACAAACTTTATATATTAACCGAATGCTGACATTCAAGCAATCCAACAATGCTCTAAAAAGCACTCGAGTCCGCATTGCATTTTCAGCTGACTTCCGTCCTTCTGCAATGAGCTCCATGATTTTTTTTTTAATTTTGAGTGTTTTTTTTAACCTGTTTAATATTTTAAATGATTTCAGTATCTGCACAAGTGTATCACTAAACTTTTAGATTGCATCTGCATATTTTCAAACAAATCATTGGAAAAGTAATCATCCCCGTCAAATTGCAGCACCTGACGATTAGCTGTCGTGAAATTAATTCATCATTGAAATGTCCACTGTACAGGCTCATCAATTCATACATAATGGCTTCAGGAATCATATTGCATTTTCCGCTGCTCACACTGGGCTCTCAATTTGAATATTCTAATTGGATGTTCCAATGAGCTGTATCGTTACTGATTCCAGATATGTTCTGCAAATATTCAACGACAGTTACCCTGCGATGATCCTGTGGACGTTTTTTAACATTGCGCCGAGTAATGGTTATCATATTCTGCTATTTCAAATGTTTGATTTTATAGTCTGTTTTGTTTCGAAAAGCTGACATTACTTCATGTGTCTGTGATTAATTGGACTTGCACTTTCTTCTGTTTGTCTATCTTTCTTCTGTTTGTCCTTTCATATTGTTAAGATTATTATTACTGATCAAATAATAGTAACCGTCCTGTCTCTCCCTTTCCCTGTGGTTTCGATTAATTTATCAACTTGCCACTTAAGTATATTTGAGTAACTGGTTTGAATGTATTCTCGAACGGTTGACAGTATGGTTCCTTCCCTCAGAGAGCTTTCTCCTTTCTTCAAGAAATGAGTGACCCTGGAATGGTTCATACAGTAATGATAATCGCAAAATATGTGTCAGCTCCATCACTCTGAGCTTGAAGCTGCGTTTCAGAAGTCCATTTCCTTTTTCAAACTCTCTCTCTCTCTCTCAATCGATGTTTCTGCTCCAGACACCTATTAATACTCACAATATATGGGACGTGCCTCACAGACACCCTTAGCCGCTTCCGAGCCAGGTCCTTCCATCATTTCCAGCTCGGATATTGCGAGCACAAATCCTCTTTAGATTTATTCACGGTCAATTTCATTATTTTTTTTCCAACCTACTCACCTGTACCCTCAAAATTTAAACTCTCGCAGATTCCTCAATGTGAATTTGATACAGGGCCCCTATCGTCAGTAGAGATGTGCTTTGTTCACGTGCAAACAGAAGGAGAATATGATTGAATTTTTTGAGGAGGTAACTAAGTGTGTTGATGAAGGTAGGGCAGTTGATGTCATATGCATGGATTTTAGTAAGGCATTTGATAAGGTCCCCCATGGTCGGCTTATGATGAAAGTGAGGAGGTGTGGGATAGAGGGAAAGTTGGCCGATTGGATAGGTAACTGGCTGTCTGATCGAAGACAGAGGGTGGTGGTGGATGGAAAATGTTCAGATTGGAGGCAGGTTGCCAGCAGAGTGCCACAGGGATCAATGCTTGGTCCTCTGCTCTTTGTGATTTTTATTAATGACTTAGAGGAGGGGGCTGTAGGGTGGATCAGTAAATTTGCTGATGACACCAAGATTGGTGGAGTAGTGGGTGAGGTGGAGGGCTGTTGTAGGCTGCAAAGAAACATAGATAGGATGCAAAGCTGAGCTGAAAAATGGCAAATGTAGTTTAACCCTGATAAATGTGAGGTGATTCATTTTGGTTGGACTAATTTAAATGTGGATTACAGGGTCAAAGGTAGGGTTCTGAAGACTGTGGAGGAACAGAGAGATCTTGGGGTCTATATCCACAGATCTCTAAAGGTTGCCACTCAAGTGGATAGAGCTGTGAAGAAGGCCTATAGTGTGTTAGCTTTTAGTAACAGGGTGTTGGAGTTTAAGAGCCGTGGGGTTATGCTGCAACTGTACAGGACCTTGGTGAGACCACATTTGGAATATTGTGTGCAGTTCTGGTCACCTCACTATAAGAAGGATGTGGAAGAGCTGGAAAGAGTGCAGAGGAGATTTACCAGGATGCTGCCTGGTTTGGAGGGTAGGTCTTATGTGGAACGTTTGAGGGAGCTAGGGCTGTTCTCTCTGGAGCGGAGGAGGCTGAGGGGAGATTTATTAGAGGTTTATAAAATGATGAAGGGGATAGATAGAGTGAACGTTCAAAGACTATTTCCTCGGGTGGATGGAGCTATTACAAGGGGGCAAAACTATAGGGTTCATGGTGGGAGATATAGGAAGGATATCAGAGGTAGGTTCTTTACGCAGAGAGTGGTTGGGATGTGGAATGGACTGCCTGCAGTGATCGTGGAGTCAGACACATAAGGAACATTTAAGCGGTTATTGGATAGGCACATGGAGCACCCCAGGATGATAGGGAGTGGGATAGCTTGATCTTGGTTTCAGATAAAGCTCGGCACAACATCGTGGGCCCAAGGGCCTGTTCTGTGCTGTACTGTTCTATGTAGAATCTACTTTCTATGTGTCACTCTTACAGAATCTGTACGTGTGCTGGATATACAGCCTTTGTTTGGGAAAAAATGCGAGCTATGATAAGGAGACTTCAGAGAACATTTGCTGTTCTAATCCTCACATTCCTGTCAATTTCAGTGCATGTGATGGAGTGATATATTATCTTGCTTTGAACTAATTTTTTCAGTACTAGTGGTTTGAATTTACATTTGACATCCTCTTTGCAACGTTCCGCACTTACAATTCCCTTCAAATACTCGACAGATAAAACTCCAATCAACTTAATTAGATGTCCACTATATGTAATGAAAATCTTCCTGACTGCCGCAGCACTGTTTATCATAACGGAATGTCTTCTCCACACACACATGCACCCCAGCCACTCAGCCCCGCGCCCGACCGCCGCACTTTCAAAAGCTTCTTGGAGAGATTATGGCCGCGATTCTCCCAAAAGCGCTGAATTGACGGGAAACTTGTTCCAGATCCGACTGTTTTGTCAGTTCAGCTTCTCAACCGAATCTCCCCACTCTGTACACTGCAGAGGTCGCAGTCGTGAATATGATTAAAACCCCAGGGGGGCGGGGCCTATTCGCGCCATAGTCTGACAGTTCTGGAAATCTGCGCATGCGCAGTGGTCCCGGTCTGTCAGGCTCCCCGTTTGCTGGCCAGCTGGATCACCGGCCAGCCCGACACCCTCGCAGTGGTGTCTCTCCAGCCCCACAACCCTCCCTCCACCTCACCACGGCCCGACCGCAGCCCCCACAGCAATTCCCGGGACAACTCTGGGAGGCAAGAGAAGTGATTGCAGAGCCTCTGGCTCTGATCTTCAGGTCGTCGTTGGCCTCTGGTATAGTACCAGAAGATTGGAGGTTAGCGAATGTTGTCCCATTGTTTAAGAAGGGGAACAGAGACTTCCCCGGGAATTACAGACCGGTGAGTCTCACTTCTGTTGTCGGCAAGATGTTGGAAAAAATTATAAGGGATAGGATTTATAGTTATTTGGAGAGTAATGAATTGATAGGTGATAGTCAGCATGGTTTTGTGGCAGGTAGGTCGTGCCTTACTAACCTTATTGAGTTTTTTGAGAAAGTGACCAAGGAGGTGGATGGGGGCAAGGCAGTGGACGTGGTATATATGGATTTTAGTAAGGCGTTTGATAAGGTTCACCATGGTAGGCTTCTGCAGAAAATGCAGATGTATGGGATTGGGGGTTATCTAGGAAATTGGATCAGGAATTGGCTAGCGGATAGGAAACAGAGGGTGGTGGTTGATAGTAAATATTCATCATGGAGTGCGGTTACAAGTGGTGTACCTCAGGGATCTGTTTTGGGGCCACTGCTGTTTGTAATATTTATTAATGATCTGGATGAGGGTATAGTTGGGTGGATTAGCAAATTTGCTGATGACACCAAAGTCGGTGGTGTGGTAGACAGTGAGGAAGGGTGTCGTAGTTTGCAGGAAGACTTAGACAGGTTGCAAAGTTGGGCCGAGAGGTGGCGGATGGAGTTTAATGCGGAGAAGTGTGAGGTAATTCACTTTGGTAGGAATAACAGATGTGTTGAGTATAGGGCTAACGGGAGGACTTTGAATAGTGTGGAGGAGCAGAGGGATCTAGGTGTATGTGTGCATAGATCCCTGAAAGTTGGGAATCAAGTAGATAAGGTTCTTAAGAAGGCATATGGTGTCTTGGCGTTTATTGGTAGGGGGATTGAATTTAGGAGTCGTAGCGTTATGTTGCAACTGTACACAACTCTGGTGCGGCCGCACTTGGAGTACTGTGTGCAGTTCTGGTCCCCACATTACAGGAAGGATGTGGAGGCTTTGGAGAGGGTGCAGAGGAGGTTTACCAGGATGTTGCCTGGTATGGAGGGGAGATCCTATGAGGAGAGGCTGAGGGATTTGGGATTGTTTTCGCTGGAAAGGCGGCGGCTAAGAGGGGATCTTATTGAAACATATAAGATGATTAGAGGTTTAGATAGGGTGGATAGTGATAGCCTTTTTCCTCTGATGGAGAAATCCAGCACGAGGGGGCATGGCTTTAAATTGAGGGGGGGTAGTTATAGAACCGATGTCAGGGGTAGGTTCTTTACCCAGAGGGTGGTGAGGGATTGGAATGCCCTGCCAGCATCAGTAGTAAATGCGCCTAGTTTGGGGGCGTTTAAGAGATCCGTAGATAGGTTCATGGACGAAAAGAAATTGGTTTAGGTTGGAGGGTCACAGTTTTTTTTTTAACTGGTCGGTGCAACATCGTGGGCCGAAGGGCCTGTTCTGCGCTGTAATGTTCTATGTTCTATGTTCTATAACTCTGAACCCCCGTCTCGCAGCTGCCTGACGTACAGCACCCCCACCCCCCAGCAGTGGTGGTGGTGGGGGGGGGGGGGGCACCGGAGGTGAGGGGGGGCTGTAAAATGTTGTTCCTTTGTTTTAGAAGGGTGGCAAGAATAATACAGGTAATTGTGGTCTGGTGAGCCTTATATCAGTGGTAGTGAAATTACTGGAGAGTATTCTTCGAGACAGGATTCATTCACACTTGGAAATAAGTGGACGTGTTGGTGAGAGGCAACATGGCTTTCTGAAGGGGAGGTCGTGTCTCACGAACTTGTTCGGGTTTTTCGAGGATGTGACGAATATGACTGATGAGGGTCGGGCAGTGGATGTTGTCTGCATCGACTTCAGTAAGAACAAAGAACAACGAACAATACAGCACAGGAACAGACCCTTCGGCCTTCCAAGCCCGTGCCGCTCCCTGGTCCAAACTAGACCATTCTTTTGTATCCCTCCATTCCCACTCCGTTCATGTGGCTATCTAGATAAGTCTTAAACGTTCCCAGTGTGTCCGCCTCCACCACCTTGCCTGGCAGCGCATTCCAGGCCCCCACCACCCTCTGTGTGAAATATGTCGTCCTGATATCTTACTGGGCGGCACGGTAGTACAGTGGTTAGCACTGCTGCTTCACAGCTCCAGGGTCCCGGGTTCGATTCCCGGCTCGGGTCACTGTCTGTGTGGAGTTTGCACATTCTCCTCGTGTCTGCGTGGGTTTCCTCCGGGTGCTCCGGTTTCCTCCCACAGTCCAAAGATGTGCGAGTTAGGTTGATTGGCCATGTTAAAATTGCCCCTTAGTGTCCTGGGCTGCGTAGGTTAGAGGTATTAGCGGGTAAATATGTGGGGGTAGGGCCTGGGTGGGATTGTGGTCGGTGCAGACTCGATGGGCCGAATGGCCTCCTTCTGCACTGTAGGGTTTCTATAGTTCTATATCTGTGTTAAACCACCCCCTCCTCACCTTGAACCTATGACCCCTCGTGAACGTCACCACCGACCTGTGGAAAAGCTTCCCACCGTTCATCATATCTATGCCTTTCATAATTTTATACACCTCTATTAAGTCTCCCCTCATCCTCCGTCTTTCCAGGGAGAACAACCCCAGTTTACCCAATCTCTCCTCATAACTAAGCCCCTCCATACCAGGCAACATCCTGGCAAACCTCCTCTGTACTCTCTCCAAAGCCTCCATGTCCTTCTGGTAGTGTGGCGACCAGAACTGGACGCAGTATTCCAAATGCGGCCGAACCAACGTTCTATACATCTGCAACATCAGACCCCAAAATTATACTGTTTGCCCCGTCCTATAAAGGCAAGCATGCCATATGCCTTCTTCACCACCTTCTCCACCTGTGACGTCACCTTCAAGGATCTGTGGACTTGCACACCCAGGTCCCTCTGCGTATCTACACCCTTTATGGTTCTGCCATTTATCGTAGAGCTCCTCCCTACATTATTTCTACCAAAATGCATCACTTCGCATTAATCAGGATTGAACTCCATCTGCCATTTCTTTGCCCAAATTTCCAGCCTATCCATATCCTTCTGTAGCTTCTGACAATGCTCCTCACTATCTGCAAGTCCTGCCAATTTTGTGTCGTCCACAAACTTACTGATCACCCCAGTTACATCTTCTTCCAGATCGTTTATATAAATCACAAACAGCAGAGGTCCCAATACAGAGCCGTGCGGAACACCACTAGTCACAGGCCTCCAGCTGGAAAAAGACCCTTCCACTACCACCCTCTGTCTTCTGTGGCCAAGCCAGTTCTCCAACCAACTAGCCACCTCCCCCTTTATCCCATGAGATCCTACCTTTTTCACCAGCCTACCATGAGGGACTTTGTCAAACGCTTTACTAAATTCCATATAGACGACATCCACGGCCCTTCCCTCGTCAACCATTCCAGTCACTTCTTCAAAAAAGTAAGGCGTTTGACAAGGTCCTTCATGGCAGACTGGTGCAGAAGGTGATTTCACATGGGATCAGATGTGAGCTGGCAAGGTGGATACAAAACTGGCTCGGTCAAAGAAGACAGAGTGTAGCAGTGGAAGGGTGCGTTTCTGAATGGAGGGCTGTGACAAGTGGTGTTCACAGTAAGAAGTTTAACAACACCAGGTTGAAGTCCAACAGGTTTATTTGGTAGCAAAAGCCACACAAGCTTTCGGAGCTGCAAGCCCCTTCTTCAGGTGAGTGGGAATTCTGTTCACAAACAGAGCATATAAAGTGATGTTCCTCAGGGATCAGTGCTCGGAACTTTGATGTTTGTATTATATATAAAGGATTTGGAGGAAAATGTAACTGGATTGATGAGTAAGTTTGCGGATGACACAAAGGTTGGTGGATTTGCGGATAGAAATGTGGACCATCAGAGGATACAGCAGTATATAGATCAGTTGGAAACTTGGGCAGAGAGATGGCAGATGGAATTTAATTCTGACAAATGTGAGGTAATGCATTTTGGAAGGTCTAATACAGATAGGAAATATGCAGCAAATGGCAGAATCATTAAGAGTATTGAGAGGTAAACGGATCTGAGTGTCCAGCTGCACAGGTCACTGAAAGTAACAATGCAGGTGGAGAAGGTAGTCATGAAGGCATATGGCATGCTTGCCTTCATCGGCCGGGGTATTGAGTTTTAAAATGGGCAAGTCATGTTGCAGCTTTATAGAACCTTAATTAACTATAGAGAATATAGTGTGCAATTCTGTTCGCCACATTACCAAAAGGATGTGGAGGCTTTGTCGAGGGTGCAGAAAAGATTTACGAGGATGTTGCCTGGTATGGAGGGCATTAGCTATGAGGAGAGTTTGGAGAAACGTGGTTTGTTCTCACTGGAGCGACGGAAGTTGAGGGGAGCCCTGATCGACGTCTACAAGATTATGAGAGGCATGGAGAGAGTGGATAGTCAGAAGCTTTTTCCCAGGGTAAAAGAGTCAATTACTCGGGGGCATAGGTTTAAGGTGCGAGGAGCAAGGTTTAAAGGATATGTACGAGGCAGATTTTTTGCGCAGAGAGTCGTGGGTGCCTGGAACTCTTTGCTGAGGGAGGTAGTGGAAGCGGATACAGTCGTGACTTTTAATGGGCTTCTTGATAAGTACATTATAGATTATGAAACTAAACGAGCTCAAAATATAAACAATGATCGTAAAAGTTTTTACAAATATATTAAAAGTAAGAGAGTGGCTCGAGTGAATGTTGGATCCTTGGAGGACGAGAGGGGGGATTTAATAGTGGAAAACGAGGACATGGCTGAGACTTTTAATACGTTCGTTGTGTCGGTCTTCACGGTGGAAGACACAAATAGTTTACCTAATATTGGAGATCGAGAGTTGGTGGGAGGTGAGGTCCTTCATACAATTATTGTTACTGAAGACGTAGTGCTTGGTAGACTAATGGGACTGAAGGTAGACAAGTCCCCGGGCCTGGATGGAATGCATCCCAGGGTACTGAAAGAAATGGCTGAGGTAATAGCAGATGCGTTAGTAGTTATTTATCAAAATTCGCTCGACTCTGGGGAAGTGCCAGCTGATTGGAAAATAGCTACTTTTACGGCGCTGTTTAAAAAAGGAAGTAGACAAAAGGCGGGTAGCTACAGGCCGGTTAGCTTAACGTCCGTCGTTGGGAAGATGCTGGAGCCCATCTTTAAAGACGAAATAGCAGAGCACCTGGATAAGAATGGTTCGATCAAGCAGACGCAGCATGGATTCATGAAGGGAAAGTCGTGTTTGACGAATTTACTGGATTTTTATGAAGATGTGACTAGTGCGGTTGACAGAGGGGAACCGGTGGATGTGGTGTTTTTAGATTTCCAGAAGGCATTCGATAAGGTGCCCAACAAAAAGGTTGCTGCAGTGGATTGGGGTACACGGAGTTGGGGGTAAGGTGATGGCATGGATTGGGGATTGGCTATCTAACAGGAAGCAGACAGTTGGAACAAATGGGTGCTTTTCTGGTTGGCAGTTGGTGACCAGTGGCGTGCTGCAGGGATCGGTGCTGGGGCCTCAACTGTTGACCATTTACATAGATGATCTGGAGGAGGGGACTGAGTGTAGGGTATCAAAGTTTGCTGATGACACGAAGATGAGTGGGAGAGTGAATTGCGTGGAGGATGTGGAAAGTCTGCAGAAAGAGTTGGATAGGCTGAGCGAGTGGGCGAGGATCTGGCAGATGGAATATAAGATTGGCAAGTGTGAGGTTATCCACTTTGGAAGAAATAATAGTAAATTGGAATATTATTCCAATGGAGAAAAATTACATCATGCTACTGTGCAGAGGGACCTGGGGGTCCTTGTGCACGAATCGCAAAAACTCAGTCTGCAGGTGCAGCAGGTGATCAATAACGCAAATGGAACGTTGGCCTTTATCGCGAGGGGGATAGAATATAACAGCATGAAGGTATTGCTGCAACTGAACAGGGTACTGGTGAGGCCACAACTGGAGTACTGTGTGCAGTTTTGGTCGCCTTATTTGCGAAAGCAAATATTGGCCTTGGAGGGAGTGAAGGGAAGGTTCACCAGGTTGATACCGGAGATGAGGGGTGTAGCTTATGAGGAGAGATTCAACAGATTGGGTCTGTACTCATTGGAGTTTAGAAGGCTGAGGGGTGATCTTATAGAGACATATAAGATAATGAAGGGGCTGGATAGGGTCGAGGTAGAGAGATGCTTTCCACTTAGAAGGGAAACCAGAACGAGAGGGCACAGCCTCAAATTAATTGGGGACCGGTTCAGAACAGAGTTGAGGGGGAACCTCTTCTCTCAGAGGGGAGTGAATCTCTGGAATGCTCTGCCCATTGAAGTGATGGAGGCTCCCTCGTTGAATATGTTTAAATCACGGGTAGATAGATTTCTGATCGCTAAGGGAATTAAGGGATCTGGGGAGCAGGCGGGTAAGTGGAACTGATTCGCTTCAGGTAGCCATGATCTTGCTGAATAGCGGGGCAGGCTCGAGGGGCTTGATGTCCTACTCCTGCTCCTATTTCTTATGTTCTTATGTTCTTATTAATAGGATGGGAATCGAGGGATATGGTCCCCGGAAGCGTACGGGGTTTTGGTGAAGTCGGGCAGCATGTTCAGTGCAGGCATTGAGGGCGGAAGGGCCTGTTCCTGTGCTGTAATTTTCTTTGTCCTTTGATCAGTGGCGATCCCCCCAACCTCCACACCATGGCTGCCACCGCCGACCCCCCCCCCCCCCCCCCCCCGCTGATTCCAGATAGGCCCAGAGCCCCAAACACCATTCCGAGACACCCCCCGCCCCCCTCGGAAGACCACCCTCTTCAGCCCGCCCTAATCGCTTCCCTCTCTCCATCCCAGATTGATCCTGTGTGCAGAGTGGCACCGGGGCCACACAACCCCACCGATCTCCCCTACACCCCGCCATCAATAGGCACCGTCCCCGATCGGCAGTGCCAAGGTGCCCCCTGGGTATGGGACCTCTGCCCTTTGGGCAGTGCCGGGGGCACAAACTGGCACTGCCAGGGTGCCCACACCCGGGGGCAACGCCCACACGCCTCCCGACACTGTAGGGGCGGGGGGGGGGCGATTTCACTCCCTTCATTGGGGCGGGGTCTCCCGCTAGTTGCCCGAACGTGGGGAGCTCGTCTAAACTCCGCCAGAGTGAAGTACTTCTGGCGGGGTGGGAGATTCAATCGGGACCGGAATGTTCCCGGTAATTAGATTGAAAACTTATTTAGTTTACATTAAAACAGATTAAATGACTTACCTGTCTTCCCGCTGGTTTCCAGCCTGGTCTGACTGGCGGCTGTTCACCGGCTCTGGGAGATACGCATACATTCCCTGTGCATGCACAAATCCCGGAACAATGCCGGCGACTCGCATCTCCTCCCGTGAACTGACAGAAAAGTTACGGGGCGCGATGGGAGAATTGAGGCCTATGTTTCCGTATGCCCCAGTTTCTATACCTTTTTCTCATAATTTCTGACAATTCAACCTGCAAAGCAAGCGTTTCTCATATTTCTGCATTAAGCATAAACCCATATTCTCCTTCTCATTTTCATATGTGTCATTCAATTGTGTCCAAACCAGAGTCCTATTTACTAGTTTAACCTCTTCTCCTTCCAGGGCTAGAAAGCATAAAGTGACTTCATGCACAATGTCCACCCTCCCAGACTTCACGTTCAACAAATATTTTCCACATGTCTTTCACATCCACCTGAGGTCACGACAAAATATGCATACTCCCAATCTCCCGCTTCACCGACCTTGCCTTTTCCTTGGCCGCTTTCTGATTTTTAAATTGTATTAGATTTTACGACGTGATAAATTAATTCAGCTGATACCATATCAAAATGTAATTTCACAGCAAATTTACCAAACGGATGAATGCTCACATGAAATTCAGCCGGATAATATAATCAATTAATTATGAGTTCTTCAAGAATTTCCCAATGTAGGTTCTACTCATCTCAGTTTTTGATTCAATCCTGGGGCAAGGGCGTCCCTGGCTAGCCCAAAATTCATCGCCCATTCCTCGTCTCCCTTGAAAAGAGGTGCTTGCGAAACCATTTTGGAGGGTAGTTGAGAGTCAACTACATTGCTGTTGTCTAGTGTCACATATAGACCAGATCAGGTCAGGACGGCAGGTTTCCTGCCCTGAGGGAGATTAGTGAAACATATATTTTTTTGATAATCTGCAATGGTTTCATGGTCATCTGCATATTATTAATTTCAGATTTTTTTCTAATTGAATTCAAATTCTACCACGTGCCATGGCGGGATTCGAACTCCAGTTCCCAGAACATTGGTTGAGTTTCTGGATTATACAGTATGTCTACAAGATTATGAGGGGCATGGACAGAGCGGATAGTCAAAAGCTTTTTCCCAGGGTGGAAGAATACATTACTTGGGGGCATAGGTTTAAGGTGCAAGAAGCAAGGTTTAAAGAAGATGTACGAGGCAAGTCGTTTGCACAGAGGTTGCTGGGTGCCTGGAACGCGCTGTCGGGGGAAGTGGTGAAAGCATCCTGTAGTGGAGGAATGCATCCTGTATTGATATTCAGTTCCATGTCGAACTGCAAATAATTCAGACGCTCGGCCTTATCAGTTCCCGCTTGTACATTTCCCAGCCAGCTCTGGATTTTTTTCACTGCAACAGCTTTCCACTTTTAACATGTTCAAATGGTACCGATGTCAACCACGTTTTTTGGCCGTTTAGCCTCGCACCTCGGTGTGCTCTGCAGCTGCTTACTGACATTGCTGACTCGGGTAGAATGGAGGCAACATCATTCAGGATTCATGTCTTCTGCTGCAGACAGGGCTATCAGTTCGAGAAAATATCACATTTGCTTTTGCGAATTTCGCTATATACCCCAGATATCCTCAGTGGTTGAGTGATCCTGAGCTATTTCTGCATTCCCCGTAGATAAAGGGATCTTCATCAGCACGGAGAGCTGATTACTACTTGGAGAGTGCGATGCACTCAACAGAATCCTCCACTAAGTTGTTTTATTTTCCTGTCGATCTGCTGGGCACACTTACCCTCTTTCCTTGCGCACTCCCGATTTTTCAAGTGGACCACGCCTATAAATGAGAAACTAGGAGTCAATTTGGCAGGTTTCCGATCACAAAATGATCATTTTGTTGGTAACCGCAACAGTATTGCAGGCACCAGCAGCACCCCAACGAATCTCAACGGCTCCAGCAGGACTTACAGAGGTACCGGTGGCATTAGCCTCTCTGCGATCAGTCACGCCAGTAGCAGAGGCAACACAGGCACCAATAACAAGGGCACCAAAGGCACCCGCAGACCTGACGCCCAGCATCATTTGCATTAGTCACAACTGCATCAGTGATGCCAAGCCCCGACTCTCACTTTCAAAGGGTTTTATTAGTTTGAGATATATTTTAAATGGTTATGTTCAATCATGCTGCGATGCTGAATTAGTTTATAAAATTGATTCTTTAAACTTTGGATTTAAAATCATTAATGACTGACTTTAATCCCTCAACTGAAGATTAATAATTAAAGGTGGCAGCTGCATCCGACAGTGAGAACAGTCCCGTGTCGGCCATAAATTCAATGTATGTATATACATATCTTCAGATCGGATTTGATGTTTTAACGAGGCCAAATCCATTTGCTGCTTGAATATAGATCTTATTTTTAATTGTCGGGTGTCACCAAAATAATCCAATATTCTCAAGGTGGTTGCACAGTCTCTGAAACAAATGTATTCTATAACTGAAATCGATATCTTCCCCCGTTTGCATCAATTGAAAAACAATATACGTTACTGAAACTGCAATATGCAAGTCGTGACGTCAGGGGCGATGAATGGATTTAAAAATGCGTCACCTCAGATTTTACTGGAGATTAACTGCAGCAGAAAGGGCACATTACATTACCAACAGTATTGGAACAATTGATATGGCTTCGAAAATAGTCTACAAGGCTTTCTGCTGTCATAGGTCTTCCGGATATGTGGATATAACCACTGAATTTGTGAATGTCCGTTTGGGAATTTTACCTGCTTTGATGAAATCAGTGGCCTCAGTTACATAGAAATGCAAGCAGTCAAATTACTTGGTTTCATTAAGAAATGTATTGAATTAGCCGTGCGGTTTATCATTAGTCCCACAACCGGTAATACACCACTATTTGGCACTCACGTTTCTGAAATTTAAATTTAAATTAAGTAGTGGAATATTTTGTAATGCTAAATCTGACCTTAGAGAAGACCAATTCTCTGCAGAACATTTCAGTGGGACACAGAGGAAAACATTGAATATGAGTCATTAACCAGAGTGGGATATCTGAACCCAGTCGCCATGTATTCCGGGAACGTCTGTGTATGGAATTCCACTGACTGTTATGAACGAGACGGGACGGCTTCTTGGGAGTCTGTATAAGTAGAATTGTACTGATTGTGGGTCACTAACCATACATCAGCGGACGTTACTGTAAAATTGGAATAGTATTGATAAGTAAATGGAATGAAATAATTTTGTTGATTTTGTACTTTGTTGTTATTGGTGAATGAGCCCTGCGATTCCGCAAGGTGCATTAGTGTTTTACCAATTAGATTGATGGAAAAAATGAAGCATTTTGCTGTTGGTGAGTATATAAAGAAAATATGACTAAATATTCCTATATTTTATGATAAACGAATTCAAAAGAATCAGCCCTCAACTTGTTCCTGATATTTAAAAAAAAACCGACTGCACTCTCGCAATTTTACAATCCGGGTGGTGTTATTTATTTACATATTTTCCTCTAATAATTAACTCAGATGATTTGGTTGCACATTTATTGTTCCTGGCGAAACCCGTTGCCAGTTTAAATAGTTCGTGAAGCTGTTCTGTGCTGGCCACATTCAGACTCGTATTTTCCAAGGGGCATGCACGGTGGCACAGTGGTTAGCACTGCTGCTTCACAGCTCCAGGGATCTCGTTTCGATTCCCAGCTTGGGTCACTGTCTGTGTGGAGTTTGCACATTCTCCTAGTGTCTGCGTGGGTTTCCTCCGGGTGCTCCTGTTTCCTCCCACAGTCCAAAGATATGCGGGTTAGGTTAATTGGCCATGCTAAAAATTGCCCTTAGTGTCCTGAGATGCATAGGTTAGAGGGATTAGTTGGGTAAATATGTAGGGATATGGGAGTAGGGCCTGGGTGGGATTGTGGTCGGTGCAGACTCGATGGGCCAAATGGCCTCTTTCTGTACTGTAGGGTTTTTATTTCTATTTCTATTTCATGGGATGTCTTGTTTCGATCGAATAGTGGCACTGTTGTAGGTAAAAAAAAACCTCTGACACTATTAGTAGATCAAAATGCAGGTTTATTTTCACAATTGTGGGAGAAGTGAGGTTGCTAACAGTGGACCCAGGCCTTCTCATCGAACACAAGTAAGAACAGAGTTTATATATGTCCCGGGCCCCGCCCTCATTACATTGCAATTCTCTAAGATGTCTGTCATTGTTCATGGTGAGATTCTTGTTGTATTAGCAGTATCTTCCTCTGCGTAGTTTGTTCGATCTCCAAGGCCATGAGTGTTCGTCATTTACATCCTTGAAACAACATCACAGGTTTTGCACAAACAAGTTAACTAATCTACATACAGGTTTGTATAATACTTTATATCAGGATAAGATGAATAACGTATGATGAATATATATATATATATATCTATATATATGAATCTATGGTTATACAAAGACAGAAGGCATACATGTAAACTCCATCGTGTTAAACAAAGGTACATAAAAATGGAGACTGTTTAGCTTATTTCGAGCTGGGTTAATCGCATTTCTTGATAACAAATGGAGACAGAGGAATAGCTGTTCCTTTTATCTGGCACAATCATGAAAAACACCGAACTCTGACAAAAACATGGACTCTGCAGTGTTCTCAACAAAATCACAGAGTTTGGGTCTTAATGCTTAAGTGTGACAAAGTTCATTAACCCATTCCCGACTGCAGGTACCCAAAGGTTCGTTCTTGTGAAATGATGTTACCATATATTTGTCTACTCTGCAAGTCTATTTATTGTTATTAAGGTTGTTGTGTACAGATATTTTGCTGCACTATTTCATTCAATTCTCTCCACTTCCCTTTTTCCAACTGTTTTTCTATTCGCTGATTCCATATTATTTTCTTATGTACGTGATGAAAGCTAGTGATCCAAGTGCAAATACTTGTGCACTTCAATTACTACAGTCTCGAAATCTGGCGACATCTCTTAAATCCCGACTCCTTTTTTTTCCTTTTTGGAACGAGGTTGTGTTCCATTCTGCTGAATGTAGCCTTACTACACGTGTTTTTAGATTAGACATGCGTATGTTTAGTTGTAACTAACTGAATCATTTAGAAACTCAACATGCATATCATCATCTGGACACTTTGAAACAATAATCCCTGATAGTCTTTTTCATAGAATTTAGTAGAGCATAAACATATATTTACAGAAGGTTCTTTATTATATTCCGTGTTTATAGATGTTTTTGATACGTTAATTTTCTATTCGCTGAAGTTGCTCCAATTGGTCTATATTTATTTTCACTTTTTCTATCTTCTGGTAAAAAAACATAGATGTATTAGAAGCCTTAGATCACGTTAAAATGATTATTGTGGAGCAGACAATAGTTACTCTGCCATCTCTCGATTGTTTTTATTAGTTTGTTTATATGCATTTCTTCCAAATGAGAGGTTTTGCCCTATCTTTGATTAATTATTAAATGTTGCCGAAAATATGTCTTGACTTGAGTTCTTTCAGTTCTATTTGACAATACAAAATCACCGCTCCGAGATGTGTTTCCTTTCTACGTGCTCGGAAACCTCATACGCTGGCTCAGTCTGTCTGGAGTATCTTGGCAAATGAGCTTGCCTTGAGGTGAGAGATGTCATCCCAAGAAAATTTTCAATATGTCCATGTCGCTCTGTATCTACTAGATCCAGAGTGCAGTGCACCAATGATTCAATAGCGGGGGACTTGCCTGACAGACACCAGGGGGCCGAATGGGAGACATTTACCTCCACACGCTCCTGCTGAGACATTCGGTGAAGGGAATGCTTCGTTCCTTTTCATTGACTATTGATTCCCTTTCGAATTCGTTTTATGCTCACCAGCTCTGATGTGGGGATATCAATATTCACGTTGTATGCACCCGAAACTTTTCACGGAAGTTGTGCTCTAAAGCAACTGTGTGCGGAATTTGGGTGCAAACTTTGGGGTATTTCGCACTAATATTTCTCTGCTGGGGAAACCGGAATGAGTATACGCTGTTCTGTTGTTTTCCCGAAGACGTGTAGATATGCAACATATGCTGAATATGATGTGTGGGATAATGCATGTTCCAGTTCTTCATTGATTCTGAATGCACTATGTACGCGAACTATGCTGCCTCTCGGCAGCATGCATATCACATTCTTTTATCCTAAATGTATGGGTTTGTGTATAAATTCGGAAGACCATCAGGCCATAACATACATGAACAGATGTCGGCCAATTGTCCCATCATGTTCGCTCCACCAGCGAGGGGAGATAATGACAGACATGCAACGATAATCATCAACTCCCCTTTTCCACCTTCTCACCATCACCCTTCGTTCTCTTTTTAAATTAAAAAGGTGACTCTGTGACTCGAGCACACTTCATACTATCACTGCAACTCGCAGTGGCAAATAATTCCTGAGTTTGACTAGTTTCTGAAAGAAGACATTCTGCGTTTGTATGTCTTTATTTGGAGACCCCTTAACTAAGATTATATCCCTCTGTTCCTATACCATCCAATAAGGGGAAAACCTTGTCGGCATCTACACTTTCAAGCACCCTGAGAATGCTATTTCTCTCAATAAGGTTCACATTCATTCATCTAAAATCCAATGATAGAGTCTCAACCGCCTCCACCTCTCCCCATTGGAATTTCCCTCCATACCCAGTATCAATCTACTGAGACATAATTTGACTGCCCGCAAATTCCACTTTATATGTCCTTGGAAAACTAACAGCTTACATGGTTTTAGCAAGACTTCTCCATTGTTCCACTTTGAAACACTTTCAAAGTGTTCCGCTTTCCCTTTGAAATAAAGGCTAAAATTCAATTGTCCTTCACAATTACTGGCTGAATGTGCATTTTAGCTTCTAGTGACTTATGCACGAGAACACCCAACCACCTTTTAAGCTGTAGATTTCGGCAGCCTTGCCCCATTAAATTCTTTACTTTTACGGCCAAAGTGCATTACTTCACATAGAAACCCTACAGTGCAGAAGGAGGCCATTCGGCCCATCGAGTCTGCACCGACCACAATCCCACCCAGGCCCTACCCCCACATATTTACCCGCTAATCCCTCTAACCTACGCATCCCAGGACACTAAGTGGCAATTTAACATGGCCAATCAACCTAACCCGCACATCGTTAGACTGTGGGAGGAAACCGGAGCACCCGGAGGAAACCCACGCAGACACGAGGAGAATGTGCAAACTCCACACAGACAGTGACCCGAGCCGGGAATCGAACCCGGGACCCTGGAGCTGTGAAGCAGCAGTGCTAACCACTGTGCTACCGTGCCGCCTGTTGTGTCACATGTTGTGACATTATATCCCACTTGCCAAGTTCACTTAACCTGTCGATACCCATTCGTTGAATATTTGGATAATCCGAAGCACTTTACTTCCACATTTTCTTGTCCTTGAGCAACATTTAAGAGGCATCAAGATGGGCACATGGTAGGGGGGGGGGGAATAGAGGGATACGGACCGAATAAGGACAGTTCTTCTCGTTCAGTTAAAGCATCATGATCGACACAAGCTTGGAGGGCCGAAGGACCATTTACTTTGTTGAACTTTTTTGATTTTTGTTTTTGGCTGTTCTTTATTTCGTGTCCTCTACGAAGTTGGCAATCGCACATTCGTGCTCCTCCTCCAAATGATCAGTATATATTGCAAATAAATGTGACCACAGCACTGATCCCCGGGGCGCACAATTAGTTACACGATAGCATCCTGAAAATGTCGCTCGAATCTCAACACTGCGTCTGTTATTATTGAGTCAAACCATTATCCACACTCATGTACTGATCCCAACAACATATTCTCTCTTATTAAGCAACACGTTGCACAGCACTTTGCTATTTTCTTTTACATTGGAAATTCAAAGATATAGCAGTCATTTGTTCCTCTTTTTTCTCCTCTGTTCATTATTACTTGAAAAAAAAGCTTGAAAGGCATTTGTTCCCTTTCTTGAAGCATTGCTGATTCTTATGTCAGTGTTTGTGTTATTATGGAATTCTGCTGCATGTGTTGCTGCTAATTTCATACTTTGTGTTGCAATGAAGATGTGTCTGGATACCAAACATGTAAGGAGAGATATGATGTGCAAGAGTGAACTTTGCATATTGGGTTGGGGACAGAAGAATTTCTGACACAAGAGCGGATGTGGGAATCTGTTCACAGGTTCCCGATTATTTCATTCCCAAAACTGCTGAGATTCTTCAGCTTTTTCCGTTTTTGTTGCAGATTCCAGCGTTCCCCATAATTTGCTTGTGTCTTATCGTACCTATATGTGGCGACTGCTCCCGTGTGTTGAATCAAAGTGAGGCTCAATTTGTAGCAGTGCATGGGGTGAAGGGGGATGCTGTTAATGCTGACGGAAATATAGAATACTGATTGGCGTTCTTATCCTGAGAAGGGCTTTCATCCGGAAGCGAGCTCTAATTCCAAAGATTGCTGTTTAGAATGAGGGTCTCTGATCCCAGGGAATATGTTTCACTGCTCCAGATGCGGACTGGGGCAGGCTGATTGTTACAGAGGTCTGACTCTAATGGTGCGAGGGCATGTGATCCTTAGTACTGGTCTAACTCTGAGAGTGCATTGTTCCCCAGCCTTTGGGCTGGAGGACTGATCCTGTTAGAATCATATATTATTTACCTATGTTGATCTGCACCTGACAGATAAACATTTCCGGCGGTTCTGAGATCTATGTATTGGATATTATCGTCGGCTGTCCCTATCTAGCCTAACTCCGTCCTCTATGTGACTGATACGGGAACAGAGGCAAAGACGGGAAACAGTAGAAGATACCATGTGTCTGATCCTGCGCTGGAGGTTTGGGTAAAATGACACATTTTGCCATATCTGAGGAGGGTGAAAACCTGGAGACGGCCCATTCATCAGCATTGCGTGTCACGGGAGGATGGAACAAAGGGTGTTTTTATTCATGAGTAGAATGTGTCTGGACAGTGTCTGTATGTACTATTATTTTATATGCAATAATGCAATAATTCCTGTGTGTGTTTCAACCCCGCAAATGTTCAGATCATGTCGGTGTCAATCTGGGATATTTATGTGGGGGAGGGATGGTGAGCATGGCTCAAATGGTACCAGTTGTGAGTGTCTTACAGCATACTTTAGTGACTGGTACAGAAACGTGATGTGTCACTGGTAAATCTGTCAGTGGTAAACATTTTAAGTCATATAACCAACCTCACCAAAATCATTGAATTATCAAACAGCCTCCTCCTGTCAGCTTGATCCCCGCACCGTCTGCATTAATCCTTAAATTGGAGTGGCATGGATGCACATTGGGTCGAGGACCGAATTTCAAAATTATTGCTGAGGAAAAATCCATCAAAACTTAGTGCAAAACCTCTTCGCTTAGAACCTGAGCTAAAAAAAAGTTGAATGTGTTATCAGTAATAATGAATTTTTTCATTCTGTATTTCTTGTAGTTAATTTACAGGCCATACTGCTCCTGTCCCGGAGAAATTGTGGCCTCTTTATGTGTACCACTCGCTATTTCCTCGGAATGGCAACAGCAGATCTACTGGTCATTATCATTGTGGTTACACTCACCAACATCAATGAAGATTATTTTCCTGTTAGTTTCCTGTACATCACCCGTGTGCAGTGTCAAGTCTGTCCTAATGGGTGCCGCCACAGAATGTGCTGTTTGGTTCACTGTTATGTTTTCATTCGATCGATTTGTGGCCATTTGTTGCCGAAAGCTGAAAACAAAATATTGCACTGGGAAAAGTGCGAATGTGATTCTTGTAACAACCGGCATTCTGCTGTTTTTAACAAATATGCCCTTCTACTTTAAAGAGGAACCTATATTCATATACAAGAATGTACCTTGGGGCTGTCAGACAAAGCTAAGCTCTTTCACTGATCGCATTTGGATTGGATTTCAATGGTTTGATAAGGTTGTGACTCCATTTCTCCCATTTGGTTTAATTCCATTGATTAATGCTCTAACAGTCAGGCATATTTTATTAACAAGGAGAGTCCGTAAGGGACTGATGGTTCAGCGCACGGATGGAACTAACGGTGATCCAGAGATGGAGAGCAGAAGGAAGTCTATGATTTTACTCTTCACTATATCTGGAACATTCATTCTCCTTTGGTCAGTCAATGTTGTACAATTTGTATATGTTAAGGTAATAGGGTTATTTTCCATAAGCGATTCTGCATTTATATTACAAGCTGTAGGAGGTACGATGCTCAATTTAAATTGCTGCACAAACACATTTATTTATGTGGTCACTCTTTCCAAGTTCAGAGAGCAAATGAATTTGGTGTTGACATATCCTCTCAAATCAATTATACAGAGATTCAGCCAATTGGGCAAAGTCACCAGATGACTGATAGATGACTCAGAGGATGCTCACCTTCATACGATCATTACGACCCATTTTTTTTCAAGCAGTAAGCTTCTTTCCATCACAATCATAACCTGCAGCCATTCACGTATATTCATCCAGTGTGTTGCATGTCAACTCAGCAAACCACGCAGCAGGACAATGTGATCTGCCAACTTTATGAGTCAATCACGCATTCTAAGCAAATCAGTGGCCACATTCGCAGCCTATTGACCATGCAGCTCTTTGACAGTTGATCAACTTAATGGAATTTGTCCGACGTGTGAGAAGCATCTGTGCGGAGAAAATGCATCATGCGAAAATGCAGAGAAATTCAAATGCCTTTGATTTAAGCTGACTAATACATCCATAACTCATGACTTACAGTCCTGTTAACCAATTAGTGGGTCTTTGTACGTTAGTTAATTTATAAGTCAAAATGAGGCAATGTGGTTCGTAGCTCACCAAGGCGCTGACGATATAATGAGAGGGCTAGAGTTGTCGGACATTTGAAAACAGTTGAGCACCACGGCATTAGCCTTCCACGAGTTGGTAGTGATTACTCATGATCTGGGCTCTGGCAAATGTGCGCCAGGTGATCCCAGGGTGTGGCCACAATAATCACATGGCAACGCATGCTGTTAACTTTCAGTGAAAAGAAGCCATGACCATGCAAAGGCTAATAATCACATAAGTTTAAAAATCGCACAAACTGCTGTGGGAAATATCGCAGGTCTTGAGGGAAGCAGCCCCAGATAAGAATCAAGAACTATTTTCAGTTACAAGAGAGGGTTTAGTCACACAGTTTGCAGACAAAAAATAATTGAATGATGAGCAGCTGCAGCTCATATGTGTCCATTAAAGCAAGGAACAATGGAAATGAGAGGGCATTATATGTCGATATCCAATTAGGCAGACATGGTGCGTGAGTTCTCCGGCCTCCCAGCTGCGTGTTCCCGCTGGCGAGAGTGGTGTATTGTTTCTCAGTGGCGAGTTTCTCTGGTCTGGCAACTGCCAATGGGAAGGCCCATTGAAGTCACCCGCTGCGGGCTGGAAACCTGGAGCCAGGCATGTGTTGCCGGCTGGAAAGGAGAATCCCGCTGATGTGAACGGCCGGAAAATGCGGACCACAGTTATCATTGATTAAAGATAGTGGGTCGATACTTCAGGTCCGCTGCGCTGCTCGAGTAGAACAGCGGGCCGGGAGACATCAGTGCGGGGCCTGATGTCGGACGCACGACTGACATCATACAACTGTTCCCCATCAACTGGGACAAAGTGTGATCACTACATTGGTGGGCACAGAGGCCATTGAGCCCCTTTCCCCCGTGGGCAGGGGCAAGGGGTACCACGTAGTCACTGCCAGCCTGGAACTGCAAGCCTGGCACCCTGGCACTTCCACTGGGCACTCTGACACTGCCCAACGGGCACCACGCAGCGGCAAGGGCGTGGAACAGGTGGTAGCGGGGCCTACTGGGGGCGGACCGTAATGCGGGGCCAATCAGTGGTGGTGGTAAGGAAGTGGGCTACGCACTCTGCAATGGGATAGGTGGGGTTGGAAGAGAACAGGCGATCAACGCTGGATGTTTGGCGGTTGATCCGGGCTGTACATGGGGTAGGGGAGGAGGGGATTGGGGCTCTGCATGGGAGGTGTCAGGCAAGCCATTGATCGGGTGAGGCGTCGTGCATGCCGGAGATTGAGGGGTTGGGTTGTGAAACAATTGGTTGGCCAATAAATGGGAGGCTAGCGATGGAGGGGTCAGTGCATAAATGCCGATTTCCTCACTGGCAGATCGTCACTTGCATAGTCTCTGCTTTGCACGCTGATGCCGTCTTCTCCAGCGATTTGAGACTGCCTTCCACCATCCCCTCCCCTCCCACTGGCGTGATTCCCTCTGACCAAATCTATGGAACACAAAGTGTGAGCGTCTCGAGAAAATAAATACGCCCAAAAAGACGGCAGGAAAATCTCCCGCACGTTGTGCACGTAGTTTTCCTTGGGAGACGCCAGTACATTATAATTAAGTAGACGTGCACTCTTTGCTATTGGACAATTATACACAAACCTAGTTAATAATTGTAAATTGACATAAATAACGTTTATACAAATGTGCATCTCTGATTGGTTATATGTTTGTTACTTGTAATCGACTATGAAAGTTTATCTGTTTCTCTAAATTATGTCCGAACTCTCTGTCTGAGGAGACTAGCTGGCGTATTACGGCGCTTGCGATAGTTATGTAAATAAAACAGCTGATTTTAATCTTCGAAATACATTGTCTGGCTACTTCAAAGTTATAAAGTTCATATGTAACAAGCTAAAAAGTTAAACATCGCCAGCAGATTAGCGACAGGTATGCCAATTGCTCTAATTGCATGGAACATAACTGAAGTTTGGAGACTATTTTCTTTTGATTATACTGTCAAAAGGGTATTATTGAAAACCGGCAGCTTGTTTAAAAAGTAGAATCTGAACCTATTGTAGATCAGATGAAGGGAGTGCCTGGGGCCGCTTCGAGATCAGTTGTGAAAAGCTGCGAGCGCACAGAATGGACCACAAGACAAAGGACTGTGGGCAAAGGCAACATCGGGTATGAAATGAAGGCGAAAGCTGAGGAGGAGAAAGCTGCGAATGCGAAATTCGTGGAATAGGAAGGATATACAATAATCCCTCAAGCTCATCCATAAACATTGTATTTTAATTGGAACGACGCAGAAACAGCAGTTGTCTACAACAGACAGCCAGCTGAGCAGTGCAAATGCTGGAAGCCTTGCAAAGAAATCTGACATAACTTATCTCAAGCTTCTACCTAGCTCCTTTTCAAGCATATGGTATAGAGAGCTCCCTTCGCTGCAGTGAAAGTCACCGCAGTTGACCAAGAAACAATTAAAGGAATGGAGGTATATTTTTTATGATTGAATTGGTGAAAGTTAAAATGGAAAAAGATGAGCATTTAACTGCAAGAAATTCGCATTGTTTTAAAATTCAAAAGGTTCAGTTTTAGGCTTGAACTGTAGATAGACAACTTTTAAGGACGATGCAACTTTGAAGTTTGGCAGCGATCCAATCGGAATTTTCCAGTTTATAATTGCAGATTCTGGGAATCATTTAAATGTGGAAGTTATAAGTGTAGGCTGGAGGAATTTGGAATAAGTGTTAGAATTTTAGGGTGATAATATTAAATCAGGCGTTGGAAATTGGCTGAAAAATTATTTTAAAAATGTGAAGTTATAATAAAGATGAAGGGGGGATCTTGTTTCTTATTTTGTAGTGCACTGTCGCTCTAAGAAGTTGAAAATAGAGGGCGTTTTGTAATTTTACGAGCTGTGAGAACCTATTTGTTCTGTTTGGATTATCTGGACGTCACAGATTTGCTTAGTCATTGCATGGCCGACATGTGTAAACAGTTTAACGTTTTGGGGAGAATAACCTTCCGTTGATTGGAAGCTTAAATACAGAAGCACGAGAAGACATAAATAATTATTTTTTGTTATTGTTGTTTTAAACCACGTGTTATGCATCTCTGCTTATTCATACAGAATAGTCGCGGGTTGTATGTTCCAAGTTGCATTGTTTCCTGTCTGATATTGTGCTTTTAAATTTATCAATGTGGTTAATGGAGAAAAAGAAGGTCACACGTGAGAGGAAGTTAAGGGTGGGTTGATCAGATGTGCAGAGCAGCGGCAGATGTGATTGCACCCTCAAATGTATGAGTTGGTGCGCTTTGGAAGATATAATAGACAAATAATATTTAATCAATGGAAGGACACGAGGACGCTCATGGGAATAGATTGATCTTGGGGCACTGATTCAAAGATCCTTTAAGGGGACAGAGCAGTAGAAGATGATAGATAAGAAGGCATATGGCACACTTGCTTCTATCTGTCGTGGGATAGTGCATAAGAGCAAGGATATAATGTTGAAGCTGTACAGCAAGTTAGGTAGGCCATAGTTGGAATATTGCGTGCAGAACTGGCCCGTCCACATAGGGAGGATGTGACTGCACTTGACAGGGAACGGAGGATATTCACCAGGATTATGCATGGGATGATCCTGTGACCGAGAAGGAGAGAATGTTTGGACTGTTTTCCTTAGAGCATGGAATGCTGCGGGAAGATGTGAGTTGTAGTCTAACTGGATGAAGTTTTAATCATCAGGAGCTACAGCAGAGGAATATTTCGACAGTTTGGCGAAGTTATATCTTTATTCTGAAGTTGGCGTCTGACTGAAAAGGGAAAATGTGTGTCCCAGGTCAACGAGGCAACGTGTCTGGGTACAGATTTGACAAAGCTGGATTACACACTTTTGAAGAGAAGGTTCAGGCAATAAACGGGGTTCTGAGCTCAAGGAACACAACGGAGTTGAAGTTTTTCCTGGATTTCATTAATTTCTTTGGCACATTCAGAGTGAACTTGGCGCCACTGCTGCGTTCCCGCCAACCCCCCCCCCCCCCCCAACCCCCGCCCCGCCGCCCCACCACTCTTAGCACGGCTAAAAAGAAAATCAGAAATGTTACATGGCAAATATTTCAAATGCCAGTTGCTGTCAACCAATATACTAAACCATTATGATCTCCTGAGACCACTCTTTGTAATCGGCGGCGCCAGCCCCATGGGATAAGAGAGGCATTATCGCACAGCTGGGGATGATGGGAAAGACTATCCAATCACTTACGAATCAGGAACCTGTTGAATGCACAGCGGAAGTATGCCCAGATCGAACAAATGGTTTGGCAACAGTGTTCGGGTTGACGAAGTTTCACCAGTATGTCCACAGTCAGCATTTCACCATAATAACCGACCAGAAACAAACCTCTGTAGTGTTTGTTCAAGGAAGGCAAGATCATTTATCCTATCACATCAGCCCAGTTCCAGTGCACGGCATTGCTATTAGTTGCTCATGATTATAACACAGAACAGCGTGCAGAGAGGTATATATCCAACATGGATGCCTTGAGATACCTGCCCCGACCCACCGGCCTTCATTTTCTTCCGAATATGGATCAAGTCGTCATATATCTAAACTTTGTGGACACATTTCCAGCATTCACCAAGCAAAACCAGGCATCGACCCAAAGGATACTATATTGGCGTAATGATGCTACGCCCTCCTAATTTTTGGACCACAAGTGTTTTGGACATAATATATTACACTCGTGTCTCTCTAAATATCAAGAGCTGAGTGTAGAAAATGGCATCACCTTGTGGGGAGCCCGGGTGGTTTCCCGCAAGCAGGCCAGAGATATCAACTTCAAGAATTGCATAATGGCTACCAAGACTTTCAGGGAGCTATAAAAACGCTTCTGGCTTTGCACGGTCAGTAATATTGAAAACCTGGCCAAGTGTTGCATAACCTCTCAGGAAAACTCGAGGATCCCACCAGTCGCCTCCTTTCATCATTGGCAATGACGTGGAGACCTCGGTGCGAGCACATGCAGAATTTACAGGGCCATTCATGAGCTCCATGTTTTTAATTATCATCGACTCCCATTCAAAACGGATGGCCTCTACTACCTCTTACAATGCTATAGAGAAACACTCGAACAATCTTTAGTTTGCATGCTTTACAGAAGTTTCTCGTGACGGACAGGGGAACATCATTTATCAGTGGGGTGGTACCAAGACCATCATGAGTACAAATGGAGTGAGGCACAGCCACAAGCCAAACAGCCTGGCTGGGCGGATAGCCTAGATTTTCCATAATTGCACGAAGAAACAAACCACAGTTTCTCTAGAAGCATATCTCCCATGTCTCCTTATTTTCTATTGGACTGTCTCACATATAACGACGTGGATGGCCCCGGCGCAGCTATCCATTTGTCGGCGCCTTCAGACAAGAATTAGCCTGACGTCCCCAAATTTCGCAGGCAACAAGAAACTTAAGTAAGGCGGCATGGTAGTCAGAGGCTGGATGAGGACTTCAAACAAGGAGGTATGGTCCACGAGAGGAACTTCAATGACGGCTCTCCATGGATAACCGTGTGTCTTACAATGTAAAAGAAAACAGGGAGATGGGCTTCAATAAGCACCTAGATGATTTCCGTCATAGGGAACCCTCCAAAGGGGAAATTGTTTCTGTGGACGCACCAGAATTGGCGTCCTTCAGACAGGCCTGTGAATGGGAAACTGAACCTTCGAAAAACTCAAAAGCAAATAATCTGGTTGATGAAGATTCTGGTTCAGACATGAGCAGTGGTGGCGGACCAGAGTTGGCCACCAAAATTGAGTGGCCTGTAGCGGTGATTCGTGGAAGAGGCATTCCCCTCTGTTGTCGGTAAAATAATACCTCTGAGACTGTTAGTGAGTCAAAGTACAGTGGTTTATTTTCACAAGCTTGCGGGAGAAGTCTGATTCCTAACACGGTTCTCTCGACTTCTCGCCGAATACAGGTTAAGAGCGGATATTTATACATCTATTTTCGCCCCTGATCATGTCCGCATTTCCTCATGATTATTGCTGCATCGGCAGTTCCGTCCTTCGCGTAGTCCGTGTAATCGTAGCCAATTCAAAGCTGTGATTGGCTGTTCTGGCGCCTCGATGTGGCAGACATTTGTGGTTTGTTTATCCAGCATACAAGATTATAAGTTTGCACAAACAAGTTAACTGAAGTACAGGGGCCCATATAACAATTGATATCGGTAAGGATAAATAGTATATAATGAATATATATGAATCTATTACTATACGATCACAGAAGATATGCATGCAAGCTCCACCGTGTTAAACAGAAGTACGTAACATATAATAACATAAAATAGATACTAGCTGGGTTAGCCACATTCCTTGAACACAATTAGCCGGGGAAATCATAAGCTTGTGTACAACAGCAGAGACAGCTGCTTCCCTTATCTGTTTTTGGATACATGGAAACAAGTTCTACAGACACGAAAACAAGTTCTACAATGCTTTTTACAAATCTCGAAGTATTACAAAGTTCATTAACCCGTTCCCGTCTTCGCCCTGTCTGTTACATTCGCCCACAAACCCCCCCCCCCACTGATAGGCAAAGAGATAAGAACATAAGGCCATAAGACAAAAGAGCAGAATTAGGCCACTCGGCCCTTCGAGTCTGCTCCACCATTCATTCATGGCTGATATTTTTCTCATCCCCATTCTCCTGCCTTTTGTCTATAACCCCTGATCCCCTTATTGATCAAGAATCTATCTATGTCTTCAATGTACTCAATGTCCTGGCCTCCACAGTCTTCTGTGGAAAACAGTTTCGCGGATCCACCACACACTGGCTAAATAAATTCCTCCTCATCGCTGTTGTGAAGGATTTTTTTCCTTTAGTCTGAGGTTGTACCATCTGTTTCTCGTTGTTCCTGCCAATGGAAACCTCCTCTCCACGTCCACTCTATCCAGGCCTCGCATTATCCTGCATCTTTCTAAACTCCAATGACTATAGACCCGGAGTCTTCAACCGTTCCTCATACTACAAACCCTTTATTCCAGGGATCATTCTTGTAAAGATGGAGAATGTCGAATCGCTATGGGATCGACAGGGACCACTCGGACACGCAGAGGGCTGAGGTATATGATATTCCCATGAGATCCATGGGAATCACTGATTGATATCCCTGTGTGACTCGAAGATTGTGAGTTCCCTGAATAACAGATATTGTCCACACCAGCTGGAACTCGTTACCTTTTATAAGCAGGCACACGACTGAACCTACCGAAGTGCAGTTTCAGGCAGCGACGACTGTGTGAGCACCACGGTAGCAGGTTCAATTTGCATTCCTTTCCTGTCGGGTTTTCTGAATCATTACAGAGCTAAAAATGTTTAAAACAAAACTGCCCATGTGTTCTTAAGAGCACAGGTAGCTAAGTTACAGACATCCGAAATAAAGACAGCGAGTACGCAGATATACAGTCTCAGTAGTAGAACCTGATTATAAAATACCTGTGCATTCATACCTGGGATGTAAACAATAAACCTTTACAGCAGAAGTCCTGTACAGTGTTCTGTGTGAGGAAACTTTGAGTGGTTGCATTCCCAGGCCAATAATGTTGAGGCTTTGAGGTGTTCCAGTGGGAAGCAATAGCGATTGAAGCCCCTTGAATTAATTTATCCTCGGATGGAGGGGACCTACCGGAAATGGCCGTATTGTGTCCATCATGCACAATGCCATCAACAGATAATGTAAGGACAGGCCGAGGGCTGAAATTTTCCAGTTCTACCCACCACATTGATCATAGCGAACGGAAAACGGAACATGCAAAGCTCAGTTGACGGCAGGCGGGATTTTCTGGCCATGGGGCGAACGCGGCCAAATAGTTAACAGGATTTTGGATCGGACAGGGCCAGACGGACAGACAAGATTGGAAATGGACATGGACAATTACGAGCTTAGAAGGAAGGAAGTCACTCGAGCTGTGGGAACAGAATGAACCAGTTGAACATTCAGAGTCTGGAAAAAGGCACGATGTCTCTGAGGGGAGGAACTATACCCTCAAATAATAGTGAATGAAATCAAAGCAAATACTTAAAATCATTCGTGATGGACTCAAATCTGTGGATGTAAAACGGTACAAGAGACCATTAGATAACTTAACACAATTTCCGCTTTTGGAAAGAAAATAAAGCCATAACGTTGCTTTAAAAAAAAGATATCTGAGTAGTTACACATCACCAAACTAAGGTCTTCACTAACTTGGCTAAATGTATCCAATTCT
Source organism: Mustelus asterias (assembly GCF_964213995.1). NCBI lineage: Eukaryota > Metazoa > Chordata > Chondrichthyes > Carcharhiniformes > Triakidae > Mustelus > Mustelus asterias. The sequence continues at coordinate 582,560 of NW_027590109.1, forward strand.
TCGAATCACCTCAGAAATTTAAGGATATATTAGTGTGGTAGAAAAAAGTGCTTTGATTCTCTATAGACCTGTGCTCGATGCAGGAGATCCCTCGTGACAGATTTAAGTTGTTCTACCTTCTCATTTAACTCCTGGATATCCAAGGAATTTACCAGGGAGGTTCCTGTGGTTACCCTTGTGAGCACCTCACTAACTGTCCCTATTTTTCTCCTCTATCTCCGAACTCGAGAGGACCCCACGGCTGCGGCAGCCTGTCTCATAACAATTTTAGTGAACAAAACATATTTGCTTTTGGATTGTTCTGAACCGTATTCCAGCATTTGAATTGCGGAAATATTGATCAGAACCGGTACGATTTCATGTTTCACATTATCATACAAAATTTCTCCTTCGTTTCAAAGTACATTCCCGTTCTCCTATCCCTTAAAAACCATGGGAATGGCAATATTGCTGGAGAGGGAGTCGGAGTGGACGGTGGAGTAATAGGAGGGGAAAAACAAACATACAGGGACTGTGCCGCTGCATCCGTCTCCTCATAATATCCGTATACTCCGAGTCCCTTCTTGGGCAGCTGGGATGGGCCGAGCCCAGGTGCACATATAATTCCAAAAACACATCCATCCTTGTTCCTCACTTCCCTGTGGTCCACACAACCGGTGGTTCCATCGCTAGTATATCCGCATCCTTGCGCGGATAAACTTGTAACCAAGCATTAAAGTAAGTCCTATCTTTAGTCCAGTCTTTCCCTGCCGGAATGCAGATTCCGTCGGTGAATTTGTACAACGCTCCGTAGCCCATGGGACATCGGCCCGCAAAGGTCTGTTGCATTTGAAAAATCGGGTCGACATCATTCAGGGGAGGGAGTTTCTGAAGAGACTCCCAGGACGATAAGTCCGCAAAAGTGAAGTACCCATTTGTATTCCATGACCTTTGGGTTTTTTTTAAAAAGGAGCCTGGGGCACCATGCGTTAGAAATCGGTACAATTAATTTAACTCCTTCCATGCAAGCTGACATCCTGGGGATAAAAGGAGCGAATTCGATTTAGTTTAGGGAAGTCTTAACATTTCTATCTCTTGAGGTGGCTACGGCAAGCGGTACCTTGGTCAAGTCCATGATATTGCCCATTTAAAAATAACACACACTCCATATAAAAGAAAAATAAACGTGCACGCCCAATTGCAATGTGTTGCCGAGCGCTAACCCACGCCTGCTAATGTTTAGCATACCAGGTAGTTTCCCATATCGGGACCATTGTAGGTTCAGCCATTATCCTTTGGATTATAACTCTTCAGTTTTCAAATCAATACATGCACAGGTGACACTCGTCATAATGACGTCGTAGGGTCCGGTCCATTTGGGTGCAAACCTCACTTGTTCAGGGGCCACTCTCAATAATACTCAGTCCACCTGCTGAGCAAGCACAGCTGCCTGCATTCCATCATTTTGCTCACAGAAATGTGGAATTGTTTGGTGATGTCAGGTCACCCCAAGGATGGCGCTGTCACAAAGCCTGCTTCAAATCTGAAAAAGCCTGTACTCCTGCATCTCCCCCCTCTATATTTTCCTGACTAGCCTTTCCTCCCTATATCAAATCCTGTAAGGGCTTTACCACTTAGGCATCATCTTCCAAAAACCTCCTACAATAGCTAAAAAGTCTTCAATTCTTGTTTTACCCCTTTTCTGGTTACAAAAAGCCTTTGTACAATCCTTTTTTCCCAAATGTTATAATGTAATAACATCGGTGAAACAGAAATCAAACCTTTCAATTTAATCCCAGGCCATAACTTGCTTTGATTGTTCTTGTCTTAAATCACATCATTGTTTTAAGGTAACTCGCTTACAGCACATTTTGTCGCAATCATCCCAAACTCAGAAAACAGTGCTGTGGGCTTTCAACTGCCCATTAGTGTCTATCTTATCTCTTCTTTCTTTTAAGGAAACTTTATTCCTTCTTCTATAGCTATCACCAAAACTGCGGTCTACTTCCTCGAATCCCTTTAAATGTCTCTCTTGTATCCAATGAGTCCCACTTTTGATTCTGTCCTCCTCTGTTTACTATCAGCTCCTCTATAACATATATTTTATGACCCTGTTCATTTTCTTTTCTCATTTATTCCACTGAATTATTTCCCTCATCTCTAATTATATTAATCTGTCAATTTGGTGTTATCGGCGGCTCTCCCTTTTAGCCCGTCTGGCATCTAATGCAGTTTTCAACCGTCCCATATTCAAAAATTACAAAGGGTATGCTTTGTGTTCAGAACTACTGTTGTTGATTCATTAACTTTGCATGTCCATGGAACAAATTTTAATTAGAAAGCATTATGGCAGTAAAATAATCCCCATCATTAAACACGCACTCCCATTCTACCTAATGTAACTCCTTTTTCAGTTAGATTTTTGATGTTATGTCTGAAAATTACTGCAAGCCTTTTAACGCAAAGTTCCATCCTGTCTGGGACAGAATGGGTTAATTCTCTGCTTGTTTCAGGAGGGGCGGAATAAGTTCACTCAGATGGACATCATCACTTCAAACATTCTGGAATAATTCTTTCCATTTATCTTTTCATTGTCAGTTGTATCAAAAATATGTTTTCGAATTTAACAAAAAGCCTGATCCACATTAATCCAAAATAAGATTTATTTTCATCACTTTTAAATATCCCTATTAAATTAAGACTTTTATACTTTCTTACAATCTCTCCAGTTTAAGCTCAAAATTTGCATGATTAATTATTTCTACAGCTCTGCCTCTGTCACCAAGATGTGGAGATGCCGGCGTTGGACTGAGGTAAGCACAGTAAGAAGCCTCACAACACCAGGTTAAAATCCAATAGGTTTATTTGGCAGCACCAGCCTGAGATTCCGAAAGCCATTGCTGCCAAATAAACCTGTTGGACTTGAACCTGGTGTTATGAGACTTCTTAGGAAGGAGAGACTCCGAAAGCTAGTGCTGCCAAATAAATCTGGAACCAACACAGGCAGATACAAAATCAAGTCAACTGTATGCTGAAATGGTTAATTCTCCTTACAACTTTTCAGATGTAATGTAGTGCCATCTTGAAATTGACTTTCGTTTCCCAACATGGCAGAGCTCAAATCTCTGTTCGTTTCCTGCACTTAAGAATGACCATGGCCAACAAGATTAAGGAACCTTGACCCTGCCTCAATTGCACTATCGTAACATTTCAACTGGGGGAAAGTAATTTATTCAACTCGTGCACAGAGAAGCAATTCACTTTGATCTGCTTTACCCTATTCCAACACATGATGCTTCAGATCGCACTATTATACCCTCTCTCTCTCTTTGCCGTACACAGAGTCGGTGCTTGCTTGTTTCTTTTAACCCTTTACTCCCCTCCTTTGTTGATGATGCTTCAGACCAACCAATTTGACCTGATTTGATCATGCTGTCAATAACTTTCTTATTTGCCTCCGCTAGACTGGTACCAGCCACCAGTAACTGGGGTCTATCATACACAAGCTTGTGATTAAGCCAGCTGATTGTGTTCAGGAATGTGGCTAAGCCAGCTAGTATCCATTCTGTGGCATTTTAATATTCTGATCTTCTGTTAACATGGTGGAGTTTATATGCATGCTGTTTGTGATCGTATAACAATAAATGCATACAGATCTATTATGTACTATCTATTCCTACCAATATAAATTGTTATACTGGTACCTACGAATATAAATTGTGATACAGCCAACTAAATTAACGATATTATTCCCGCTGAACCTATTCTTTAAATCTCCCTTCAACAATAGATAATTAATTTGTCTGCAGAGAACAAAAAACTGCCGGTATTGTGTGGGGGTCTTTTAAAAGAGGCACAAGACACATTGAATGGGAACGCGGACCAACATTTTGGGATGCATGCGCAGAAAGTAGTGTGATATTTGGTTGATAGGAAGTACATTAGAAGTGGAACAATTCTTTCGATGGGGTCTTCAGCATGTTTTCTTAATTGCGAGCTCCCACACGTTTTCCAGTATTCGGGGCATATGATTATTATGAGGACATTATTTTGTTGGCTGCAGTTGGCGTTATTTTCTCTGGAGGCATTATCTGGTGATAGAGAAATACATAATTGTTTGGAGAGGCATAATTATTTCGAGGGCAAAAGTGCGTTCCATCATTTTCTGTGTGCTGTGCAAGTTCCTATATTTCCTCCTAGGGATAGAACATAGAACATAGAACAGTACAGCACAGAACAGGCCCTTCAGCCCACGATGTCGTGCCGAGCTTTGTCTGAAACCCAGATCAAGCTACGGGCAGAATGTAAATTTGGACACAAACAGATCAGTCACGATCTTACTGAATAATGGATCCGGTGTGAGTGGTCTACTCTTCATTCCAACTGATTTGTTTTCAAGGAAACATGTTGTTGCTTCATTATGTCAATTTCACTGTCGTCACCGAAACCAAAAGAAAAACGTAGGTTTCGTTCTGAAACCAAGACCTGCAATTATATGAACGTCCGTTTGCATTCATTTATTTCCCGTCCTTATATGTCCTTGACATGTCGCTCTTTCTTGGCCTTTTCAGAGAGCATTTAAGAGTCAACAAGATTGCTGAGCATGTGAAGTTAAGTGCGCCGACAAGGTAAGATGGCAGATGTCTGTCTGTAAATGTTCTCAATGAATCAAATAACGTTACTGTCAATGGACAATATTTCATGGACATCATTGGACTATATTTCTTGACATTTAATCCATTCACTTTTCAACTTCTGCCGTGATGGGATTTGAATCCTGTTTCCTCCTGAGATATGGGCTGGTTTTCTGTCATGACTACTCAAGCGATAAGACCACAGTGCCACCCACTTCCCCACATTCGTGATTTGAAATATCTCTGATCCCAGAACAAGTATAAAACATGACCCATGACTATATTTGTCTAATACATATGGTACCAATAATGTTTTCACCAGTTGATGAGAAATGTGGATTATCGAGTGAGGATGTGGAGTGAAATTACTGCAGAGAGAATGCTCTTGTTTTTTTGTCAGTTTATAAGTTAAAGTGTACATGTGAAGTGTGCACCACTGTCTCCAGCAACTCAACTGAAGCTTTTGAACAGCATGTTGCTGTTTCCTTGTCTGTCTGCAAAGGAACGCTGTAACTCAGCTCAGGTTCACCTCTCCATGTGTTTCTCCTCCGTCTTTGGCTGCCGCCATGTTGGTCATTGCCACTGTGCCAAGATATTTTAATGCAAAAGGTGGAAGTAAGAAGCGAATCTTTTCAGAATCAAAAAGAACCTAAACGGCGGAGTTACGAAAATGTGGATAATCAAGGGAAAATAAATAAAATGCAGCGTCGGTTCAAAGGATGGAGAAAGTATGCTTGTGGGGATTGCTCCCCCTCTTCTATTTCCACAGGGTGCATGACTGATTGAGGCTTTTCCCAGCCACAAGTAATTGTGGGACCCTGGACCAGCATTGCACCATCACTCACTGAGACAAATTAGTCAATATGTAGCCCCTATTTAATACCCTGTTATTTTCCGTTGAGATGTGAAGGAACTGGTATCAACACAGGACTGGAGTGTCCCATTCATAGTATTGCCTTTCATGTCATGTGCTGCCTCACTGCATAGTTCAATTTCAAGGGGTTTGCAAGTTCAATTAACCTAAAGTGAATGGTTGTCATTGACTTAATTGGGTGCTTGGTTGGTACCAAGGAAAAAAAAACAGCAACTTGGGATCTTTCTTGCAGGGCCACAAGCTTTAGAGGTGCTTGAGACACCTTACCATTGTGAGCCCTGGGCAGAGAGCAGCAGACAGCTTTTCAAGAAATATGACTTTACGAACCCTGCACTTACAGTGGTAATCATGCAAACACTGAACAATAAAGCAGGGACTCACTGGAAAGCTGGAACTCTTACCGTGGCCTGCAAAACGTTCTGTTATCTATTACTGCCCTCAGGGACAGGGTGTAATCCACTACAAGGATTTTGGGTGAGAGGAGAGACATTTCGAATCAGAGATTAAAAAAAAAACATTTTAATTCTGGAATCTAATGGGGAGATTCGCTGGGAGGTTTGCCTTCTAAACACAAGTTACCTGCGGTTGATTTACAGATGGGAATGCATTGAAGTCCTCATGGTTTTCTGTGTGGAATAACAGATTTCTGGGAATAAATTAATGGCTGGAGTCTAGTCGAGGGCTTGTTTTGTGGAAGACGTATTGAAAAATAGATTACTGGGTCACAAGCATCACAAATATCTGGACGTCTTTTTGATTTCATGATACCCATAAACTTGATATTTCATAATTGCAAATGTCATATTGTACACTGACATTGGTTTGACAAACACCAAGTCAAAAACAGTAACATTGTCATCAGAATCGAGATAATATCCCATTGGATGAGGGTAAAGCGGTTGATGTGTTGTATATGGATTTCAGCAAAGCGTTTGATAAGGTTCCCCATGGTAAGCTTTTGCAGAAAATACGGACACATGGGATTGAGGGTGATTTAGTGGTTTGGATCAGGAATTGGCTAGCTGTAAGAAAACAGAGGGTGGTGGTTGATGGGAAATATTCATCCTGGAGTTCAGCTAATAGTGGTGTACTGCAAGGATCTGTTTTGGCGCCACTGCTGTTTGTCATTGTTATTAATGAGCTGAATGAGGGCGTGGAAGGATGGATTAGTAAATTTGCAGATGACACGAAAGTCGGTGGAGTTGTAGACAGTGCGGAGGGAAGTGGCAGGTTACAGAGGGACATAGATAAGCTGCAGAGCTGGGCTGAGAGGTGGCAAATGGAGTTTAATGCGGAAAAGTGTGAGGTGATTCACTTTGGAAGGAGTAACAGGAATACAGAGGACTGGACTAATGGTAAGATACTTGGTAGTGTGGATGGACAGAGGGATCTGGGTGTCCATGTGCATAGATCCCTGAAAGTTGGCACCCAGGTTGATAGGGTTGTTAAGAAGGCATACGTTGTGTTAGCTTTAATTGGTAGAGGGATTGAGTTTCGGAGCCAGGAGGTCATGCTGCAACTGTACAAAAGTCTGGTGAGGCCGCATTTGGAGTATTGCGTACAGTTCTGGTCGCCGTATTATAGGAAAGATGTGGAAGTGTTGGAAAGGGTGCAGAGGAGATTTACCAGGATGTTGCGTGGTATGGTGGGAAAATCGTATGAGGAAAGGCTGAGGGGCTTGAGGTTGTTTTCGTTAGAGAGAAGAAGGTTAAGAGGTGACTTAATAGAGGCATACAAGATGATCAGAGGATTAGATAGGGTGGATAGTGAGAACCTTTTTCCTCGGTTGGTGATGGCTTGCACGAGGGGACATAGCTTTAAATTGAGGGGTGGGAGATATAGGACAGATGTTAGAGGTAGGTTCTTTACTCAGAGAGTAGTAAGGGCGTGGAATGCCCTGCCTGCAGCAGTAGTGAACTCGTCAACATTAAGAACATTCAAATGGTTATTGGATAAACATATGATGATATTGGAAGAGTGTAGGTTAGAGGGGCTTTAGATTGGTTCTACTGATTGGCACAACATCGAGGGCCGATGGGCCTGTACTGCGCTGTAATGTTCTATGTTCTAATATCGTCAGAAATCATGTTTTGTGTTTCTTTGTACTTTTGTTTCCGGATTCAACTTAGGAAACAGTGCTCGATTTAGCTTCACAGTCCAGTTACATTTTTGTTGCTTGTAGGGATAGTTCAATATTCAAGCCCACTTATCAAGCTTACAGGAGTTCAATTTTCATTTTGATTTTGCGGAATCAAATGTCTTTCTTGTGCATTAACAGCCCATATCTTTTGTTGCAAAATGATTTTGCAGCTTTATGAAGGATGTTAAGATGCTTCTTTGTTCCACACATAGTAGTTCGGATAGTTCCTTTGTGCTTCATTTGTTGTGATGTTTTCGTTTGTCGCAGTCCCTTTTCAAATGATTTATTTTCAATTCGTTTTTTTAGCCACGTCACTCATTTTTTCTGGAATTTCATAGCTCCTTGTAGCACTGTACATTTTTTACACAATAAATGAACGTTTTCAATACTGTTCGTAATGCGTTATGAATGGTCTTTATTTAAGTGTTCACTTGTCGTTATGTCCTTCACATCTGGTTGAGTATCACTAAGGATCACGTTTAAACCAATATCCCTACTCATTGACGAGGAAAGATCAATGTGCAAATTCAGTGATTTTGCATGACAAATCTTAATTTCGAATTTTGCAGGTACTACAGTTATTTTTCATGATGAATTGTTATCTTAGCTACCTTGATGCAACAATAATAAAACTTGGATCCGTATTTCTTCAAACGGATGACGAATGGACAAAAATGTTTCATTCATTGGAATGAATTAGAAAATGTGAAATTCCATAGCATCCATCAGCTCATTCAAGTTCCTCTTCTGACAACTCTGCATGCAGCTCACCAGTCTACCTTTTAACCAGAATATTCAATTTTAAGCTGACTATTTAAATCATAGAAAGCCTACAGTGCAGAAGGAGGCCACTCGGCCCATCGAGTCCGAACTGACAACAATCCCACCCAGGCCGCACGGCCGTCACCCCAGATCCTTACCCCACTACTCCATCTAACCTACACATCTTGCGTGATTACAGGGCAATTTAGCATGTCCAATCAACGTAAACTCACATCTTTGGAGTGTGGGAGGAATCCTGAACAGCAGGAGGAAACCCACGCAGATGCAAACTCCACACAGACAGTGGCCCGAGCCGGGAATCGAACCCAGGTCACTGGAGCTGTGAGGCAGTAGTGCTAACCACTGTGCCACTGTGCAACCCCAATTTAATTGTTTAGCAACGTCTTCAAACGAAATAAAGAACGCTGCCACATCCGTTGCATATTTAATACGAAGATCTTGTACAAACAACCATTTCCCCACTAAATTCCCGTCAAAACTACTTTCCTCCTCAACATTTTCTCGTGCCTCTGTTTCAATCATCGGTTGTTCAGCTGAAATTCTCTCTCTCTCTCTCTTCATTTCTCATTCTCATTCTTCGTTTTCAAACTTTGCCCTTTCTAATTCATTGTTTCATCGCAATTTCCCTTTGAAAAGTCGCTCTTGTTTTTTTTTGTGACTTTCCTTAATTTCAACTTTCTAAATTTCCATGGGGCATCACTTTCGGCCTGAAATGCCGGTTCTTGCTTCTGGAGCGCCGGACATGAGATTGGGATGTTCCGGAATTCCCGGCGCATGCGCATTTGCGCTCAAAGCGCACTTTTCAAGAACCTGCGCTGTGGGTGCTGATGGGCCATCGCTGCGTTGAAGCAGCACAACATACCTTAACGAGACAGCGCGAACTTGGTCTGCTTGCCCGGATATTCCGTGAGGTATTACGATAAAAGTCATACACCTATTTTCGTAATCGACAATCAGCGAGCAACGAACAAGGAGATATCTCTCCGAATAGTTTTGAGGTTGGGATGTTGGAAAGCATTTTAACTTAAGTGCTGCATTTTACGTTAATCTTTTCAAACCTCAGTAGGGAATTAAGAAAAGTAATTCATTTTAATTTCCGTTGTGTGACCTTGCAAGCCTCAGTAACGAAATACATAAGCAATTTAATAATGTAGTTTATGTTGATTCTTACAAACCTAAATTTAAAAATGCCGAACTAATTTGATCAGGGAGTTTATGTTGATGCTTCCACATCTAAGTAATGATTTTAAAAGTCTTAGGGAAGTTTAATGCCTTACTTGATGTATGCAAGTCTCCTGTAAGCTGATATGAATTATCTCCCTGACAGTAATTTAGAATCCTGTCCAGACTGTAAATCTGGAGTCATGTCCCACAAGTGTTCAGACCTCCACCTCCACATCATATGAAATGAGATCAGGGGAGATGTGTGCCAGGAGACTGCGCTTCAGCAAGGAAACAATGGGATGCCTTTTTGAAATATTGACTGAAGACCTGAAACACAACTGTAACTGCCGCACTGCCATAACAGTGGAGATGAAAGTCACAACAACAGTGAGGATTTTGGCATCTGTGTCCTTTCAATATGGCATTAGTGATATTTGTAACATTTCCCAAAATGACAAAGATTCTGGTCGCGTGTTTTGTTGTCCTCGAGCATGGACTGAGCATTCACCCAGTACTTCAATTGCCTTCGGAGATGGAGGAGCTGGATGAAGGCAATATGGAGCGTGATGGAGAAGCTGGAGCTCCAGGTGACGCACGAGCAATTCGAGATCGCCTGGCACTACTGCTTTTGGACAATGAGCTTTTAAAATGTTTATTTCGTCTGTCCAAACAATCCCGTTCACTCCCTTGCATCCATTCCTCCCTTCAAACCCTCCATTCCCCTGACCACCTTGTCTGCAAAAAGGAAGAAACCGTTTTGTTAAAGAAGAAAATCAATAATGTCCATGGTGTTAAAATTATAAAAGATAGTTTAGTGCAACTTTTTTAAATTGAGGTGTTATGTTAAGTTAAATATCAGCATGAATAAAGTTGTTTAAATGTAAAAAAATGTTGTCATTTGTTTAATATTTTTTCCATTAAACTTGACAAAATTGTACAAATTATTTATTCAAATATCAAAATGCAACATTCAAACATGAGGATACTCATTGAGTAATTGAACTAAACGAGGCGGAAATATTAACCATAACAGAATTGGAATAAAAAACTCAAAATTGAATACCCATAAGAGGAGAGGAATGTTGAGATAGAGGTGGCAGTGTTGGAGGGAGAGGAGTGGGATCCTAATTCTTGCTGCGTCGTCCCCGGGCCCTTCCCCGTCCACATGGCGTATCCCCCTGTATCCCGGATGGAGCCGGGTCCTGCCCAGCGGCAACTGTCTCTGAATGGGATGGCTAATGGCCAGATGCTGCAGTAGCAGGTGTCACCACTTTATTTATTAAGTGCAGACAGAACTCATTTTCCTGTCTTCGTCGCTCATTCTGCTGCACTGAAGTCTTGCACCGAAATCTGTGTCAGCAGCTCATTCTACTGCACCGAACTCTGTCTCAACATTTCATTCTGCTGCAACGAAGTCTCATGATGCTGTGTCAGTAGCACTTTTGCAATTTGGAGCTCCTGGGAGACAACAGTCAGGGCTCAAACTTGTCTCCTCCCAGTTTCAGCATAACCTTCAGCTAACACCATTGGAAGCTCATACAATTAATTAATCATTTGCTCACTGCCATTGACTGTAAGAAGTTGAGGTTCTGGAGGTGCAAAGGCTTCTCCAGCAACGAAGTCATCTCACATCCTGAAGGTTAAGAACATAGAACATAGAACAGTACAGCACAGTACAGGCCCTTCGGCCCTCGATGTTGTGCCGAGCTTTGTCCGAAACCAAGATCACGTTATCCCACTCCCTATCATTCTGGTGTGCTCCATATGCCAATCCAATAACCGCTTGAAAGTTCATAAAGTGTCCAACTCCACTATCAAAGCAGGCAACTTATTCCACATCCCAACCACTCTCTGAGGGAAGAACCTTCCTCGGACATCCTTCCTGTATCTCCCACCATGAACCTTATACTTATGCCCCCTTGTAATAGCTACATCCAACCGAGGAAATAGTCTCTGAACGTCCACTCTATCTATCCCCCTCATCATCTTATAAACCTCCATTAAGTCGCTTCTCATCCTCCTCCGCTCTAAAGTGAAAAGCCCTAGCTCCCTCAGCCTTTCCTCATAAGACCTACCCTCCAAACCAGGCAGCATCCTGGTAAATCTCCTTTGCACTATGTCCAATGCTTCCACATCCTTCTTATAGTGAGGTAACCAGAACTGCACACAATATTCCAAATGTGGTCTCATCAAGGTCCTGTACAGTTCCATCATAACCTGACGGCTCTTAAACACAAACCCCCTCTTAGTAAACGAAAACACGCTATTGGCCTTCTTCATGGCTCTATCCACTTGAGTGGCAACCTTCAGAGATCTGTGGATATGAACCCCAAGATCTCTCCGTTCCTCCACATTCCTCAGAACCCTCCCGTTCACTCTGTAATCCACATTCAAATTTCTCCTACCGAAATGTATCACCTCGCACTTATCAGGGTTAAACTCCATCTGCCATATTTCGGCCCAGCTCTGCATCCTATCAATGTCTCTTTGCAGCCTACAGCAGCCCTCCACCTCATCCACGACTCCACCAATTATGGTGTCATCAGCAAATTTACAGACCCACCCTTCAAATGGAAGTTATAGACCGGTGAGCCTTACTTCTGTTGTGGGCAAGGTATTGGAAAGGATTATAAGAGATAGGATTCATAATCACCTAGAAAGGAATAATTTGATTAGGGACAGTCAGCCCGGTTTTGTGAAGGGTAGGTCATGCCACACTAACCCTATTGAGTTCTTTGAGAAGGTGACCAAAGAGGTGAATGAGGGTAAAGCGGTTGATGGGGTGTATATGGATTTCAGCAAAGCGTTTGATAAGGTTCCCCATGGTAAGCTTTTGCAGAAAATACAGACGCATGGGATTGAGGGTGATTTAGTGGTTTGGATCAGGAATTGGCTAGCTGTAAGGAAACAGAGGGTCGCATGTGATGGGAAATATTCATCCTGGAGTTCTGTTACATGTGGTGGACCACAAGGATCTGTTTTGGGGCCACTGCTGTTTGTCCTTTTTATTAATAACCTGGATGGGGGCGTGGAAAGATGGATTAGTAAATTTGCAGATGACACTAAAGTCGGTGGAGTCGTAGACAGTGCAGAGGGAAGTGGCAGGTTACAGAGGGACATGGATAAGCTGCAGAGCTGGGCTGAGAGGTGGCAAATGGAGTTTAATGCGGAAAAGTGTGAGGTGATTCACTTTGGAAGGAGTAACAGGAATACAGAGTACTGGGCTAATGGTAAGATACTTGGTAGTATGGACGAACATAGGGATCTGGGTGTCCATGTGCATAGATCCCTGAAAGTTGGCACCCAGGTTGATAGGCTTGTTAAGAAGGCATACGGTGTGTTTGCTTTTATTGGGAGAGGGATTGAGTTTCGGAGCCAAAAGGTCATGCTGCAACTGTACAAAACTCTGGTGTGGCCGTATTTGGAGTATTGTGTACAGTTCTGGTCGCCGTATTATAGGAAAGATGTGGAAGTGTTGGAAAGGGTGCAGAGGAGATTTACCAGGATGTTGCGTGGTATGGTGGGAAAATCGTATGAGGAAAGGCTGAGGGGCTTGAGGTTGTTTTCGTTCGAGAGAAGAAGGTTAAGAGGTTACTTAATAGGGGCATACAAGATGATCAGAGGATTAGATAGGGTGGATAGTGAGAACCTTTTTCCTCGGATGGTGATGGCTAGCACGAGGGGACATAGCTTTAAATTGAGGGGTGAGAGATATAGACAGATGCTAGAGGTAGATTCTTTACTCAGAGAGTAGTAAGGGCGTGGAATGCACTGCCTGCAGCAGTAGTGGACTCGTCAACATTAAGAGCATTCAAATGGTTATTGGATAAACATATGGATGATATTGGAATAGTGTAGATCAGAGGGGCTTTAGATTGGTTCTACTGGTCGGTGCAACATCGAGGGCCGAAGGGCCTGTACTGCGCTGTAATGTTCTATGTTATGTGTTCAGCCCCCTCCTCCAAGTCATTGATAAAAATCACAAATAGCAGAGGGCCCAACGATGATCCCTGTGGTACCCCGCTGGTAACTGGTCTCCAGTCTGAAAATTTTCCATCCACCACCACCCTCGGTCTTCAATGAGATAGCCAGTTACCTATCCAATCAGCCAAATCTCCCTCTATCCCACACCTCCTTCCTTTCTTTATGAGCCGACCGTAGAGAACCTTATCAAGCGCCTTACTAAAATCCATGTATACGACATCAACTGCTCTACCTTAATCTCCACACCTAGTTACCTCCTCAAATAATTCAATCAAATTTGTGAGGCAAGACTTACCCTTCACGAATCCATGTTGACTATCCCGGATTAAGCCGCATCTTTCCAAATGGTCATAAATCCTATCCCTCAGGACCTTTTCCATTAACTTACCGACCACCGAAGTAAGACTTACTGGCCTATAATTACCAGGGTCATTCCTATTTTCTTTCTTGAACAGAAGAACAACATTTGCCACTCTCCAGTCCTCTGGCACTATCCCGGTGGACATTCAGGACCCAAAGATCAAACCCAAAGTCTCTGCAATCTCATCCCTTACCTCCCAAAGACCTAGGATATATCCCATCTAACCCAGGGGACTTATCGACCCTCAGACTTTTCAAAATTGTTAATACATCTTCCCTCAGAACTTCTACCTCCTGCAGCCTATCAACCTGTATCACACTCTCATCCTCAAAAACATGGCCCCTCTCTTTGGTCAGCACTGAAGAAAAGTATTCATTCATCGCCTGTCCTATCCCGTCTGACTCCATGCACCAGTTCCCACAGTTGACCAGCCCTAACCTCACCCTGGTCATTCTTTTACTTCTCACATAAGAGTAAAAAACCTTGGGGTTTTCCTTGATCCGACCCGCCAAAGACTTCTCATGCCCCCTCCTAGCTCTCCGAAGCCCTTTTTTTAGCTCATTCCTTTCTATCTTGTAACCCTCAAGCGACCCAATTGAACCTTGTTTTCTCATCCTTACATACCCTTCCCTTTTCCTCTTGACGAGACATTCAACCTCTTTTGTGTACCATGGTTCCCTCACTCGTCCATTCCCTCCTTGCCTGACAGGGACGTACCTATCAAGGACAGGCAGTATTTGTTCCTTGAACAAGCTCCACTTTTCATTTTAGCCTTTTCCCTGACAGTTTCTGTTCCCATCTTATGCTCCCTAATTCCCGCCTAATCGCATCATAATCACCCCCCCCCCCCCCCCCGTTATAAAACTTGCCCTGCTGTATGGCCCTATCCCTCTCAATTGCAATAGTGAAAGACACCGAATTGTGGTCACTATCTCCAAAGTGCTCTCCCACAAACAAATCTAGTTCATTACCCGGGACCAAATCCAAAGTAGCCCCACCTCTTGTCGGCCTATCCACATATTGTGTCAGGAAACCCTCCTGCACACACTGTACAAAAACTTCCCCATCCGAAATATTCGCCCTACAAAGGTTCCAATCAATATTTGGAAAGTTAAAGTCACCCATGACAACTACCCTGTGACCTCCACAACTATCCATAATCTGCTCTGCAATTTCTTCCTCCACATCTCTATTACTATTTGGGAGCCTATAGAAAACTCCTGACAACGTGACCGCTCCTTTCTTATTTCTGACTTCAGCCCATATTACCTCAGTATGCAGATCCCCCTCGACGTGTCTTTCTGCAGCCGTTAAACTATCCTTGATTAACAATGCTACTCTTCCACCTCTTTTAGCAAATTCCCTACTCTTATTGAAACATCTATACCCCAGAACTTCCAACAACCATTCCTGTCCCATTTCTAACCATGTCTCCATAATGGCCACAACATCGTAGTGCCAAGTACCAATCCACACTCCACGTTCACCTACCTTATTCCGGATGCTCCTTGCAATGAAGTAGACACACTTCAACCCACCTTCCTGTCTGCCGGTTCACTCCTGCGACCTTGATTCCTTCCTCAGTACCTCAGTACACTCAACACTGGCTTCTGGACTACAGCTCGTTTTCCCATCCCCTGGACAAATTAGTTTAAACCCCTCCGAAGAGCTGCAGCAAATTTCCCTCCCAGGATGTTGGTGCCCCCCTGGTCCTATTTGTACAGGTCCCACCTTCCCCAGAATGTGCTCCAATTATCCACGTAACTGAAACTCTCCCTCCGACATCATCCCTGCAGCCATGTGTTTATCTGCACCCTCTCCCTGTTCCTCAACTCACTAGCACGTGGCACCGGCAACAAACCAGAGATGACAACATGGTTTGTCTTGCCTCTCAGCTTCCACCCTAGCTCCCTAAATTCCTGTTTTAAATCCCCGTCCCTTCTCTTACCTATGTCGTTGGGAGCGATGTTTACCACTACTTGTGACTGTTACCCCTCCCCCTTAACGATCCTGAAAACACGGCCCGAGACATCACGGACCTTGGCACCCAGGAGGCAACATATCATCCATGAGTCACTTTTGCTGCCACAGAACCCCCGATCTATCCCTGTAACTACCGAGTCCCCAATAACTGTTGCTCTCCTGCTCCCCACCCCCCTTCCCTTCTGAGCCACAGGGACCGACTGAGTGCTGGAGATCCATTCTCCGTGGCTTACCACTGGTAGGTTATCCCCCTCAGCAGTATCCAAAGCGGTATACTTGTTGCCGAAGGTAACGACCACAGGGAATCCTTGTACTGACTGCTTCTTCCCAGCCCCTCTCACCATTACCCATCTATCTTCATTCTTCGGAGTAACTACAGCCCCAAAGCTTCTATTTAGGGCCATCTCTGCCTCCCGAATGATCCAAAATTCATCCAGCTCCCGCTCCAGTTCCCTCATGTGATTTTTGAGGAGCTGTAGATGGGTGCACTTCCCACAGCTGAAATCACCAGTGACACTGATGGCGGCCGTCACCTCAAACATTCTGCAGGAGGAACATTGTACTGCCATCCCTGACATCCCCTCCAGATAACTTGCGGAAACGAAAGAGTGAAAAAAAAATGCTCTCACTCTGGGTCTCTTTTTTAGGTTAGAGGAGGCGAGGGGGGGAGGGAGGGAGGGGGGGGGGAGAATGGAAGGCTCTTCAGATGGAGTGTCTCGGGTTTCCTCCCCTTTCAAATTTATTGGGCAAAACCTTCCCAGGCCTCTCCGCGTCCTACTTCCGGTTTCCTGTTTCCTGTTGTCCTTGAAAAAAAAACTCCAACAAAAAGTAATGTAAAAATCAAAGTCTCGTACCTTCAGCTCTTCTCACTCGACTCGCTCCCTATCCACTTGCTCCGGTGGAACAATGAGGTTCTGGGTGTTCCTCCTCCATTACCACAACCATGTCATCGCTGACCTCCCCCTTCTAACCACTTGACCACCCAGAACATCAGTATCAATTTCAAAGAACTCAAGAGGCTGCAAGGCATCCCCCTCGCCTGCTACAGATTCAGTGCTGCACTGCTGTGATGTATCACCTTCTCCTAGATCATCAGCAGGTGGTGTGGAGAGATTTGGATAGGCTGAGCGAGTGGGCGAGGATCTGGCAGATGGAATATAACGTTAGCAAATGTGAGGTTATCCACTTTGGAAGAAATAATAGTAAATTGGAATATTATTTAAATGGAGAAAAATTACATCGTGCGACTGTGCAGAGGGACCTGGGGGTCCTTGTGCACGAACCGCAAAAACTCAGTCTGCAGGTGCAGCAGGTGATCAAGAAGGCGAATGGAATGTTGGCATTATCGCGAGGGGGATAGAATATAAAAGCAGGGAGGTCTTGCTGCAACTATACAAGGCACTGGTGAGGCCGCAACTGGAGTACTGTGTCCAGTTTTGATCCCCTTATTTGCGAAAGGATATATTGGCCTTGGAGGGAGTGCAGAGAAGGTTCACCAGGTTGATACCGGAGATGAGGGGTGTAGCTTATGAGGAGAGA